>NC_090922.1:241118264-241798622 GCF_040938575.1 Ambystoma mexicanum | reverse complement strand
TTTTATAAGGGCATTGTGTCTGAAGCCGAGTATGAGTTGCAGACGTCACACTTCAAGCCACACTCATTTAAGACTATGGGCCTCATCATGAGTTGGATGGTAACGCCGGCACTAAAAGCGCTGGCGTTATTAACCCTACCGCCAAACCCACCGGCGCTATTAGCGCCGGATCACGGGTTTGGCGGAATGGGAAATCCCCATGCCCCATTGAGCCCATTTGGGAATTCCCCATTGGGCTCAATGGGGAAATTTTGCGCTTTTACTGCTGGCGGATTTCCCGCCGGCGGTAAACGCGCCAAAAATCAGCAAATTCTCAGTGGATTTCCCCCCAGCTAAGTCGTGATGAGGCCCTATGACATTATACTGAGCCTTTGCTTGGAATTATTGATACTAACATTTAGGCCTTTGTAATAATATGTTGCTTATATAGTGCTTTCACCAAAGTGCTCTATATAAAACAATTTAATATGCAAATATTACACAACCAAGTTTCGTACTCATTCGACGACCTCGGATGGATGAATGTCTAAGCAAACTTTGTCAGGATTCAAGCCTGTAACCTGCAGGTCACACATACATCTCAGCAGCGAGCTCTTAACTTGCTGAGCTCTCTTACCAGCTATTTTCCTTAATTGGGCATGCGGACAGCTTTTGGTACTGCCTTGACTTTCGGGGTTTCTTTTCTTATTAACATAACACTTATTATTGCTGTGCTTAAAAGCAGGAGGAATGTGGCATGGCACACTTCTTATAACTGTGTTAATAAAGATTTATTCTTAACTGCAGAGTTGATCAAAATGCATAGTGCAAGTGGATAGCTCGGCAAGTTACACGCTCATCTGTGGCATATGTCAGCCTGCACTTTCCTAGTACAAATCTGAGCATGGCAGAAGCAGCCCTTTATCCCCCTTTGGTAGTAATGACAACTATAGTTACAGCTCTTTAAAGCAGGATGAATAAGGCATAAAGCACTATAGATACACACATGGTGTAATATAACTATTCTAGCTGGATAGAGGACATTCTAGGCCACAAAAGCATGACCATTTTTTTGTTTGTCAATCACAAAATGATAGGCAACAGAAACATAAAGCAATCAAGGTGACTCTTGGTAATTAGCTCTGGATCCAGGGCATCCAGTCTGCCTTTCCTATCTAGTCAAACCCTTCTCACCAGCTGCACGTTTGTGAACTGTCGTTTTGTGAATATGGCACATTAGAGACAGCCAAAACAAATGTGAAGAGGAAGAGTTTGTGATGGCTACGTCAAACGGCAGCTCACATATTACCTGCAATGCGCACTCATTTCAGCTGACTAGAGTGTTCACAAAGGGAGCTCACTGTGATGTGATGCTTCCTACAGTTCCTGCAGGTAGTGGCAGGGGATTAGGGGGAAGCCAGACTTTCTGAAAGGGGAACTGATACCCCACCTGGCTCCTCTGTAGAGACGTCACAGTGCAGCGTTCCAGAGGTCGGGGCACAGGAGGCAAGATGGAGGAAAGAATTCCCTCCAGAGTGCATCTGTTGGCACATCATGCTTGTTGGAGATTGATATGTCCTTGAGTCTTCTGACAGTGAACAGAGAGATTCAGTGGTAGAAGTGTGCCAAACAAAGTAGTGGAACTGTGACCCCAGCGGGGATAGAGTGCACAGGAATGGAGCAAGTGCAGCCCCTCTTCAAAAGGTTGCAGCTCTGCTCATTGACAGCCCATTGAGTTGAAGCAGATTGCAGTTCAGCTGTAACTGCTATCTGGTGGTAAAGTGGAGAGGTGTGCTTTAACTTCACAAAGAAAAGTTCGGGAATGGTAGAAATGGTTGCAGAAAGTAGTAGAACTGTTAACAGTAAAAAAATAAAAATAGTGCAATGCGGCTCCCGACCACTTCGACCACTGGAGAGATGCCATTTAAACACAGTGCTGAGTGAATGTTCGGTATGTGGAGAAACCAGCTGCTGCAGATGAGCTCAGCATCCCTGCACTCTCTCAGTCCTTGCCCCGCCTCCACCCTGGCTTCTCCACCCACTGCCTTTGGTAGGTAAGGAGACCAGGTGGAGGGCTACAGGGCTCCCCCTTCCAGGCCCAGCTCTCCACTGTTGCTGCCAAAGGCAGAGAGGCTGTGGGAGTGGATGGGACAGTTGGATCCCCACTCCTTTAACAAGGACTGGGAAAGAAGCAGGGGGGCAGGGCTGCTGCAACTCTTGCCCCGCCTCTCTAAGTGCAGTGGGAGAGGGGAGCAGAAGGCTGCCGCCATACTGGATTTTGGCTCTGACAGATGCACGAGGACACTTATATGAATGTCTCGGCCAACGTTCAACATTATTTCACTACATTGCTGGTGCAGCCAGCAAAGTGGCAAATCTAAAAAGGCCAGCCAGTACTCCTGCGCTAGACCACCGATGGAAGTGGAGTAGAGTGTAGACCACCGATGGAAGTGGAGTAGAGTGTAGACCACCGATGGAAGTGGAGTAGAGTGTAGACCACCTGTGGAAATGGAGTACAGTGTAGACCACCGATGGAAGTGGAGTACAGTGTAGACCACCGATGGAAGTGGAGTACAGTATAGAGCACCGATGGAAGTGGAGTAGAGTGTAGACCACCGATGGAAGTGGAGTACAGTGTAGACCACCAATGGAAGTGGAGTACAGTGTAGACCACCGATGGAAATGGAGTACAGTGTAGACCACCGATGGAAGTGGAGTACAGTGTAGACCACCGATGGAAGTGGAGTAGAGTGTAGACCACCGATGGAAATGGAGTACAGTGTAGACCACCGATGGAAGTGGAGTAGAGTGTAGACCACCGATGGAAGTGGAGTAGAGTGTAGACCACCGATGGAAATGGAGTACAGTGTAGACCACCGATGGAAGTGGAGTAGAGTGTAGACCACCGATGGAAGTGGAGTAGAGTGTAGACCACCAATGGAAATGGAGTACAGCGTAGACCACCGATGGAAGTGGAGTACAGTGTAGACCACTGATGGAAGTGGGGTACAGTGTAGACCACCGAAATGGAGTACAGTGTAGACCACCGATGGAAGTGGAGTACAGTGTAGACCACCGATGGAAGTGGAGTACAGTGTAGACCACCGATGGAAATGGAGTACAGTGTAGACCACCGATGGAAGTGGAGTAGAGTGTAGACCACCGATGGAAGTGGAGTACAGTGTAGACCACCGATGGAAGTGGAGTACAGTGTAGACCACCTGTGGAAGTGGAGTACAGTGTAGACTACCGATGGAAGTGGAGTACAGTGTAGACCACCTGTGGAAGTGGAGTACAGTGTAGACTACCGATGGAAGTGGAGTACAGTGTAGACCACCTGTGGAAGTGGAGTACAGTGTAGACTACCGATGGAAGTGGAGTACAGTGTAGACCACCGATGGAAATGGAGTACAGTGTAGACCACCGATGGAAATGGAGTACAGTGTAGACCACCGATGGAAGTGGAGTACAGTGTAGACCACCGATGGAAATGGAGTACAGTGTAGACCACCGATGGAAGTGGAGTAGAGTGTAGACCACCGATGGAAGTGGAGTACAGTGTAGACCACCTATGGAAGTGGAGTACAGTGTAGACTACCGATGGAAGTGGAGTACAGTGTAGACCACCTGTGGAAATGGAGTACAGTGAAGACTACCGATGGAAGTGGAGTACAGTGTAGACCACCTATGGAAGTGGAGTACAGTGTAGACTACCTATGGAAGTGGAGTACAGTGTAGACCACCGGTGGAAGTGGAGTACAGTGAAGACTACCGATGGAAGTGGAGTACAGTGTAGACCACCTGTGGAAGTGGAGTACAGTGTAGACTACCGATGGAAGTGGAGTACAGTGTAGACCACCTGTGGAAGTGGAGTACAGTGTAGACTACCGATGGAAGTGGAGTACAGTGTAGACCACCTGTGGATATGGAGTACAGTGTAGACTACCTATGGAAGTGGAGTACAGTGTAGACCACCGGTGGAAGTGGAGTACAGTGAAGACTACCGATGGAAGTGGAGTACAGTGTAGACCACCTGTGGAAGTGGAGTACAGTGTAGACTACCGATGGAAGTGGAGAACAGTGTAGACCACCTATGGAAGTGGAGTACAGTGTAGACTACCGATGGAAGTGGAGTACAGTGTAGACCACCTATGGAAGTGGAGTACAGTGTAGACCACCTATGCAAGTGGAGTACAGTGTAGACCACCGATGGAAGTGGAGTACAGTATAAAGCACCGATGGAAGTGGAGTACAGTGTAGACCACCTATGGAAGTGGAGTACAGTGTAGACGTTGAAGTGGAGTACAGTGTAGACCACCTATGGAAGTGGAGTACAGTGTAGACTACCTATGGAAGTGGAGTACAGTGTAGACCACCGGTGGAAGTGGAGTACAGTGAAGACTACTGATGGAAGTGGAGTACAGTGTAGACCACCTGTGGAAGTGGAGTACAGTGTAGACTACCGATGGAAGTGGAGTACAGTGTAGACCACCTGTGGAAGTGGAGTACAGTGTAGACTACCGATGGAAGTGGAGTACAGTGTAGACCACCTGTGGAAATGGAGTACAGTGTAGACTACCTATGGAAGTGGAGTACAGTGTAGACCACCGGTGGAAGTGGAGAACAGTGTAGACCACCTATGGAAGTGGAGTACAGTGTAGACTACCGATGGAAGTGGAGTACAGTGTAGACCACCTATGGAAGTGGAGTACAGTGTAGACCACCTATGCAAGTGGAGTACAGTGTAGACCACCGATGGAAGTGGAGTACAGTATAAAGCACCGATGGAAGTGGAGTACAGTGTAGACCACCTATGGAAGTGGAGTACAGTGTAGACGTTGAAGTGGAGTACAGTGTAGACCACCTATGGAAGTGGAGTACAGTGTAGACTACCTATGGAAGTGGAGTACAGTGTAGACCACCGGTGGAAGTGGAGTACAGTGAAGACTACTGATGGAAGTGGAGTACAGTGTAGACCACCTGTGGAAGTGGAGTACAGTGTAGACTACCGATGGAAGTGGAGTACAGTGTAGACCACCTGTGGAAGTGGAGTACAGTGTAGACTACCGATGGAAGTGGAGTACAGTGTAGACCACCTGTGGAAATGGAGTACAGTGTAGACTACCTATGGAAGTGGAGTACAGTGTAGACCACCGGTGGAAGTGGAGTACAGTGAAGACTACTGATGGAAGTGGAGTACAGTGTAGACCACCTGTGGAAGTGGAGTACAGTGTAGACTACCGATGGAAGTGGAGTACAGTGTAGACCACCTGTGGAAGTGGAGTACAGTGTAGACTACCGATGGAAGTGGAGTACAGTGTAGACCACCGATGGAAATGGAGTACAGTGTAGACCACCGATGGAAATGGAGTACAGTGTAGACCACCGATGGAAGTGGAGTACAGTGTAGACCACCGATGGAAATGGAGTACAGTGTAGACCACCGATGGAAGTGGAGTAGAGTGTAGACCACCGATGGAAGTGGAGTACAGTGTAGACCACCTATGGAAGTGGAGTACAGTGTAGACTACCGATGGAAGTGGAGTACAGTGTAGACCACCTGTGGAAATGGAGTACAGTGAAGACTACCGATGGAAGTGGAGTACAGTGTAGACCACCTATGGAAGTGGAGTACAGTGTAGACTACCTATGGAAGTGGAGTACAGTGTAGACCACCGGTGGAAGTGGAGTACAGTGAAGACTACCGATGGAAGTGGAGTACAGTGTAGACCACCTGTGGAAGTGGAGTACAGTGTAGACTACCGATGGAAGTGGAGTACAGTGTAGACCACCTGTGGAAGTGGAGTACAGTGTAGACTACCGATGGAAGTGGAGTACAGTGTAGACCACCTGTGGATATGGAGTACAGTGTAGACTACCTATGGAAGTGGAGTACAGTGTAGACCACCGGTGGAAGTGGAGTACAGTGAAGACTACCGATGGAAGTGGAGTACAGTGTAGACCACCTGTGGAAGTGGAGTACAGTGTAGACTACCGATGGAAGTGGAGAACAGTGTAGACCACCTATGGAAGTGGAGTACAGTGTAGACTACCGATGGAAGTGGAGTACAGTGTAGACCACCTATGGAAGTGGAGTACAGTGTAGACCACCTATGCAAGTGGAGTACAGTGTAGACCACCGATGGAAGTGGAGTACAGTATAAAGCACCGATGGAAGTGGAGTACAGTGTAGACCACCTATGGAAGTGGAGTACAGTGTAGACGTTGAAGTGGAGTACAGTGTAGACCACCTATGGAAGTGGAGTACAGTGTAGACTACCTATGGAAGTGGAGTACAGTGTAGACCACCGGTGGAAGTGGAGTACAGTGAAGACTACTGATGGAAGTGGAGTACAGTGTAGACCACCTGTGGAAGTGGAGTACAGTGTAGACTACCGATGGAAGTGGAGTACAGTGTAGACCACCTGTGGAAGTGGAGTACAGTGTAGACTACCGATGGAAGTGGAGTACAGTGTAGACCACCTGTGGAAATGGAGTACAGTGTAGACTACCTATGGAAGTGGAGTACAGTGTAGACCACCGGTGGAAGTGGAGTACAGTGAAGACTACTGATGGAAGTGGAGTACAGTGTAGACCACCTGTGGAAGTGGAGTACAGTGTAGACTACCGATGGAAGTGGAGAACAGTGTAGACCACCTATGGAAGTGGAGTACAGTGTAGACTACCGATGGAAGTGGAGTACAGTGTAGACCACCTATGGAAGTGGAGTACAGTGTAGACCACCTATGCAAGTGGAGTACAGTGTAGACCACCGATGGAAGTGGAGTACAGTATAGAGCACCGATGGAAGTGGAGTACAGTGTAGACCACCTATGGAAGTGGAGTACAGTGTAGACGTTGAAGTGGAGTACAGTGTAGACCACCTATGGAAGTGGAGTACAGTGTAGACTACCTGTGGAAGTGGAGTACAGTGTAGACCACCGATGGAAGTGGAGTACAGTGTAGACTACCTGTGGAAGTGGAGTACAGTGTAGACCACCGATGGAAGTGGAGTACAGTGTATAACACCTATGGAAGTGGAGTACAGTGTAGACTACCGATGGAAGTGGAGTACAGTGTAGACCACCTATGGAAGTGGAGTACAGTGTAGACTACCGATGGAAGTGGAGTACAGTGTAGACCATCTATGGAAGTGGAGTACAGTGTAGCTGTCTGCCACCAGATGCAGCCCGGCTTCACCAACTCTACCGCCACTCACTTACCTTGCTGGGCCACGGCACCAGACGTGGCCCGACTGAGATTTAAGCCTCGCTGTGGGGAACCACTCCAGGCAGATTGCCTCGCCCCGCACCCGTCCCTCAGCATATAATATCTTTCTAGACCACGCCCACAGTGGTCTATAAAGCTGTGCTCTTGCATTTAACTCGGTCTTCAGGGCCCATAACTCCCCGTACGGCCCTCGGGCTAGGTCTATAAAGCTTAAGCATGACCCACCGCAGTAAGCTTCCAAATGACATGAATTGTTTGTGGGGGAAGTGGTGACCCAGCACATGTATTGTAACATTTGCAGTAGTTTCCATTGAATAGGTGTTGTAGCTTGGATGTCCAGTGTGACTGTGTGAGTGCAGCGCCTCATTGGAATGGTGAAGTGGAGCTTCGAGTGTTGGGGGCCTGGGGGTTCCAAGGACTGACGGTTGGGACTTGGAGCTGGGCAGGGAACCCGGGCAGAGGCTTGTAGATCTTCTCTCCTACTTTCCTACCTATGCTGTGTAACTAAGAGACAATAAAGCAGTTTCCTTTCCTACTTACCTGGGTCAGCCTGGTTCCTGCTCCTTGTACATCACTGACCCAGGCACAACTTGCAGGAGGCAAGTTACATCAATAGGTTTGCTCCAGCTCGTATCTCCTCTTATTCCAATGGGAGCCTGCTCCTAATTAGGGTGCGTGATGGATTGGCTGGCTGCCAGCACCCAATTACAGGTGCTTGTGTACTTATATCCTTGCGTTGTCTAGCTCGGCTGAGCGTTGCCTCTAAATCTTTAATGATGCTCCTTTGCTCCTCGGTTGTGACAGTGATGGGCGCCGTGCAACAATCAGAGAGATGTGCTGTACTGCTGTGGTTTGTCCTTGAAACAGTTGTATCTTCTGGGAATTTGTAATTTCAGTCTGCATTCTCAGTCACTTGCAGTAGTCTGACAGCGTGTCCTTGCAAGGTCACGTTTTTGTTGGTGCAACGTCCCTTCGCCTGAGCACATGTTCTAGTAATGGACTGCCTAGCAGCGGATCACAGGTTTCTTTGTATGGTACGAGTCGCAGCCTGTCTACTGCGGGTATATTTGACTCATGTTTTCCCTGTTGTGGTGATAGTGTCCCGAAGGTCTCTGTTGGTGAAGGCGTATCATCACCTTGCCATCTTGTCACAATCCTCACTCTATGAATTTGTTCTTAAGACAGTCCTTTTCTGCTAGATAGGTTTGCCCACACTTGCCCCACTCTCCCGTTCTAATCTGTTTTGTCTTATTTGTGTGTTCTTGAGCTCTTATGCCTACGGGCCTTGTCGATGCGCAGTACAAATCAAATAAATAAATAAATGTGCGTCATTATCCAGGACATTGAACCTGGCTTGCTGTTTTTTTTTTAAATGTATCTGATTGTACCTGGTTATAGGTATACTCAGGCCTCACTTGGAATTTTCCGGTTTGCTTGTTTGCCCAGGCAAACCCTTTTTCGAGGATTGCCATGCCTGCAAAATGCACTCAGTAAATTGCATACATTTTTATGTATATGCTGTAGTTTCTAGTTTTCGGATTGCTCCCTGGCAGATAGGTTGTGGTCGCAGAATAATTTCCATTCTCACGGGGGGGTGGGTGGGGGGGGCACCCGATCACTTTTCACTGTGAGTGCTTCAAGCGGCCCCCCTGGCAGAAAGTGTAAGACTTTAACTGTGAGTGTGCATACAGTGCCCAGAGTGTTGGTTTTGCAGTGTTGGAGCATATACAAAAAAAAGGTCTGTCTCGGATCTAGGGATGTTTCAAATATCATTTCTGCAGCATGAGGTAGAATGGAGACATGGGATGAGGTCATCGTTCGTACTCCAGGGAATCCTACAGCAATCTACTCACACGCCTGTCAGAGGCTCATTTTTGGAAGTTGGCTCAGGCGACAAGTGCTTAAGCCTCGATGAAGCCAAGTGGCTACGCTCCAGCTCCAAAGCATGCCCAGGTGACTGAAGAAGCCCAGCCTTAACCGTGTAAACTACCACTGACCAATACAACATGGCCGATTCAGCCGGGCGTACACGGCAAATACACTCACAGACCGAGTTAAAAAGACGTGAAGCGGCATTTGCCAAAATGGGGATTTTTTTTGTTCCTCTCTTCAGTTCCTTCTCGAAACATAATGATTTATTTAATCGGTATCGACAATTAGGGACAAGCATGCTACCCTTACATCAGTACATTTGGCATGTGACTTTAAAAAAATGGATGGATGAGGATAAACCTATACACCCTAAAGACCTAGCCGAAAAATATCAGCTGAAGAACTGGGACCTGGGATTTCCAAGATCATAGTAACGAGATGCAATACTTGTCTAGGCACCTGTGAGACACAGCAACATTCATGCCAGTATAAGAGCCTACGCACGCCTATCTGCACATGGTCTTCAACAAATGTTTTCAGAGGTTTACCAATTCAAGGGGGACATTTTCAGAACTCCTTTCGGATTGCTACTGGTAAAGGCATTGGTGATGTGTTGTATGCAGTTGACAATGTAATTTGTTGTGTGGCGAAGTTGTGAGCAGGGTATTGATGTAGGTTAGGGTATGTAGGTATCAACTTGTCACATTTTTGAGCTTTTTGGGGTTTTGTATCACAGCTTTAATGGCCCTTCAACTGAAGATGTGTTCAAGGAAGTTCCTGGATCAGTTCCTTGGCCTTGTCGGGTCCTTATATCCACTGAGGGATACGTTATAAGTGCCCTAGCCTGGCTCTAGGGTGATTACAGCACCATACATTGGTTTTAGGGAGTTGACTGGTAGCAACTGTGATTTAGGTGTGGCTTCACCAGGGGTGCAAGCTCATTTACTCAAGTAATGGACCAATGGACCTGGTAGAACTGATGCAGTTTTAGGGTTTCCCCTTTGGGAAACCCTAAAACTGCATCAATTCTGCCATTTTTTTATTGTGATGCTGCAAGTTTGGTTACCCGCTGGAGGAATGTATCATGAAGTTGCTGATGCTGCATTATTGAAGCAGGTCTGGCCATACCAGATGTGCCCTGTGCTCTCCCCATTCCTCTGGTTTTGATTTCTGGCTGCTAAACATCTTTTCTGAGCTGTCCATGCCCCACCCCCCCCAGATTTCGGGTGGGCTGAGATCGCTGTGCTGGAATTGTATCTGTAATATTTTACAGCTGCTTGGCGATTTTACTCCTCCGGTCATGAGCCTTGGAGTAAGAAGCTGCTGCCATACAGAAATGTTGTGGAACACCACTACCCCACCTACCCCAGCTCGGTAGTTCTTTTGGACCATCCTGCATCACCTCCATGCTGTATTCATCACAGGACTGTGTCCTCCTGGCGGCCTGCCCCTTCTTGTCCTTGGAGCTGCCGAAATCTGCCTGGTTTGCCTCCTCCACCTTCCTTGAGACACTTTCTCCATCATTTTCAATCCTTGCTGGTGGGTCCCACTCCTGTGAAGGCTGATTGGTCTTCTTTTGTGTTACTGGGGCCATCAGGGGTCTGGAGTTCAAGTCCCTGGGTGACCGGGTCAAAAAACTCGACCTGCAAAGGAACACTTGCACTCACCAGGTTGTTTTGCCATTCCTGAACTGTATTTTTGGGAACTGCCACTGTGAGTACCTACCTTTGAGACTTTGGTTGATGTGTTATTCAAGATACTCACTCTGAGGGGCCCATGTGGTCCGTGGTCGTCACGTTCTGAAGGCCCGTTTGAACTGCATTCCACCGTTGACTTACACTGGCCCGAATCCTGCTGTGCTTCCTTACGTCTTGGGGCTGCTGAATCTTGAACCTGGCCCTGGAATTCCTATTCAGGGCAATCTATGGCGTCCCCTGAAGTAGGTTGCTGCCTTCTCTGCACATGTGGGGTAGAACTGTGCCTTAGCTGGCTTTTCCCCATAATCGCAAGTATTCTATGGGGAACTTTTGAGAACACGAATAACACCATTCCTTAGTCCCCCCGCCTCGGGTCACTAGAGATTTGACCCAATGTTTGGATTTTTAGCTACTACCCCGGATGTATTGTACACTTCTGTATCTTTGTAATACACTCCTGCCTCTGGAATTACAGTGTATCATTCCTTGCTATATATGTTTTACTTCCTTGGCGGGTAATACAACCTTATGGGTCTGGATAGCGTGAGCCTAAAGTGTGTCCTGAACTCAGGTAGCCCTACTGGCTTGGCTGCACATTGTGTTCCCCTGTTTCCTTTCTGTAAGAGCTATACAACTGTGCAGTGCGCATACGTATTATGTGAACTATTTTGTCCTAGAGCGTAAGCGGAGCCCAATGACTCATGGATGTGTGGCGTCTTGGGTTAATGTATGTTTATACTGTCTCGGGTGGCCTTCTCTCCCATCTCACAAAGTCTATATGCACATCGTCTCTCTCAACACTAGCATTCAATCGCAAACCACCAACAGTGCCCACCCACGTGCCTGACCTCGCTTTGGGCTGCTTAGTCGAGCCGAGCCAGCCACCCAAGTCCTAGACCGGCAAAAATTCACTCATGCATCTCCTAATCTAAACTCTTTAGAATTTCCAGCACCTTGACTACGGTCACAGAGGGCGTTCTGAACCTAAAAAGCGCATTGAGGCCACACAAGTGGGGAAAGAGCGCTATATATATAACCAAATACAATACAATAGCGTCTGCTCCAGTATTGAGCTTGTAATGTAGGGTCAGGAGTGGATTGATCTTAATCGACCATTATACAGATTCAATATTACAATTAGATACAGACTTTCATGAATGGATTGATTTAACAGCCATAAATCACTCATAGCAACATCAGCAAAATGCAGCATACTTTGGGCCAGTCACCTGGCAAGCCCCCAGACAGCAGCTGCAACCTGAGGCCCAACTTTGCCAAAAGGTTTCTATGACCAAGCAACGCATGGCCTCTTGCGCTGAATAAGCGCAAGGGCTTTCGGTACAGTGCTCTGAGATCAGGGCTTGAAGTGGGCCGGGGGCAGACGAGGCCGAGCCCCGGCAGGCTCCGAAATCTCGTTTTGAGGCGGGACACTGCCGGGGCTCACTAGTTTCCCCTGGCAGCTCCGTCCACTACATGACAAGGATTTATTTCTAAAGCCTGAAGTTCTTGCTCGTGTGCGAGCAAGAACTTTCAGGCTTCAGAAAAAAAAACATTTTTTCCCTAATGGTGGTGCCGCACCTGTGAGGCATCCCTTCAACGAAGAGATTCCCGTGGGCTGGCGCCACCATTATGGAGAGAAACGTGAGCCTGCTGAAAGCAGAGGCCTTGTTTTCTAAATCTTGAAGCTCCCACGCATTCGCGGGAGTTTCAGTCTTCAGGAAAAAGGCCTCAGCTTCCAGATGCCTCACCCTTTCAGTCTTAATGGTGATGCTGCCTCTCCCCAGCTGGCGAGGGGCAGCGCCACCATTAAGGCTGAATAGGTGAGGCGCTGTCCCCTGCCAGGCATGCCTATAGAAAATAAATGCAGAGATCAGCACCCTCTCCCCATGGGTGCTGATCTCTAAAAAAGGCTGCCTGGCAGGGGTGCCAGTAGCCCATTGAGCGGGGCTCGTCAAGGGGGCATGGCCTAATAGGCCAGCAGGCGACCCCCCGTCGTTAGGCCATGCCCCCTTTATTTATTTATTTATTTATTATTTATTTGTTTGTTTGTAATGCGTCAGTAGCCCGCAAGCATCAGGGCGCAGAGAGACAGATTAGAGTTGGGCAGAACGATAGGTGAAAACTGGGAGTGTCACATTATTTAAAGAGATGAGTCTTCAGATTTTTCCTAAAGATAGAAAGATTTGGCTCTGCTCTCAGGGTACCTGGAAGGTTGTTCCACTGATGAGCTGCTCGAACCGGAAAGGATTTCTCAGCACCCGTAATTCGGAATGCCTGGGTTATCTGTAGCTTGCCAGATGTTTGAGATCTTAGGGCCCTATTAGGCATGTATCGTGTGAACCCTCGATGAACCCCGGCTCATTTAGCAATGCCACTTAAAGCACTGTCTGAGATAATATTGCATTAAGCATTTCATAAACTGTAGAAGGGTCTCGAACGTAAATATCATCACCATATGATGCCAGCCAGTTAAGGATGTGTATTTTAAAACAGAAACAATAATGGCCATTAGTACCTGGCGAGGGTCAACCAGAATGCAACAAACATTCTGATTGGCCCTCGCTGGGGATTTACCAGGCCGGGAATCCCTTGCACGCACGTGCGTGCCTTTTGTTCCCGACGGGGGACATGGCAGCCCCTTAACCAATGAGGAGGCTCGAAACGGGGCAATCCCTGCTCCGAGCCTCCCCATGGCTGGAGGCTGCCTTCGTCCCCCACGTGGGACTCGGGTCATTTTTTTTTCCTCCACCCCCCTCCCCTGCAAACTATTCCCTCCCCGCCTTCCCAAACCCACTTACCTTCTTTTTTCTTATTTTCTCGGGAGCAAACACGCTGGGAACACTTCTGTTCCCAGCACGTCCGCTCCTGAGGGCCACCATGGAAAGGGAAAACAGACTATGTTTTCCCTTTCCCGGCGGCCATTTTATTTGACTTTTTTTTCTGTTCCGAAACGCAGTAGCTTTTCGGAACAGAAAAAAATGCAATTAGTACCCCGGTCTAACGGGCTGGGGTACTAATGGCCATAAGCTCCTTGACAGCGGGCCAATACCACACACGGTAATGCCCGCGGGGCCTCGTTAAGGCCCTCGCTATGCTCGGGCCTGTAACTACAGGCCCCGGGGGCATTACCTGGGGCGGTATTGGCCCGCTGTCTCTGGGCTTATTGCCACATTATTCCTCTGCATAATGATGGAAATTGGAATATGTAAATATAACTAGATGTGTACATTTTAAGTCTCTAGCGAAGGATCTTAACACGGAGCTTACGCCAATGTTCATGTTAACTGTATATCGTGCTGCTGTTCCAGATTCCCAGTAAATAGTTCAGCAAAAGCAGGGATGCAGCCTTAATAACACAGAACATATGCAACGCTAAAGATATTCCCGTCTCATATTGTTTTTGGAATAATTTCCAAATGATGTGCTTTTGCTCTTCTAAGAGAAGATAACTGAACTGTGATCTAATATGCACACGCCCACCGAATCACATGCATTAACTGATGGTTGGATGTTATTCAGCAACGGGGAACCGAGGCCAAGACACCTGCCATATTTTGGTCGATGCAGTCCTTTGTCTATTTTAATAACTTGTCTTCATGACACAGCACCTGAAAATCTCTTTCCGGTGGAACATGGCAGGGGAAAGGTCACGACGGTGTCACATTTCTATTCCCATTAGTCCGTTGCCTCTTTTAAAGACGGGCTTCAGAAAGGCGCTACTTTTGTCATTTTCCGGTTTAACTGTGCCAAGAGTTTCTATTTCAGGTCATATCGTGTCTGGATCCACGCACAGTAGAATTTAGTGCGCAGGGCCCACCATAGGCCGCAGAGTTCATTAGCAAACCTAAAACTCGGCCAAGAAGGCCAATGAAACCGCACATATGCCGTGGTTCATTTTCAATGATGGACTTCATGCGCAACTGCACTTTCCCAGAGGAAACCTGAGCCACTTCGGTTTGTGGCGTCACCCAGAAGTAGTGCTCATTTAGGATTGTAAATGTCACGCCTGATATTTTGGGCACACCTAGTGCAGTCACACCTAAATTGTGTGTTTGAAGTGATGTATTAGAACATCCTGCCGATTCTGGCTTTCTTTTTATTTTCTACCCTGTTCTTTGTAGTTAGCATGCAGCCTTTGATTCGTTCAAAATGATGGTCCAGCGAGAAAATAAATCATGACTATTGTCATACAACTAGCAGTTCCCGGCGTAACATATGCCGATATATCATTTCTTAATAGTCAATATTGGTCGGTAATTCATAGGGTCACTTCTGTCCCCCTTCTTAAATATCGGACTTAACCACGGATCACTTCCAGGAGGGGCACGTAGGTCCCTGTGGCTTTTTAATGGTCATTGAAAAGGCAAAACGTATAGGTAACAGTCTTCTTTTGAATTTGAAAGGCATATTTGTATCAGATGGAATGAGAGTTATGCGCAGTATAAGAATAGTATCTTATTTTAATCCATCAAGCAAACGGGGCTCTATGATGTGTCTTCGCAGATGCGTAATTGTCAACCTTGTTCCATTGCAGAGTCCCCCTGATGGCATAAGATTGCATAGTAGCATAATTCTAGCACCTGGTTTCAGTTTCAGCTCATGGGGGGGGCATTCATCCTATAGCATTTCGCTCTTTAGAGACTGAAACGTTGAGCCGGTAATTAACTGTTCATTGACACTGGAACTGCTGTGTCCTGTGTGAAGAGAAGGGGGGGGGGTTGGAAAGAAGTAACTTGAAATTATTCTGAATGCTTGCAGAGGTGCACTTTGCCATTTGGAGAGCAGAGGGCAACCTAACACTGATAAATTGCATCAGTTAAATACAGAAACCAAAGCAGGACAGTTCGGCGCCACCAGTTTGGTGCGGGCCGATTTGGCAAGCACGTTTGCCCAAAAGACACGTTATGGCACACCGAATTTGGCGTGACCGGTTAGACGTGACAATGTCACTATTTTAATAAAATAAAAAAAGAAAGCATTGCTGCCATCATTGCTGCAGGCCCAGCTGGACTGCAAGACCAAAGATATTAACCACAAGGCTGTAGAGATCTTATTGTGTTCATAAGCACAAGATATATATATCAAACCAGGTCATTTTTCAAAAAAAAGAAAGCAAAGCATCCAGAAGACTTGGGCTAATATATGTAACTTGTGCATATGAAAACTATAAGATCTCTATGGCCTTATGGTTAATTCTCCTGTCTCTCAGTCCTGCATGGAGGGGGTCGCAACCAACCAATGCTTGCATTTTTTTCTTTTCTTAAATTAAAATAATTATATTGTCCCACACAAACATGCTGGTGCCAAAAGTTCTCTGTGCTGAACTGGGCATGCCAAAATGGGTCTTGCGGCCAAATGTCCACACCAAATCGGCCCATGCCGAACTGGCCGCACCAAACTCTGGTGTACCATCAGAAACCATACCTAAGCATTTTATATATATGGATAGATATCAGTTGACTTCCATCCGTATACAGATATAAAAATTGAAACACATACACTATTTTTCACACAATTCACAACACTTACTTGAAATATTAGGTGCCTTACATCAATGCTATATAAAGGAAGTCTTGTGAAGTAGATGGCGAGTGTGAGTTCAGGCTTGATTTGCAGTAAGATGGACTTTGTATATATTGAAAACAACACATGTGGACTGTTTATAGTAAGCCTAATTTTAGCATTTCAGACATTTGTAGTATTGACGTGTTTATAGGTTGCAACTATAACTCATTGTTTCAATAAGTATTCAACTAATAACCTCTTTTTCTGGTAAGTGTGTTCTGTCTGTGGATGTTTCTCAATGTCTGGATGTTTCCATCTGATGTTTCTGCATATCAGGATTTTCTGAAATGTTTGTATGTTTCTGGCTTTCTAGCACACCCCTAAAATGTGCGTGTGGGGGTGTTTTCCCATGTATTATCCATATCCAATGCCATGCCCAATTAAATTTGGTTGATGATCATATGTATATGTATTTTCACATGTTATCCCAGGAGGATAGCTCAGTGGCAATGTGCTCACCTTGGAAGCAAGATGACACGAAGCAGCACAGGTTCGATCCCTGGATCCATGCTTAGAAACCTCCGGGTGTTTAAGCGCGTGTGTGAGCGCTTTAAAAATGCAAATAAATAAATTAAATAAATAAATCCACTGTCATATGTGTTGGTATGTTTGCAGTTGTACTGAAAACACCCAACATGTACATTTCTTGTCTGTTGTTTCGGCATACACAGATTTTCCTATGTGGTCAGGTTACTTAGGTGTGTGTGTGTGTGTTTTTTCTGCTTATGGCTCTGTTTTTTTAGCGTCGGTGTACATGAATATGTCTGAAGAATTCAGTGAAAGGCCATATGTGTGTGGATTTGCACATGCATTGTTAATCTCCATTGTCATGTCCAAATAGGTATGCTGTTGTTTGACAGCGTTTTGGTCGACTACATTTCATCAATTCGACCAAATAAGCATACAAATATTCATTTGTATGTGTGTTTATGGGTTAGGGGAGTAGGCAGCAGAGGAGAGTCTATTTCAGGTTCACCAAATGTATTTAACCAAAATGTAACAAGTCTGTACAACAACGAAGAACCGTCCAAATAAATCTGGTGTTTGTGTGTGCATTTTTGCACCAATTACTAGTTTATATACTTGTTTGTATGTTTTCACTGCCCTGCAAAAAACAGAAATATAGATACATTTTGACATTTTTAAAAGTGAATAACGTACAGTTCCCTGGCACAATTTCGGAAATCTTTGCCTATTTTGTTTGCCGAGTGGTAATTTTCGCTGAATTGTGTTCGTCCAATTTTCCTGATTTTTGTACCACAAACAGTGACGGGAGACCCCTCGTACCACCTCCCTTCCACCCCACTCCTTTATATATATACCTTATCCAAACTTACCTTCTGTAGGCGTGTGGTTGAAAAAAAGTGGCACAAAATTGCTGTTCAACAAAAGTGTGTGATAAGCACCCACACACCATAAGAACTAGCTGATTCCCAAACATCACAAAAATCAAAATGAACAATTTTGAGAAATTTGCCCAGAAAGCGTGTTTTTTTAAAAAAAATTCAGATAAAAAGGTGAAGTCTTCAAATAATGGAAATTCCTCTGTTATGGTACAAACACTCAGTACAAGTGAAGTATTTCCCTTTTACAATCTCTCTCACACAATCAATTAAACTTCAATTCACACTTCTGAAACTGCTTGTGGTAGTATGTTTATTTTGAATGCTGCCGGAGATTAATATGGAAGAGCAAGTATCTGCATGCATGTTCCCAAACATTTTAAACCACCAACGTTCAAATGCATTGTAATAAACTGCTTAAAATATTATTTTGCAAAACACATGTGATGCTCCATATGAATGTTTTTTTCACACAGATTCTGTTCCATGTGATGTCTCCATGAAAAAGTAGGCAACTTTTTTTCCTGAGCCCTAGAATTCTTTCCCCAAACATTGTAGGAGGCGCATAATTATTATGACCTGCAGTACTAGAATATTTGGGGAAAGTGTTTGAGTGTCTGGAGCGTGCATATTTAGGGAAATGTCGCCACCTGGTGGCCATTTTCACAGCGACGTTATCACTAGATACCACAGATACCACATTGATTACATATAAGAACTCTTGCATTAGACTAAGCACAGGGCCAAATATTAAGGGGGTTGAAGGGCGAGGCAATGTATTATTAGGAGTAAAATACCCTCACCATACATAAAAAATGATATTGCAATTCACCTTTTAGTTCCATTACCTTATAAAGGAATTAGCCTCCAGCCTCACTCCTGCATTCGGTCACAAAACTCCTCGGCGTTTTACGAAATCTTTATACCTTATAGCAGGCAATAATTTATCTCATATATTCTAGGGTTGGCAATGTTTACTGCACAAACCGCAGTGGTTTAAGAATAGTGTGTCCCTTACTGTTTTCAAGAAACAACTCAAGACACACCTGTTTGACGAGGAAGCAAATTAGAAATATACGAACATTCTCTGCTTTCCACTCACCTGCTGTAGTGTCAGTCTATATGTTTTCTGTTGTTTGTCTCTGTGAGCACTCCGAGGCCTAGGGGCAATTTTGTGCTATATAAAAACTAAAATAGATAGATAGATAGATAGATAGATAGATAGATAGATAGATAGATAGATAGGTTTCAATTAATACATTGTGTTACCTGCATGGCCTAGCAATATAATACCATAAGTAGTATACCCTTCCCAATCAAGACACACGCATTAAAATCAGATTCTCATCTTAATCTATGTAAATAAAGTTATTTCACTACCAAGAAAACAATCCCGCCTTTATACGTTTTCAATGAGAGCACAGACCTCAGTCAAGCATAGGCAGCACGCCATATTGCTCTAGAGTCTCCCGGGAGAAGGCGATGATTAAACTCATTAGGATTGACTGCCTTCATTTGGGTAGCCCAGTCATACATTGTTTTCTTTTTGCATAATAAAGCAGACGGCAATACAGCACATAATTCAGTGTCTCCACTTTTCAACATTCACACATCCCCAGTGCGTGGGCAACGTTAGCCCATCTGCCGTCCTTTTCTGCCGGGTTCCAGTTCAGCCGCCTGACTTCTTTGATTATGTGCCCACAGAGGTTATTTGCTATTAGGTCTAAAAGTCTTTTTAATTTACCTGACAATGAGAAAACTCGATGTAGAAACACTGCTGAGAACGCTCAGAGCCGTCTTTCTAATTCTTGTCATGCCACTGGGACTGACAGGCTGACCGAGATGGGCAGTGGAAGACGGGTTACAAGTAAGTGTGTGTTTGCATTCGTGTGTGTATGAAAGGGGGCAGTGTTTGTGGTGGGGATGAAGGCGAAAGTGTGTGTCTGCGTGTGAGTGTTTCTGAGTGTTTTTTGTAAGGGGGTGCTGGCGAAAAGGTGTGTCTAAGTACGAGGCGGGGATGGGATGGGGGAGAGGTTGAAGCAGGGATGGGTGGGAAACCCCTGATTTCAAATGGCGGAAGGGGAAGAATTCAAGTATTTAGAATATTGAAGGCCGCACAAAATCGGTCGAAAAAATCAGTCTTTTTTTGGTGCAGCCTTTCACATTCGAGATAATGACATAGAACCGGTAATTTACGCAGACCTATAATTCTATAATCTCTGCATAACCATTAATTGACCACACGATTTTAACATTACCTTTTGCTCACCCACAGTCACCAAAACACTTTTTGCCTGAGTTGTACAATGCTACATTCATAGCCTGGGCCTTAACCCATAGGGCCCACCAGCCTGGGGCATCTGATCTAGAATGTATGTAAGGACTGGATTAGATCAGCAATATCCGCTGCCAGGTTCATGTTGATCTGTTACATTGCTGACCATACTCACACACATGGGATGAATTCCACTTCATTCCAGTAAGTGCCATATTGTCTATGTTAATTCCTGTAAGGGAGTGAGTTTCTGATAATACAGAAGCACATCCAGTGAGTGCATAGAAGATCAGAAGTGCGGCCACAAACCAGCAAATGTCCTTAATAGCAGACCCCAGAAGTCTCAAACCCCCAATAATTTATAATTGGTTATTTATAATGCACTTAATACCCAGAGGTTTCTAAGCGCAGACTCGGGGATCAAACCTGTGTTGCTCCGCATTGTCTTGCTTCCAAGGCGAGCACGTTGCCCCTGAGCTATCCTCCCAAGACATGCTTAGAACCATATAACAGTGCAAAAACACATGCTAGGCAGAGGCAGCAAGTGATAAGGTGAAGGGGTACCCCCAAATGCATGAGGCAGTCTCAGTTACTGCGGGTGCTGCCCAGGTCGAGGGATTACTACAGCACTCTACTAGCAGCTGCTGGCCTGAAATAAACAACAGGAATCCTGATTATAGAAAGGAGATACTATATAAGGGAGCTACAAGCAAGTCCTGGGGCCGGCAACCCATATGGCAATAGCAACCACCCGGAAATGTTGTGTTTTTAGAAGGCAAAATCAATCTCGGTACAAAGGACGCAGCTGTGGGGACAGGGAGACGCCAAAAGCTTGAATGAGGCATATGGAGCCAGTTGTTGCAAATTAGCACCTAGCCCTGCGATGCCAGGCTACATTCAGTGTAGCAACGGCATAGGAAATCAGGAGTAGCCACTGGCTAGCAGCCAGATTGGCATAGGAATTTGGGCACAATGGCCAGGCAAGTAGCATAGGAATCCCTGGTCACTGGTAAGAAACATCAGCCACAACTGGGAAAGGCAATCAACAGCTCAATCAGGTGTTTTCCAACTTTAGCCAATGCATAAATGCATGTTGCCAGAAATTGTGGCATTGCAAAAGCCCGGCTCATCACACACCCCATGTGTGCTTTGTCTGGGATCATCATTCAGTTCAGATACGCTAAATTGTCACTTTCAGAATCACCCAACCCACCAATTGTCAAGGCAACATGTGTGCAAGTATTATGTGTTCACCTTTACCTGTGAAAGGAAAAGGTCATGTTAGGTTAAGTGTACATTACATACATAACCTAATTTTACCGCCAAGAGGGTGCAGTCAATGTTCCTTTCTTCACCACCGCTAGGTGGTTCCCAGAAGAGAAAGCACACAAACAGGTAATAATGGCATGCATTACTCACTCCTCCTCGTCACTGTCGTTGTCTGATCCGTCAATGATCTCATAGTCCCTCAGGAGACTGTGGCTCATCCGCCGTCAGGATTCAGTTGATGTTTCTTTCTTCCCCACCACACTAGTTGGTTACTGGAAAAGAAAAGCACATCTTTAAAACAGCACAGGATTCTCCAGCAGTCCTGGATATCGCACTGTGCTTGGGACCCTGGGAACAAACCTTACAACACTGACTCGGCAGTGATTTCTATTGTAGGGATCAGGCTCCCCAGCTCTGTGCAGAGGTCCCTCCTCAGGTCTATGGCATAGGTGCAGTCCCAGCAGAGGTGGTACTCCATCTTATCTGCTGTGTATCCCCTCTAGTAGCTCCAGAAGTGGGTCAGTCCTCTGGCATGCAGAAATGCTTGCACCAGTAGACCCCCGGCAGGGCCATCCAGGTGATGTCTTTGTGCTTGTTCGTCAGCCACTCCGATGCAATGTTCACCCATGCTTGTTCTCCTGCCGGGGAGGGTAGGGCACTGACCTGCTCGCGTAGATGACCCCTACCTACCACTGGACCAGTATTGTCGCCTCCAGCTGGAGGTTTCTCGTAAATCCCTCTGGTTCTGTGTAGTACCATGGTGGCATTCAATTGTTTGGGATCCTGGTGTTCCACTCTGCCCACCCCAGTCTTTCCAGACCGGCAGGAGGAAGAAGCTGGCCATCAGGAATCCCATGTGACTATCGCCTCTGCTCTTCAGTGTCATCCTCATGCAGTTGCAGGTGAAGAAGCCACTTAGGATGGTGGGGATTTCTGGACCTCCTTCCCCATCTTTCTCATGCTCCTTGTACATCATGCCCCACTTCACTTGGTCCATCTTGCAGTTCCAGATGAAGAAGAACACATCTGGGTGATGGTCCTTGCTGTCCTCTTCTGCACGGGTCCGACCTGAGCCACGTACTTCAGCACTGGTAGCATGTTGTTCCTCAGGGCTAGTGTCTACCCTTCGATGGTCAGCTTCTGCAGGCTCTAGAGCCCCAGCTTCTGCTTGGTCTTCACCACTCGTTCAACCCACGTCATTGCTGCAGCTCTTTCATGTCTGAACCACACTCCCCAGATATTCATGTGGACCGGCCTGATGGGGAAGGGCAGCGGCTTGTGTGCAGTGTTCCAGTCTCTGAAGAGCATGGCCACTGACTTTGTGCAGTTGATCTTGGCCCCTGAAGCTTTGACAAAGTCCTTACAGGTCTTCACCGGGGCCCTCATGGAGCTTCCATCTGCGCAGAAGACTGAGACGTCGTCCATGTAGAAGGAACACCTCACTTCGCCTTTGCCCTCACTTCCTGGCAGCTTGATCCCTCTGCTGTCCTTCTTCCATCTGATGTGTTCCACCAGGAGCTCTATAAAACAAATAAACAGAAGAGGTGGAAGTGGACACCCTTGTCGGACACCTAACTTCACTGGGAAGGAGGTAGTCTTCCAACCGTTAACCATAGCAGTACTAAATATGTCTTTAGAAATTGCATTCACCATGTCAGAGAAGAAGTCTCCTAGCCCCGGTCGCAGGGCCCGGCCCGACTTGGTCAAATGCCTTTTCCTGATCAAGGCTGGCCAGAGTCACCTGGACTCTTCGGTCCTTGACATACTCTATTGTGTCCTTGATCAGGGCCAGGCTGTCTGTGATCTGGCAACTGGGTATCCTGCAGGACTGGTCTGAGTGGACTACCATCCCAATCACCCCTTTCGGATGGTTAGCCATTACTTTTGCAAGGATCTAATCGTCCACATTCAGGAGGGAGATTGGCCTCCAGTTCTTGGGGGCCTTTCAGTCTCCAAGAGTGCAATCGTGCCTTCTCTCAGGGACTGTGGCATGCTACACCTTTCAGCCGTCTCCTCGTGTAGCCACACACCCCCCACTTGCTCGAAGCAATGAGGACTTTGCTCTTTCTCCTGTATAAAGGTCCACAGCAATACCGCCTGCATGAGATCTCAGGGTGTGTAGAAGCAGAGAGTTTGTGGCAACTCTACTTCATTAAACATATCGTTCAGCAGGCAAGTAAATGCTACCATTTGCCCCAGTCATACACGGGTGTGGATGTTATGACAGACATTATGTTGGCGAGTAAAAACAAAAGCAGGGTCCTGGAACACCCAGAACACGCCAGTGTGTAAATCTGGGATTGCCTACCTTGCTTGCTGCTGGATCAGGTGTTTCTCCACTCACAGGTGCACAGCGGGTAGCAGGTCTGTGCACGGCAGGGCACCCAGCGGCAGGCCATGGTGTGTCTGATAGACAATGCAGGATCTAGTGCTATGGGCTTCCGAAGGCCTCAGGATGGCTTCCATTGCTTTCGCCCGAGTAGGAAAATAGGGCAGTTTTATTCTCTCCGGGGTGGGGAGTGTTGGACGGCACCAGCTTCTCTCTCCTCCACGGGCGAGAGTAGTGTGGTTTCAACCACTCCCGCCGTCCAAAGCCCAATTTTCAAAGGCTGCAGGTGTAGAAATGGTGGGGCACGTTGATCCTTGCACTCGATGGCTACCATTAGGATAAGGAGCAAAACTCCCTTACTTCAAAAATGGATTAACACATCCAACTTCGAAAATGGCAAAAAGAACACAGGGAGGTGTGAGAATAGGGTAAATTCGAGGAGGTGGAAAGGGGGAATATATTGGGTCTGTGAGGGAGAAGTCACCCCATAAAAGCAAGGCGTCGGGAGAAAATGTGTTTCGAGGTAACAACGAGGCCCGATTTATGAAATATTTGTGCGGTTCAAAGTGACTTTGCACTGCTTGCTAAAAAGTGACGTTGCACTGCCAACACAAACCCTGATTCATGGAACCGGACAAAGTGTATTTTTGCAGTGCAAAGTCCGTGCAAAGTCATTTTTGCAGTACATAATGACTTTGCCCGACTTTGCACACACACACACAACCCTTATGCATCCAAGGTTCCTGGGTCCCCCAGGAGAGACTGGCATCTGACGAGAGAGATGGCAGGGCCCAGGGGCAAAGGATGAGCGCCCCCTCCTTGCTTATGAATGTACCGGGTGTGTGCCCGACAGTTAATCATGCATTGCCCCCTGCACCTAAATGGATGGGAGGGTTGGGCGCCCCCCCCCGCCCCCACCCCGCGTTATGTTATAGGTGCATATAGGTTTACGGGATGAAAATGTAAAAAAGAAACTGAAAGGCGCATGGCTTATGGCAGCCACGAGCGTGTATATTTGGAGCAGCCGAGTGCAGACAGGCCTCTATAAACCCCCGAGGGCACCCGCCTGAGATGTGGCGCCACCGTGCATGGCGTGCCCCGGCTTGCAAGGCCTAGATGTATTTTTGGGGATACCCCGCCCGCAGAATGCTTGCTTTGTCCTCCTGCCTCGCACACTTAGCAACATGAAACGCTCCTTTGCCAGCATGAGTCCTAGCAAGAAAGGCGATACGTCTTCATTTCGGTAGGAACATTTCAGCAACAACACATTTTCAGTGGACTATGTACAAAACGCTTTCAGAAATTAGACATGTTAAACGATGTAAAATAATGCAATCAAAAACTTAAAGACTATGCTGGTGCTGTTTTAAATTCAGGTTAAGGATGTCAAGGAAAGATTAATCAAAGCCTACCCCAATTCCATAAAACGAAGTTATACCTACTTTTGAGAAATGTCTTGCTGCGATGTAATGTAATGGAACTGGCTGTTCAAAGCACAGCGCAGTTCAATCCGTGTTGCGTGTTTCTAGTTGCTACCTTTGAGATTTAACAGGGTGCAGTCTGCAGGGGTTGCAACCCCCTTCTACTGCACACACGTGCCCCCTCGTGTCAAGATATTCTTTCCGGGACCCACAAATGCCCCGTCTGCTTATATGTTCTATTAAAAGCTGTCACTGGACTCCCACTTTGAAGAGCCTTGCGGCCCCCCGGGCATCCTTAGGGCTATTCTCAGAGGGGGTCGGGGGCAGCAACACAATTCGAAGACCACTGACCCCACTGATGCCCTCCCTGCTTTAGATTCCTGCGTGAGCTTCATCATGTGTTGTAGGTGGCAGCGCCTCCACATGTCTGTCCTCTAAGTCTGATGAAAATAGTGGACATCTTTGAAGTCATGTTCCAATCAACCTAGGTCATGTTTACATGAAAGCGACTAACTGAGTGAATGAATGAATGAATGAATATGAATGACTGAAGTAATGGATGAATGAATGAGCAACAATCCAGAGCGTGCATTACAGGTCTGTTTATTCCCCTTCAATCAAGGCTAGGGTGTCATTTACGATCACATTTAGCAGCAGCGTCCATTCGAACACTGTCTTTACATGTCACCCAGACTGGGTGGGCCATTGGATACTAAGGACACGTTGATCTCGGGGTGGGGTATTTGCCACCATTTAGCTAAACATCTATCAAACAGTTTAGTTGATGGCTGGGAGCCTCCGTGGGAGATGTATTCTACTCGCGGCGCACGCGCAAGGGATATGGTTGCTCTTCCTACCTCGATCTGAGACATCCTTATTCATTCGGCAGAGAACTACCAGCTGCTAATGTAGGTGGATCCACACAACTGGACCCTGGTTCACGAGTAGAGGTGGCCAAGCCCAGGGATGCCACTGCAGACGGATCCACACAACTGGACCCTGGCTCACGAGTAGAGGTGGCCAAGCTCAGGGATGCCACTGCAGACGGATCCACACAACTGGACCCTGGCTCACGAGTAGAGGTGGCCAAGCTCTGGGATGCCACTCCAGACGGATCCACACAACTGGACGTTCATGAGTAGAGGTGACCCAGCTCAGCGATGCCACAGTAGATGGATCCACAAAACTGGACTCTGGTTCATGAGTAGAAGTGGCCCAGCTCAGGGGTGCCACTGTAGATAGATCCACAAAACTGGACTCTGGTTCATGAGTAGAGGGGGCCCAACTCAGGGATGCCACTGTAGACGGATCCACACCACTGGACCCTGGTTTATGAGTAGAGGGGGCCCAACTCAGGGATGCCACTGTAGACAGATCCATACAACCAGACCCTGGTTCATGAGTAGAGGGGGCACAGTCAGGGGTGCCACTGTAGACGGATCCACACAAATGGACCCTGGTTCATGAGTAGGGCTTGCCCAGCTCAGGGATACTACTGTAGACAGATCCACACCACTGGACCCTGGTTTATGAGTAGAGGTGGCCAAGCTCAGGGATGACTCTGTAGATGGATGCACAGCTGTGCAAGTGCAAGTGTTGTGCAGTCAAAGGGCGCGCCCGTCTGTTCCCATCCTTCTCCCGGAGGGACTGGGATCCAGATTGGATCATTGTTATCATAAAGACTTTCCACCTGGTAACCTTTTTATAGGTTGGACTACTAACTGGCAGATAACTGGCTGTTTATAGTTGAATTGTTAGCCCTGTGCTTTTCGATACTGCCCCAAGCCCCCCAGGAAAGTGACTAAAGGTAAATGGTGGACAGTGCGTGTCTTAATCCAAGAGAAGCCCTTGCTAAATTTGCTAACAAGGGAGCATATTATAATGCCAGGGCACTGGCGATGCAAAAGCTGTGCATACGTGGATGATGGAGAGGAAAAAAGGATCAATGTTGACACGAACAGCATGAGTTAGAGAAAACTATTGGCAGAAGAGAGATGCCAGGCTTTTGCAGGTTGGTGGCTGCTGGATCTAATGAGCATCCAGGCCGAGATGCCTGCTCTACCAATGCCAGTGCCACCAGCTGCTTTCAGGGACGTCGTTTCACCAAAATGCCAGGGTCAGCGGAAGTGACATCACACGATTCTTGACCTCAGAGGACATCACAGGAAGTGATGTAATTTGACCCCACCACAAAGTGATATCACAGTAAGCGATGGAACACGACCTTTCACCCCTTGACAAAACAGGAAGTGGCATCACATAGCATTGTTCCTAAGTACGCTACGAAAAATATGGTTACAAAATCACTGTAATGTGATATGCATTGCATACAAGAATGGATCGCCGTATGTATCGTTAAGATCAGTGTGTAAAGCCCCATATCACCAAATCACTGTGAATGCAAGCAGACGTCCATGACCAAATGATAATGATGTGTTATTATATAGCACTTACGCTTAAGTTCATTCTATAGAACAAATATACATACAATATCACCCAACCTGTGTTGGTACTCATTTATCGCCCTCAGAAGGATGAAAGCCTGAGTTGAGGTGTTTAAGAACAGATTAAATAAGTGACTCACCCCCTGAAGTGTACCTGAAATAAACCTTTAATGAGTCTAGGAATTATTATATAAAATTCCAGAAAGACAAATTGTTTCATATTCCCATTCTTTCTTATTTAGGGTCACTGCTGAAAGTGTTAGACATGTGGAACCGCTGTTTTTTTGTTTTTACGAGGCCTGAACAAGAAAGCCAGCCACTCCAGAAGCAAAGAGCCACATGGTGCTGGCTACAGCCCAGGAGCTTGCATTTAAAAGTTTTTTTTTAAAGTTTTCTTTTTTTTTGCGGTAGAAAGGGAGACCCCTGCCGACCCCTAAATGACGTCCCTGGCTGCTTTCATTACTTTACCCAGCTCTATTTCAATTAAGGAGCTCATAATGTTTTCGATCTCTCACAATCAAGACCGCAGTCCCTTCTTCTATCAACTTGCCAATGCAATTGCCATCACTGGTATTATTTCCAGATCCAAGAAACGGGAATAGAAACAATCCCTGTAAGGATCATACATGGCAGCCTGCAAATAATAACTGCGACATCGCTACTGACCTGTAATAAGGAAATGACGTGGCCACTGCATTGTCCTCCGGGATTATAGGTCAGCTGAGACATGGCAATACCTGCTGCTTGAGCCAGCCCAGAGCAGGATTCCAGCTGTCAGCGCTGCACTTCATTGGGGCCTGGTGCACTTTTCGAATTCCTTTCTAGTGAAATCGCTTCCTGTCACGCTTTGCGGACATTCCTTGATAAGGAACCGTTTATGGCAGAGTATTTATTTCGTGCACTGCTGGAGTTTAAGACATGAGAGAACGAATCTATCAGCGTGTTATTACTTATTATAAAGCACAAAACGTTTTTAGATGCATTTTATTAAACTGTTTTTCTACATCACATTAGAAGCTGTGTATTCTACACTGTTTATATGCATCAACATCTGGAACATCGTTTACATTCGATTAAACAAGAGGCCAGTTATTAACGGGGAGGCCAGTGTGTGTCCCCATATTTAGAGGAGTAAAAACAACATAGGATACATTATAAGGATGTTACAAGTCACCTTGGAGGTCTGTGACTTCATAAAGGAAGCCAGCCTTCTGCCTCGTCCTCTATGTGGCCACCACAGAACCCCTCAGTATCTTGCAATTCCCATAGCCTGTGGTAGCGTTGATTTACCCCATATCAGGGGTCTGCAACCTGTGGCTCTCCACATGTTCTGGACCATGACTCCCATGATCCCTCACCATTGACTATCGTGGCTCAGGCTGATGGGATTTGTAGTCCAAAACATCTGGAGAGCCAAAGGTTGCAGAACCCTGCCATAGATCATTCAATTTCAGCTATTGGGAAGGCTTGAGGGTGAAAGTGAGCAGGGAAATTTAAGTTCAGATCCTCAAGCCGGCTTCTGACAAAACCATGGGACCAGTGTTTTAGGGGGTACCTATTAATTATGAAATATATTTCCCGAAAGAAATGAACTCTGTATTTAGCTTTCATTTCTATTAGAGCCGCTATTTACTGAGTGAACCTTGCAACATTGTGGTCTGAACTTGAAGAGAGCGGCCTTGGTTTTCAAACTGTATTTTTCCTCAGGCCACTGTACAATAACAGCACTGCTAATTTGAGACATTAGCAAAATGGCGAGGTGACCGCCTCCTTTCCAATGAAGAAAGATGTCTGACAGGCCTGGGCCTTAGCGCAACCCCTGTTTAATGTTTGCATAACTGTGGTAAGGAATGAACTCCTGAATAATACAGGCGGATGTCCCAATGATTAGTAACTACCCATGCGCAGGGTCACTTTATGCAGATGACGCAGCCATTCTAGCCAGATCGGCGGTGTCATGTCACTTTATGCAGATGACGCAGCCATTCTAGCCAGATCGGCGGTGTCATGTCACTTTATGCAGATGACGCAGCCATTCGAGCCAGATCGGCGGTGTCATGTCACTTTATGCAGATGACGCAGCCATTCTAGCCAGATCGGCGGTGTCATGTCACTTTATGCAGATGACGCGGCCATTCTAGCCAGATCGGCGGTGTCATGGTCTAAACCTTTTATCAATAGACCTTGAAATATAAATGTCAAAGACCAAGATCATGAAAATTGAAAGCAGAAAACCTTCGGAACACTTCTATAATATTGAAGGCTACAGGGTAGAGGAAGGAAAGTCCTCCAGTTACCTTGGAATTCGTTTTAATAACAGAAGTGAACAGCCATTAACAAGGGGACTCTCTTTTCAGCGTGTAGATGGTGCACGTGGTCATTTTAGTCGCCAAACTGGAAAACAGGACATTTTCGGCTGGGCTTAAGGTAGTACGCTTTGGGGTTTTGGTAGCTTTGCACCTGTGGTGGTGACCGAAAACATGTTTTTTAAAATCCATTCTGCATGCCCCATTGTTTACCCCCCAATCTCATGCTGCAAAGTCACCAGGGTATTGGGGGGCTAGGGGGTGTGGTTAAAAGTACAGATTGGCCGATTGCATTTGAGGCCAGTCTTGCTGTGGCTTAAAACCTGGGCCTTATCCGAGGGAGATCATTCTAGAGCCTTTTAAAAGAAGGCATGTTTGAACGGACAAGGCCCTGTGTTTAACATGGCTTCAGGGTCTGCATTTGTACCTTTCCTGGCTAGACCTGTTCTGTTACTGGATTGATCCTGACGGGGTTGCCCAGAAATAATATTATGGGTGCTAAGAGATCCTTCTGGCATGGCGCCATGACGCTGTAAATGGCGAGCTGTTTGAGTCCTGCCCGGCTGTTCACTATTGATATTTTAAGTCTTTGTCTGGAATGGAACCCCTTCTAAGTAGCCTGCATCCTAGCACCCTTCCTTTGCTATACTCCAAGCTGTGTGTATACTTTGTACTGGTATTATCAGTTCAGAGGACACCGAAAAACCTGCATGCCAGTGAGCTGCTCTGTTCCTTTGATGCAGAGATTATAATGAATTTTATGTCCTTTCATCCTCGTTATGATGGCCTAAAGTCTGATTGGCTAAAACCCCTACTGAACAAATAAAGTATTTGTAATATGCGCCTAGACCTATTGCGCTTCAGAAGAACCGTTTATGGTCTTTCCTGTCAGCCGGTATATTTGGAGCACTTGGAAGTGTCAACCTAAACTAATTCCGGAATTATTGCATCATACATTTTTTGCTATTTTAGATGAGGATTCATGTGTATTCAGGAACCAATTCTGTCGGTATGCTACTATCACTATCGGTTTAAAAAGAAGATAATAATATTCAAAATGTTGAATGTTTACCTTTTTTTGCCAATGCTGTGCAATGCTTTATTGTATTTTTGTGTGCTATGCTGGTATGCAAAATAGAAAATGTATCTAGCAACGAGAACCCTGAGAGGTCAACTAGAGGTGCAGGAGAAGGGCACAGCCCAGGGCATAGCATATTTACTCCGTGTGCCCTAAGGCCAAGGTGTTAAGCAGCCTGCCCCTTCACTCCCTACCATCGCGGCCAACCCCAACTCTCCCAGATAACCATTAGTCATCCATATGCACATACAGCAGGAACACTCCCCCGGATGCATATCAAGTAACACACTGGGATCATGACAAAGGCATGACCCTCTGCCATCATACACACACCTTCACCTAAATACTTAGAAGCTGGTCAACACACAGAGAGCAAGTTCTTCCAATTGGCCCAGATGAAGAGACCAGCATGCTCAACTGGCACCTCCTCCCACTAACCTGCCACCCCTCCCCTCCTTTGAGAGAGCTTGAAATGAGTGCTCACACAGCACAGGCAGAGAACATGGTCTTAATGAAGCAGAAGGCCTGCTGGGAAGGGATCGGGTCTCCTGCAATGATTCTTGGAGCTTGTGGTCCCTGGTATCGCCCCGCCAGGGACTGGGTGTCCTCCGCCCTGTTCCCTCGGGGGGTGGGGGGGGGCTATGGTCCCTATATCTTGTGTTCTTCCGCCTTGCTCCTAGGAACACCGCGAGGAAGAGAAGTCTGCGTGTAGGCTGGCCTTCGATAGCTTTCGATGGGCCCCAACCCTACGTGTCAGCCCAGATCAAATGGCCAGAGTTGAGTGATCTGTGCAGCCTCTGTGTGAAGTCATCCAACAAGAATAAATAGCACTTGGTTTATATGGATTTCTGGATAGTGCTGTGATTTGCAAAATTGCCGTTATCAAGTTTTAAAATGTTTTTTAAAAAAATCCAACAATTGCTTTGGAAGCTCGTTTTAATAAACGCTAAAATAGTGCTGCAAAAATGCAGATTTGAGAATTGTTGGATGACTTCAGAGTATTTCAAAAAGTCTAGTGCTGTCTCACTAACCAGTCATTCCAACCGTGTCCATGATTAGTCGGGATTTTTTTTAAAGGACTACATGTGTTTGGGATAGTATGGCAGGTGGTAGGGTCAGAAAAGGAAGGTAACCGGTGGTATCCCATTCATTTTATTTTTATGCAGGTTGATTATTAGGGCTCGAAGAGTGGAGGAGTGTGAGTAGGAAAACGACAATAATTCAAATCCCCCCTTTTTACACTGTTTCTAGAAGTAGTGTATGGTACAGGAATCGGGTCTCCGAAAAAATACATTTGAAAGTTTAACCTCAATTCAAAAGGTTTTGAATTACTTCAGACAGATCTTAATGAACAGCTATTTCTCTAAAATAAATTACCCAAGTTATTTCATTGACATTTTAATTAACAAGATGCCGTCTGCTCAAATGACCACAATTATCCATATATAAATATGCCCCCCTTTCAATCAAAATACTAATGTAATAATTAATCTTCAGTAATACATGTGATTCCGCAGCCTTGCGGCCTAGTACTGCTGCAAAATAACAGCTTTTAAAGCATCCAAACCCAATGGAAGTCATTTGATCAAACTGGCAGGGATAAACCATGGAGGCACTTTCACTGTGATCCCGCCCTGAGAGTTTCAGATTGCTCACAGATCTCTCCCGCATGTGCTTTAACCCAGCAACCTATCTTGCCACAACTTAGGTGAACGTGATGCAACTGTCTACCGACCCACTAACAACGCTCCACTATCCTACGTACTCACCCTAAAACATAGAACAAAACAGGCCATACCTCTACCGCAGCAAAACATAACACCACCACAAACTTCACACACCATGCAACACCAAACAAGAAACAAAGCCACCCACACAAGAATCCCCATACACATACTCTTGCACCAAACACCACAAACTACTGCCAACAAGAACGAACCAGCGCAAAGTGGCTGTTTTTATCTGAACTGAAGCTACCAACAGCACATCAAAGTTCTCTTGCACGTTTCTTTAATTGTGATTTAGTTTACAAAAAACCTTACACAAGATAAAAAAAATTCAACATGAAAAGAAATAAAAACATAACGAAATGACATATACAATCAATCCAAACAACTTGAAACAATGTCTTAAACACTGACACTACCCAATTATTAAAGACACATTTTCCCAGCACATAAGTCTAGCCCACAACCAATCTCTGGAAAAGTCTGTACCAAAACATTCGGGGTATCCATAGAATCTGGTGCTTCTCCTCTGGAGATTTGGACATTGCAAAAATCCTGTGACGCAATGTCTCAAGACAACCTGAAAGAGTGCAAAAACGACAATTCTTGCACTTTTCCCTCTCAATCCCACTAACTAAGCCCTCCCAGCCCTCCTTCCTTTTCAGATCCGACAGGCTGCCCGGAGACCACCAAAGTGGCAGTGGCGCGCGGTGTAAGTCACAATAACATAACTGCCTTGTGCCCAGGATTACTAACTGGCCTATTCCATAAAAGCCTGCCTCATCTCTGCTTCTAATCGGGACAGCAGACACCGGGCACAATCCTATGGGGTGACGGCACTTTGCCCAATCACATACCTGTATTTTATTGGCTTTGGAAACAGACCAAGTGACTGATAAGTGCTTCCACATTAATACTTTGAAAGGATTCAACAAACGCTTGGCTGACCTAATGGAATATGATGGCCCCCTTAAGAAATTATCTGTAAAGGATGCAATGAAGCTGATGTTTATGGACCAAAATCTGTACATTCCCCACACTTTCTAACAAGGCGATGAAGTCGAAGCACACATCCAAATGTCAATCATGGAAACAGATGAAACCTCATTATTCAGCGGTACTGCTCTTCAAGCCCATGCGCAATAGCCATCCTTAGCTACTGACGTGATCTTTGCCATTTGGTATTGAAATAGCTCAAGGGTGCTGTTGTCATAGGGAAAAGATACATGCATCAGCTCCCCAAAAGCACGGGCTGAAAACTCTGGGTCTCTTTATATTACAGCAATGAGCTTGTGTGTGATGGAAACCAATACCTGCAAACTTGTACTGATCGATAGCGCAGGTACACACAAATAGTGATCGAAATCATGGTTTCGGGATGTGGCTTGAGGATAAGAAGCCGATGGTTTGAACCCGGCTGGTGCGGATTGGATGGAAGATATGAAATCAGTGGCGAAGGCAAGCAAAGAATGCAAATCACTCGCCATTCTACGTGGGATGGCATCTAAGCCAGGGACTCGGGTGAAGTAATATTCAAGGGAAGACATATTCTGTTTTTGTACGCATTTACCCTCCAGAGTTAGCAAGAAGGAGTACATTTTGCCAAAGCTCTGCTAAGTACATGAAGTCACTATACTGACCTAAGGAATTTAGATTGTGTTGAAGTGTCGCGTTTCTCAGGGGACTGGACACCTTTTCCTAGGCTTGGCGGAATACGGCCTGAGGGTTGACATCTTTTCGGGCGAAACATTATTGGTCTCCGATATGGGAACATCATTTATCACGTAAAGCAGGAACATTGAAGTAATTGCAGTAATTGCAGTAATCTATTTAGTTGTACCTGTTACACAGGCCCAGCCTTGAAAAAGACCCAAAAGGGTCGAAACACGTGTTGGCTACCAAGAGGGCCGCACATATGACTTTCTCATGTTGTATTAAGTAATTAGCCCAACAGGGGCTTTAACTGCTTTGTATGGTTGTTGTTTTTGGATTTTCTATACACTATTGGTACTGCGTGTCAACCGATGTGTGCAGCAACGCGACTCTGCATTACAGCTAATTAAAAGCACTGAGCCCTTTCTTATTTCTCTGCAATGATCAAACAAGCAGAAAACAGAGCTACATGTTTTGGGGTGAAATCTGTAGCTTCCTGATTGGGCTATTTTTTCTGTAGTGACATCAATGGAGATTGCGGATGAACCCCTAGTTCACATACTAGTGATGAATCCCCAGAGGAACTTCCTAGTGTCTCATCTTAGCACTAGTGGCCAAGGACACTAGTACTAAGATGAGACACTAGGATGCTACGACTATGATGAGGAACTGACTTTGACTCAGACTTTCTTTTGTTGCTTGTGCCAGAGCGGCGACATACTAGTAGCAAAAGAAAGCATTGGGAGTGGCAGGACACAATAAACAACAACCTGTGATGCAGCCATTTCATGCCATTAGGTTGCCAGGATATCCAAATATTGTGCTTCTGAACACCCTTTCCCTTCTCTCTTCTGTATGTAGCATGATTTGCCCACAAACTGGCACTAAAGCACCACCATATGTGCCAAAATCTACACCCTAGGAAGGACCTAAAGACCCTACCCTTTAAAGAACATTTTGCCAATCGCCGACTGTTCCAAAAGATCCTATGTTTCTGCTTTTGGAATACCCCACTTGAAATTGCAGAAAATTCTCCCTGACCATAAGAATCCAACAAAACCACAGAAAAATTGTAAATGATCTAAACACTCAACTCTTCAACCAAGCTTACATAGCAGAATCCATACAAGTACCAACCAGCAAGGTATGGGTAGGATCCATATAGCCTAAGCATATGAGCCACTTCTCCAAGACCAGCCATTTAACAGCAGCCTCTTATTCACCTCCCAGCTGCTTTTTTCCTATAATCATGAGAATATGTGAGATTGGCCTGAAGGCCACCCGCAAGTTAGTTGTGATGGGCATTCCCGCTCCATTTGCTTTCCTCATTCCCACCTCTTACCTCCCTCACGATTTGAAGCACCTTCTCACAATGTGGCACTTTACAAAACTCACAAAAAATGAAATAAAATAAAAAGGCATACAAGTATAAACACAGAAAGTAAAGGGTTGTTCACATTGCAGCCCGTATCCTTTTTGCAATGATATTCTTCATTTTAGGTAAGCGCATCTGTTATGCTATGTTACGTTATGTTATATTTTGTTATGTTATGGTGCATTTGTATAGCGACTTATGTACCATTGGTATGATCGCAAAGCGCTGTGGGTTGAACGCCCTTGGGGACTGTGGTCCGTATCAGTGGAGAGTAGTGTAGCATATAGTGCTTGGGTGCACTTGGTATGTGAGCAGCCAGAGTGGTTTGTGCGGGTTGGCTGCATTCTAATCCTAGGTGTGGTGCGGTGGATGTGAGAGATCAGTGTAATGTGCGCATCAAGTAGGGTGGTTTCCAAGACTGCATTCTGGCTCACGTGGGGCCTGCGTAAGAGATTATGTGTGCTGCTAGGCTGATTTTACGTGGGGTATAGCTGCGTTCTACCAGACTGTTGAGGTGTTCTATGAGCGTTGTAGGTGTGGGTGCAGCTATGCCGAATTAATCGAGGGGTGTAGCTGCATTCTATTGTTTGTTGATGTAAAGTGGAGAGTGAGCATATTCGTAGGAAGGAGTGTCTGTGGTTATCGGTAGGTGTCCCCCTTTCTTGGGATGCTTTCGGAGCTCAATGGGCCGGCCATGTCTGTCCTGGTGGTTCGTGGTAGGTGAGGGTATATTATGTTATCTTGTCGGGCGGTTCTTTTCCAGACGCTCTGTAGTAGGACTCAGAGTGGAATTTTAGGCTGGGTTGCTGGGCTCTTCGTGGGTTATCGCATGATTCTCTGGAGAGTCCAGCCAAGCATTGTTGCTTCTGTGCCTCTGGTGTGGGGTGCTAGGTTCTTATTCCTAGGTAGGCAGGGATAGCCTCTATTGAGCATACACCACCAGCTTTGCCTCGGTGGTCGAGCTGGGTGCGGTCAGCCCGCAGCTGCATAGGCCGGAACCCCTTTGATCTATAGGCAGACTTCCATGATTTGACTGTTCCTGCTTTTCCGGGGTGAATGCTTCCTGCTTTTCCCTAATTAATGCATGAATTATTAATGTGGTTTCCTTTGCCCCTGTACGAGTACCTAGAAATGACTGTTTGCAGTATGCACTGTAGTTACCAACAGACTCATTAATACAAATCAAAGTAGCTTGTTTTTAATAACGTGCCTGCTGCCACAGCTATGCATCTTCAATGCGCTGCATACAACAGGCGCTTCTATTACCCAACTAAATGGTACTCGGACAGATGAAAGACCGAGACAACCCTTCTGAAGTACATACGTGTGACCAACTCATGTACATAGATCTATGTGGAAGGTGTACAGTTTTGACCAATTGTGCTATCTGACCGCTTGTTATGCAGCATGATCATCATGGCTGCCACGGCATTGGAAGCTCTCTGGCCGTGGTCGCTGCTACGTTAGCAATTGTGGCCATCCAGGAAGGTGCTGTGATGATTGGTGTTGGGCTCATTGTGGATGCTGCAGGTGTGCCCAATAGGAGTTTGCATCTTCATTGAGAGCTGGGCTCCAGGGCATGGTAGCTGGCTGCTAGACATTCTGGTTGCCCATTCAAAGATGTCTGTGAATACACATAACATTGTTTCCCTCTAGGTTTATGGTAGGACACTTCCCATTCCATCATGGCAGTCGATCACTCCCTGCCTGTCATGGTGTTCTGATCAACATAAAAATACTGCTGGATGCAAAGAGGAGGTGCTACAATTCGTCTCTGCTCCTAGCCCCCAGTTGTGTCTCAAAAGTCATGCCCTGGTGACGTATTTCATCTGTTTTATTTCTGCCTGTTGCTTTTCTCCCAGAAAGGGGTGTCACACCACATATGTCCAGATTTTCTCCAGAGGCAGTGCAGTTGCTTCAGGGAAGAGTTTTAGGATGGAAGCATCTGACACTGACATGCTGCTAGCAAGCAGTGTGCAAGTGAAACGTGCAGTATGTGTGTCTGTGAGATGTACTCCAGCTCCCACGTCTTCTGTCGCCGCACTTTTCCGCTTAGCCCTTCTAAAGCCGATGGTGTAAGCATGTACAGCATTATAAAGGACATGATGCTTCTGCAGTATTAGGAATTCTGTTCCCACACTGGCGTTTGATGAAGTCTTTCTTTTTGATCCTGCAGGTTCCAAGATGAACCCAGCCCGCAGGTCCGCCATTTTGGAGTCTGAACTGACCACGGCCCAAGCAGAGCCCACACAGAATGGAACAGAGAGCCCGGCCAAACATGACATTTTCTCCAACATGAAGGACAAGTTCATGAATGAGCTCAACAAGCTGCCAAGTGAGTGGAGTTATACTGGGAGAGGGGCAAATGGAGGGGCAGTTGAAGGAGGTAAACTCTCAAATAGTGGTTGCACTGGGATTGGCAGGAAAAGCGTGCAATTGGATGATCGAATGGTGATCAAAAGAGAGCAATGGGTGGTTGTGCAGGAGTTGGCATGGATGGTTGTGGTGGATAAAGGACGCCAGAGATATACGCTGCAATGGAAGGTTGTGCTGGTGGTGGAACAGTGGAGGCATACTGGTTTAGGAGGTTACAGTGGACGTGGAAGAAGAGAGAATGTAGTGGAGGGCTGGGCTGGAGGCAGAAGAGGTGTTATACCCAGCAATCGAAAGATTGCAGGATATGTGAAAAATGGGGTTCTATGTTAGAACAACGCATGTTTTTGGTCGCCGGTAAAAACAACGCATTTATTAACAGTTTTTTTTAACAGCAACATTTGGGGGAGACTGTCACAGGCTTGTCCCGCTCCCCATGATACCAGTGCTCATCTAGCTCCGTCACACCGTCTCAGGCACTCAGCACTCGGACACAAATAACACACAAGGCCAGAAGTGTGATAAAAAAAACGCTGTAATGTTAACACACACACCAGGCTCTGGAGGGCTGCACTCGGTTCTGCTTCTCCCAGGCCTGGCTCATACTTATGTACTATGCAGAAGCTACATATTATTCTCCTCCTATTTACAGTACGTATGAACAGGGAGAGAGAAAGCACATTTCGGAATAGCATGATGTCTTTGCATGGCAGCCTGAAGCAGCCTTGGGACTTGAGCCAACAGCATCAGAACTGTGTACTTCTCGAGGGAGGGCCGTTCTCATGCCCATCTCCGAGGCCCAGAGCATTCCACAGATGAGCTGCTCTGCTCAGAGACATCACTTGGCACGGATGTTCAGATGTTAGGCCAGTCCTCAGACAAGTCTTTAGGCCAGTCTTTTCGTAGCTGATGAATCTCAAAGAAACCAAAAGAGAGTGCAGAATCAGAAATGTAACATGTAACATGTGCCCACTTTTTTTTCCCTTCTCATTTAACTATGAATCGCTAACCAAGGCCTCTCACTACTTAACTGCAATAAAATGATTCCCACTCAATAAGGAAGCAAGAAACATAAAAAACATTATCAAAATAAAACTTATTTATGTTTTGACTCATCTAAAGCCATTCATTCCCTGTAATCTATTGCATAAACACCCTCAATTATTAGCATCAGCCATAATCTAGGGTGCATCTAAAACAACAAAACCAGGCATAACTACATGTCCCGCACTTTCTAGCTCTGAGCATCCCTGTCACTCTCACATTCAGCACCGCCCCTTTCAGGTGTCTGTCATGTTTGTGTGCACTGTCCAAGTCAAAGTCAATGTCTCCCTTACTTTCCAGTATATAGTAAGCCTCTAGTACCTCCCAGTCCCTAGGTGCACCCGCAGTCAGTGTCAGCAGTGACTTGTCAGTGCCAGCAGCGACTTGTCAGTGCTTGTCATATTTTTCCCAAATAGCATCTTGCATGGTGAATACCTGGTCGCTGACCGCTCTTTCAGTAGTCCATGAAGAACAAACGACGGCCAGTCTTCCCACTTTGTGCCTTTCACATCCATCTGCTTGCACTGCTCATTCTTTTGCTCCTCTCTCTGTTTGTTCTGCCAGGCTTCTTTTGCCATGGGCCACCAGGCCATCTCTGTTGGACACTGAAGTTCATTGTCTTGCCCTTTCTCTGCATTGATATGCTGCATCGTTTCTTCATCCTCCCCTTTCCAAATGGCCAGGAGCCGCTCGCATTTCCTTTGATCCTCCTTCTTGCTCTTCTGTAGGATAATCTCCACCACTTCAAGCTGTGGGCCCTCCATCACATGCCACTCCTTTTCTTCTAGGGATGCCATTTAGCTGTGGCTGTGGCTCATTGTCAGCTGTCACGGGCCACTCTTGCTCTGATGCAGTTATCTTCTCACTTCCCAGAGCCAACACCACTGATTGCACTGATTGTAATTCACCATACTGTGCTCTTCCCCCCCAAACACTATTAAGTCACGCTGACACTGACCACCTTCTTTACATGTGGGCCTGTTAATGTCCTTCTCTGGTGCACATGCCCTGAAAGCCTTCTGTTGTGATTTGACAATCTCTGACATGTATTTGCCTGACACTACACCATGCACATTTATTTTGTTCACTTCCCCCGTCTAAGGTGCACACTGCACAGTCATCCGGCCTTCTGAAATCAAGTTCATTTATTGCCCCTTTGTCCGGATGTGTCTCCCCCCATGCTGTCAGGACCTTGTTTGCTAAATCTGTCATTGCATCTCTTTTTTCCAAAACGTCCTCCCTCCCCTTTGTTGCACGCAGTTGTCTCCTCCGGTACCCAGCCAGCCCATGTCTCCCCCCTCTTCCTCTTCCTCCACGCTCTCAGAAATACATAGAGCCACCCTGACAGCTTTCTTCATCATCCACCCCTACAGGCACCTCACATTCATGCCCCTCTGTGTGTTCTCCCTCCTCCCACTCCTTCAACGGTCTCAGCCATGCATCATCAGCTGCATTCAGAATGTATGCCCACCCCTGGGCGGATCTTAACCTTTCCTCCACATCCACATTCCCTCCCACCACCCTTCTTATCTCGTCTGGCTACAGCTGCCATATTGTGGCCCTCGTGAAAATTTGTGTAAGCATTATTGCAAAATAAGAGGGTCTCAGATCTTGCGTCTTACCACCTTTTCTCTTGTCCTTGCTGGATAGAGGGATCTTCGAAATGAGATTGTATCTAAACAGGGTGTGGCCTCTCAAAAGTGGGTCACTGTATGCAACTGTTCTTCTGGTCCAAGGTATCATGGAAAAGGAATCTCTGTAATACTGTGCATGGAGGGTGGTCCCCAGTATAGATACATTCTTTCTCGATCTACGGGCGGCAGGAGGCAGGATCAACTCAATTTCTTTATCACTGAAATGACCCTGGCTTTGTTCAGAGAGCAACTCTCTAATAAGGTGTTGGGCTTGACCTAGTAGAGTGGGCTTTGTGTTGCCCCCCTCCCGTGGACGTACTCTAATATCATGCCTACTATTTCCACCTCTTAATGGGAGAAAGTGGCCAGCCTACAACGTGTGTTGAAGGAGCTATGGGTGCGTTTTTTATTTCCATTGGCAAAGTTATCTCACTGTGCATTTTGGATTGTTCCACTGATGAGTGACCTGCATTTTGTATTCAAAATCTGCAATGGGCAATTTTCTGTTTCTGGCTTTTTATAATCTGTCTGGATGTGCCGCTGTCTTTGGAGCTCATTGTTTTCCTCTGGTTTCTTTCTCGGGCGTGTGCTTTCTTGAGGGTATGTGTCCCTTAAGATGAACATTTGTTCCCCAGTGTTCGACCATGATTTCACTGGTGCCTTTGGGGTTTGATTAGAATCAGGGTGTTTTGGATGTTTCTGGAAGATTGGTTGGTGTCTTTGAATGCCATCTTGCTGTGGCTGTGTTGGTCAGGCATGTGTAATCCTCTTGAGTAAATTGTACACCATGTTGGCCTCATCGACCTTGTGAAAGAATCTCTGTCGGGTGGACGCCCGTGAACGAGGAGAAAGGACCAGAGAATATCCTGATTGGTTGGCTGGCTGAAATGTGGGAGGGGTTAGATCCACTCAGAGATGAACACCACTCTAAAACACCCGAAGGTGTGCATGCAGTGGATCTGGAAATATGGCGTGAGGACCACATGCACATTGCATGTGCACTTAAGCTTTTGGTTGCCCACCCTCACCCTCATCTTCGGGGCCCAGAATGCCAAGAGAACATCACCGATTTGGCAAGGTGTCCTTTGGACTTGGATGGGGACAAAAATGGAGAAGCCCAGCGTGCCAGAAGAAACCCTCTCTTTCTGATGCTTATCTATATCAGATGATGCAAAGCGCTCGCCGTGAAATATCTTCTTTGATGCTATTATGGTGATGCATCATGGATTAAAATCTCATGTTTGGGATGTGTTCATGTAATTGCGTTGGCGTTATCACATCTGATGACTTCTGCGTGTGTAGAGGATGTGAGGCAGTTGTGGGGAAAGCAGGGGGAGAACTTGACAGCAAGAGTGCATAAACAGGGGAGCACTGGTGAGGCCTCCTCCGGAGCGGTATGCCCCCTTCTTAAGGTAACACCATGAGTGCTATGCTCAGCTGTCAAGGTGATATCTACAGTATTGTGTCTAAGTCTCTGGGTCACGTCTGGGATATTTTCTTCAATTATGGAGGCCACAGCTAGAGGAATGCAATTTTAGAAGGCCGAGTGTTTTGTCCGTTTCTGCGGGCCTCTTCTGGACTATCGTGTCTAGTTCTGCAGGTCACATCTTCAGAAAGATTAACAGATTGAAAACACTCATGAAGGTGGGCAACCAAAATGGCAGATTCTTTATAGACATGTAAAGTAATGGGAGAAACATGCACAATTGACAAAAGAGGGGAAGTGGGCTATGTGTTAGATGCATTGCGATTCCGAAAGGGAGTCAACACAGTACACAAGGATGCATTTTTCAGCAAACAAGTACTCGCTGAAGTAGAGGTCATGATGTGAGGCCAGAGGACCTCACATATTCCCACCCGCGTGGTCTTTCAGAGACACAGGCCTTCAGGAAAAAATATCCTGATGACCTCATTGGCCAGTCCATCTCCCTGAGGCATCAGCTGAGCCCCAGCTGAGCCCCAGTGGGTAGGCGAGAGAGGTCTGCTGTGCAGTGGTAAATATGACTACAGTTCAATGTTTCTAGCAGTTGGTCTTGGCACGCTTACCTTGGGTTAATTTAGTTCACTCCTTGGACTGTTGATGATTCTCCAACCTGCTCCCTAATATTGGCTGATACACTCCAACTGCCTTACTGAGGCAGGTAACAACTGCCGGAATCCCCAAATCCATAGAAAAAAGGCTGAAAGAGGTCCGAATTGATATTGCATCCACTGCTTCCACCATCACACCCAATCAGATTGGTTGCCCCCTGTCCCTTTTTCATTTCTATTGTCCGTCTTCATTTATGTCTTCTGTTTTTCATTCATTCTTTCTTTCATGTCCCCTTCCTCACCATCGGCTCTCCTTTCTCAATTCCAAAGGTCATGCCAGGAAAGGTAAGTGCTCACGACTCCCCACCTCCCATCTCCTACACTTGTTGTTTGTTTGTCGCCTGTGTTTGTGGAGAAGAGGCATCATGCCCCTGCGCCTTCTCTGGATCCCATGTAGCTAGCGCAGGGCGCTCTCTGACTCCGGTGGAGGCCGTTCTAACTGTATGTGGTCGACCGGCCATCCTCTACTTGAGAAGTCAATGTCCAACCATTATCGTTTACAAGCTAATGTTAGTTTGGCATTGAAGATCCAGAGTCCGGAAGCAGATATTTTATGAAATTGTGTTCTCACATAGTGACTCATGCAGGATTCTTAGTGTGATGGTAGCTGTTGCTATAAACCAAGTCAATGGTATTCCTTTTACCGACCTCTGATGAAAGGGTGTGCACGCCATGGCGGCGTTTGAACTTGTGAAGGGCATGCATGTCCCATATCAGAGACCTCTGTTTAACTCATGAGCTGTCCACCTCAGGCCTCCCATCAGCACTGCTCCTGGAAACCAAAAGTCACGTCATGCCATTCACGCCATAATAATCACACCTCGTACTCCCTGTAACCAGAGATAGACATAAATTAATAAAGATTTCACTTATGTCAATACCAAACAATTTCAGGGTTGTGGTTAGGGCGAAGGATGCACCGTCTGCCCTTTCATTGCACATATACTAACACCAAATAGCTGGCCAGTGAAGTCATAGATGGCTATTAAGAGTGACTAAACGTCCAAACTTTTTATAACTACAAAAACATCACGTTGGTGCACTTTTGCACCCTCTTTTCTTGTAGTCCTCTTATTTTTTCAACAGAGCATATGCAATTAAGCCAATGATAGTGACCCATTAAGAAACAACAGTTTGAGATCAGTTTGGAAAAATGCCAATTTTTGATTTAAACAGATATGTTTTTATCCATTTCAGCATTTCACAATTGTCTGTTGAAATTATTTAGTTTCAGATAGATAATCCTAAAAGTATTAGTTGGAAGTTGTTAATATTTATTTTCAATGAAGTAAGGTCGAATATCTATTTGGAGACTACATTTGGTACAACCCTCCCGTGACCCATTACTGGCTCAGTTCAAACTGAATGGAAATTATCAATTTTACTGAAGGAGAGTACAGCACTTGTCCTCAGTGTCCCAATCGCTCTCCACTGAATCATTGTTTGCGCCCACAGGTAACAGGGAGTTGGAGGGCACAGGAGCACTCTTATCAAGTGAAAAATTGAGTGATGTCATTCAATCTTCACTCTGATTTGAGCTCATCACGCCTTCGACCCACCTACCATTCACTCTGTTCATTTACATTTCCTGGGTACTGGCAAGAATTGTATCCTGTGATCCCTTGAGACCTGCAGTGACTGAACAAAGAGCAAGCTGACTAAAATTTCAGCAGCTACCACCAAAATGGTTTTGTGTAAGGACAACTCCAACATGCCAATGTGTACTGGTGCTGAGTAGTGGCACCAGGCCACCCCACTCCCTGCTGCACCTGCAAGGCTAATTCATTCCCACCTGAAACCACAAACCTTTCCAGGTGCTTTCAGAAGATGGGGGTGCCAACAGGAAGGGGGTGGTTGGTGGATGTCCCTTCTAAGATCTCCCGTTTCTGGTTTCATGAATGGGTATAAGAGGATCTCACTATTCCAGCTAAAAGGTTATCGTGGGTTTATAGGATATCACCCCCACCTATTGAATGTATTAAACAACTCCAGACTGCCCATGCCTTCAATCCATGTCCTGTGTGCTCCCAGAATTACTGCCGTTCTCTCATATGCTGAATACTGAGCAATCTGCCCACCCATTGGGTAGAGAAGGAATTTCCTATGGATTATTTATCTATCTATATGTGTATATATCTTTCTGTTTAACTACCTTTAAGATATTAATCGCTTAGCCTGTCTTTGCCTCTATTTCCGTCTCTATAAATGTATCCATCCACCACCCTGTGTATCCTCCTAATTGTCTACCAATATTTGTCGGTGGATCTATTTGTTGTTGTCTGCCTATCAGTTCTGGGATTGGTTTCTGTGTATCTATCTTTCTGTCTCTCTGATGAGCTCTCTCAGTCTCTGTCTGTGTCATCACAAAACACACACACACACACACACCCCTACGAATGCTGCTAGCTTCAATTCTCACTCATGTCTTATCTTGCTCTGCGCAGTTCCGCCTTGGGCCTTGGCGGCCATTTTGATTGTCGCTGGCCTGCTCCTCCTGTGTTGCTGCTTCTGCATCTGCAAAAAATGCTGTGGAAAGAAGAAGAAAGGCAAGAAGGGAAAAGACAAGGTGAAAGCTCAAATCAACATGAAGGAAGTGAAAGACCTCGGCAAGAGCTACATCGACAAGGTGATTCTCTTCCTCTCTGTAACACGGTTGTTATTAATGGAAGTAATACCTTCTGTGGGTCACTTGTGCTGCCACCAGACACTTTCTGTGAAATAAGGCGGCCACGTACACATCTAAATATGGAGTATGAGGGGCATGTTAAAAAAAAGTCACATTTCAAGAGGGGGTTTGAACGTTGTATTTCTTTTCTGTTAGAATTTAGGAAACAGCCTCTGCATGAATGAAGTATTGTCCCCTGATTTTTGAATGACAAATCCAACAGAGACCAAAATGACACTGCCTTCAAAAGAGTCAAATGAAAGTCCTATCAGCTGCCAGTTGATAGGACTTCCAACCTCATTAAGAAGTCTGCCAACAGGTGAAATCAAAGGCTGAATTGCATTCCTTTTGAGCCTGTTTTGCTGCAAATATACACAAGATGTGTTAAAGAATTAACACTGGTCAGTGGAAATTTAAGAATGAATGGCGGCAAATTTGCTTTAACAGGGATAAACTCTTTTGGGATAATCCAGTGTATGTGTCTTCTTAGAGTAGACACACGGTATGCTGGAAGTTTGCCAGTATGGTGTAACCACTGTGCACAATACATAAGGGCCATTTGTGACTGAGCTATTCACCGCGGCCACACTAGAAGGGAGGAATCATTCGTCTCACAGTGCTGCAATCACCAGAATGCTACCTCAGGGTTGGACATAAACTTCTTCTAGTGGCCATTCTCCTATGTACACACTTTCTAGAGCTCTGTCCCTCCTAGCAATGGGTGTTGATTTGCCTTGAGAGCCATTTTTCATCGTGCACATTTATTTACATTGCAAGTTCCCTTTCTTAGCTCTGTATACTATTAAGAGGTGATTCATGGGTGTGAGGAACCAGAGGGCATCCTCACTTCTACTTCACTTGGATCCTCCTCTCAGGTGGCCAGAGAACGACCATTGCTCTTGGATCCCGACCCTGGGGTTGGAGACATGAGGGAGGATCACCTGGGTGAAGGGACCTTGGATAGTGGGGAGATGATGTCTTTGGGTGAGACATAGTATCCCCCTTTCCCTTGTCAGAATAAACCATACCCCCCCCATGCTGCCTTTGTAGGTTATTGTCAGTCATTCCCTTTGTTTTACTCACAAAATATCCAACATTTCCTTTAAAACTGGGACGAGGAGGAGGCGACTGGGAGTTATGCATACTCCCATTCTTTCATTGGTACTGAGACAAGGAAGAAGACTGTAGAGGAATACCAGTGCAACCGTCAGGCATGTCCATCTAACAGACGTAATTGTGGTCAGGCAATCGGAAGCAAGGACTTACACCTGCAACCATTTAGTAGGCCCCAGGTGCATAAAAGGAGAGACTGCCACAGGAAAAGAAAAAACCTGCCTGGAGGACAGGATGCAGCATAGAGACGTGGAGCAGGCTGGAGAGAGGCCAGTGGGGATTACACTGTATGCAGCGGGAGGGTGAAGGAGATGCTGGGGCCCAAGTGGGCCGTGAGAGGGTCAAGTCACCTGCAGTACCCCTGGTCTTGTGCCCACAGCCAGAGCAGTGGGACATTGAAGGTTCCCGAGCACTGCAGGCCGCCTGTAGCTTCCGTGAGGGAAGAAGACTCCTGAAGAAGCGGCTGCATACCGGTGAGTGGGAAACAGGAAGCACTCAGATTGTGGCGCTCTATGGGCTGCCAGCAGGCATATGTTAATGCCGCATGAAATTAAACCTATGACAAATGGTTTTGGAACCCAAACTGAGGGTTCTTGATTAACAAACAAGCTGCAAAGTGTTAGGAACACTTTTAAGAGTGCCGCCGGTACTATTGAATACTGAACTAAAGGAAAGATATCAAAAGCATACAAATACTTATGACAAAGTGAAGCGCAAGTGATGAACAAAGTGAAAAGCAAGTGATGAGCACTAATGAACAATGTGAAAGCAAGGTGGTGGGAAAAAGGTAAACACCACAGAGTGAGTTGTGTGGAAACCCCGTTGTAGCAAGGTCAAGAGACTGCCAAGGAGAATGTTAACCAATGATACAGATTCAGAGAGAGAGTACCTGTGTTGGCAAGAAATCCTGAAGAATACAGAAGCATAACAAAGTGCTAAGTGTTATCGGTTGCGTGACCTGTAATGGGTGGACTGTGTGGTCCGTCGACTGCACCTACACCGAGAGACCTCTGCGTGGAAAGAGTCAAGGAAAGCAAAGATAAAGAAGCTGCATTTTATAACAGGTTGCTGAAGTGAATGAGAAAGAGAGCAATATATGTGAACTGTTGAAAAGACTGGTTAATTACAAAGTTGAACTGAAACTGTTTTTGAAAGCCAAGAGATTTAAACTACTACTTGTGTGTTTTTAAGGTGAAGAGCTGACCTTGTGGGGAAGGAAACCCCAGGACTGTGTTGTCCTCTTGGGGAAGGGAACCCCAAAGCCTTTTGGAACTGTTTTGAACTTGGGGAGGGGAAGCTGGAAAGTAAGCAAGGAGCAGGAAGAAGCTCAGAACTGTATTTGGAACACAATTTCTTTTGTTGCTGACATCCTTAAACATTGTTTATCTTTAGTTGTGAGGGCAAGTATAGGTTTTGGACACAGACAGACTTTTAAGTTGAACGTAGTGACACAGACTATCCTTAGTTTCCTTAGGTAGGGAAATCCCACCTTAGAATAGGGCAAGTCAGGTCTTACTCCATCCTGACATATAAGAAAATAAACCATTTTATTTAGAGAATTGAATCTGTCGTTTGTGCCTTACTTCATGATGCCTTCGCATGGGGTAGGGTGCCTCCCCAAGCCAGCAGATAATGGGCCTGGGTGACCCAACTCTGCCCCAAAGATCTCAGTGAGTTAGTGTGGGCTGCAGGAGGCTTGAGTTTGGCAGTGGCTGGAGAATGGAGAGTTGTAGGAAGCAGCGCATAGGGGTATGGAGGATGTTGGAGATGTGGCAGCAGAGGAGAGATGGAGGAGGCGGTGAGAGCCGCGTGATTAAAGGAGGAAGTGGTAAGCTCAAGGGTGCAGGAGGAGGCGGTAACTTTGTGAGAAGAGAGTGGAAGTGAGGAGGAGGAGGCAGTAAGATAGCAGAGGAAAGAGGAGTTGGCAATATCAGTGGCCAAAAAAGGTACAGAGGAGGAAGTATTATACATTTATTATGATATGGTTCACAATAATAGAAACCTTTCAGAAGATGAATAAACGCTTACACCAAAAACTTAGTCTAGGTTTATCTACAATAGCAGTAGTACACAATAAAACACCAACACATTAATTGGGAGAAATACAAACACATTCATACCTAAAACATCCATTCATAAAAAATATATACAATTTAAATGTATTTCTGCTGGCATTAAAAGACGTTTTAAACAGCCAATAGTTCATATAACATTTGTTAAACTCGTGTTAAATTTAAAACTAGAGCGAGATCGCCAGGCTTAGCAACAGGGACTCCCCGGCGTTAATGTAGCCAGGCTTGATTGATGTATTGGGAGGAATCAATGTTCCTCAAGTCCCTAGTGGCGGCACTGCTAATTGAGGGGTGCTTAATCGATTCTGTAGAGCCATCAGACTTACACAACCTGAAAGTTCTTTTAGACCCCTGCAAACCTATTCCCGGGCCTAGGACTGCCAGTGTTGGTACCAAATGGCACTTAAATCCCATATATACTATACAGAGGTGGGGGTAACATCGAGTGGAGGTGGAAAAGGAAACATCAGATTGCAAAGGTTGAAAGGTGGAGCTAGAAGTGATAATATCAAGGAGAGGAGGCGTCAACCTGGGAGGGATGGCACCAAGAGTGGAAGCTGGTCGTTTTATAGTTGGCGACATCAGATGGTGGCAGGGGTGGACTGGGAGCAAAAAGAGGCCCCGGAAATAATTACTGGGAATCACAATAGGCCCCGGAAATAATTTTCAAGGTGGCCCCATATTACACATTTTCAACAAGCCCAAACCTTTTCCAATGAGAACATTTGGAAATACAACACAAAAGAGGCCCAGGGTGCAGAGGCCCACCGGGAAATCTCCAGACTTACCTGTAGGCCAGTCCACCCCTGGATGGTGGAAGATGCACAGGCCAGTAGGTGGCAGCAAGCAGAGAAGGACGGGATGACAATAGAAAGGAAAGACAGTGCAGCAGGGGAGGTGATGTGAACATCAGGACATAAGGGGAGGACTGAGGAAAAGGTAGAGAGCAGTCCCACAGGCAGACAGAGCGGGAGGGTTCTGGTGGACAAGGCCTGCCCTAGGCAGGACCGGACTGTGGCAGGAGGAGGAGCTATAATGGGCCAGGGAGGTTATATTGAGTTCGGAGAGATGAGTTGAAAAGATGCAGGAGTCCATGCATAAGGCTGACCTCAAGAGATGCCTCGCCAGCTCTCCCTGCCAGCTTTTCCTACTGACTCATCTGTTGACAAGGCTATGCGCCAGAGTGCATCCTGGGTACGGATCCCCAGAAATCCCACTACTCGACAGTCATTTGAAGGAGAGATCTAGAAACCCTCAAGCCCGCGACTCCCAACAGACGCCAAATGTGTGACAAAACCCCTTCTGAAATCCGGGGAAACTCAGGAGAACTCTATAGGTATCTTCCAGGGCGATGAGAACCAGGTAAACCAAGGAAGAAGAAGCACCCTAAAAACTTTGTTTGGGAAGATCCCGTTTATACATTCAGTTTTCTTGTTCTTGGAATTATTACCCTAAATAGAGGTGTCACAATCAAAATATTGTCTTGGCATCCTTCTTAGCCCCAAGTAACCCTGTGGCATTACCTACTTGGGAAACAAAGTGTTGTGTTATGGCACCTCCCCTCCCTTGGAGGTAATTCTGTGGTCCCCCCATCAGGAAATTCCGGCCTGTTTACTGCCCCGCTTTGCAGAAGTCTACCATCTAAAGCGCAAACACATACACATTGTTTGGGGGTTGGTGTCTCTTTGTGCATCTCATCCCTCGGACACATGCCTAAGGAATGGTCTTATTGTTCCAAGCCACCTCAGATGCTGTCTTTGTGGTGAGGAAAGCCCTGGTGTCAGAACGCTGCCCAGCGGGTTACGAACTAGTGTTTTAGAGTATGCCCAGGAGTTCCACCTGTGCATCACAGCCCCCCTTATGACTGCTGAACTAGGATGTACCCCATTGGACTTGAACCATTCTGGTAGACAGCTTTGGAACCTATCTATGTCCTGAAGAGATCCTCACATCCTTGTGGACAGTCTTTGCGCTGTCTACCTTTTGTTTGTGTCTTTTGTTTATTTCTGACAAAAGGCGCATGCAGGTTCACAGCATAAAACGACGTAGATATTACAAGAGTTCCTAATAGCAGATGCGCATTTCCATATAACAGGCACAGACAAGGTCAGATCAAAGTACAAAACCCTATATCAATCAATAACAATGTCCATTTTCTCAAAGGACTTATCAAAGCATCATACGTGTTCCATATATCCTTCATCTGAGCTTCCAGACCCAACTTGGTTACCCTATATACTGTATGTGGAAGTGAAACACTCTTGCAAACTACACAAGCCTGCACAACCCTATTCATTGCTCAGCTACCCATGATTGGCGTCAGCCAGCAATGATCAGCTTTCTTGGAAGATGATCAGAAAACCAAAAAATGCGTCTCATATTCCCTGCAAGTGGAGCATAAAAGGCAAAGAGCATCTCCTGTCGGCTTGCATCGTAAGTTGAATGATGCTAAGCGTGAAATTGCTAATCGAAACTGTAGCAAAAAAGTCCTTGTTTGCGCCCTTTCCAAACAGAATTCATAACCCTCAATTTACATATGGGCTCAGTAATGTAGTTAGTAGTTAAGAACTTTGTTTCAGCAAAGGAGCCATAAAAATAAATAATGAAATAAATAAAGAACATCAAGTACATGAATATATGAATAGCCCAGTGCATATAGAATCGTAAAAACAACAATATTATAAAGAAAAGCATTTTTAAAATGTTTTTTATTCATTGGTTATTTGTACTGTGCCTATACAGCAGAAGCGTGTTTTAAGGCGCATCAAGACAAGGGGGGGAGGGTGTACAAGGAAGAAAAAAACAAAACAATAGCTTTCCTACTAGGTCGTGAGACAATTCGGAACATGCAAGTGCAGTAACAGAAATGAGAGGAGAGGGGGAGGAGGGGGAACGTAGGAAGGAGAGGAACAGGGAAGAGGACAAAACAATAACATGCCGACTAAGTCATGCAACGATTCGCAACGTGCAAGTGCAGTAACAGAAATGAGGGGAGAGAGGGAGGGTGACTAATGGATGTAGATGTAATGCTCTGTGGGAGGGAGGAGGGCACATTAAGTGCAGTGAGCAGATTCAACACAGTGCAGGCTGGAATATGAAGTACTATTGGGGTGGGGCATAGTTTGGAAAAGCCTCTCATCATGGTAAAGGGGCTACATCAAATATGCAGGTCATCAGGCAAACAGAAGCATACGTGACAACAGATAATAAAGTCTGGAAAAGTCACACCTCATGGTACGAGGGGCTACATCAGGCAAACAGAAAACAAACAGATCTCTTTCTCGTAGAGATCATGTCTAGATCATGTCTCAGTGTCCAGACAGAAACTGCATTGGCTACCTGTGAAACAGGATATTATGTATACAATTCTTTCACTGACTTATAAATGTTAAAACTCCGATGTGCCTCAGTGTCTGTCCGATCGGCTATCCGCTTGTAGAGTTGGCCGTTCACTGCACTCCTATGACCATTCTAAACTCGCACAACCTAAATTCAAACTCACTGGGTTCGGTGGCACTATGTTTGACGTTCAGGCCCCTATAGTCTGGTATGAGCTTCCTACCCACCTGAGCCAGGCCAACTCCATTTCCGACTTCAAGAAGGGAGCGAAACCCATTTATTCAAGCATTACCCCAACTCATTGTTATGATGGCCCTCTTTTCTTCATTCGTAGGGTTCTTCTTTTTTCGGTTTGTCCGTCTCGTTTGGTTTTCTGTGGGCTTTGAGGCCCATGAGCCCAAGTCAATCAAATCAAGCATAGGTGACAACAGTCAATAAAAGAAAGTCTGGAAAAGCCGTGCCTCAAGGTACGAGGGGCTACATCAGGCAAATAGAAACCATAGGTGACAAAAGTTAGTACGTGCAAGTCTGGAAAAGCCGTGCCTCAAGGTACGGGGGGCTACATCAGACAAGCAGATACAGGAGTGACAAAAAATGTGTAATTGCAAAGTTGGCAGGACCGCGTGGAGGCAGGAACAACCACAGTTATTAAGGCAAGCAGGAGTGGCAGCGCGAGGAGGCAAGGTAAGATAAACGCAAGTAAAGCTGCAGGTAAGGCATAGTACAAATGCAGCATAGAACGGTACAGTTGAATTGATTGTGGGTGAAGGCAAACAGTAGCAGAATGCAAACATAAATGTCAGGATTAATTTGAGTTGAGAGAAGTGCAGCAATTTCCGTAGGAGCAGCGCCTATGGGATGTGACCAGAACGAAGGAGGAGGTCACCGGAGGTAAAGTCCAGGGATGATAGAAGGAGGGAGTGAAGTGGAATATGGGCAAGGCAGTGATAAGCAGAGTCAAGGCGGAAGGGGTGGCCAATGGAGAGGAATAAGATCTAAGGTTCTAATGCCATAATAATGACTGGGCGAATGCTGGAATCACCCGGGCACGCGTACATAAAGTGTTCTACAGATCCGTAGAAACCTTCACAGAAGGGACAGCAGACTTTCCCGGTTCTACACCACAGATTAGTTAAAGGTGACAATGGCAAGATGTTCAACCTGAATTTCATGCAAAGACACTCGCAACTGGTGATTTTTAATCTGCCATGTTATTCTCGCACCCCCACGACAATGTCTTCTCAACGTAGCGTCGGCCTGAAGATAATCATTTAGTATGAGGGCCCAATCTCTAAATGCAGCTTTGATAATCGAGCCATCATTACCTGATATCGCCAAGGGTCAAGTCAGAAACATTCAAGGTTCAGAGAGTGGAGCAGTGACCTAATATAGGCAAACCAGGGCAGTCTGCTGGCTCCCTCACAGTTCATCAGATCAATAGGTGCCTCCCGGTAATTCCCCAATTCGTGGCAAAGTAATGGTTAAGTAATGACATTGAATAGTGCCAGGCTTTCTCTTCATGGTTTGATTCCAAATATACCATTATTTAAATCCCAATAGTATTGGTTCTTCAGAGTTTGAACACAATGGGGCAGGATTATACTAGAGGTCTTTGATGTTGATACGCCTAAGTAGCTCCTTCACAGACTTAAACTGAAGAAACTGCTTTACCCCACTAATGGCCAATATATCGACTCGTGGTGCCCTGTAACTCCCAAGCCATACTGCGATCCAAGTCTTTTCCTAGTAGATCAATACTTTCAGTTGGATATTATTAGCTCTTCCTGGATAACCCATGTATTATAATATTGTAAGGGTACTACTGGGTAAAAGATCTTTCAGAAAGGTAGTTTCTTTTACAAATTAAAAAGCAGGATTATTGGCTCCCCCATAATTCTACGCCCCATATGCCCTGGTGGGTAAAGCCCCCCTCTTATAAACCTTTCTGATGGGAATACTAACCTTGCTTCCAAAGAGTGCATTAAAAAATCCTACCACCCCGCCATGTCTTGCATGGGTAATTGCACCTTTGTCAACTTGGTCTGTCCATCTTCCATTGCATCCAACCCTGACCCCAAGAAAATAAAAACTATTAACATGTTTAAACTATTGACCAGCCAAAAAAAAACTTAAATAATGTTTTGTTTGTAGGTGGCAAAATATCCATTTGATTTTACCCAATAGTATTATCAGACCTTTGTTTTTACAAATATCATGAAAATGATCAAGTCATCGTTGAGAACCAAATGGGCTTTGAGGGATCAGTTTTGCATCACCAGCAAAGAGGGGTGCACCCACCTAGCTTTTCCCAAAAAGGGGTCACCGGTATCTAGTTCAGTGGCACTGGTAGCAAGAACACATTATACAGCTTGAAAAGAGTAGGGGTGCACAGACACAACCGTGTCTTACTCTTTGGTTGCTGGGAAAGTCCTGGTCACCTCGCCTCTCAACTCCCATTGGGTTTCAGCTATATTATCAGTATAAGGTTCACGTATTGCAGCCAACAATTATGGGGCACCCCAAGTTCTTTCATTGTGGTCCACAAAAGATGGCATTAGATGAAAAGCAGATTTCAGATCCACAATCACTAAATCCAGACTCTGCTTTCCTGACATATTTCTGAAACAGGAGATGAAACCGAACAAAATGGACCTGTCAGGGAGCCTCCCCTCTGAAGGGCCGCTTGGAATTAGAAAGACAATTCTTGGCTGCACATCACTTTAAAATGGCGATTTTATTTGTGCTGGTTGCACGAGCTGTGCAAATCATCCCTTTTTGTGGGCAGACGGAGCGATGCAGAGACACTTTACTCAATCTACAGCGACTCATACAGTGAGTTCAAGAACTACAGCCATGACATTGAGGTTCAAAGGGTCCCAAAGAAATAGCAAGAGACCAAGGAGATGACGCGTGAAAGGCGCTCTGCACTGAACATCCGCCTCTTTCTCAAGGAATTTTGCATCGACCTCCAGGAAAACTGCTACAATCGTCTTACTTAATCGTAAAGACTTGATTGAAACCTTAACCACCCATGCCGAGTTAACATTGATACCAGCCACAGTTGTCCGAATACTGGAATAATTCAAGCTCTTCTTCAAGATTTTTGGAATTTGGTGGATTGTCCCTGAGCCACATTTTGTGGTCCTTGATCCTTTGGAGCATATGACATTGGGAGCCAGTGGTAATATTATCAATTATTTCTCCTGATGAAGACGTTATTTCAATCACTTCATAAAACATCGAAACCAGTAGAGAAGAACATCTGGGGATGGAATGTATCATTTATTGTTGAACATTCCGCCTCCGTGGAATAGAGCACATTCTCTGGTTAATGATTGTGCTGATACACATTACATGTGGATAAAATGAAATATTAAAGACTCTGTGGGGCTAATTTATGAAATGCTACCACTTAGGAATTGTACTAAATGTTTTAGTTCAAAAGTGTTTACTGTGGTTGAATGAGGCTGATTGATTTGTGTTGCAAATGATGGTGTGATTGTTGATGAATGATGGTGATGTTAGAATTGTATTATCTGGTGTCTTATGCTCTCCTGCAATGGTAGTGTAATTTCATATGTGTGCATTAATGAATGATTAATTCTTTTTTGTAAATGATGCATCTTAAAAATTTAATTTTTGATACCTTTAAAACTAAGAAAGAACCTCTGGATAAATTCGTTCAGTATACTGTGCACATCACTGTCCTGCATGTACAAGAAGGGGTTTCCAATAGACTTTAGACAGTGGATCAAGCACATAGATTGAGCGACAGTTTGAGGGTTCCCCCCATCGCCCTTTCATGGATTAGTATAATTATAGCCCCTTGCCAACTATTTAGGAACTCCAGTTTTTAGGTAATTCCAGTAAAGGGTTTTGTAAGAAATGGTATCAAGATGGCCGCTTCTGACATGAACAGTTCTGCTGGGAATACATCGGGCCCTGCTTATTTATTTGATTTCTGTGCATCAAGCGCATTAACAATGTCCACAAGAGAAAACAATATGCCGTTTGGAAGCTCTGGCAATTGATTCCAAATTATAACATTGGCTAAATGCCTCACTGTAGGTTCAATGCTTTCCTGGCATATAGGAATCAGTGATAACTATGCCCTTCACCCTCAATTATGCCGCTATTGTTTGGCTTAACTGCAACACTTGCACCCATAGCCCCAGTGTGCCAAAAGGCTTGCTGGTCTTTTGTTTCGACTTCCATTTTCAAAAGCCTCTGATGATACTCTCTATATTGCTGCTGTTTTTTATGTTAATCATCATAAAACTGCATAGCTAAGTGCAACCCTTGTTCCTGTGAGGGATATGTGGAGACATGCCTCGTAATAGCATCATGTGTCCAAGCACATGAAGAAGGCCATGCCCCCAGGAGGCAGACACTGAAGTCATTGGACCAGAATAGCACCAATCCGGACATGGCTGATCTCTTCAGGCCGCATCCCAGGAGCCTCTGGGTCTCAGCAGAAGTGAGCCAATGGGGCCCCTCTTAGTTTTATGGATAACAAACTCAAGTCGTGGAGACAGGAGGCAAAGAACTGCTCTAAGGTGGTAGAAGACAGTAGGATGAAGAAGACACATACTGCATGTTACTGCCCACATGGCGGAGGGGACTATAACAGTGACAGACTTGAAGCAATGATGAGTCAGATTTGCTTTCCTCAGCCTTCATCTTCTCTTCCTCCCTTTCGTCCTTCTTCTCTTCGTCCAACCCCCTCCCTCCCTTGATTGCTTCATCCGTCACTTCATTACCCCTCAATCTATCCTTTCCGATCTCCTGCCTCTTCTTCTCTCTCCACTCACCTCCATCCTTCCTCACAACCCTCTCGCTTTCTGCTCTACCCTTCCTTTCCTTCTCGCCCTTTCTAGCCTATTGTTCCCTATGAGTAGACAAAAACACAACTGCTGGGGCGCCCTTCTGTTGTCAAAGGGCTTTACAGTCGCTTGCCCGACTGTGTAAGGTTGAGCAGTGGAGGGTGTGTCTTTTTGCTGGGACAAGCGGCACAAAACAAACAATTCTCTTTTCCCCTCTTCTTCCTGATGCATACCTATGCCAAGAGCCCCCATTCTGACACCCTAGTGCCCCCATCTCCCTCTCTCTGTATGTCCCCTTATTTCAACCACTCTATATTTTTCCCTTCCCATCCCGCGCTCTTTCATTTCACGCCACTCTCAGAATACAACACAACATAGTAGACCAGGTGCACTTGCAGGGTGTACCTTCCCCTCATGGATTACCTTGGCCCTATAGACAGGTGGCTGGTGGGTATTGTTACCCAACTCATTGGTACTCCTGTTGTGGATCCGAGAAGGATGATTGGCTCCTACTCTCTTTCCCACCCCTTCCTCATGGTCTAGTGTCCACTCATGTGCATATCTCTCTCACATCCGGGTCACACACTCTTCCTTCTCTATTTCTCTTTCCTGCTCACCTATCACCCTCTGCATTCGCTGGCTTTCCCCTCCTACCATATGACCCTCTCTATCTTTCCCTTTCCTATAAACAACTCCACCTTCCTACCAGTCTCTTCTTCAATCGTCTTCTCTCTCTGTCCCTCTCTTTTTCTCTCACATCTTCCTCTGTCCCTCTAATAGCTCCCCCTCTTTATTCCCCTCTTTCCTTTTCTTCTGTCTTACCATCCCTATCAGCCTGGCTACTTCTATCTCTTTAACATCACCCTCCTAGATACCTTGTCCTACTCTCCATTTATGTGAACTGATCAGGCACTTCCCCCACCAATTGCCCTCTCTTAACAAATCCGCTCTTCCCTCTCCCATGTATCATCCCCCTTCCTCGCCTTCTTGGTACCTCCCCCATCAGGACCGTTGCTTACCTGCTGTTTTCATCAGTCCGCTCTCTCTTCTTTGTGTCCGCCAGGTTCAGCCAGATGTGGAGGATCTGGACCCAAGTTTGTTGGGCGATGGGAAAGAAGACAAAGAGCAGGAGAAGCTGGGAAAACTGCAATACTCGCTGGACTACGACTTCACCAACGGCCAGGTACTGCAAAATGGCTGCCCGGCCTTTACCTGTGGGAAAGGGCTGTGCAGGTGGGAGGGGGATCAATGTTTGGTCGGGTATGGTAGCAAACATGGATGCCCACCCTTGCCTGCTAGAGGAGAATGGTAATAAGGGCTCAAAGTTGGTTTGCTCATTGTTGGTTCCAGTACACAAAAATATGGCCACCAATGTGGCAGTCAGTGGAAGGGGAGATACGAATGGTGGATGGTACTAAGGGGTTAATGTTGATTTGCATATGGTAGCAAAAACAGCGGCCGAGCTGATGGGAAGGTTGGTGCGTAAGGGTCAGCAATGGTAGACAATACTGGTACCGGACTATAACCAGCAGGAGGCGTGTGCATGGTGCATAAGATTGTTGGGTTGGTATTGCAACACCAAAAGTCCACCCAGGACACTAAGGGGTCAACGTTGGGTTATGTCTGATATGTGACTGACTGTCCCAGACCAGTCGAACATTCAGAGTCAAGAAGTCACCTGAATGTCCCTGTTAGGTAGCCTGCCTATGCTTGTGAGCACAGTGCATGATTGGCAACTTTCCTAGTGTGCATCGACAGACAATCGTCTACGGGATGACAACATCACGAAGATTGCCAACATGGACAGGCCGTCTCACCAGAGGTAACATCGTCTTGATCAGACAGCATCCCCTGTCAATGTATTGTGATTCACTGTGGTGGTCAGGGTTAACAAATGCCCGCTGGGACTGGCATCAGAGCAAACTCCACTGGCAGCGGAGATATCACAATGAACCACCCCATGTTAACCGGGCGCCCCCTTCCAACCCAAAAACGATCATTGTTCCATGGGGCGGCTTCAGAAGCAATGATGTATACCTTTCAAAAATGACAAAAAGGGGTTTCAAACTTGACAACTCTGCACACCCACATTAATTATGCACAACATGTTTCGGGATCTCGTCCCTTTTCCAAGTGATCAGAAATTGAAAAACAAATAATACCTTCAACAACAAAGTGACGGCATTGAACAAAACACATTTTTAATTAAAAAAACGAAACGTACTCCTAGCACAAAAATGCACTAGATTATACCCACAGTCACAGTGGGACTAAACACCTGGAAAACATCCGTCCTTTCACATTCCTCTCTACTGGAGGTAACAGATAACGCACTCTCACTGCTCGTGCGCGGTCATCCTGTCAAACTGAAACTAAGCCTGATATCAGAAATCATTCTACAACATGTCCAGAGGCACACCATTTCAATATCACCAACTCCACCATTTCACAATTGAAATGCAGAGTTTTATATTCGCACCCTGGAAGAGCGCTCAGGCAGTCAGGTGGCTGGAGCAGGGGGCGAGAATACACAAACCCCACCTGCTGTCCCAGCCTGCGCGGTTCTTCCCCGGGTGGAGCTTTTTTCTTTTCTTTTTTTTATCATTGCAGGGAGGCAACAGGGCACCCCTCCCCCTCAACTTACTTGCAGGACCGGAGCATTGAGCTCCGATACCCCAGAGCTCCTCCTGTCTGGCCGCCGCTCCCGATGAAACATTTTGAATGCCATTCGCACCCTGGGCGAACCCTGGGGTGCAAATGTCCCACAGCTCGAGCTGAGGGCCTCACTTCGCTCTGGCCTGCCTTAGCTCGGGCTGGCGGGCCGTTAAAGACCATGTCCGCCCTTCTGGCAGGGGATTTATACCATAATCTGTGACACGGAATCCAAGAGGGAGAGAAGTGACAAAGACTATGATGATGAGGGAAACGGATTGGGTTTGTGTCCTCCAGGGTCCAAGTCCCTAAGGGATAAACGAGACATCTGATTGGCAAGTGTGTCTTTGAACTATTGGTGTTGAACCATAAGTATACAAACCTGAGTAGTATAGCTAGATTAAGATGGAGCTGCCAGAGAATATTGATGGAGTAGTCTTTCTTCCATGTCTGCGGCAGCTCCAGTAACACACTGACAGCACACGATTGGCGTGACCGAGAAATCCACTACCTCCAGCTGAAACATGGCCGGAATATGAAAGGGCTCCCTATCTTTCCAAGGTGTGTAGTTGCACTGCACTGTGAGTGTCATTTCGGGCGCGTTTCTGGTGTAGTGTATATCATCACTTTATTTGTAAAGGTTTTTTTTTTCAAATTTAGGCGGCCATTTGAATAAGGGTCGAAACCCTGGAACATTTTCAGGCTAATGAATGTGCATGCCTACATTTTCCCTACCCTTTCGTGGTAGTAAATATGGCTTTCAATTGGTCCTTAGCAGTTTCATTGGCTGACACTGCCACACACAGGAGGGTCACAGGATCGAAAATTGGAGGGCAACTGCTAGCAGGGGCATAAACGCTCCCCCAACGACTTTAGTTTCCACCAGCGTCTATTTGGAAACTTTGAACATCAGAAGAAATGAATTCAACTGGACGTCTGTCTGAGTGGGAAATAAAATAGACTTGACACCAGTAGCTGAGTCAGGTGCATTGTGGGACAGCGGGCTCTGCCTGCCCACTTCTCTCCTCTGGGCCTTGTGGAGGCTGATGCTTATCTGCACAGACAGGGGAGAACATCTCCACTCGCTACGGGCTAGGATGTCATAGAACATTTCGGACTTCCAGGCCTAATGTGCAGTGGCGGCTGTCAGGACTCCGATGGAAGCACGCTGTGCCATTTTCCGACTTTCCACCTGACGAGGAGTGTTCCGGCCCAGCAGATTGCCACAAAGAGACAGGATGGGGCTGAAAAATGCATTCTTTCTTCTTTCGCCTGCTACAATGGTTCTCAGTGTAAAAGTGAAACATCAATTTCTACTGCAGAGCTATAGAATTATAGAGAATAACTCACACCTTCAAATCGCAGCGCGACGAGTCTCTAAAACTGCTAGTAGAACAAAAGCAAAGATGCAAGGAAAATAAGGGCAGGGAAGTGCCACGAGCCACAGAATTGTCTAGTTCTCTGGTGATGCCTGATACACAGAGACCATACATACATTTTTAGATTTACTCTTCCTTCTTCTTTAGGGACATTTCTCCCGTTTCTCACTCATTCATTATTGAAATAAACATGTTTCACTATCTTTGTATACTTCACTTTACTGGGGTGACTCCATACATACTCTACCCGTAAGAAAATATTCTAATGTTACTCCTGATCCTCGCCCTGTCACTCTCTTAATGTGGGGAAAAACTTGGATGTTACCAGTCACAAAATGAGGTGCAGCACATTAAGACTACAGAATGGCCTGTGTGGCTTCAAGTATTAGAACACACCATGCACTGCCCATTGTCTGTCTTCTTTTACAACTCAGTTGAAACACTCTACCAGACCATTGGCCTGAGGAGGATGAAGTGAAGCCTTTCCATGTTCGATGCCAGATTGTACCTTTGGTGTAAAATTAACACAGTTATCACTGACTAATTTAGCAGAGATTAAGGGCCTCATTACACGGATGGCGGTAAGGATTTACCAGTACCGGTAAAATCCTTACCGCCTTACTACTAGGTCCCTTCGCGGGTTGGGGGATTTAACGCCTGCTTTTTGCAATTTGCGGTACCGTAATTAGCGCCTTCCCCATTCCCATTGGGGAATGGGGCGGTAATTCCCCTTTCCGCCAAGGCGGTGCCGGCATTTTACCGGCATGAACCATGGCGCTCATAGCGCCATTGGTTCTCTGCCATCCATGTAATGAGGCCCTAACTCTCTGGAGAACACGTCGTTGGAGAAGTTGACATCAGTGCAGGTGGTAGAATAAGGTGAAAAACACATTTCTGTCTATATCGAAAAGCTGTCCACCAGCATTTTGGTTTACCTCTAGGATGACGGCATGATGAATGGACATACAAAATCCACCAAAACCTTTTCTCTGTGCTTCAGCGAGCAAAGGCATAGGGGCCGATTCATGGAATTATCTGCTCAGAAAATAGGGTACTTGCGCGTGCAACTGCGTGCAAATCCCCCATCGTCAATTCATGGAATCAAATGCGTCATAGTGTTCCTGAACTTGAGTGGAGTTCCCTCTGGCTCGGCACATCTGTGCAAGCCGTCAAGGGCCTTGCGCGAGGTTACCAGACATTTCGTCGAAAAAAATTGGTCGACCAGACAAATGGTCGAACCAATTTGGTCGAAAACCAAATGGTCGAAATTTTTTTTTTTTTTATTTTAACCCTTTTTTTTTTTTTCGGGGGTTCCCCCCAACCCCCTTTTTTTCTCTAAAAACCCCTTTTTTAACTAAACGAAAACCCGAAAAATAAATATATAAATAAAAAAAAAAATTCGACCATTTGGTTTTCGACCAAATTGCGTCGACCAAATTGCAGTCGACCAGTTTTTTTTTCCGACGAGTTGACTGGACACCCTTGCGCGAGACTTCAAGCAGAACGTGGGTGTGGATTGTGAAGAGGGCTGGGAAGGGAGCAGAACACCAAAAAGAACATGCAAAAAAGTGGACGCTCTGAGGGACACCTGCAGGCAGTCCCTTGCACGCCGACAATTGCGCAGCACAAGATGTATTTATGGTTTCGAAAGCGCAATGTCTCGGCTGGCAAATAGCCACTCAAGTCTTTCATACGATCCACCATCCAAAGGCAGGCGAAAGTATACTTGTGCGTAGGATTATCAACATGCAGGTGGGCTTGCATGTCGGATTTCGGGGTGTGTGTACTCATTGAGGGTTTCCGATGTACCTTAGGGGTGTGCATAAGCAGTGTAGCGGGGTGGAGGAACGTTTTACGTGGGTGGCATGCAGATTTCCCGAGTTAGTGGCGAGTTACAATTTGTCATGCGCATGTTGTCAGGGTGCCAGATACAGTTACAGGGGACCCTGCGCAAAGTCCCTGAGTCGCAGGTCGGCTTACGGGGCACCCCATGCACTGTCTGAAGGGAGTGTGTATTCACACCAGGAGAGCAGTCGAAGGTAGCTGATCTGGCAGTTTTCTGCTTTGCGTGTGGGCGTGTCAGAAGCGTTCCAGCAGTGCTTGCGAATACGGTTACTTTGCGTGAAGAATTCCATGGATACGCATGGGAAGCATTTTTTCTTCTGCAGTTCATTCGTCAAAAGATACTTAGCAGCTTGGTTACATATCACACAATAACGAATAAAAATAGTTACCTTGAAATCTGTTTCTGGCCTCCAGTACACATTACAGAGTTTACACATAATTAATGCCCTGCCCAAATGACCTTCATGAGACAAACTTAAGCAATATAAGATGAACAATAGAAAGCGGATCAAATTGTGATGCTGTCTGCCAACTTCTGTGAAAAACCTAGCAATGCTTTTCCAGCCATATGGATCTTGTGTCTTTTTTGTCTTGTTCCAAAAACTTGAACTTGGTTTTGCGCATCCAACCACTGCGTCTCAGTGACAGCAGCACACACAGCACTAAGCTTCCGCCTTCGGATTGCCTGTGGGATACATTCCTCAATATTGTGTCTTTGGAAAGCAGCATTTCAGTCTTCCGTTGCACGACCTGCAGGAATACGCAGCACATTGACTGACGCTCCTATAACTTTGATACCTGCGTACAGAGGTGTTGCAAGGCCTGGAAAAGATCTGGGGCTACGCTAATGTCGGGACTGTTGGGACACAGGGCTAGCTAGCCTTTTGGTTGTAGCACCTGAACTTCTATCCGGAGCTACAACCAAAATACCCAGGGCTATAACCCCCTCAGGCACCCTCCTAGCAGCGTAGATAGACATGCAAATATTTGTGGAACTTCATCCCCAGATAGCAGATGCATCAAGGTTTTTTGATGAGTATGTAAACAGAAAACATTGCCCACACTGAAACTTTTGAAATGTTCCACAGTGTTAGGCCCAATGATTGAGTAAAGCATTTCACAATGCAACTGTTACCGTGTTCCTTGCTCTCATGGGGCTGAGAATGTACAACCCTGGCACTCATGCATACTCCTTCATGCCACACATTGTCACAACACTTGTTGATGTAAGGCAAGTGCTGGCACGGTTGCCAGCTTACCCACCTCAACACGCGCTTTCATAGATCCCTCTGAGGAAATTACAATTTGTTTTTAATGTTTGAATTGAGGTAAACCCTGACATGAACTGAAACGGGAGTCTTATACACAAGCACCTAGGCAAGAAACGCATTGGTCCTTGTGCACGGGGCGTGTAGAAGGTCAGCACTAAAACTGAACTTAAGGCTTAGCCTATCCTTAAATGTCACATCTTCCTAGATACTCCACCACAGGTGTAAGGAAAGTACACTTTCTCTTCTTTACAATGAAGCCCTTATCTGTTAGGAATTCCCCAGAGTTCCTTTTATTCTCGCATCATCTTCCTATAAAAAAACACATTATCTTGTGATCACAGCTACGCCTCCACTAAAGGATCTCCATATCACTCACTGAAAAGCTGCCGAGGCGGACTTGAGCTGGCACATCATCCTCAGGATCTGGAAAACTCCATGTGGGTGGATGAACGCCTCCAGGGCTCACGACTCCTCGCGTAGCAGCGGCTGCTAGGAAGTCACCCAGAAATCCATTGTGCTACAAAAGTCGAAATTCAACAAATGTCTTGGTTTATCCGCTGCGCATAGACAAATATCCAATTCCGTCCAGGTATACAGTCACTGTTGATTAACAGTTGTAAACTTTTACTTTCTGGGGGTGGGGGGCCAGCTCAATCTATTCTGCATGAGGATTCCAAGGTGGTTGTAGTCCTCAACGCTTTGCAGTATTATTATGTATACTAATGTCTTGCCCCCAATATCAAACGGGCATTGTGATCTTACGTTGAGAACCCTATCGTACGCACTTTCCTGTATACCAAGCAACGCTACCTGTTGGTCATCGCACTGGTCTAATTTCATCCATAAGTCTCTGTTCTGGTTCCTCGGTGCAGCAGCAGGCCCTTCTTGGAACGTAGGCACAGGATGGGCTGCCAAGACTGTGGTAGTCCAAATCGTCTCCAACATAAGCTTGAAGCCAAATTCCCTCCCCTTCAAGGTCATCCAGCCAGGAAATACATCTTTTAATTCTCCTGATGGATGACTATGAACATAGAAAAACAAGTGTGCCAGAAATCTGATGTTATGCTCGTGGAGCTTCGCAAAATGCTGCATTAAGCTCTTAAATAGCCACATTTGCGTGTGAATGCTAGATCTCAATGCCCTCTTCTTCTATCATCTTTTCCACATCATTTTCAATCACATTAGCTTCAGCCTTCTTTTATCCCCATGCACTGGTGCAACACGCCTCACTTGGCCCAAATCTGGCAATCCTTGGCTATATCTGCACATCTGTGCAATGTCTTGACTTAGAGCACATTTCAAGCATCCTTCCTTCTCCTTGCCACATGGGCCACACTTTCCTTTGAATCGCATTCAATCAGCACTGGTCATTGGGCAGGGTTTTCCCGGATCCAAGATCTGCCAACAAATTTCTCACCTGGTCTGGAACCAGGGAAAACTATTAGTACCCATGAATGTTATTGATCTGATTTTATTCTAGAGACAGGGATTCGAACTCGGGTCACCAGAACAAAGTCAAGTGACTTACCCACTAGACTACTGGAATGTCTGGTTAGAGCACCTCTGAATATTCCTGTCAGGATTGTACCAGGCAGAAAATATCCAATTACAGCTTTGCAAAGCTGTGCACCTTTTCTAATCATGGTTGCAGCATTATAGGAAACGCACCTCCTTTCATTAATAATGTATTCATTCATCTCTTGAAATGTAAATGGTTATATAATAGGGCTGGTAGGGGCTTAAGGGGATGCTGCAAACAATCTCCTGAGTTCCCGCCTCCCCCTAATTTACAGCCTGCCCTCCTGAACCCCTCCCCCACTGCACTTGCACGTTCTGACTGCTCACAAGACCTAGTAGGACCGCCTCTCTCTTTCATTGCTTTTCATTCCCATGTTCTCTCACCGTTGCCCTGTGGGCGCTTTGAAACACAATTTACTTGATATATAAGCGCCTTACAAATGCACAATAAATAAAAAAATAAAACCTCTCTTACCCCCAACACCCGTGGGTGATGGGAATCCCACAGTTAATAATTCCAATTTTCAGCACTGCCCCTGATACCAGATTTCTTGACCACACACACTCCACCAACTGCCTGCCCTTCCCTAGTGAAATGACCAGCTAAAGCAAATGTTTGGTGTTGGCAAGAGTGTACATCAAATAAGGGTTTTTACAGCACAGCATGCACTACTCAACATTTCAAATGTAAAATCGCAAAATAAATGTGTCACTTTTCAGTGCTCTCAACTTCTCATAGCATTCACTAGTAGCAGCTACGCGCTTAGAACCTACACTCCAGATTCTAGGATTCAGCGCGTTTGTTCTCTACTTTTCATAAAATTTACCAGTAGCTGCTATGGGCTTTCAAACTACACTCCGGTTTCTAGGATTCAGCGCAGTTTCTCCCTTTTCTCATAAAATTCAATAGTAGCGGCTACACGTTTAGAACCTACACTCCAGTTTCTAGGATTCAGCTCGGTTTACCCCTCCTTCTCATAACATTCACTATTAGCGGCTACGCGTTAAGAAGCTACACTCCAGTTTCTATGATTCAGCGCAGTTTCTCCCTCCTTCTCATAACATTCACTAATAGCGGCCATGCGTTTAGAACTTTCAATAGTAGCGGTTATGCACTTAGAACCTTCACTAGTGGCAGCTATGCGTTTAGAACCTACTCTCCAGTTTGTAGGATTCAGCATGGATTCTCCCTCCTTCTCATAACATTCACTAGTAGCGGCTACGTGTTTAGAATATACACTCCAATTTCTACAACGTACACTCCAGTTTTTAGGATTCAGGGTGGTTTCTCACTCCTTCTCCTGACATTCACTACTAGCAGCTATGTTTTAAGAAGCTACCTTCCAGTTTCTAGGATTCAGCACAGTTTCTCTGTCCTTCTCATAACATTCACTAATAGCGGCTACGAGCTTAGAAGCTACACTCAAGCTTCTATGATGCAGCGCGGTCTCTCCCTTGTTCTCCGAATGCTCCGGTTTATCCCTTCAGCTGCTACCACTGCTATTTCCCTTGGACTGCTATCGCCATTTTACTCTTGCATGTCTTCAGTTCTGTCACTACGCACTTCCTTTGCTAATCATCTTACTTCACATTCATGCGCAGTAAGACTCAAAACATCGGGGCGCTGAATTTATGAACAGAGAGGAGCCTATGATGAATATTAAAAGTGTGTTGGCTTCTTGAAAGTAAATTGATATTTTTTTAAAAGCGCAGACATGTGTCTCTTGAAACTGAGAGGTGCATATGTTAGAAAATGTGCATTTGGCCTGCCAGCTGAGGGCTAACAGTGGGAGCACTATCTACAATGGTAATGGGACATGGGACCGAAACAGCTCTATTAGACCTAAAAACACAGATCGAAGTCCTGAAGGACAAGGGCAAATTAGCAATGCTATTACTCCTCGACCTTTCCGCCGCATTTTATTTGGTTAACCACCAGATCCTTTGCAGGCACCTCCACTCTGCTGTCAACTTCTCTCCCTCCGCAGCGGCCTGGATCAAATCCTTCCTGAGCAACAGATCTATGAGGGTCTTTGCACCTTCCGCTGCCGCAGATCCCTCCCCTATTCATTGCGGTGTTCCTCAGGGTTCTTGCGTGTCACCTACTCTTTACAATATCTTTATGAAACCACTCTTTGATGTGCTTGATTATCTGAGTGTCTCCTACACCAACTATGCGGACAACACCCAGATACTCATTCCCATCTCTGGTGATTATCTTGCTGACACCAAGGCCCTCAATGACGTCTACTTGGTCATCCAAGCCTGGATGGCCCAGCACCAGCTATGTCTGAACGACGATAAGACGGAGCTACTTATCCTGGGTACATCACAACGCCTGAGCAAACTTGAGCCATCCTATCAGTCATTCATCATAGACGGCAACTCCATACAAGTCTCGAAAGACACTAAAACACTAGGCTTTTACCTGGATTCCACCTTATCCTTGTCAAGACAAACTAATGCAGTCAGGTCCACCTCTGCCTACACGTGCAAACTCATTTCAGCCTGCAGACCATTCCTCACCTCCCACAATTACGTCACACTAGCGAGAACACTTATCATGGCAAAAATAGATTACTGCAGTGCTCTATACTTAGGCACCAGCCACGAAAACCTGTCCAAACTCCAAACCACCCAGAACAATGCAATTCGAGCGGCCCTGAACATCCCTCGTAACCACCACATCTCAGAAGCCAGAACTAGCCTAAAGTGGTTACCCGTGAAGCAGAGAATCTCCCTAAAAACGCTTGCCCTCACGCACAAATGCCTAGCCAACAAGGCTCCGATCTATCTCTGCAGTCAGCTTTCACGCCACTCCACTGCCCGTCCACTAAGAACTGCTCAGACTCACTGCCTTACTATCCCTAGGTTTAAGCTCCAAAAAGCGGGAGGCACTAGCTTCCCTGTCCTAGCCTCCAAACTTTGGAACACCCTCCCCGCTGCCATCAGAGCTGAAGAATCCTTCAACACCTTCAAGAATAAAACCAAATCTTGGCTCTTTGACCAGCAATAGTTGTGTTAGACATCTGTCCTACTTACTCAGCCCGCCTGTTCCCCAGCACGATTTCCGGTCTGCTACCTTCCCAACTACCTCAGGGATACTTCCTCTGCGGAGCCTAGGGACACTGTACCATGTGTAATATATGTAATTATTAAGATTGTTATTATGTTGTATTGGTACACTTTTATTGTAATCTATCTGCCTGTATGTTCTTTTCTTGCAACCCTGTACAAATTGCGCCCTGATGCCCCCGGGCCTGATGGTCTGCGCGTTATAAATAAACAAATACAAATACAAATACAAATGACCAGACCAGCCAAGAGCAACATGGATGACACAAGGCATGGAACTCCACGCTGGAGGGGGATACAGCCTACATGCTTCTTTTATTAGTAGTTGGCCCATCAGCTGATTGTCGTTGTGTGAATACAGCAAGCTGTTCACAAAATGAGATTTTATGGACCTGAAAAGGTGGGGTATGTAGAGTAACTCCACAACAACCAGACATAGAAAGACCATCCCACTATGGAAAAGGGCTAAGTGCACCCCTTTTCGGGAAGAACAAGAGCTTTATTTTGTATACAAAAAGCAAATGATGACAGGGTATTATAAATCCACTGCCACAGAGCTTTCTCCATTCTTCACAGTGAACCACACTTTATAGCAATCGGAGTAGCACACACCAAAGTGTAAGGGCTGTTGTAAAAAGGCTCACTCCACCTGCGGACAAAATTCCTAATGTACACCCTGTCACCAGGCAACAGTTGTAATGGTGATGAGCTCGAAGATTGTGGTGCAGCACTGTTTTCACCTTCTTCCGTTCCACACAGAGCAATCTGTTGAGAAAGGTATTTAATCCACTTTGTTAATGCGGCCAAATTCGAATGAAGCTCATCCCCTAAAATTGCCACAACACAGCACTGTGATCATCTGATGCACTATGCACAGGAAACAATAGCATGTGCATACGTCTCCCCATCACAATTTCATGTGGGAGAGGTGATGGTCCTCACAGGGCTGAGTCCTCAAACTAAACAGGGCCAGAGGAAAGCAATGCACACAGTTCTTTTTCAATGTAACACAGAGTTTAGACAACTTAGTTTTCAGCAAACTGTCCATCCTTTCCACAACGCTGTTGGCTTGTAGGTGAACACATCTTGTGTTTAATTTCCAAAAGAGCTTCAATTTCTTTGAACAGCTCATTAAAGAAGGGAGTGCCATTGTTGCTTTTAAGCATGTCGCACACCCCCTCTATGGGGGAACAGTTATCTCACCAGAAACGTGGCATCTAACTTTCCGTCAGGATGTGCACATGAACTAGCAGAAAGGGCATAATGCAACTATGAGGTAATGGAAGGCATTAAATATTTCACCCATATCTGAAAAGTCTATATGGAGATCTTGAAAGGGGCCGATTGGGCGAAGCAATGTTCCGCAACGTTTTGATGTCTGCCCAGTGCTATATGTCTAGCAGAGATCACAATTGGGTTTAAACATAGACAACAATTCCTAAATATTGGACACATACCAATCGTCTTGTATATCTGCGGCAATATGCGGTTTAGACACGTTTAGACACGTTGGTGGGGTAGTGAAGTTGGTGAAATGCCACTAATGGTAAATCTTCATCACCACCTTTCCTATACTAGTCTGCGTCTACACCAAATCAGTTGGGGACTGCGCACACCCCCTTCTCTGCCACAACAACTTCTCACTTTGCGCCTCCTGACCTTGTATCTCAATTATATCAGTGACAGGAAGTGCAGTATATGGAACCTGCAACTGCAACTTCATTTTCACAAATGTTGGATGCTTGGGATATGTGGTACTGGCAAGTGCGCGACCAGTTTTTCTGCTGTGTCTGCTGCTTCATTCTCAAGAGAGACGCAGTCTCGGCTACTTGTGTAGGTGGCACACGTGGTGACTGCAGCAAGTGTAGGCTGTGACAGTGCGTGAATCAACCAATCTAAAAGGCTCACGTGCTGCACCAGGGACCCATATACACTACGAAATCTGCTTCTCATCGATCTCGACAACCCTGAATGAACAGTGGTACTAACATAGGCTGAGTCCGAATATATAGTAACTCAGCATCCTTGTGCTGCCTCAAGTTCTTCAAGGAGAGCAATTGATTCCACGGACTGTGCAGAATAATGGTCTGGCAACCTTTGCTGCACAAAAACCTTGTACTCCCCATCGACCAGTCAAACCACTGTTGCACCAGCGTGTCGCTGGCCTGTCTCCTGGTCAGTAGTTGAGGGTCTGTCAACAAAGAGCACCTCTCCGTCATCTAAAGCAAAGTTACGTGCTTTGGGAATGTCAACCTCAGGACCCTCATATGGAACATAGTCATTCACCTCATCATCGTCAGTAATAGGTTCAGTCAAAAAAGTAGCAGGGTTCACTGTTTTACAACAATGTTAATAGATGGGCTTGAGAGAATCACTTCATAAGCAAAAGCCGTTTGTGTAGTCAATGTAGATTTGGACACCCCCAGTATTGCAAATAATGCGTGTTTGACGTACAGCATCAATTAACACCCCATCACAATAGTAGAAGACCTTGAAATGGAAAAAGCAGCAGAAGCCAATGTTTGTTCGCAAGGTAACTGTTCTTGCATAACAGAATCCAGCATGCCGCTGTAATATGATAAGTGTTTGTGACCCATAGTGCCTTGTTGTGTCAAAACTGCAGTCATCCTCAGTCCATTAGAATGTGAAAAAAGATAAAACTCTTTAGTGTAGTCAGGACTTGCTAGGACAGGAGCAGTGTAGATAAAATGTTTCAGTTCCTACAAACTGGTGACCATCTCATCAGTCCAAATAATAGTATTTTTTGTTTGTTGTGTTTCTTTAAGGGCCTGTATCATTGGTTGGGTATATGAAGTGTAGTCAAAGATCCATGCTGTACAGTATTTACACAGACCGAGAAATGTTTGCATATCTTTAACCGTCACTGGCAGAGGAGGTAGCGTGCACTGCTGCTGCGTGTTCTGGAGTTACTTTTTTACCGTTCACTGAAATCAATTGACCTACTGTGTGAAACCTGAGGGGTTCCTCACATCTACTTCCCTTGAATCCTCTTCTCAGGTGGCCAGGGAAAGGCCATTGCTTTTGGATCCTGACCCTGTGGGCAGAGAAGTGAGGAAGAAACACCTGGCTGCCGGGTCCTTGAGGATTGGGCTGAGGACACCCTTAGGGAAGACACATGCGGTCATTACAAGTCAGACGGTAAAGGATACCAAGCACTGGTAAGGAGACCGGTGCCGGTAATCCCCTACCGCCCGATTGTTACACTTCAGGCTCCCTCGCGGGCCTCCTTGCAGAGTACAACTTCTTTACAAGCTCCTCTATGGACCAGATACAGGCTACCATTGCGTCTGTACAAACTTCGACGGACTCAGGGTCAGCTGACACGTCTTGTATGTGGAAGACATACGGCAAGACACGCCCCTCTTATGACTATAAAACCACCGTCTTCCAAGGGGCTCGTTGCTGCTAATTAGCGTTACAAGCTACACGCGATTTCGTCCGTTTCCTCTTCGTGTCTTCCTACACGATTCCTCATCTGAACTCCTGGTTTTGACCTTTGCCTGACTACTGGATTGCTTCGTCTCCTCCTTTATTCCTTTCGTGCTCGTCTGGTTGTTTGACTCGGAACGTTACTGGATCCGGCTCCCTTCTGTCTCCTGTGGTACTTCATTCCCGGTTGCCGCTTCTGCACTCGGAACCAAATTGCTGTCTACTATCCGGATCTTTTCTACAGCTACTCGGGATACATGTGTGCTCAGGTACATACTTAATTGGCTATCCCCATCTATGCTACTGTTTATCTCCACAACTTGTTTGGATATGTGTCTTCTGTTGGATTCTGGGACATTGAGTGACTTTCATGTGAGATTGTCCTTAAGTGCATATAAACACTTTCCTGAAATTGCACCAACCCGGCACTAGTGCGACCCTCGTGCCGTCCGGGGATACTTCCCTTTACTAACATCCCTGTTTGTTATTTTCTCCTGTCGTTGTCTTCTGTTTCCTGGATTCCTTTCCTCAATATATCATTATTCAGGTTAGTTGTTATCAATTCTATAAATAGTTGGGACCAATATTGAATTAGACCATTGCCACTCATTTTGTGTTATTCCTTGTAGATCCACCCCGGGGAAGCTCCACTCCAATATCTATCTAGGTAGTTGCCCATTTAATTCAACTGTTCTAATCACTTGCATTAACCTCAACACTGTCTAATATCTTTGTATTCCTTTGCAGCATTGGTATTGGCGGTGTGTGTTTTCCCCGCTCTTTTATTCAATTGACATCTCTGTCTGTCCCAACTGAAACAGCAGAGAGGTACATTGTGGAAAAGAGCCCCTCTTTGAGGAAGCCTGAGTCTTGTACTCAGGGGAGCTGGGATGGAAGGCTGAATATCGATTCTTGTACCACCATCATCTCCAAGGTCACTTCTCTGCATCTTCGGCCTATTTCGGAGTGGTGAGTAACACCGATTCCGAGGTCCCTTGGAGGGAACCGTAAGGAATGTGTGGTCTGAACACATGTCCCTTATGGGTCCCGCTAAGGGACCATGGCGCTAATAACCGGCTTGCCATTCGCGAGCCCGTTCTTAGCGCCCTCCCCATTCCCATTGAGCCCTATGGGGGCTCAAATGGGAATGGGGAATGGTTTGTTCAATGGGGACTTACCGGTCCCGCCAGGGTCGGACTGCAGCGGTAAGTCCCCATTGAACAACACCGGACACAGACACGGTATGGAAGGCAGCCATGGTGCTAATAGCACCATGGCCACCGCCCATCTCGTAATGAGGCCCACAGTATTCAGCCTTCCCATTCCATAAAGAAACCATAATCCTAGGCATGTTAAGGGCTATTTTACCCCCTTTCTCTCTAGCCAGGGTAATAACAGATGATATTATCAATGTAGGAGCTACAGAAAGAGGGCAAAAGGGAGGAGAGTTAATAGTGAGACATGGTATTCCCCTTTCCCTTATAAAGACCAGTCATTACCAGGGCACTCTGAAAACCAGAAATAAGCCTTTCTTGAATGTTGAATGCTTTGGAAATGGTAATAAGCAATTTTGAATAGTGAAGGAAGTGCTTACAGTCTTGAACTGAACTGAAAGTGGTGAAACAGATACGTTTTAAATACGGAACGAAATGAAAGCATTATTGAATACCGTGTAGAATTAAAGCAACATGAAAGTATGACTGAATAAGCATTTCTGAATACCACACAAAGACAAAGTGAATAATGAACATGTTTTTAGTGGAATAAAAGCAACATTATGTAGTGGCAAATACTACAGAGTGAATCGATTGAAATGCAAGTGTTGGCAAAGCAAGCAAATCTCAAGAAGGGTGTGAGAAGAGAAACAAGTATTCACACAAGCCAAGTGGTCAAGGAATTGCAGGTTAATAGAAAACCTGTATTGGCAGCAGCCATAGAAGTATCAAAAGTGTAACCAAGTAAGTGGTAACTAAGCTAGCCACGCTAAAAGTGTTGGTAGAAAATGATCCTGATATATGTACTTTTCACTGTCGAGGGAAAGCAGTGGACAATCGTTGCTAAAGCAGATGGAGAAGGGGTATTGGTTGCGTGACCTGTAATGGGTTGACCGTGTGGTCTGACAACATCACCTAGAGTGAGTGCCCTGCGTAAAAAGCAAGTGAAAGGAGGAATCAAGAGTATTACCCATGGTAAGAGGATTGGATAGGAGCCCAATCCTTTGAGAACTGTTTTGTTTTGAACTTTGAGCCTGCTGTTTTGAACTTGGGAAAGGCAACCCCAAGACTTTGTGGAACTGTCTTGAACTTGGGGAAGGGAATCCCTTGCTAAAGATACTTGGGGACTCACAGTACCCTTGAGGAACCCTAGTATGTTGAAATTGACTCCCGGCAAACGTAAATGCTGTGAGGTATTGTGAGTCTTGGTGTAAAGGTACTGAGAAAAAGGCATTTTTCAAATCCAACACAGTAAAGTGGGTTGCCTCAACGGGTATGTTGCACAATATTGTAGCATGGTCTGGAACCACAGGGAACTCTGCCAGTACTGCATCATTGAGAGAGTGCATGCAGATCCTGAATCATCCCCCAACTAGTCCCTTTGATTTTTTTCACAAGGTAGATAGCTGTGTAATACAGAGAGTTAGAAGGTACAATGATACCCTGATGCAACAGGGCCATTATGGTGTCATCAATCCCCTCCTCGGCTGCCTTTGATAAGAGATTCTGTTTAACTCTAGGCAACACTGCACCAGGTTTCAATGTAATATGTATTGGTGCAACATTCCGTAAAAGCCCTAAAACCATGTGGGTTACTTGTCCACAACGTGCCAGGTACTTGAGACAAATCTTCTGAAGCAAAGGTGGCGGCATTCCCTATTAGTAACATGGAACAGACTACATTAATATATTGAATAATTATCTCACAAGGGACACACACTTCCAATATGATCTCCCACTCATTTTCTTTCTTCTCAAAAAGGTCCTCATCTGAAACATCTTTCATTGGTATTGTAGGATCAAAGCAGAAAACTGTGCATGATTCCCCATTATCAGAATCAACTGCTATCAACACAATCCTGTCCTTCGACACCAAAACTCCTTCTATGTCTAGCATGATAATCGTTCCTGAAACTACTTCTTGAGATTGGGCAGGCCTGAACAAAAATTCAAAAGGTGCTCGCAGTGCTTGTCAGACACCTGTGGCACTGCACTAAGGAATGTGGTGATGCTGTATATGAACACATTAGGGGTCACTGGTATTCCTCACACTGCTGAATCAATGCCTAATGCATGTAAGGTCAACATCATCCGCACCGTACACATACCGGGTATCGAGCACACCACGCCTCTCTCTGTGAATGTGATGGTCATGTTGAGCTTAATCAGAATGCCCTTTCTGAACAAATTGATCGGGTTGCAGCATACAGCAAGGGGGCCCACACCTCTCTGCCCGTACCTTAATGGGTAATTGCTTTGTAAAGGGAGCCAAGTGAATTGCCCCAGTGAAGCCCTGCATATCCATAACCTCACATGACAAAGGGAATCCTCCCTCAATAATGCATGATTCGGTTGCACCAGTGTCCACCATAAAAATGAATGATCTATTGCCTATCGCAACACCCACCAAGGGTTCCTGTTCTGGGTCGGCAGTGACCGATAGGACTGGGCATGCTAAGGCTCTCTGTTGGCTGTCCGAGTCTGGATGTGGGCTTGTCCCTGAAAAAATAAATGGATTTCCCCAACCACTGTGGTCCCCTGATAATGTGTCACTGTACCATTAGGTACGGCATTACTGTTCGGTATCTGAGGCCCTTGCTGCTCTCCTTGGTGCACTGTATACAGTGGCATGTTACTGGAGCCTGGAGCTGCCAACTGCAGAAACGATGATGGGGGAGCGGGCAGTGCAGCGGGCAATGGTACACCTTAGGCATATGAGACAGGTCAAGTCAGAGTAGGCTTTATGGTCTCCAACCTGGTTGGGAGCGCTCTGGCTTGGGCCACTCCTCTAGTCACAAAATCGAATCCTTCTGTGAATGACTTTGATTTATTTGTGCAGAATTTCAAGGCTTGGTTTGACAGACCAGAGGATCAGTACTCATCATATGAGGCTATGCTGGACATGCGCCAGGGCTCCCAAGATGTACAGTACTACATCTCTTAGTTTCAAAGACTGTCAGCAAATGCAGGTTGGCCAGATTCCGCCCAGCAGACCATCTTTCGTAGAGGACTCCACGAAGAGATAAAAGACGAGCTCGCCCGGACAACCCGACCAAACACTATTCAGGTACTCATCACATTAGCCCTGCAGATAGAATTCACACTGACAGAAAGACGCCAAGAGAAGAGAAGGGGAAGGAGCTATCCCCCTCTGATGAATATACCTTCGCCTTCCAAGGAAAGGGTAACAACTGTTGAGCCCATGCAAATCGGCGCAGCTAGAGGACCTTTGACACCGGAAGAGCGGAAGAGACGCCAAGAGATGAACCTATGTATGTATTGCGGCTCATCGAAACACTTGTTGTGAAATTGTCCAGAAGTACTGCCCAGGCGCCAGGGAAATGCCCTGACCCGTTCCTACAAAGGGGAGTTAGCGGGGAAGGCAGTTCAGACCCCTGCAACAGCACCCAACCAATAGTGGAAAAAGACAACTGGCTGATGGTTTTTCCAATTATCTTCACGATCCCTCCAGGCCCCTCCTTGAAGGTCCTCACCATGTTAGATTGCGGCGCTGCAAGAAACGTTGTGGCTGCAACCTGGGCAGAAAAAAAACAATGTCCATCTACATGAGAAAAGAAAGCCAATACCGGTTGAGGGGATGGACGGCAAACCTCTGTCCTCCGGACCTATTGTGAAGGCGACCAAGCCGTTCCAGAAGTCCATGAGAGATCACACAGAAATCTTCACTTTTGATATCATCAGAGCAGCCCATTTCCCGGTCAGACTAGGCATACCGTGGCTACAACTACATAACCTGCAGATTGACTGGAGGGCTAACAAGTTAAGGTTCAATTCTACCTATTGCAGCCAACATAGCATCGTAGAACAGAAGGCTGAAGCCCAGTCGGGCAGTTCCATGTCTTTACCCCAGCCAACAGTGTCCTCTGTGCCAGTGTGTTACTAAGCCTTTGCTGAGGTCTTTGAGGACACGATTCCAAGACTATTCCCTACACATGGACCAGAAGATTGTGGTATCGATGTCTCAAGACAGACGCCCTGATACCGTTTGGCAGGATGTATCCCTTTTCCCTGCCTGAAAAGGAACCCTTGAGGGAGTATCTTGAGGCCAACATGAAAAAACGGTCTCATCCGATAATCCAAGTCGTCAGGACGGGTGTCTCTAATATTCATTTCCAAGAAGGGGTCTTCGGAGCTCCATCCTTGTATAGATTACAGGGGCCTCAATTAAATCACTGTATGTGACCGGTATCCTATGCCGCTCATAAGAGACATACATGAAGCCGTGCAAGATTCTAAGGTGTATGCCAAGCTGGACCTCCGGAGTGCCTATCATTTACTCTGAATCAGAAGGGGTGATCAATGGAAGACGGCCTTCAGAACTCCACTGGGTCGGTTGAATACCAAGTCATGCCCTTTGGCTTGGTTAACGACCCTGTGGTATTCCAGCGATTTGTAGATAAGAATTTCGCCGACCTGCTTTACGTCTCAGTAGTGGTCTACTTAGATGATATTCTCATATTCTCTCCCACTTTGAAGGAGCATTGCAGGCATATGACAGAGGTACTGCAACGCTTGAAGAACAATCAACTTTACGCCAAGCCAGAGAAGTGTGTATTTGAGTCCACAGAGGTATCTTACCTGGGGTTCATTCTGTCTAAGTAAGGAGTGGGAATGGATCCGGAAAAGATAAAGGCTATTATACACTGGCCGGAACCAACCATAGTCAAAGAAGTCCAGAGGTTCCTAGGACTGCCCAATTTTTACCGCCGTTTCATCCATAACTTCTCCGATGTAGTCCTACCAATCACCGCCCTGCTGAAGAAAGGAGTGAAATTTAAATGGAAGGCTGAAGCCCAAGAAGCATTTCTTAGACTGAAGAATGTGTTTACCACAGCTCCTATCCTTGTCCAACCAGATCAGATGCAGCCCTTCTTAGTAGAAGCAGATGCTTCGGGGGGTACTCTTGGGGCCGTTCTCTTGCAGAAGGACCAAGATAACCTCGAATATCTGGTAGCCTACTTCTCCCGGACTCTTACCAGAAGTGAGAACAACTATTCCATCTTGGAAAGGGAATTGTTGGCCACTCAGCAGGCCTGCGAAGAGTGGATGCATTTGCTTCAAGGAGCAGCTCATCCATTCATAGTAAGCACTGATCACCGCAACTTAAAGGTGCTCCAGCAGATGGATTGACGAAACTTGAGGCATGCCAGATGGGCATACTATTTCTCGCTCTTTGATTTTACATACCTGGATCTCAGAACATAGTTGCTGAGGCCCTGTCACGAAGTTGGGGCGAAGAGATCGGAGGATACCAGGGAAATGAAAGACTTCTAACTAAGACAAAGTTCTTGTCCACAATCAGTACGTTCTTGCAAGAAGTAGAGGCAGGTACTGGAGACAACAAGGCCACTATCCTCCAACACTTCAGCCTCATGAAGAAGGGAGGTTTACTGTTCCACAAGCATGCACTTTTTCTTCCGACAGAGAAGCTACGGTTACAGGCATTAACGTGGTGTCACGACCTTCCCTTGGCAGGACACAACGGGCAGAAGGGTACATTGGAACTTATCTCCAGGTATTTCTAGTGGCCTTCTATGGGCCAGGGGCTAGCAAGGTGTCTAGAAGAAAACCCCTGGGTCTGTTACAACCAGAGGACCTGCCTTCTAGACCTTGGGAACACATCTCAATTGACTTCATTGTCGAACTTCCTCTCTCTAAGGGAAAGTCAGCCATATTAGTCACAATATAGCTACAGTAAACTGGCTGACTTTTCTGTCCTAGATGGTGTACCTTTGGCATTGGAGACGGCGTCTGTTTTTCTCAAGGACATAGTACACCTGCACGGAATTCCTCAGACCATAGTGACAGATCGCAGAACCCAATTTACTTCCAGATTTTGGGCTTATTTATGTGAATATCTGGGGGTCCAGAGAGCCCTGTCATCGGGTTATCACCCGCAATTGAATGGTCAGACAGAACGCTTGAATGCCAATCTTGAGCAATATCTTCATTGCTTTTGCAACAGAGAACAGGATAACTGGGTCGACTTCATTCCGATGGTGGAGTACGCCTATAATAACACACACCATACAGCCATCAACGGGAGCCCGTTCAGATGCCCTTATGGGTACCATCCCCATCATTTACCAAGGGCCAGTTTTTCTACATCAAGATCACCCGCAGTGCATGGCTTTCTGTCAGGTCTCAGCCAGGTCCACAGGGTTGCTATCAAGTCTCAGGAAGAAAGTCGCGAAGGGTATAAGAAGTATGCAGACTTACAATGAAGACCAAATCCTGAATGGAAGCCAGGTACCCGGGTTTGGTTGTCAACTAAATACCTGCTACGCTGGACACACCAGGGGAAGTTCTCCCCTCGATACATAGGTACGTACAAGATTTTGTCCAGAATCAATCCGGTGGTGCTTAAACTACAGCTGCCACGCAGTTTAAGAAGAAAACACCCTGTGTTTCAATCATCCCTTAAGGAACACATGGAGGATCCATACAAGAGGTCATACCAAAGACACACTGCACCTGTACCCACTGAACCGGAGGAATATGTGATGGCACGTTTGGTGCACTCCAGTAACAGAAGGGGAGTTTTGCAATACTTGGTCCATTGGAAGGGCTACCCCAGCGTAGAGAGAACCTGGGAACCAAGGTTACATATACATGCACCCAGACTGATACAACTGTTTCACAGGTTGTATCCATGGAAACCGGGAGGAGGCCCGGTTTGAAGGGGGCGTTCTGTCATGCACCGCAAGTAGAGGTATTGGCATCAGTGGAAGTACTGGTAATATGGAACTTCCATAAGTGGCTCAACTGTCTAGTGTTCCACCAAGATGGCCGCCACCACTATATTGGTGAAAGGAGACCCAACGTCCTTGCGTTGTATCCGTCTCCTGGATTCTGTTGCCAGAACTCTGACTGCAGTGTTCTAACCCTGCGTAGCCTGTTTACTTTCTCCGTAGACCTCGTCACCTTAGTCCTTTAAGACTTTTCACACCGTTGCCAGCACCCTTTGGTGAGTCCGTTCTTTCCTCAGCTTGGGGCTCTGCTGTTTTCACCCTTTTGTTCACCCTGTCGCCGTTCTGTTCCGCTTCCTCATGGTTTTCCTTTTAACCCTTCTTTCATCTTTCATACCGCCCCTGGCAGCATCCCTCCTGCTTTCCCTTACCAGTCTGACCGCTCCTCTGTGGCTTCCGTCTCCCTTTCTGCTTACCTCTCTGATCCTTTGCGGTTCGCCTTTTCGTTGCTTCCATCTCTACCTTAGCCGTCCTTATCTGCTTTCAGACATATTCCGTCTAAGTTTCTGACTTTCCTTGTGGTTGCTCTGCATTGTCTTGGAGACTAGCGACCTCTCCCTTCCACGCTCTGTTTGGTTTTCACCCTTTCTTTTCTTCCGGGTCTTCTCCTTTCCTTCTGCTGTTTACCTTACCTCTATCTTTGTTTCTTCGTGTGCCTTGCCCGGCTGTCTTACAGTGGCCAACAGAGAATCTATTTCGCTGATCATTACACATGCATTGGGTTCAATACACCTTTGGAGATTTCTGCTGAATTAACTGGGACATAATTCCACCTCGCTGACCAGAGGACTGTATCTTGCTAAGGAAGGACTCCTGGCATCAAATAGAACAACCATTCCTCTGCAGGCAAATACCTCCTTCTTGAGAAGACTTTGTACTCCGACTTACTCTACACTGGAAGGTGAGAACCATTCAACATCCAGGGTTTTTTGTGCTGAGAAGGCTTTGTCCCTGCATTTGGGTGCTTGCTCCTTGGCGTCCTCCTAGTCTGGGTGTCCTGTCCAGCCAAGGTGGCCTCCGAGGGAGCTCGCCCCTACCTTCATCAAAAGAAGGAGAAAAAACCTTAGGAAACGCAAATGCCTCACAGGAAGAAGGAATCTGAAGCCCAAGAGAGTTCCATCGAAGACAAAGTTGAGGAGGAGGTCCGGGAGGGATCCTCAAGGTTTGACAGGTGCACGCAAGTGCCCATTGATAGATTGAGAAAGGTGCAACTTTGTCAATTTTTCGTTTGTAAATGTGCAGATGAACATGAACATTGAGAACCTGCTTTATGTATTAGTCCTTTAGAATCCCATTGAGCTTTGCCACTAGATGGTGGTGTTCGGGTGTACCCCTTGCAAGTCCTCAACACAGGGGTATCAGTGTTAATACGCCCCACCAGTATTTTTAAGGAGTCATTAGAGACCCTTGTCCCATGGATCACCAAACTGGTTAACCTCTCCTTTGATGAGGGTCTGGTGCCGGACATGCTTAAGTCGGCATGGATCACTCCTCTACTGAAAAAAGAAGGCCTTGACCCAGCTAATAATGACAATTACCGAAACATAACTAACGTGCCCTATGTCCTCAAGATACTTGATAAACTGGCCTACTTACAGCTACAGGCCCATGTTGAAAAATACAATATCTTGGGCACCCGTCATTCGGGATATAGGGCTCGTCATGGAACAGAGACAGCTATGCTTGATCTCAAATCTACACTTGCTAGCATAGCTGACAAAAACCAAGCTGCTCTGCTCATGCTATTGGACCTCTCCGCGGTCGCCAACTGCTCTGCAATCGCATCCAAATGGATCGCTTCCTTTCTGGGTCCCCGAATGTTAAGGATTTGCGTGGGTGATAAACAATCTTCCCCCATCTCTCAGACATGTGGTGTCCCTCAGGGCACCTGTTTGTCGCCGCTGCTCTTCAACCTTTACATCCGGCCCCTTCTCGATCTTCTGAACAAACTAGGAGTGCAATATACAAACTACGCCGATGACACTCAGGTTGTTATTCAGTTGAGTGGCTCATACAGTAGTGACTCGGTAACTATTAACCGAATATATAAGCCATACAAGATTGGATGGCTTGTAATTCCCTGGCCCTCAATGATAAAAAGACTGAACTCCTTATTGTGGCATCTAAAAACACCCGGGCAAAACTGGATCCTAACTACGCCTCTTTTCATATTGCCAACAACACCATCACAGTTCAAAAGAAAGTCAAGACCTTGGGAGTAGTTCTTGATGAGGTACTCTCCATGAAACCCCATATTTCTAGCATAAAATCTAGTTGTAGCGCTATAAACAAGAGAATCAGATATATTCGTCCATTCATATCGGAAGAGAACTGTGCTCTATTGTCCACTGCACTGATAAATTCAAGACTGGACTATTGTAACAGCCTCCTGGCGTGCACCACAGCTTCCAATATTCGGTCCCTGCAGGTGGCACAGAACAATGCCGTGCATAACATCTTCAATCAGTCACGTCACACACACATCTCTACTTTTAGGAAAAGACTCCACTGGCTACCCATTAAACACCGCATAACGCATAAGATGCTTACTACGACCCATAAATGCCTCAGTTTTAGCAGCCCAACCTATCTGTCATCCCGTATAGGCATCAAACCCAACGTGAGGAACCTTCGCTCTTCCTTGGCGGTCACTCTCAATTATCCCAAATTTAGGACAGCCAAATTTGGAGGCACAACACTGGATGCTCAGGGTCCCCTTTTGTGGAACACACTTCCAGCAGGTATACGGCAGATCCAGAGTTACACCGCGTTCAAACGTGCCATCAAGACTCACTTTTCCAACTTGGAATAATTTCCTGACCCATTTCTCCTTTTGCACTTTGCTTGTTTGTCCTCGTCTTGTTTTGTTCAATGTGCGCCCTGAGGCCCACGGGCATGTTGGCGTGTTACAAAAATACTCTCCACCATGTTCTGGAGACGCTAGGGGGCGCCGGCCAAGGTGACCACATTGGCTTGTGCTCTAGCTCTTCACGAGTTGTGGAGGCCTGCACCAGGGTGCGAGCGGTACACACCCTGGGTTCTAGAGAGTGAGCAGATTTGCTCTGTGTGGAGCCGCGGTGGCTGCAAGAGAAAACTGCCTAATTGCAGCAGCGAGGTGGCATTCTTTTTCGGCCAGGGGAACTTGTTGGCTCTCCCCAGCCGTGTCAACCGGCAGCCCGCGAGACTGCAGGGAAGACAAGGAGACCTGCACTGGAGGTAGCAAACCCTCCTGGGGTACACTGCGTGGTGTGAAGACCAGTCACAATCCAGCAGCTGGAGGGGAGTGTCAGCTGGCGTCACAAGCAGTGGGAGACTGCAGGAGTGCCTTGGGCCCGACGTTGCAGCCGTCGAGGCACGGAAGGAAGTGTGATGCTGTTTCCGTGCGCCCTGTCCGTGGGCAAGCTGTGGCAATAATTGTGAGGACTTTGCTGGTGGCAGGGCCGGGAGCCCATCGACGAACTCTGGTGTGCACAAGGTGTGGCCCTCTAGTGACCCAAAAGGAAGTGGTATCAGCTGTGAGCGGAGACGGGGAGTCCCCAGTGACTTGGGTTAACCATACTAGAGCAGTGCCTAAATGTGTTGAGGGCTCCCGGAGTGTGTGACCGTGAGAAGTGGTTCTGTGGGGAGACCAGGGCTTCATACCTGCGCAGAGGACGCAGATTGCAGGGGCAATCCATAGAGACTCTGGAATAACATACTGACAGCCCGGAGAACAAGCGGGTTGTGAGTGACACTGCCAGGAGCACCCTGTCAGTGTTTGTAGAGTGGGGCATTGTAGGGTGGCCCTAGCACCTGCTGGCTAATGATAATTGTCGACTGGTGGCCCCTCAGTTATCAACGCGGCACTCAGAGATTGCTACTGCTATCTGGCAGCCCCCTGACTTTGTAACACATTATATTGCCCCACTGAACAAGGGAGGACGCTTGAGTGCCCTGGAGTCTGCGGTCTACCGAACAGGGCCGTGTGAATGGCAAAGGGAGGCAAGAAACAGGCAAGTTGTTCTTCTCTCAGTCAGCTCTTCTGCCTTGAAGAGGATCGACGACCCAGTACTCAGGTAAAGGTGAAGGCGACAAATGCAGCATGGAAGCAGCAGGGGAGCTCACTAGAACATGTCGTAGCTGAAGAGGGCCAGAGTCAGACTACGGCATAGAAATGATCCTTCCTCAAATTAAGGCGGGGTTCAATTCGGTTAATAATAGCCTGGATAATTTGGTGTTTAAAATGGACCGCATGCAAAGCCAAATCGAGAAGCAAAGTGGCAGGATTACTCAAGCAGAACGGCGCATTAGGGTTCTGGAGGACGTGTCTGAAGAAAAAGGCAGGACCCTTTGCACCCTGCAGCAAGACATGAAGGCAGTCCAACTAAAGAACGAAGACCTGGAGGCAAGGTCCCGCCGTAACAACATACGAGTGGTAGGCATACCTGAGGCGGTCCCACAGAAGAATATGGAGGTATTCATGGAAAGCTTTATTAAGCGGGTCATGGCTGTCCCTCCGCTCTCTCTGCAGTTTCTGATTGAGCAGGTGCATTGGGTGTCCCCAGTGGTGTCAAAGCCAGGACAGAGCCCCCGTCCAGTGATCGCCCACCTTATAAATTACCGAGATAGGGGCAAAATTCTTCAAAAGGCCTCTGAACAGGGCGAGCTACATGACTGGGTGTCCAGTGTCTACTTTTATCCAGATTTTCCCCCTTGAGTCCAGAAGGCTCAAATATCGTATGCAGCCGTAAAGCGCTGTTTCTGTGACAGAGGCCTGCAATATGCGATGCAGTACCCAGGCTGCGAGTGCTTCATGCTGAAAAGACTCACTTCTTTACAGACCCCGCAGCAGCGTCTCTATTTTTGGACTCATTACCCAAGAAGTGACACGATTGAGATACTGCTGCAATCTGGGAGTTTGGCTTCTCAGCTGGATCGGAGAACAGTGCCGTTGTCCTGACTGATGGTGGCTCCGCTGCAAGATTGGAGCAGACTATAAGCAAAATTGATGTTCCTAGGGTGAGGGTCTTAATGGGTTAAGCATGTAATGATTCGGTCCAGTTTGAATTATAAGTGTGTTCAATCTGAGTGTGGCCTCCCCCACCCCCAGAGGGGGTGGGGGTTTGGGCAGTGCGCCTGGCTTCTCTGTGTAGTAACCCTTCTTCAATGGCTGGGCTTGTTAATCTTAGTGTTTGGGGGGTCTTCACTGCCTAGTTGGCGAGGGCGTTGGGGGTGGGTGGTTGGGGCTATGGGTTCCTGCCCCCTAGGGCAAGTTTGGGTTGAGTGTGGTTCAGCTGCTGGCCGGGGTTAGCAGCAAGGGAGGGGTCGGGTGGGTCTTATGATGGTTTTTATTTAAAATGGTTCACTGTGAGTTACAATTTGAGTTTGGTGGACAGTCCTGGTGGTGGGATGAAAAGAAGCTGGGGAAGATTTGTGTGTTGGGAATAAATGATGGCTGATTCGCAAAGGATGCAGCTATGTACTCTCCTCAGCTGGAACGTTCGAGGGTTAAATAATATTGCAAAAATGTGAAAGGTCTTAGCATATGGGGAGCGGCATGGGGCCAAGATACTATTCCTTCAGGAAACACACTTGATGGGACGAAGGAATGACGTGTTCGCTAAATCCTGGGGTGATGCTCAATTTTACACCTCCTATTCCTCATACTCTTGTGGTGTCTCGATTGTTATTCACAGGTCCCTAGGGTTTATGTCTGTACACTTTGAGCGGGACCCTGAGGGGAGATACGTGATAGTATCGGGGACTTTGGCCGGAAATGTATTCACGTTTGTAAATGTATATGGCCCGAATAGGGATGATCCAGAGTTTTCCGTATCTCTGTGGTTCAAATGCCTCAAATGTGGTTCCTGTGTCAGTCACTGCCACTGGAGACTGCTCATAGCATGATCATGGTCAAACAGGGCAGAGGAGCATGTGGGTGAAATAGATTGCTACCATGCCGTGGACCATGGCATCAGATACACTGTTTAGACGTTTCCGTAGTCGTTAAGGTGACATGTGAGGGTTACAATGTGGCAGAGCAGCAGTGCAGGCATAGGATGCCTTGCAAAAGGGCTGTGTACGCACAATACAAGCGACTAACACAGGGTAACTCTGCCACCCTCCACTTATAGAATTGTGCATGTTACACCATATCAGTGCACACGGGCTAGCAACAGCCATAGCAACTCAGGAACAAAAAAACGCGGCTCGCTACCTTTGTGGTCCGGTCTGCCAATGACCAGGAATGGGATGTTGTGGACGCAAAGCTGCCCAGTCCTCAACACAAAGCAGTCACGGGCACAATGCGGGTGTCCGATAGGTGTACAGCCAGACCAAAGACTCGGGGATCAGACGAATGTAGATGAGCCCCAACATCTCTCGTATCCTTTACACCTAGTGCAACTCTTCCGCTGGCAAACGCTCCAAACACCTGTGTAGGTTTGCTTTAGGCATGTACGTGCTCGTAAGCATACACTCGTCCATCCTTGCTGCCAGTGTGCACATGCTCCTGAATGTCCCATAGAGCCTGTGGGTTACGCTGTCAGAACATTTCTATGTCCTTCGGCAGATCTGTCCCCCAGCACTGGATGCAACATTCAAAAGGTGCCCTCAAGAACATTAGCACACTATTTAAGAGATGAGCTGGGAGCAGAGTTCTGAGACCCTACTGGTTTGTTTTTTTCCAGCTAAGTTCTGGAAGACAGGCATCTCCCGGCCACACCTCGGTTCCGCGACAATATGAGACAGTGTGTACCTATTTCAGTTTTAAGCGATTGCATTCATCTATTCTTGCATGCTGCACTGCCTGGAGGCCGCTCGGTGATATCACTGCGGTTCACCATGTCTTTTGCATGATGTATTTATTTATTTATTGTTCACTTGTTAGGCGCTTGTACAGGGAGCAAATACTGTTTCCAAGCGCCCGATCCTCAGTCCTCTGTGGACTCAGGAGTATGACTGCGATGCAGCATGTGCCAAGGTGCTCACTGGACATGCCACTGAACCTTCCTTTCATGGATGCTCAGTGCATGGCAGCATGTGATAGCCTGCAATGCTTTCCCCTACCTGGAAAGCAAAAATGCACCTCCAGCAGCTTCCCAGAAATGTTCACTTCAGTGTCAAAGTGACCCGGCATTCCATGTCAATGATGGCTCAACCACCCTCACGCCAGTTCTGGGGAGTCCAGAGCCCTTGAATCGGCCAATCTCTAATCGTACACCCCAAACATGTATCACACAGCCTGTGATTCTAGTAGAGAAATAAGAAAGGATCAGGACTCCGCAGTTACTCCCACTTATGAATCATGTGCACCACCTCGCCTTCAGATTCTGTCTCTTTTCATCACGATATCTGACATCTTCCTCCTGTTTCAACGGAATCTCTTTCCTGTAATCTTTCTACTTCCATTGACTTTTCTTCAAACTTTCTTGTTGTGTCTTTTTGGCTATTCGACTATCCCTTGACCCTCTATGTCCTTAATCAGCTTTTTCTCCTAAGAGTAACCGCCTTGTTCTTGTCAACGCCCTGCAAGGTCCAGGGAAATCCTTGCATCAACTTAGGATCTTGCTTCGGCCTGCTGGACGTGAATGGTTAAAAAATAGGTCTTTCATTCACTATTCATTTTTTCTTTTTCTTTCTTATTCATTCTCGTTCTTCTGCTCTTAAACGAGCTTGGGTTGTTATCTTCAGCCCCTTATCAGCACTCAGGCTACTGTAATGAATGTCTAAGGATGTCATATTCACTTTTATAGTGATACATTTATTAACAAGGAATATTACAAATCTAATAGCCCCCACTGTACCGATCAAACCCCACACTCTGGGACAAGAAATAGGCGGTTTTATTCAGAATATAGTTTTAATTTAAAATAATAAATCAGGGAATGCAAGTGGTTCCCTACCTCGCAATGTTGGGGGAGCCACTTCAAAACAAGAAAGATGAATTCAGACTATAATGATCATGAACACACCACATCCTGCATAGTGTTGGCCAACATTTGCATTTGCCATCAAATATCCAGTTTGCTTTACATATTCACACAAACCTCCACACAAAGAAAAACAGATATGACTGATTCATCCAGAAAATGTGTGCAGCTATTTTACTATACAATACACCCCCAAATGCTATTTTCAAACGGGGAATCAAATTGATGTAAAAGAATCAAATGGTAATTAAGTTTGAAGGTTGAGTGAATATTGTGTTCGTGCACCACTCTGAAGGTATTCCAACAGAGTAGATCGGATATACAATATCGGGCGTGGCTAACTAAGACTGATATTCACTCAGTCGGTAAGAGAAAGGATAGCGGTGCAAGATAGTTAGGTAAGGTTGTGCGCCAGTGTTAATTAGACTCAATTCATGCATACATATACAAAGTAAATGTATTGTTAAACATTATTTTCCGTCCTTAGGTGCAATGAAGCAGTCCTACGTTGTCCTAGGCTAATAATGTAACATTCCTAAGGCAACATCAGCCAAATGGTGGCACGTGCTAATGTTTCTCCCTTCATCGGTCTTTGTCAAGCTGTAGCAAGATATCAAAGAAATTTGAAAACCAATTGATATGTCTAGATATAAAAGTTAGTGTTCCCTTGATCATCAAAAGCATAGTTCATTCACAATCTTGGCTATTATCAACTCAGGCCCAATGTGTATCACTTTCCATATGTTATAAAGACATCGCCGAATTTGTTCCACATTGGTTAGTGGTTACAATCATCAAGTATTAGAAGATTCATTTAAAGTGGGTCAATGCCTATGTTTCAATGAAACCATGTAGTCTCACGTGGTGTGGTAGTGAAGGTGATTACTTGTGGCACAAAGTGTGCGTAGATCTCACTTCTGTTATAGGAGGTATCTTAATAGGTTGTGGTTCCGTATTTTTCCGGATAGCGCCGCCATCCAGAAAAGTACGCAACCACAACCTATTAGGGTACATCCTATAGCAGAAGTGAGATCTACGCACACATTGTGCTGCAAGTCATACCTTTACTACCACACCAGATGAAAAATAAGATTTCAAACAAGCAGTTGAAAATCTGAATAGAAAATGCTTCTGGGCAAAACATCATTGAAATGTGATAAAAGCTACATTGAAATAGTGTTAATTTTTCAGGTGAGAAAAGAACAGTTTCTATTTAAAACATGTGGACAGAGAAATTGTAAAGGGTTTAGATTTTTAAGTTATCCATAAATAAAAGGCAGAGTTTCAAATTGTTTTGCTTTCTTTTAAAAAGGTAAAAGGAGCTTGCAGGAGATTAAACAGTTTGAATACCTGGTTTATAAAATCGAATTTCTTATCAATATCCCCCTATGTTGTATTGTTTGGGAAGTATTATGATTATTATTTCGGTATTTATTGAGTGCAGACCCAGCTTTGATAAGCAACAGAGCGCTCTACAATCATAGGGGGAAGAACACAGTAAGGGAAGTAGAAATAAAAGGAGCAGATGCTAACAGGGCAGGGCGAGCGTGAGCAATTGGCAGCAAGGGATCTCCAAGCAACCAGGGGAAGAGACAGTGGCTAGTAGATCACCAAATCTCAGATAGGGTGGGGAGTTCAGGGGGTGTGGACGTAGGTGTTAAGGAGGAGCCATTCCTTGAAGAAGAAGATCTTGAGCTTTTTCCTGAACTGTTGAAGTGATGGGGCGAATCTGATGTTGACGAGGAGGAGGTTCCAGAGTCTCTGAGCGTAAACAGAGAAGGCCTGTCTTCTGGTTCTTTTCCTCCTGCACCGTTGGAGTTCAGGTCTGCACATTTCCTTACTTCTGATGGATTGCAGGCCTCCAGAGATGCTGAGTTTCTCAGTGAGGTAGATTGGGTACTTCAAGGTGATAGCCTTGTAGATGGTGCAACATGATTTGAAGATTATAGTGGCTTGCAGCGGGAGCCAGTGCAGCCAGTGTTTTATGAAGGTTGTGGTAATGTGGTCAAATTTGCAATGTCCTTTAATGAGTCTTGCTCCAGCATGCAGGACACATCTCAGGGGTGCCAGGGTAGATGATGGAAGGCCTTCCAAAAGGGAATTGCCACCATCCAGGTGTACTCGGGACATTTAATTGACAATCAGCGCAGCCTAATTCCAGCATGTTGCCCCAGGTGCGGTGTGGTGAAAAGCAACAGTGTATTATTAGAGTGGTGGTTGGAAGGTTTGAATGGATCAAAACCAAATGGCAATGCACTGGGCAACCCTCTAGACTGACATGCCATTCCAGAGAGAAAAGATCAAATGCAAATCGGGGTTGGTCCCACCACACAAGCTGCAGTCCAGCACAAACTGCTAGGTCAAATCTCTTCTGCATGAGACCAGGGACGTCATTTGGGTGTCACTATGGGTTGCAGCTGCAACCCCTGAGGTCTCCCTTGCTACCCCTGTGGTCTATCCCTTGCTACACCTAAAAAAATTGTTTTCAAATAATCTTTGATTTTTTCTTTTTTTTCAAATGGAAACTCGTGGCCTGTGGCCAGCACCATGTGGCTCTTTTTTCTGAAGTGACTGGCTTTCTTGTTCAGGCTTAAAATAAAACAGGGGTTCCACAAGTGTAACACTTTGAGCAGTGACCCTCAATAAGAAAGAATAGGAATAACAAATCATTTGTCTTTCTGGAATTCTATAAAGTAATTGCTAGACTCATTAAAGGTTTATTTCAGGCACACTTCAGGGGGTGCGTCACTGATTTAGTCTGTTCTCAAACACCTCCAATTCACAACGCAGACAAAAATTTCCAAAAAGCATTTAGAGTAGAATAAGCATACATTTTGGACTATGTATTTTGCTTTTCGCAAGTAGCAGTTATGACATGTTTTTTTCTGCCGTTGTCTCTGTTACGATCATCACAAGACAATCCATCTTGGTGTCCTGGTCACTTGACAACATCCTTGTTCCTAAAAGCTTGTGTACAGTGTAGCAATGTTTGACCATGGCACATAAAGTGGCCCTTGATTTCATTGTGCCACAATTAATGCTTTGTTGTAATGTGTCTATCTTTCCTATCTCCCTGGCATGCTGTTCAGGATATTTGTTTGCGTATATGAGGTAACGAGTGCCCAGAGTACGGGATGCCATGTGAGTGCGCTGCTTTCCGTGTGCTACTCTAAATTCTTTAATACACAGTTATGAACCTTCCCAATGGTATGTATTTTTCCAACCTCTGAAGCCTGAAATGTAGATCCACGTAGGCTGGACATGTGGCCAACTTTGCACCAGACCTGCAGATGAACTGGGCTGCTGTTAAATCCCAGTTACCAGTTTAACGGCATCCACTAGAGAGTGTAATTTCCGTTCTGACTTTGAGAACATTCAGACATGTAATTGCTAATTTTACTATAGCTGAAAAGATAAGTATATATGGTAAGATAGCTCAGTGGGTTGAGTGCTCGCTTCTGCGATGTGTGTGTGTGATTTGCAGGTTCAAATCCTGGCAAGGCCAACTCAGCCTTTCATTTTTCTGAGGTCTATAAATGAGTACCAACACAGGTTTGGTGGTAATGTATATATATTTGTTCTATATAAAGCGCTTAAAAGTAAGTGCTATATAATAACACATCATTATCATTTGGCCTTGGATGCCTGCTTGCATTCCCAGTAATTTGGTAATATGGGCGTATACACACTGATATTAATGATACGAAACATATGGTGAGCCATTCTTGTATGAAATGTATATCACATTAAAGTGTTATCGTAATCTTATTTTTTGAAGTGTACTTAGGGACAATGCTATGTGATACCACTTCCTGTTTTGTCAAGAGGTGAAAAGTCATGTTCCATAGCTTCCTGTGATGTCACTTCACGGTAGTGTCAACTGACATCGCTTTCTGGGATGTCATCAGAGGTCAAGGGTCGTCTGATGTCACTTCTGCTGCACCTGGTATTTTCGTGAAATGACTTCCCTGTTGGGACACCAGCTCGCACTCAGAGACGGGCAGACTTCAACGCACTGCTTGTGTGGATCTCCCTCCCACTACCAACGGGTGTCTTAAGGATCCGCAAGCCTGTCACGTGTGCATATCATATTCAGCTGACAGCATCAGAAAGCCACTTGTGGCACTCAGGTGCTTTGTAAATGAGTCATAACTTAATACGACCAGGTGCGATGTCTAGTTTAAGGCCCATGATTATTTGGCTCTGAGGCATGCTGTAGTGTTTCAAAGCGCTCAAAGGAGAGCCGTAGGATACCATGTTAGCACTATATAAAACACAAACAAACATTATACATCACACAAAACAAACACATATATGGCGACCACACTAGAGGGGCAGAACATCGGACTAAACCGCTGACACAGACTTTGCTAGAAATGGGCCACCTTTCGTCTCTGGTTAAGGGGCTTCGATCCACGTGGCGGTACTCATGGAGAGCTATAATTCAGACACAGGTCCGCGCTTTCCACCTGTCAGGGCACCGCCAGTGGGCGAATCAATCACACCAAGAATGGTGGCTGCAGAGGAGGCGAGGCAGCTGCTCTTCAAGAAAGGGCAGTCAGGAGGTGGTTTCTCCTGTGCCCAAGCCCTACTGTCCTATGGAGTTTTTGAGAGAATGTGCTGATTGGTTAGGGCTTCTGAAAGGCTGGTAGGGTTCAGACAAAGTCTGTCACATGTCAGGACATCATTTTGTCAGAGAACTCCTTAATTAATTTTTAAAGCGACAAATCCCCTTCTATATTTTCTTTCTCATTGCTCATAACGAGGGTGGCCAACCATCCCGTACTTTGCAGGACTGTCTCAATTTAATATGTCGTATGCCACACACACTCTCCCGGATGGGGAAATGTCCCAAAGCCTTCTTACCGCTCACTCACACTTGCGTCTGATATTTGAAGCTTAGGGCAGCAAAGCAGCTCGAGTCGACACTGTGTGAAACGGAGCTTCTTAGCATGTCGCTCTGTATGAGCAGATGGTTTAGGTCTACGTGGTCGAAAATATTTGACCTTTTCACAATTTAGCGTATTTTGTTTGCTTGTTTTTTGGTTGAAAATGCAGGGGGGGCGCAACCTCCCCCATATTCCCCTATCCCACCATATATATATTTAATTAAATTCGACGGAATTTCGTCCAAGAAAATGATTATTTGCACCGCATGCTGTCACGACCAGGTGTGTGGCTCTGTGGACTACTTCATCTTCTACACAGGCTTGTGTTTGACCTCATAATCACGGGTTCAAATTCCAGCAGATCCACTCAGCCTTCCGAGTCTGATAAAATTAGCATCATTGAGATGGGTAACTAAACATCTCTTATCTGTCAATACAAGATACCCCTCTGGGGGTGAACGTGTGTTCTACAAAATACCCATGTTATGTTATGGTGATTTGTATCAGATGTAATATGTAATTTGTTGTTTTTTCAAAGCATCACACCAAAACAAAGTATTATTTCAGTACATGAAACTTAAACAAATATTTATATAAACTAAAGCTTTGAGAATATGCAGTCAATGCTTAACTCGCCAACACCACCGTTTCACCACTTAACCAAAGTGTGTGATCCTGGACAAATCTTTTAATCTGTGCCTTGTTCCTGGAATTGATTAAATTCACAGCTTATGCTAAAGTATATGTTGTTATGAAAAAAAGCCCTACTCATGGTTTACTTGGCTGTGGTCCATATTTAATAACACTGACCATTCTTTTATCTCACACTACAAAAGTGATTTGTCACATCGCTTACTCATGGCAACTTCTTGTTACGGCCCATCCCATGGTGCTCCTAAGTATCAAACACAAAAGACACTCCGTGTAAAGTCATTTTCTGTGACATCACGTCTGGTAATGTCGCTACATGTGCAAATTAGGAAGTATGTGTTTATTGTGCCGCACAGGCCTTTGGAAATCCCAGGACTCGTCCTGGAGGGAAATCCAACAGGTTAGTGCCCTGCATGCATAATGTCCCTACAGGTTGTTTTTGTGCTGTGCATGAGTTGCCATGCTATTTGGATGGGGGTGGCGAGATGGGCGCATATGACTCTGTAGAGAACTGCACACAGTGCGCACTGCGTCCTATTCACCTCCACGTCTAAAGTGCCATTTTGTAAGGTTGCCAAACCTCCTCGTAAAAGTCCCTCATTTTAGTGATGCGACCCTCATTTTAACTATAGTTTCTTCTGCCGCCCTCCACAACATGTATGCAGTGCCATGTATCCCAAATGAAACTGTGGGCTGGATCAGTATGTTAATGTAAAAAAAATGGTGTTGTCGGTACCGCTCAGGGACGTCATTTTATCAAAATGCCAGGGGTAGCGGAAGTGACAGCGCATGACCAATGACATCTGATGACATCAAGTGATGTCATTTAACCCCACCCCTCAAGTGCCAACACAGGAAGTGATGGCACGTGACCTTTAAACCCTTGACAAAACAGGAAGTGGCCTCACATTGTTTTACACTAAGACAAATATGGTTACGATATCACCGTAATTTTCATATACATTTCATAAAAGAATAGATCACCATATATAGCGTTGACATCAGTGTTTATAGGCCCATATTATCAAATTACTGAGAAAGTAAGCTGAAGCCCAACACAATAACCGAGCCAAGTGTACATCACTCGGGCTAAACTGTAAACAGACAGAGCATCTCGAAGACGCCTAAACCCCAAAGCGCAGACAGCCATTGCCTGCCAAGTGTCTGGCCACAGACTGGAAACAGCAACTAACCAACACATGTCCAACCAGAAAAAAACGATGGTCTGGAGGGTTGTCAGGATCGGCAGGTGGAGACTTTGGAAGGGTTGGAGGCAGTGACCTTTTCAGAGTAGCGTTCTAGTCCTCATTCAAGATGGCAGCACGCACTATATCTTCCGGCTCCGCCCCCCCAGCCAGTGCGTTGTATCTGTTTACCTCTTGTTACTGAGCTCCGCTTTTCTGAATCCTACTCCCGTGATTTCTACAGTATCCGTTGATATCTGCCCTTTCTAACTCTACGGCTACACGCCGCATTTTTCCTTGCTACTCTACTTCAGTTTGTCTGTTTGTTTTCCTCTTTCCGCTAGCTTAGACTCCTTTTCTCTTTTCACGGCGCCTGCCGTTCCGCACTGCCTCCTTTCCTCCTTCTACATGCGAGCTGCTCTCGCGACTTCATTCTCCTTCCTACCTTCACGGCGCCTGCCGTTCCGCACTGCTTCCTTTCCTCGTTCTACACGCGAGCTGCTCTCGCGACTTCATTTCTCCTTCCTACCTTCACGGCGCCTGCCATTCCGCACTGCTTCCTTTCCTCGTTCTACATGCGAGCTGCTCTCGCAACTTCATTTCTCCTTCCTACCTTCACGGCGCTTGCCGTTCCGCACTACTTCCTTTCCTCGTTCTACACGCGAGCTGCTCTCGCGACTCCCTTTTTTGCTCCGTACATTCGCGGAGCTTGCCTATTCTGCTTAGCAGATTTCTTCTTACATACAAGTTTACTTGTGTTTGTGTACTTTCATTGTGATTCTCAGCGTAGGCTCACAGCGCCTGTCCGTTCTCTCCTATTTCTGTTTATGATCCCATCAGCATAGGTTTTCAGTATCCTTAGCAATTCCCTTTCTGGGTCTAGTGCTATCTCTCTGTATTTTTGCCCTTCTCATCCAGTTGGATAACAGTCATCTCAGGACTGGTCTTTGGAAACTCAACTTTCTCCACATCTACAAAGCACCAGAACCACGGTTTTTTCTGCCGTCCGGCTTTTTCCCTGGGGCGAGGCTGGCCCTCCTGGAGGTCCCTTTGAGCAGGTTCTCATCTCTGTCACGGTGGCCTCTGGAGGGGCCAGACCTTATTTACACGAAAGAAAGGGACGGAAACTAAAGGAAGGTCCGCCCAAAGAAAGAAAGAAGGACAAGAAGAAGCCTGAAACAGCACTTAAGGAAAGTACATCAGAGTATTCAGGTGAGGAGAAGGGGGAACTGGAACCGGATCCTGACAACGGTTGCCCAGAGGTTATGAATGATTTGAAACCTTCCAGCTGTCACCTTTCTATTTTTGCTTGTTTTTGTAAGTAACCCACCTTTTTTTTGTTAGATGGCAGATAGAGGGGAAGGATGTGATGCAGGTCACAGTGAACAGTGATTGCAGTTTTTATTATTTTAAAATGTAAACAGCAGCAGCTCCATGACATCACTCCTAGAAAAGGCCCTTTTTATTATGACTTTATTATTTATTAAAATAATCAAAGGGGCCTTTTCTGGAACAGGAACTGAACCCATGTCACACTGCATCCTCTTGTTCCGACAGCAAGTGCGTTGCCCCTGAGCAATCCTTCCAATACATTTTTTTTGCTTGCAGAAGAAACAGATGGTTTACTTCAAAGGCAAAGGGCAATTTCATGTAAATTAATTATCTCACCTTGCGTCTATCCACAGTGCGCCTGTGATGCAGGTCTGGCAGATCTGGGTCAGGCCACACAGTGCCCAGGCAGGATTGGTGGCAAATGGCGTTGGAGCACACCCCTCTCATCACAGGCCCAGTGGCTCACTGGATGTGCAAGGCAGCCAACGAGAAACACTGATGAGATTTGCGTTCATGCGCTGCTGCCACTGAGTACTGCAGGCTGCTCTTACCCATTCCCAGCTAAATAGAACCTAGCCCCCATACCCTTCCTGGTGCTACAGTACTGTGTTTTTAGCTGCACAGTCAGCCCCGCCTCTGAACCCAACCATTCGGGCATTCTTCCCTAATGGACTGACAACCTATTAGCAATGGAAGCTTCATGGTTTTTCCTGCATCCCCGATATTTCTCCAGCTAACGAGATCTAGATTCCAGGTGAAAGAAGCCGTGGCACATTTAGCTGCATTTACAACCGCCTTTTTCAGGTGCAACACAGATATCTGCCCTTGGCACTCCCTCATTGTCCCTCATTGTCCCTCATTGTCCAGTGGCCCAGGGGTAGCGAGGACAGGCCTAGGGGTAGCAGAGGGCGAGCCAGGGGTAGCAAGTGCTACCCCTGGCCATCCCCAAATGACGTCCCTGGTACCGCTGTGCACAGACCACGAGGAAACAGGTGAAGGAAAGAAAAGGGCACCTATTTAGTTTAGACAAGGCACAGGAAAGGTGCCTGTCTCTCCTGTGTGCTCCCAGATGCACCCAACAACCTAACAACACTGGGGAGAATGCACTCTAGAACATAGGCAGTGCCAGCCACTGGTCTGCCAGCACCCTGTATGAGATTGTGCACCCCCACACTGCCCGTCCCGCCCACCACAAGTGCAGAACATCAGGGTGCTCCGTTCTGGCCAAACAATAGAACTGAGCCCCCTGCTGAGCATAGGATACACTAACCGGAACGCAGCAACAGAGTACAAGAACACACAAAGCACGTGGCTGTGTCAGGCCACAATACAGCCCGCTTTTTTCCCTATCCCTTAAAGGTGCACAATGGGTTGCAGAAGCCTCTAGGGGATAGAATGCTGATCTTCCATAGAGAGGGTGCATGTCACCTCGCCGGACCCTCTCCAGCCGTGACACTGACCTAATGCTGCAGTTTATCACCCCCAAACACCATAGAGAGCCAACCATTGGCTACAGGGCACACATCAAAGAGGAGGGAGCGACCAGACACATACTTCCCCCACTCCCTCCCAGGACCCTCACAGTAACAACCCTCTCCATGTTTCACATATGTTCATCGCTGACCCAAACAGAAGCGCCTCTCTCTTCACTGACCTATAATGTATCAGACAATGTTGATCACCTCCCTGGCCTTCAGTAGTCCAGTAGTTTTATCCTGACCCAATCCCCTACCTTGATGGTATCTTCAACTGCAGCCTTCCTGCAATCGTGTTGCTGGAGGCAGGGGTTGAGCCAGACTCATGGCTGGAGGCCTGTTTCACCTCCACCCTCTTCCTCAAAGCTTCAGTGTCCACTGCCGGCCCTCCCTTCGTTGGAAAAGCCACCATGGCCGCCACCACATGCCAACCACCCTACCCCTCATGGTGTCAAAAGAGACCACCTCATGACAGAATGAGGCAAGGCGCGGTTGCTCTACGATATCTCCTGAACCACAGGCTCCCACAAGTCCCCTGCACGCACAGTCCTCCAAGGTCCCACAAAGCACACAATTAAATCTGGCACCCATGCCACTGCTATTTGGTTGGTAAACAGAGGCCCTGATATGCTATGTAGAGCAACAATGCGGGAACTTCGCAATTTACTATGAGCAAGGCGGCGTGCCGTTATCCCAGACAAGTTACCGAGCGACCCTTCACAAAGCCTGAACCCAGCACGCAGGAAGGCAATGAATCTGGCGGTAGAGGAACCCACAACAAAACCAAATTCAGGCACTTCATCTAATTGTTGATCAAAACAACAGAATATGGCTTACCAGAATGGAGACACCCGAGCGAGCCCCTTATATCCAAACAGACTTTGTTCCAGGACCTAGTTGGCAATGCCACAGGTGTCATGGGCATGGCCCACACCTTTACCCCATTCCCGCTTCTCACACATACCCCACACTCTCACATTATCAGATAGGCATGGTGGCCTTCACTCTAAAGATGGTGCTTTGCTCCTCTGGCTTCTGCAAAAACATGCCAGGGGAGGGGGCCTCACCATGATGGATGGGTGTTGTATCCTTGTATGTTTAGTGTGACTGTCTATGTGAATGCAGGGCCTCATAGAATGGTGAAGTAGAGCTTGGAGTGTTGGAGGCTTGGGGATTCCTGGGAGTGACAGTTGGGACTTGGAGTATGGCAGGGAACCAGGACAGATCCTTGTTACCTTCTCTCCTACCTTTCATGATCTATGGCTATGTAATTAAGTACAATAAAGCATCTTTCTCTTGGTACTTACCTGAGTCAGCCTGGTTCCTGCTCAATGTCATTACTGGCTCAGATACAACATTTTGACGATGATGTATCCTTGAACCCGGAGTAAGGCTGGAGAGCGAAGCGTAGGAGAAGTGAATGAGAGAAAGCCTGATGTCCGTGCACCAACTGGGAGAAGTGCTGATGTCCGTGCACCAACTGGGAGAAGTCCTGCCTTCGTGAGATGGCGCTGTGGAGCGTAGTTGGTGCCAAATTGATTAGGGACTGTGGCATCAGACAGGCTGTGGATGAAGCCTGTAGCCCATCCGTGGGACCGGAGGAGTGTCGGGCTCTTATAGAGACTTGGAGGCTGGAGCAGCAGAAAGAGGTTGGCAAAAGGAGATTTGCCACCAGTTTTGCAGCCCAGCGTGACACTAATGATCTGAGCGCCGTTGGGCTCCTGATGTGCAGAGGCTTGTGGGACCTGTAGTCCGTTTAAGACTACACTGCAGCTTGAGGTACTGAAAAAAAAAACATTTTTTGCTGTGTTTGGGCAATTTTCAGGGGTTTCTGGGAGCCGTGGGTGGCGCGCGCCCAATCGTGCCCCCTGCATTCCAGCATTACCGTTGGGCTGGAACGCATAAATGTTGCCCCTGTGCCATGTTCGGAGCTCCAGAGCTGCGCGTAATGAGTAGAGACTCCATTAGAATAAAGGTCCTCATGGCGTGCATCTGTCGTGATGACGCATATCCAGGAAATGAGTTTCGTCCCGGCCCCTGGAACGCTGTTATCTTCAAGCCGTGTTAGTATAATGGGGTCGTGCTCAATGGGAGCATTCAGTCATAATCGGAGACCTCGCAATGAAAGACCCGAAGTGAACTGTGGTGCACTATGGATTTATAAGCATATTTGTGGAGTTTATTATAGAGTACTGCAGTTACATGAAGTTTATAGCTGAAAGGTGATTACGGCGGTTATACGTGACGGGGATATGTGGTATGGAGGCATTTTCTTTGTTGATTAATAACAATGTTAAATTTGCAGGAGGACATTGTAGTGGGTATTGCAGTCCACGAATTCATATGAGAATAGCAATTCATTTGAAACAGTTTTTATGAGGTTGTTGCTTAACATTAATATTATGCAAGATTAATGGAGATGAATGCAATGTGCAGAGTGAGTTTTTTGGACGATACTTTGGGAGATGCACTATTTTGCTGATATTGCAGTGGACAAAAAGGAGCACAATGAGGTTTAAATAATGATTCTGCACATTTAAATGAAATTGAAGTACAGTTTGAATTTAATTGCAGCAAATGTAAATGATGTTGAAGTATAGACTACGGTAGCGTTAAATGCTGAAATGTCCACAGAGTTGTGTGTAAATTATGCAATTGTACAGGGATGTTTAAATGTGGAAAGTACCTCAATGACGAACTTGACTAGAAATCACTTTGATGTTTACTGCGCCCCCAGCATGTGGCTGGTGGTGCAACACATCCCTATTTGAACAACGTACATTTTCTAATGCGCATTTTGTGTATTGTGCGTATGTGTTGTGTGGACAGTGAATTTGGAGTTTGCGTTTGTGGGCGCTATGTGTAGCAGTTGTGAGAATATGTTGACGTATGGGTGCACACATGAGGTAGTATGTTTGTTGTGGCAGTTTTATACGTGTGCGTGGCAGCACATTGTACTGGAGTTGTACACGTGTTTTGAAGTTGCATGCATGTTTAATGGGATGGCTTCAACACGCCGGCCGGGTGTGTTTGCCTAAGTATTGGAAAACCTTCGTAGGAACCTCACATTTTGGTAGAAGTTGCACATTTGTAGAAGAAGTGTTCAGTTGAGGTTAACCCTTAGAGAAGGGTAGTTGTGTAAAAACCAGGGCAAGGGGCCCGTTATGTAGTTTGGAGGTCTTTTCAATGCAGTTGTGCATGTGGATTTTGGGCAAGGGGCCCATATTTTAGGTTGTGCGTTGTGGGTGACCGCACATGATCGCCTGTGATATAGTTTTGAGTTTGGTGTCTTTTTAGGAGTAGGGTTCAAACTCCTAGTAGTTGTTCTGTGGTGCCAGGCGGTGCATGGTAGGGGGAAGTATAATAGTTGAGCATGCCAGTTGATTTTTTATTTCATATTGTTTTGGAGTGGCACACAGATATTAGGCCAGTGGGGTTTTTTTTGGTTGTGGTTTTGTGTTTAAGTTGTGGTCATTAGAGGACCAGGTGAACCACACACTGGCAAGTTGTAATATTTACATAGAGTTTTGGGGTTAGCATGACATTTTCATTCTTTAGTTGTGCTATTAGGAATTTTTTTTTGCATTATTATATCTATGCATACCTCTACACCCATCTTTGTGGCGGTCATGGACAGTTTTGTTGCATGGTTGTTACCGTGCATTGACTTACGCACCACATCCTTTCTTTCTATGGTTGCGTTTTTGTGATTTATGTGGTCTTTGTGTAGTGAGTCATTTTCTATATTTTTCATCTTTTTTCATGTTTTTCTTTGGGGAGAAGGGATTTAGGCGATGAGGTATGATTTGTTTCTGGATACATTGTTTGTGTTTGTTGTTCGCATGTTAGGACATTTGTTTTGGCCATTGTGTATGTTTAAAATATCGGGGCTACACTATTTTGGAGGGTGTGTTTTGTCTCAATTGGAGGCATGGGTAGTGCTCAGGTGTGGCAGGCCTGAGGCCAGGAGTGGCAGTCCTGGCAGAAGGAGGTAGGTTTTCGGAGAGTTTTGTATTGTAAGTTACTTTTTATTGTCCATGTGGCAAGGTTTGCGCTTGGTGGTGGCAGCACTGAGACTCCGGTGTGGCAGGTCGGGTTAGAAGGAGTTTTGGTTGTTCTGATTGTTTGTCCTAACATGATAGTGGGTGTGATCTGTTTATTGTGGTTGTTTTAAGGAGGGAGATGTGTTGTATCCATGTATGTTTAGTGTGACTGTCTATGTGAATGCAGGGCCTCATAGAATGGTGAAGTGGAGCTTGGCGTGTTGGAGGCTTGGGGATTCGTAGGAGTGACGGTTGGGACTTGGAGTATGGCAGGGAACCAGGACAGATGCTTGTTACCTTCTCTCCTACCTTTCATGATCTCTAGCTACATAACTAAGTACAATAAAGCATCTTTCTGTTGGTACTTACCTGGGTCAGACTGGTTCCTGCTCCATGTAATTACTGGCTCAGATACAACATGGGCATGGACCAAGAGTGGGTCAATGGAGGGCAACACTGCTGGAGGGACCTTGGGGATGGCCATGGAAATGTGGTGGATGAGGTGTTATTGTCTTAGGTGGACACTACTACACGGGCAGCCTACCTCTTTTGTTCTCAGTAAAAAGATGAAGGGGACAGAGTGCCTATATGGCACAGCTCATGTTCATTTGAATCATGGATGTTGGATGGGAGTCAAATGTCACATGGGTAGAGTGTTCCCTGTATAGTACCCACCAGACATGACGCAGGCTGGGAATCTAGGATGACTTTCAAATTGTCCTTCAGTGTTGATAACTATGTGATAACTGGGTAAGTAGTTTGTGGGAAGTTCTTTCAGATGTGTTGGGCAATGCTGTAGAGATGGCACCTGCTATGTAATGAGTTATCTGGCAACATGAGCTCTATATAAAATGCCCATTGCGGATAAGCAGAGGCGCTTCTATATTTAATCTACCAGTGGCCGTCACCCAGGTTACTGCTGCAGAGTCTATTGGCATTGTGACGCTGGCGTCTTCAGTTGCTACGGAGCCCGCGCGTGGAACAGTCTACACTTTGCCCATGCACAGGATTGCAGTGGCCACATCCACAGTCCCACTGGCTAGTACTACAGGCCGGAGTGGCGCTCATAGTCTCAGGCCCCCGGTGCTGCTGTGGTTACACAGGATGAATGTGTAACACCAGGACTGGCCCACTTTTTGGGGCTGGTGCCTCCTCTGACCTTCGTTGGAGACGGCTTGGGCGGCGTGCAATAAGCAGGCCTAGGGCCTGTGGGGTTTGGGTGAGCCTCTCTTCAATGAGCAGGTGAAGGGCCTGGATGGGGCGAGCAGCAGAGCAGGGAGAGAGAGAGAGTTGTCCACAGTTGTTGTAGCTACAGTTGTGCACAGACCACGAGGAGCACGTGAGCGAAAGGATAGGACTCCTTTTTATTTTAGCCAGGACACAGGAAGAGTGCCTCCTTCTCCTGTGTACTCCCAGGTGCAATTGGCATTATGGGAACACTGGAGAGAAAGCACTTTAGACAGTAGAACCTAACAACCAGAACATGGCAACAGAGACCAAGAACACTTTAAGGACATGGCTACTCTGCAGACCAGCAGCACACAACAGATAGTCATCACTGGTGAGACATGTTTGGAGGACTTGCCTACTTCCTGCCTCACTCCTGGTTCCCTAGCAGAGCAGTGCACTGTGGTCAAAACAGGCCCAAGCTTCCACTTTACACAAGACATTGCACACCCCTGATTTAAAGTGCCCCTAATCCACTTTTCAGGGTTCCTAGTTCCAGCAAGATGTGGTGGGGTCAGATGTGGAAGCTAGAGGTTTCCTAGGGGTGTTTTTCAGATGCTGAGTCAAACAACCGTGCATATATATTCTGTAGTAAAATTGAGACAAACCGTCCATTTTATTTAATTTATTTATTTTGCATTTTTAAAGCGCTCACACAGCCTGCGGGCATCGAAGCACTGTTACAGGAATTGTTTGTTTTTAGTTGCATAATTGTTTTTTTTTAAATCTTAGTTGCGTATTTATAACGTGCTTAAATATCCAGAGGTTTTTAAGCGTGGACCCAGGGATCAAACCTGTGTTGCTTCGTGTCGTCTTGCTTCCAAGGCGAGCACGTTGCTGCTGAGCTATCCTCCCGGGACTCAATGTACAGTCGTACAGCTACATTCCGCTCAACTGTTAGGTTATGTGATGCTAGTTCTCTTGCTATAGCGCCGCTTTTGTAATTTGCCTGGCCTCTTGGTGCTTTGGGTCATACAAGACAACAATGCGGGGTTATTGTGGGTGAGTTACCGGCAACAGAGCCGAGGTTGCTATTAGATACGCTGTGTGACGCAGTGCTCTGTGGCCCTTAATTGTAGGGTGTCAGCCCTCATTCTAGCAACAAGCAAAGTTTTGGAGCATGCTATTCTTTCATATTTAGTTAAGGAGCAAGGAGTCGTTTGTTCACCTTGTTGAATGTATTGTGTGTTTCATTCCCTCTGTGCCCTGCAGCTGGTGGTCGGGATTCTCCAGGCCGCTGATTTGCCGGCGCTTGACATTGGTGGGACCTCAGATCCGTACGTCAAAGTGTACCTGCTGCCGGACAAGAAGAAGAAGTATGAGACCAAGGTGCACCGCAAGACCCTGAACCCCACCTTCAACGAGTCCTTCACGTTCAAGGTAGGGTGCAGAGCTGGGGCAGGAGCAGCGTGTTCAGTGGGCGGAGAAATCGAACGGGGAGCTCGAACAATGGGCGTGTCCTAAGTGGTGGGTGTGGCCCAGATAGCGTTGAGGTGCATTCCCACAAAATGCAAATATACAGTAACTAGGGGCTTTCAGTTTCAGAACATTGCTTAACTTTGTAACTTAGTCCTTTGTCGCTGTTTTTTATTTGGAGCAGTTGGACTACTGTGTACCAAGATGAACAGTGCAGATTTTTTTTAATCTAAAACCAACACAGATTGTTTTATTGTTTTTAACTTTAGAAAATAACATACGATCTTCAGAGTTAACACCGTTTACACAGTTATCTATAAAAGGTTTTAACTCCCAAGATTCTGTTTTATTTTTTAAGAGCTAAAAACAATCTGCCCTTTTTGTCTTGATAACAAGGAATTTCAGGCTCTTTAACAAAAAAGATGAACTCACCAAGTAAAGCAAAGTACTTCAACTAAAAACCAGATTAATGCAGTCTGCAGCACAAAAAGGGTGGCTTCAGTTGTGTGTTGGGGTGGAAGCAGGAAGGGATCTCAATTTAAAGAGTTAATGCCTGCCCCATCACGGCGCTGAGCGCTTGCTTTGAGCCTCATTACACATTTGGTGGTATATTGGCAGTAATACCACTAAGCTACCACCTAACGATATTACCGTTACCACCACTTGGTCTGGCGTTATTACCGCCGGTTTACACGTGGTGTTAGTGCCCATTAATTGGAGTCCATTGGACTCTATTGGGACTTTGGTGGTATACCACCGGAAGTAATACTGCTGAAATGGGCGCATTTTGGCGGTAATGTGGAAGAATTACCTCAAGTATTTTGCTGGAGGTATCTCCTCCACCTCACCTCCAAACCTGTCATACGACAGTGCAGGCATTTGGAAGTAATGCAGCGGCTAGTTACTACTGCATTGCTGCCAATTTTTCCTACACTGCCAAACTTGTAATGACGCCCAAATTTGTGTGCTCCATGCTGCAATGAATCACTTTTGGCTTCTGCCAGAGAAAAATAATGAGGCTGCCTACGGCTGCATGTGGCAGTCCTTTGGGGTGAGGAGCCAAAACGGCCCCACGGTCCTCAATATACGTGAACTGGGGATCAAAGCCTAAGCACACTTCATGGTTTAACCACAGGATGGTGGCTGAAGACTGCACATAGCATTATTTTTTGTGGAAATCTGCAGTGAGGATCAGGGGGTAGCCTGGCAGAGCCCCTGCTCAAAATCTGCGTTTTGAGATTGCAAGGGCTCTGCCCCGCCTAGCCCTGTCCCGACTATACTGCTGGGAAAGAGAAAGTCTATGCAGCCACCATCTTGATCTGCCACAAAGGGCCCTCCGAAGTGTCTCAAGGCATAATGCGTGCTGCACAACCCCAAATAAATAAATAAAAAGGGTGCTCATATTCTTTGCCATAGGTAGATATTCATATTGGCAAAATCGGGAGGTGCATTGATAGGAAGGAAGCTTTCAAAGAAAGGTAGGGACATGTCTGCAACATCTTCAGCGTGGTCTAGTTTCAAGTGGTTTTAGAAGTGATGCCATCAGTTATGTAATTAGTGTGCTCATGGTCTGCGCAAGGGGGCTCAGGGTTAAGGTTACGTATATTCCAATGCTTGCTGAATTATAAGGGTATTGTTGCATACCACCATCACCTTAATGTCCCTTTGAATAACGTTCTTCACTGAATTTCACTGGTTTTAATATGCTTCATCTCACATCGCTTATAGTACTAACGTTTTTTCTTCTCATACTATCACAGATGTCACATTAAATATTATCTGTATGTTTCTAAGCTGCCCACTATATGATATTTCTCCATTGCAGGCCTATGGCATACTGCACCTATAGGCCTAATATTCTAGCTTCTTCTTCTTCTTCTTCTTCTTCTTCTTCTTCTTCTTCTTCTTCTTCTTCATTATCGGATGCGCGGGCAGACCCATGCAGGCGCTTCCCCATCCTAAAGGATGATGTGCACCAGACCCACCAATCAATACTTAGCTCACAGAAACTCACAACTCCTCCCACCGCCCCGTCTGCCTCACAAGATCCAACAGCACACTGCTCCTCCTCCTGCCTCTCACCCCGTCACCTCCCAGCAAAGCCTTCCCACTCAGCTCAGCCACACCCAGCGCAGACAACCGAACCCTCATCAACTCTCTCTCCTCAACATGTCTCTCACACCTAAGCAGAAAATGTCCCACAGTCTCAGGCACCCCACACACCACACAGTCCCTCGACCCATGCTTCCCTAGCTTGTTTAAGCAACACACACATCTCAAATGCCATCAATGTTATGGTGGCTTCAAATAATGCAGTAATGCACGAAAAGAAAACTTCTACCTTAACTGGGAGAGTAGACTATGCCATTTCAGATAACAAGCCACACATGCCACAGCAACACCCACTAGCCATCCCTGGAAGTTCACCTCCAGTTCAGAGCCACTGAGCAATGTATTGTGGGTATGCAAATTAGTTAGAACGCATGTATTTCTTGCTCCAGAAATTTGTTCTAAAAGGGTACTTCAGTAAGATTTAACAAATACATTTCAAGTTACAAAATCATCATGAATACAAAAAATAAGACATGTAAACAGATAATGCAATGAATAAAATAATAAGTGCCAACTATGGAAACTTCACAAGTTACACAAAGAAAATTGTGAGTGGAAAACACAAATCTTGACATTTTCATAGACCAGAAAGGATTAATGTAGAAGTTTCAAAAGAGAATGGAACTAATTTGTGTTTGAGATTTCGTTCCAATTCAAATTTTTCTGGGTTCTTTTTGCTCTTTTCCATTTGCATGTACAATTTTACAACATCAAAGATTATTAGAAAAGTGCTTTATGACTGAACACAAGTCCCAATATGTGAAATACATACACACTGACTTGATTTGACTTGGATTTACAGTGTTTGTTATACTGTGTTTTTGATATACTGTGTTTTTTATTGTATTGTGATTTTAGTGTAATTTTGTAAAGTTTCTTCGAAACTAAACAAATAAATAAATAATAATAATAATAATTGCCTTATTAAATGCCCTGACACAGTTCTGAACACGAAATATGTGTTTGCTAGAGGCGCATAGGTTGGGCAAGGACATTGTGTAGCGAATACATTATTGCTAAGAGTACCTTATAGATTGTCAGAGGTTTGATTATGCTACTGCAGGAACAGCAACTAAATCTAAAGTGAGGCTGATTGTAAATTAAGCCTGGTGGCATGGTGTGAGGCACAGGGCAAAGGTTTAAGCCTGGTGGCATGGTCTGAGGCACAGGGCATAGATGTAAGCCTGGTGGCATGGTGTGAGGCACAGGGCATAGATGTAAGCCTGGTGGCATGGTGTGAGGCACAGGGCATAGGTTTAGCCGTTCTTTTGTGTTTAGACATTGTTAGCTAAAATGGCCACATGTATGTTCTAGAGCAGCAGTTGTGGCTCTACTCCTCTATAGGTAAGATTGCATAACAAAGCTTTTCCCTATAACCTTTGAAACCGTGGATGGACCTTCACCAAATTTGGCAAGCAACTGATCATAGGAGATCAGATTAAGCATTCGAAATATCAGTGAACCTTCCACCTGTTTTTAGTGCAAACATTTTGAAAAACGACTGACTCCAACGGATATGCACATCAGAAAAAACACTGATATATATATATATATTTAAATGCGCTTTGTAAACATGTACAAACATATACCAGGCCCCCTCAACAATAAACAATGGCAATTTTCACGTTGCAATGTATCCTTTACTAGGAAGTACAATTACAAATGCAATTATTACCAGTAATCACTGGTGTGAAAATGTGTAGGAATATATTAAATATATAACAACAAATCTTGAAATATAGTAGACGGTCACTTCTACTTCAAAATGCTCTCTTTGGCACAAAACATAATTCCAACCGCAGTTACTACCTGGTATCAACCCTGTAAATATGCATTAAACAAGCACTAACAAAGCCAATCTACTTACCAATTGTAGCTGTTCATTGGCAAATAAATAGCTGTGCACCAGTTACTACAACCACTCACTGTATACAAATGGATGAAAGAGTAAGTAATGGCAAAGCCAATAGTTTTGTTATTTGTAGTTGTTCATTGAAAACCAAACGATTGTAGCTTCAATTACAACGAATTAATTGTGCACAATGTTGTTATTAATTGACACATTGTTTAAGCTTCAATTACTATGACCAATTACTGTGTAAAAATGTATGAAATAACAAGCAATTGCAAAATCAGTCGTTTTGGTATTTGTAGTTGTTCGTTGACAAACACATAGAAATAGCTTCAATTACTATGACCAATCATTCATATAAAATATAGTTGATGACTGATAGGAAAATGGTCACCGCTTCATGTATGACAACCAATCACTGTGCAAAAATGTACGAAATACCAACCATTGGTAAAATCAATAGCTTTGGTGTTTGTAGTGATTAATTGACAAATGATTGTAACTTCAATCATAACCCATCAGGTTTGCAAAGTATCATTATTAATTGACAAGCAAATGGCCATAGCCTTAATTACTATGGCCAATCGCTGTGGAAAAGTGTATCCAACAAGCACTGGCAAAGCCAAAGGTTTTGGTGTGTGCAGCTGTTAATTGGCAAACAAATGGTTGTAGCTTCAATTAACTTGGCCAGTCACTTGTGTACTGTTCTTTTCACACTGGGTGCCACGCATTTGTATTGTTATGCTTAATAGTTTAAGCATATTACCCACTACAGGCAAAACATTGGGGTAATAACGGTGCCCTGCTTGAGATGTAATTTCCCTCCACTGAAGATGAGAACTGTTTCCCAATGGTTGAGTAGATGTTTGTTTCGTCCCAATTGTATTTCCCTGTAGAAAAAGGTGCCACGCTAAAATGAAATCCTTGCCCACTTCAACTTGCAGCCAATATAGCTTAAAGTGGGAGAGTCTCTTGTTTTTTTCTCTCTATGTAAAAGAAAAGTCCAGCTCTGTGTGTGTTTTTCTTCATTGCTCATTTGTTCCTGTGGCCACCATCTGACGAAGAAGTCGCTGGGATTTCGAAAGCTTATACATGTATCATCTCAGCCTTATATCTTCAGCTAGTCCAATAACTTGGATTTTGTCAGAAATATTTCAAAGTTGATCACATCACCACTGTGCTGCCAATGGCTAGACTGGCCAGTGGCCTTATCGTGGCGTTCTTGTAAAGTGGCATATACCACCCACTCAGCCACACACATTTTGTAAGGTAACAAGGAGTTGGGATGCAGGTGGTAATAGGTGTCAAAGAGGGGAAAAGCCCACCCATCCAGATGGAAGTATCCCCCTCGAGCCCTGTAAGAGATAATGTGGATACCCGTGAGGGTGGGTATCGGGGGCAATGGCAGGTGCAGGAGATGAGGCAAGGAGAACACAGCATTATGCATGGAGGAATATATATCATGGTGGAAGACTGGTGACAACCAGGAAGGAAGGAAAAAATAGAGGGGTCCCAAGGCCAGCTAAGGGCAACAATACAAATAAGAGCATGTGTGGGACGCAAATCGGATACAGGTAGATGCTGTCAGGGCTTCGTGCTAACCTCTTTTCCGGGGGTCCTTATGGTGGCGAAGCAAGCGTTCCCGGTGAACAGGATGTACCTGCTCCCGCCCTAGTACAACTCAGAACTAATCACAGTGGACCAGTATCCCACCAAGACGTCTAACTTCCAGTGATGGAACGACTTGTGTCCTGTTTTTGTGGAACAGACCCAGGAGCCTGACGCGCCGCAGCCCTACAGGTATTCTCCCTGCAGCCTGACATTGTTCCCCCTGTATTTTTCCTGTTCCAGTCCCACTGCTGCTTCCCTGTATTCCAGGTCTCCTGGATCACCCTTATGCTCTTCCTTTTATTCCTGTTCTGAATATCCTCCTTCCGACAGCGTATTAGCGTCTCCTGCCAAGTCTAAGTGCTTCAGCAACCTCAACCGCCTGAGCAAGATCTGCGCCTATCTCTGGCTCCCAAGAGGGGCTTTCCAAGTCTCAGGGTTTTCCCTCACCTATCAGCACCACTTGGGGCGCCACCTGCCCTCTCAGATGTCACACCATCTAGGGGTGCAGTGGCGAATCGAAGGGACCGCCCATATCTCTACTTTGCACTCTCCCAAACCCCAGGAAATGCCAGTCACTGAGAGATGCACATGACGTCAAATGGAGATAGAGCATTGCAAGGAGCTGTCTGTGTGTGTGTTCGGCTGGGCCGTCAGAAAAAGCTCCTGGCAACCGGGAAGTGATCTTTGCCATCTTTTGATGGCCAGGCAAAGATTAGGATCCTCAGCGGGTATCATGTTTGGAAAGGTACCTGCAAAGCAGTGAAGGTAGCCCTTGGCAGGGTGAGGCCTGAAAAGGCAAGGGCAGCTCAAGGCTGCAAGATGCAGTGAGGAAGAGCACCCGGTCTGCAAAAGAACTGGGGCAGCAGAGGGGCACCAGGAGAGGTGGCGAATAGGGCCCAAAGGAAGCCACCACGCTACACCAAGATGCATTGGCAAGCCTGCATACGACAATACCTGCTCAAAAAGCCCTCCCTCAACATAGACTGGTTGGACAAGACCTTGGAGTGAGCTGCCTCAAGCAGGGTTGGACTGGTCTATAGGGAACTCTGGAGATTTCCCGCTCGGCCTCTGCACCCTGGGACACTTTTGTGTAGTAACCCATTTTATTTCCACATTTTCTCATAGGAAAAGTGTTGGGCTTGCTGAAAATGTGTAATATGGGGCCACTTGGACAATAATTACCAGGGCCTCCTTTGTATCCCAGTGCAGCTTAGTAGGTGTGCACCCCTTCTGAGAATACTTTGGTAATGTCTCCGGATGCCTATGCCACCCTGGATCGGACGGATATCAGCGGAAAATAAGCAATATCACCAAATAAGCAATATCACCAAATAAGCAATATCACCAAATAAGCAATATCACCAAATAAGCAATATCACCAAACCAGGTATGTAAGTTTTTTAGAACATGTTCCATTGAAGTACACCTCATTACAAGTGAAGGATAGCCTGATGCCCTGAGGATGGACCACCGGTCCGAAATGCACTGGTCAAGCGCTGTCAGCCCCACTGTTGAAAATAGAATATGGTGACAATAATTATATAATTGTTTATGATTAAAATGAAGAAGGGAGATTTTTTCAACAGAATTGTAGCACTTATGTAATTTGTCGTAGATTGTATTCTACAGGGGCGCACCCAGTATCTTGGGGGGTTTTCCCAAGTTTTGTTGGTTTAAGGGAATGTCATGTCCCAGATCTCTCTGGTCCTGTGCATTCAAAAGCATAGAGAGCATCTGCATGTCCTGCCCTCGCGGCCGGACCCCCAGAGTCTTATTTCAGTAAGTGAACCCCTATCTCATTGCCCCCATGACTGGGTGCACAGGGCCTATTCTGCTGACATGGGGTGCAGTGGAAACCACGAGAGGCCCTGGAAATAATTTTCAAAGCGGCTCCATATTACACATGTTCATCAAGGGCAACCCTTTTCCTCTGGGAACCTTTGGAAATAAAACAGGTTAGCACACAACAGAGGCCCAGGGTGCAGAGGGGGTGCCGGGGAATCTCCAGAGCTCCCCATGGGCCAGTCTGGCGCTTCTGATGACGTTGCCAGAGCCACCACTTCTTCCAGGGTCGCATTCTCTGGCTCCCGAGGTTTGGGGACATACAGTTGTTCCCAGCGCCTCTGCATCCGGTTCAGAGTGCTGTCAGCACCTGGGCCCATTTTTGTCAAACACCATTCACTTTTTCAGAAGGGCACAGCATCATGTAGCCTGCCTCCCTGAGGGATCAACCACTGCTGGTCCGCCTGCCCACCTCGATCAAGCTCACCACCTGCTTTGGATTCCAGGGCAAGGAGGGAGTGTGGTGCTCTCTGATAAAGTGATTGCTACTGAAAAGGAGGTCAGTTCCTACAAAAGCACGAGTACAATCGCAGAAAAGCCGAAAAGTGCACAGCTCACTGTACCGTGGCGAGTTACCCACAGATCTCTGCCGCACGATCACTAACAACCTCAACCATACAAGCAAGGCTTTAAGTGGGGTAAGAAATCCAGGGTGGGCCCTCATTTGAGGGCGTGGCGTGTGGGGTGGGCGTGGCCTAAAAAGTGCACAAACCATAGCAAGGTAAGCAAACAAATATATAAATGTATGTAAGCATTTATTTATTTGTTTGTGTACCTTACTACGGTTTGTGTAGTATGCAACATAGAAATGTGTAACATATTTCTATGTTTATAAAAGATGGCTTGAAAAGTACACAAACCATAGTAGGGTACACACACAAAAATATATAGCATGTATATATTTGTGTGCATACTTTATGGTTTGTGTACTCTTTAAGCCATCTTTTTTAAACATTTCTATGTTTATAAAAGATGCCTACAAAAGCACACAATTCAATCCATCTTTTGTAAAGCTTTGACGACGGACAGAGCCTGAGGCAAAGCCTTAGCAAAGATGGCTTGAATTGTGTACTTTTCAAGCCATCTATAAAACCTCAAAATATGTCAAGGAATCCCCAGGTTCGCCGAGGGTTAGGCGACCTGGGGAGGCGGTGAGGAAACAAAGGGACATTAACTTGAATTTGCAGTTACTGACAGAAGTGGCAGCTAGACCGACTTAATGGCGGGCGCATCTCCCGTCGGCTTATGCGGAATAATATGTCCCACCAATGTTGTGGTGGGACCCGGGGGCCCCAGTAGGGCCCGGCTCATCCCCACTTTTGGAGACTGCTGGGGCCCAGCCCTGGCTCGCCCCGGGCCCACTTAAAGCACTGCATACTGGCTAGAACAAGCCCAACGTACTCTTGAGAACCTGTCAAAGAACCAGATTTTGAGATGGCCGTACAGCTGAAAACAGCGCCTATTTCGATGGGGGTTGAGGCACGTGCACCTTGCCTGGGATTTTGAGGCGTTACGTGAATGATGCTCCATCACACAAAGCCCCCTTCACTTAATGAACATTTCCGGTGGGCGGGCATGCACCACGCAGGATGTTCTACCTCTTCAAGTTGGGTGTGCCCTGGGTGCTGAGGAGGAATTGTGCTGTGGTTTGCGGCCATTTTGTAGAGTTTCTGATTGACGACAAACAAGGGATGAACTCCCAGATGTACGGCCTGCTTAGTGGGTTACTCAACCTCTTCATCCTGTCCAGCAGATTCCCCCTCCCTGACACGCAACCCTCTGCAATAACACAAAATGGCACCGTCTCCAGCTTCATCTGTGTAGTAGAATGAGACGGCTCACCAACGCAGCCTGGGCTGTCGGGTTTTTTAATGCAATAGCTGGCGGTTTGTCATGACATGGTTGAGTTATGTCTTGGCTTTACTCAATGAAGCGAGGGTCCTTCCATTTGAATTATAATGCCCCGCCAGACGAAGGGACTACCTTTTACATTTTTAGCTTTACTGAAAGTTGGCTAAAATCAACTTGCAAAAAATATTCCTGTTAAGTGTGTGCTTTTAGATACGTTGAAGGATACAGCGTAGTTCGGTTTGCTGCTTCCTTCTTGCAGAGCATTCGAGGAATCGGGCGCACCCTGATTGGATGAGTACTCGTGGCAGTGCATTCATCACGCTATCTATCCCTGGTTCATATTCAGATTGCGGTGGCAGGCTGCCGCTGAAAGACCTACCATCCACACATCCTGTAGGGTTCTGGGTTTCCAGTAGTTTGGCGCGAATGCGCCACCACTCTCGTACCATTGCACACCGTGTCAGGCCTGCTCAAACCTCCGGGCCACTGTGCGGTACACTGTGGGGTCCTGTCACACCGTCTTGCTGTGGGCTTCACACTGCTGCTCCCACTTGAATCCTCACGCGCCCTTTGATCTGCCCATCCTCTCACTCATGTAGCCATCTCTGCATGCTTATTCACTCATGTATCCATTCATCCATATCACAGTTAAGCATTTATCCCTCCATATATTCTTATACTATCAAACTCCAGTAAACCATCATTCATTCCCCAAGCTTCCAAATATGTAATTCATCCCTCAGGTGCGCCACACTTACGCATTTATCTGTCCTCATAATCATTCATTCAAACATCCTCCTCTGCACTCAATTCATCAAACCTCACATCCTTACTAATGCATCCATGTATTCTGCACGCTCTGCCCTTTATCTCTCTGCTTCCCCTTTGACATATTCCCATTCCACTATGTGTGTTCATGTGTGGGAGCTGAGAAAATGTTTTCATCATACTACAGCAAACTCTACTGGCTTTGCCAGTGCGTGTATATTCTATTGAACACCTGCTCTGTTCATTCTCACTCTTCGCCATACCCTCACTTGAAGCTGCTTAGCAGCTGCCTGTATATTCTATTGAACACCTGCTCTGTTCATTCTCACTCTTCGCCATACCCTCACTTGAAGCTGCTTAGCAGCTGCGTGTATATTCTATTGAACACCTGCTCTGTTCATTCTCACTCTTCGCCATACCCTCACTTGAAGCTGCTTAGCAGCTGCGTGTATATTCTATTGAACACCTGCTCTGTTCATTCTCACTCTTCGCCATACCCTCACTTGAAGCTGCTTAGCAGCTGCGTGTATATTCTATTGAACACCTGCTCTGTTCATTCTCACTCTTCGCCATACCCTCACTTGAAGCTGCTTAGCAGCTGCGTGTATATTCTATTGAACACCTGCTCTGTTCATTCTCACTCTTCGCCATACCCTCACTTGAAGCTGCTTAGCAGCTGCGTGTATATTCTATTGAACACCTGCTCTTCATTCTCACTCTTCGCCATACCCTCACTTGAAGCTGCTTAGCAGCTGCGTGTATATTCTATTGAACACCTGCTCTGTTCATTCTCACTCTTCGCCATACCCTCACTTGAAGCTGCTTAGCAGCTGCGTGTATATTCTATTGAACACCTGCTCTGTTCATTCTCACTCTTCGCCATACCCTCACTTGAAGCTGCTTAGCAGCTGCGTGTATATTCTATTGAACACCTGCTCTGTTCATTCTCACTCTTCGCCATACCCTCACTTGAAGCTGCTTAGCAGCTGCGTGTATATTCTATTGAACACCTGCTCTGTTCATTCTCACTCTTCGCCATACCCTCACTTGAAGCTGCTTAGCAGCTGCGTGTATATTCTATTGAACACCTGCTCTGTTCATTCTCACTCTTCGCCATACCCTCACTTGAAGCTGCTTAGCAGCTGCGTGTATATTCTATTGAACACCTGCTCTGTTCATTCTCACTCTTCGCCATACCCTCACTTGAAGCTGCTTAGCAGCTGCGTGTATATTCTATTGAACACCTGCTCTTCATTCTCACTCTTCGCCATACCCTCACTTGAAGCTGCTTAGCAGCTGCGTGTATATTCTATTGAACACCTGCTCTGTTCATTCTCACTCTTCGCCATACCCTCACTTGAAGCTGCTTAGCAGCTGCGTGTATATTCTATTGAACACCTGCTCTGTTCATTCTCACTCTTCGCCATACCCTCACTTGAAGCTGCTTAGCAGCTGCGTGTATATTCTATTGAACACCTGCTCTGTTCATTCTCACTCTTCGCCATACCCTCACTTGAAGCTGCTTAGCAGCTGCGTGTATATTCTATTGAACACCTGCTCTGTTCATTCTCACTCTTCGCCATACCCTCACTTGAAGCTGCTTAGCAGCTGCGTGTATATTCTATTGAACACCTGCTCTGTTCATTCTCACTCTTCGCCATACCCTCACTTGAAGCTGCTTAGCAGCTGCGTGTATATTCTATTGAACACCTGCTCTGTTCATTCTCACTCTTCGCCATACCCTCACTTGAAGCTGCTTAGCAGCTGCGTGTATATTCTATTGAACACGTGCTCTTCATTCTCACTCTTCGCCATACCCTCACTTGAAGCTGCTTAGCAGCTGCATGTATATTCCAAATCAGGTAAAGGGGAGTCCTCTGTGCAGTCACAAAGACAAACAGCATCATTACGAGTTAGGTGGTAAGTGGTAACCAGTACGCCAAATTTTGAGTTTGGGTTTTGAGTGGAGGATTTACCTCCAGGAAAACCCTGGATGTTAAACTTCCCACTCAATGCAGAAAAATTGGCAGAATTGGCGGAATTACTTCAGTGGTAATTCTGGAAAAAAAGAGCCCCATTGGGTCCAATGGACCCACAATAAATGGGGAATTACACCACCACTTGTAATCAGGCGGAAATTCCACCTGACTAAGTGGCGGTAACAGTAATTCCTTAGGGCAGATTTACTGCTGGAATTTCCACCTAACTCATAATGAGGCCCAAAGACTGCAGTGTATAGGCTGTACTATGGATCCCGCTCCATCCCGATCCAAATATGGCTGACTATTGATAAGGTATAACTGGTTCTGCTTACAAAATAATGCTGGAAGGCACTGTTATTCCTCATTCCCTGTGCGATGTTGAAGGACTGGTACTGGCCAATCCCCTCATTTACAGGCACGTAACCTTATCAAAAAGCCTCCTTGGTTTTTCCAGTATGGTCAGATGTTTTTGTTGTCCCGCATCATCAGATGTTCTGTGAAATCCAAAGGGTACAAATTGCACAGGCCCAGTGCCAGAGGTTGATCCCATGACTTGGCCTGCTCTGGACTTATTGAGCATGGAATTCAGTTCAGACTGCATGTCCAGAGACCCAGGACCCGATTCATGGAAAAGGGCGCATCGATCCTGCGCGCTGAGAACAAATCTGCGCAAGCCTGAGCACAGATGTTTTCCTGGGCTCTCTGCGTATTCATGGAATTGTTCATACAAAGTAACCATATAGGCAAGTTGCGGCCAGAATGCCCACAGCACGCCCCCACGCAAACCACAGAACAGCCTTTGTGCCTACCTTTGTCCGACCATCCAGCACCCCTGAGAACTGCATACGATCACCCATTAATTTGCGTGCACCCAAGTTACGATCAGCACCACTCAACATACAATCATCATCACTCAACGTACGATCAGCACCACTCAACTTGCGTGAATTGAAGTTACGAGGTGCTGATCGTAACTTACAGAGGGCACGCAAGTTACGAGTGCTTGTAACTTGCATGCACCCCTGCGATTGTACGTACTGTCACCCGTATGATCAGCATTTTGCACGCTCGTTTCTTTTGGCCCTTTGAACTTTACTCCTGCTATCATGTGGCGTATGGATCCTGGGGTTTGCGTGTGATTTTTCACGATGCGACGTTCCAAGTTGAAATTCATGAATACGGTTGTATTTGCGTTGGTATCGGCGTGCAATTGCTTGGCCGTGGACCGTCCCTCAACACACCCACATTTTCGCATTTTCTTCCTCATTCTGCATGTTTCACAGCCTATTTAGGTCGCTGCATAGGCCAAGCACTCTGTGCTTGGGGTTTCACGCAAGGCGCTCATCCACTCGCAGCGACATGCCTGGCCTGCTTGGAATCCACGCAAGCACCTGAAATGTCCTGCACATTCGGTTTCATGAATCGCAGAATGGGGATTTGAGTACAGATTGGCAAGTGAATCCCCGATTTTCCATAAATCAGGCCCTAGTGTTTCCTTAGTGTACCAGCATTTCAAGGTGCAGTGGGTGTACAACAGTGGTGCGCTATGCAAAACACATTTGACATTGGCATTGGGGTTTTTAGCCTCCTGGTGACTATTTAGAGGATTAACATTGGCAGCGGTCTGCAACCTTTGACTCTCCAGATGGTTGGAATATGACTCCCATGATCCCTCACCATTGACCATGCATGCTAGGACTGATGTGAGTTGAATTCCTAAACATCTAGAGCAGGAGTTTCAAAACATAGGACCTGTGGGCCGGAACAGGCTCCCAAGACCCATTAATCAGGCCTGCATCGTGGACAGTGCACACTGCAGGGCAATGCGCTCTGTGAGGCAAAGGAAAGGCTCCTCTACTGTGCAAATCGTGAGAAAAGATGTGTCACCAGTAGCTGAATCTCTGCGGATCTTCTGGGAGCAACACCAAATGAAGGGCAAAAACTGCACGCGAAATGGGCTATTAATATAAGGCGAAAAGGGCAGCGACGAGAGAAAACGTAACCAGCCAAATAAACTGAAACCTAAAGAGTCACCTCCCCATTAAACAGCGACATTGTTTTGGCCCAATGGTGTTTGTTTCTGCAGCCTCCCCCAAAAGAATGTGGCACCATTGAGAAAGAGAGAAGGCATTTATTCTGAGGTCAGCAAAATAGACAGAAATATCCTAGAAAGCATCACTGTTTCTTAGCCAACATCTAATACCTGTTACATATCGGTATCAAAGATGAATTTCCAACCATTTTTAAACTACCAGCTTCCGGAGCCTGGTGCTAAGTTCCTGGTGCCGCATCGTTTCCGCCCTTACTTACAGAAAGTGCTCAACAAAGTTACCCTGCATTAATAACGCAAATTGTAAACTTACAACACAAACTTAAATTGAAGCAGCAGTTTGAGATTCATCTTTTGCAACCCCTTCAATATTTTAAGATGGTATAAATTCCACTTACATTTTCCCTTGGTGTGGTTGTGCCAATGGTGCACACAATTTTCCGATGGGCGCATACACGATTTGCTGCAGTGAAACAGCCCTCCTTCCAGCTAGTAATCTGACATCTGAAGTATTGCAGTATTCCACGTGCTATCATACAGAAATATTTTACATCAAATGGCTTTTAATCCAATTTCTCTTGAAATTGTATTGTAAAATGTTCAATTTTGTGGTTTCAAGGTAGCTCCCTTCGATTGCTCGGTTGCACTCACTGCTTTAAAAATCCAGCAGTTGCCACTGGATATTATTATATACTAGTTTACAGGCCCATGTACACGGGGCCAAAGTGCAGGTTTTCATTAACACAGCAGGACCACTATACATTCTAAGCCTGCAGCTCCCTCTAGCCGTAATAACACACAAAGCTATGCAAATTGGACCACTGTATATCCTAGGGCAACAGCTCCCTCTTGCATAGCATTCTATGCGTTCGGGCAGTCTCTACTGCGCATGGCGGCTTCGGCTCTAACATACATCTGGCCTTTTATTATATAGTATGATTTTATTTTCATGGATCCAAAGGTGTGGCCCATGAGAGGTACTTTTGAATTCAGGCCCACCCCTGTCCAATTGAGTTTGACAGGCCTGATCTAGAGAGCCGCTGGTTGCAGACCCCTGTGAGGAACATATTTTCAATCGCTATTACTTGAGTGAAAGGCAGGAGTGAGATATTCTAAACCTATTTTTGCTATCATTTTAGATTTTGCTATCATTTTAGAAACTATTGCAGTTTTGATATCATGATGGCTTTTTGCTATTGGTGGGTTCCTGAAACATTGGAATCCATAGAAAATGTTGAATGCAAAATAACGTATTGCATAATTGTTCGAATTTCGGCAGTATGAAAATTACGTACAACCAAAATAACCAAACAATTATGCCATAAGTTCATATACAGCAGACAAGGGTAGCAGGGTTTCGGGGGTGTCCCCCACACACTCTTGTTTGCTGAAATGTGATTGGGGGTTGCCGGGGTTTCCCCCGCTCTGTGATAAATAAAGAAGTAATAAAAATGTTTTAAAAAGGACCCTGCAGCACCGGTTCTTGTCCACATGAGTGAAAGGAACTGGCGTCACGGGGCGACAGGGGAGTCGGCAGCACACAATGAGGTGTGCCACCGTAAGGTAAGTAGGGTGGGGTGGGTGGGCGAATTAGTGAGGGAGACGGAGGAACGTGAAAATGTCAAAAGGGAAATGCGCATTTTTCCTCCTGCAGACTTTTTCCTTTCGACCTTTTCACATATATCTGAACCATCAGTGTGCGACATTTTTACGTGAATAAAAGAGTCGTTTTTCTGCATTAGCCTACTAAGACTGTATTCATTTACTGAGATTGCACCTATGTGGTGAGCAGTTATCACAACGCACGCAGTCACCTTTCACAGAGCGCACACACACACTTCACCAAAAGGTGAACGAGGTGTATTTGTAAATCCCTTTGCCAGTATTGCAGAGGTTGTGACTGATGGGGCACAACCTGCCTGGATTAAATGCCAGGGGATAGTGTTACCACATGAATTGAAGCCACGAAGGAACCATGCTTCCAGTACTGGGGCTTTCTATTTACACACCATTGTGACCAGGTATTTTGGTCCTGTTGTTCTCCTTGTTCGACCCCTGTCTCAGAGGTTAAAGACCACCTAGGAGTTAAGATCCCTGCCTCCCTCTCTGCTGAACCTCAAGTCAGTGCTATCTGCCAAGCTGGACATTTCGAACTAAATGTTTCTTTGGAAGGTTTTTTCTTATCTGTCAGCCCATATGCAGGCTCCTGCTGTTGCTTCCCTAATCTTTGGCACTGTGGATTACTGCAATTCATTGCTTCGAGCGCAACCTGCACCATTGAATGCAGTGCCTGCAAGTTCTACAGAACTTGGCCGCCAGGGTGGCCACTCTATTCCTGTATCGGCTTCACGCTACCCCTACTCTTTGCTCACTGCACTGGCTCCCTGTTTCCAGGCGTATCCATGTTAAGCCGCTGTGCATTGTTCATCCTGCCTTTTATAGCTTCGGGCGGAATACCGCCAATGAACAAAGTTTCTCATCGTGTTCCGCCTCAAGCCCTTTGTTTTCAGAATGCTTTTTTGATTCAGATTCCCCGGTTTAAATGCTCCCGGACTGGAGGATGCGCGTTTTCAGTGGCAGCAGCCATTCTGCGGAAACAACTTCCACATTCTCTCCGGGCCACTGACAAATTGTGTAATCTTTATTAGAACCCTGGTCGGGTGAATAACCGGTATTGCTCCCAGTTTCATTACAGCCCGCAAATGTGGCCTTTGCTTTCTTCAGCTCGGACAGTTGTGCATTAGCAGTGATTCGCCCCCCTCTAGTGGCCAAAGTGAAAGTTACATTTCGTTTAATAGTTTGTTCGTGAAAAGAATAGCTTATTTTAAATAAACATGACTTATATTTGTCATGCTATTTTTCATGTTTTTTAACTTAAATATTCCACAACGAATATTTAAATCCCCAAAAAACAATATAATAATTTTACAATGTTTTTTTTTTAATGAACTTTTTTCTCTTTGGCCATGGGTTGTAATAGCTTTTGTATTTGTTATTTTTATGGGTTTTTTTTTTACTTAAATATTCCATAGGGAATACTCAAGGCTCCCAAAAAACTATGTAATAATACAAAAATTATATTTTAAAATCAACTTCTTTCTCTTTGCCCATGGGTTCTAATAGCTTTATTGACCTTGCCCTCGGGCCGTACTGTCGTTATCGGCCCTCATACCTCGTTAAAGGCCCTCGCTGCGCTCGTCCCTTTAACTCGATCTTCAGGGCCCATAATGCCCGGTACGGTCTTCGGGCGAGGTCTATAAAGCTATAGTAGGTACCTTTAATAGGTCGCAGGGTGCTGCATGGGTCACTCCTGCATGGGTTTATTTAGCGCCAAGATGCCTTGTTGATGTAACCGGCGCTCTAGAAGTAGGGTGAGCAGATTTCCAAAACGAAAAACCGGGTTGACCAACAACATAAAAGAGCGACTACCCCATCGCAGCCCACCAATTACCGCCCCTCCCCCAACACGCCCACACAACCACCACTCAATCATATTTCCAGTGTGTCTCCTTTTTATAAACTGTATATGATCTCATTTGTGCAGTTTTGTCTGTGAGTCTTGGCATGTTAATTCAGAACAAGCGTTTGCCCTAATTGATATAACATGGCTTGCTGTACAATCATCTACATGCCAGTCTCTGTAGCACAGTCAGTAAGTGTTGTGACTTGTACCTGAAAGGCTGGGGGTTCGAGCCAATCGTCCAGCTCCAACATTCTGAACGTGTTGTGAAAAATAATTTCATTTTTAATTATCATAGCCGCCCAACCATGCAAACCCCGGACGGGGTTTCTAAAATGACAAAACAGGGTGATTTCCCTGGACTGTCCGGGGAAAACCGGGAGGTCTGGTCACCCTATCTAGAAGCAAACTACATAATATACTTCGAGTGAATTAAGGATATAGCTGCGGGAATGTATTGTGCTCTTAAATCAAATCGTGGGACTGTAAAAGTGAATTCCACAAATATGATCATGTGTGAACCCTTGCTTTCCAAGAACCAGACATCAGTCTGCCAAACTTTGGGCATTGTGACGTGCTACCTGGCCCTGCCGCTGTTCAATGTCTGCCTCTTCCTCCCCACAGATCCCATATGCAGAGCTGGGTGGCAAGACCCTGGTGATGTCTGTCTACGACTTTGACCGATTCTCCAAGCACGACGCCATCGGGGAGGCGCGTGTTCACATGAACACGGTGGACCTGGCGCACGTCATCGAGGAGTGGCAGGACCTGCAGTCTGCTGAGAAGGAGGAGGTAAGTCTCCGGCCAGATGCGTGTCCAACACACGCTCCACAAGGAAGTCGCCATCGTAGCTATTAGCTTGACTCTCCCTGGTACAGGCACAAAGCGAAGGCCGCCATCAGAGTGAGAAAAAAAAGAGCACTGACCTGTTGCTCTTCCCTGATCTCTGTACAGGTCGGGTAGGGTCCACTGCCTTCACTAGGACACACAATGGTTTAGAGATTGTGGAGAGGCTCCGGGGAATCCTGTGTGTGCCCCCTGCAGGTAGATATTCACAAAGGGGGTGAGCATACCAAGTGCCGAGAGACCCACCAGTTCCCCATGTAGCGCCTCGTAGTGCGACTTTTTTGCACGGGGAAGGACTTCCTTTGCAATTCTAGAACCCCACTTTGGAACTTCATGCCCAGGCAACTCTGCAAACTGAGCGGTCTTCTGACTTTCCAGAAAACTCTTAAAAGCATGGCTTTTAACTAGGAGACAAAAAGTACAATGGCCCTGATATGCTCCTTGTGGAGTTTGGAGCTTTTTGTATTTTGTATCTGCATTTAGTTATTGTGGAAAACAAGGTGTTATGTCCAGAAACTCGTTATAATAGAAGAACAAGGCACAGGCCAATCGTGTGACAGGTGCTTTATAGAGGAGGGAATGACAAGGACCAAATGACTAGTTCCTGTTTAGGGAATTAAGATGCACTCACCAGGGACAGGGCAAGGGATATGACAGACGGAAGTCTGAGGGGACAGGACACTGACAAGACCAGAAAGGCAGTAGAATGAAGGAGAGGGTGGTCATGGTTGGGAGTAATGCAACAGTGAGCAGTGACTCCTCCTTGTAGGCCTAGGATCTGATAGAAGAGTGGATGGTAGTGGTGCTTTTTGATATTGGGAGGGCCGTGGATTCCAGTGTTGAGGGGGAAGGATGGAGAAGGAGGGAAAGCCAGAGGGTGCATAGGGTGGGCACGGGAAGGGGTGGTGGAGGGTGCTAGGGCCGCGGTTCAGCAATGCAGAGTTGCAAGAGATAGTGTCCGCCAGAAAACAGGGGTGCACGGCCCTGGATAGATTTAAAGACAATCTTTAGGAATATGAAAAGGGGCCAGTTTCCCGCAGAGAGGCGGCAGCACGAAGGCGGTGAGACGAAGCGGGAGAAGAGTGGTGAAGACTTTAGAGGGGGCATATAACGAAGTTGAGTATTTTGTCAAGAGGGAAGAAGGAGCAGTGGTGAAGCCCAAGGAGGGGGCACCTCAGTAGTGAAGGCGGCTGAGTAGCTGAGTTAGGATGAGGGTTTTGGCAGAGTGGTAGGTGAGGAGAGAGTGATTCTTACTGATGTGAAGAAGGATTATGCTGGCAGCTGTTAAAGGAAGTAGTGCGATAGAGATCACTGTCAAAAATGACCACACGGTTGCATGCCTCAGGGGAGGGTTGCATGCCTCAGGGGAGGGTTGCATGCCTCAGGGGAGGGGGAAAGCAGGTCATGTGGAAATTAGATTCCTGTAGGGGGAACACAGGGACATTGCAGTCTGGAGGTAGATGGCTTCAGTGTTTGAGAAGTTGATCATGAGACAACGAAGTACCATCGAGGAGCACTTTTCTGCGATATCATCAGAAATGAATGCAAAGAGATCAGGAGAAAAAGTGGAGGAGAAGAAGATATGAGTGTCATGATATGATATGATAGGTTATTTATAACGCGCTAATACCCAGAGGTTTCTAAGCGCAGACCCGGGGATCGAACCTGTGTTGCTCCGTATTGTCTTGCTTCCAAAGCAAGCACATTGCCCCTGAGCTATCCTCCTGAGACACGTTGCCCCTGAGCTATCCTCATCTGCAAAGAGGTAATACAACAACCCAACGGAGAACATGAGATGGCTGACGGAGGAAGTGTGGAGGGCGAAGAGTAGAGGGCTCAGGACTGAGCCTCAGGGGACAATGACAGAAAGGGTGGTCAGATCAGAGGTGGGCATTTTTCGAGAGTCGGAGAAGTTGCAATGGGAGGGAGATGAGGCAAACAGGCCAAGAACTGCTTACCACATCCCAAGGGCGGCAAGTTTCCAAAGGAGAGAGGTGCAATCGTCCGTATTGTAGGCTGCAGATCAATGAGGATAGACGAGAGATTAGCGCAATAGCGACCTCGGAAACCAGACTGGAGAGGGTCACAGCAGTCATTCGGCTTGAGGTTAGATAGACGAGCCACTCAATGATAGTAAACGAGGAGAGGCACAGGGCCATAGTAAGCGGAATTGTTGGGGTGAACCGAAGGCCTTTTGAGGATCAGAAGGCCAGTAATGACTTTGAAGCCGGAATGAAAGGATCGGAAGAGAAAGGGATCATTTTAAAAAGGTAGGGAGATAGTAGCAGATGAAATCTGCAAGTGGGTTAATAGGAGCGCTAGAAGGGTTGGCTGTCCTCTGCATGGGTGTGAGCTCAGTGAGAGGATTGTAGGTAGGAAGTGGAGGAGAAAAGAAGGAAGAGAAAAAGAAGCAGCGGGAGTGGGAGAGAAGAATGATGAGAGGAGACTATCTTTGAAGAGAGGTACTGTGCAATGTCAGGAGTAGAAGGGTTATAGGAGATAGCACAAAGGTGTGCTGGAGGTAGCGTAGCTTGGAGTGTGGAGGAGATCTTGTAGAGGGAGAGTGAAGGCTAGAAGAAGTATTCAAGTAGGAAGATTTGTCTAACACCACAGTGAAAGAGAGCAGGGCATTCATGTAGGCGAGAAGGAGAAAGAAAGAGAGAGAGAGAGAGAGAGAGAGAGAGAGAAAGAGAGAGAAAGAAAGAGAGGGAGAGAGAGAGCGAGAGAGAGAGATCTCCTTATTCCTTCTGCTACTCGCACCAGCAGTGGTGCCTGCAAGTTTTAAGGTGCTGGATCTTAGGGGTGATCCAGGGTTTGGGGTTGGAGGATGTGAAGGTGGAACAGGCATAGTGATGCTCAAAGAGGGATCTGCAAGCCAGCTTGAAGTCCAATAAGGCCTCTCAATGCACGAGGCCTGGGTAGGAGCAAAAGAAAGAAGGGAGGACCTGACTTTGACTAGGTAGGTGGCGAAGTAGCCAGGATAGTAGATCTGACAGAGTACATATTCACCCACACTCTCTCCACAACAGGCCTTGGACAAAATGACCATCATTGAGATCCGGGCCAACACCCGACATGCTACACTAAGCTACTAGACTCAGTTTACATCCTGGAGCTTCTGACTCTCAATCGGCTTCATTCAATGGCTTGGTAATTACCTTCAAACCAGACCCTTTACCCTCTCGCACGCAGAGCGGATCTGCTAACATGGCCATACCGATGGACTTGGGATAACAAGACCTTCTCCGGAGACTAGTCTCAGACTCCACTTTCAATGACATTTCTTAAAAAGATAGTCATGACCTTCTGGGCTAGGAAGCTATACTCAGTCCAGGATGCACTTTGACCTGCATCAGGCAATTAGCCCCCGCCCTCCCGCCCGACGCCCTCATTTAATTGCAAAGCAATTGGACCAAATGATATCCAGGAACCCCTAACTGGGGATCTCTTTCTGTCCAGTATCCGTCTATGCCACCTCCCACTAAACCTAACAGGTTTTTTCCCCCTCCACCCTACATTGCACTCAGCGACTCCCCATTAGCAGATACTGCAGCATAATGCCAGCTATCACTCTGCACCCCTGCTCATACCAGCTCCCTGTGAATGCTACACATCTCCCACAAACCCTCTGCAACCCTCTGGCCAGATTTTCAGTAAGGGTAGATCTGGCTTGAACAGAAACGAGAAGGGTGCCTACTCCTTGGACTCCTGTCTGGGTGCACACAACTAAGTGTCCTCACCACAACGCAACAGAAACTGACCATCACACAGAACATATGTTCTCCCGATGTGCACTCATTAGCATTTCAAGTTTGACCCATTGCCTTTCCCTCTCCACTCACTAGCCTCCAATTCCCCCCTTTTGCAAAGCACAGCGCCAAGAGGCTCCTAAAATGTGAGAGGTTGTGCTATGCAAGACGATATTGTATTACATTACCCCTCGACTGCATGGAAGTTAATTTCATCACCCGATAATGCTTTCTATATGAGAGAGGGAGAGCAGACCTGTTGTGCTGAAGACAACATTGAGAATACAACCTGGCATCCCTTGTGATGTATCCTAAAGCCCAACACTCCTGGGGGAAGAGGGAGGAGACTAGTCATTTGCCCATGACCCCCTTTGCTTGCAAACAATTGGCCATACAACAAAAAGGTTGGAAAGAAAGCAATGCCTGCCTTCATCAACTCATTCAAGCAGTGAACACATGGACAGCCTCAACTTCGTCCCCTGATTGGTCAGTAGCATGGCCACTCTGATAATGCTCCCTGAGATCTTGCCGTGCTTGTAAAGAAATATTGGGACATAGGAACGGACACACTCGGCTGGATTGTGTCAGTGTTTTTGGCCAAATGTGGTTACTGGGGGGATAGTACAGTCGAGGGGTTATTGACATGTTGTGGGACATCTGGCTGGTTAGGTGGTGTGGCTTAACAGACTATCCTCCTATGTCTCTTTACAGCAAGAGAAGCTAGGGGACATCTGTTTCTCACTGCGCTACGTTCCAACAGCTGGAAAGTTGACCGTCATCGTCCTGGAGGCAAAGAACCTGAAGAAGATGGACGTGGGCGGCTTGTCTGGTGAGTCCAATGGAGGCGACGGAAGGTGTGGATTGAGGAGCAGGACGATTTGGCGCGGCCATTTGGCCGCAGAGCCCGTTTTGGCGTGCCCATTTCAGCGCAGCCAGTTCGCCGAGGGAGTTTAGACGTGGCTGCAATGTCAGCGACGTCTAAACGTCCCTCGCTCCAAATCGGCCGCGCCAGAAAGGTTCCAGCGCCAAAAGGGGCGCGCCAAAACGGCCGCTGCGCCGAAGTGGCTGCGGCTCAGGCACTGCCCTTCAGTGCATTAATTTGCCAAGGAGGTGATCACGTGTGTTGACTTTGCAGAGCAGAGATGTGATTCCCAGAGAGGTGATCACGTGTGTTGACTTTGCAGAGCAGAGATGTGATTCCCAGATCTGCAGTTGGGTTGCTAGCCTGGAAGAAGTGCACAAAATAAGAGGTATAAGGAAAGTTGGAGCAAGAGGAAACACGGCAGGTCCAATTGGGCAGCCAAGTACACACATGTGGCACAAAGGTCCCGAGCAGCCGAACAGGATTAAAGGCGACGAGTGTTTATTTATTTATTTATTTATTCGCATTTTTAAAGCGCACAGCAGCCCTTGGGCATCGTGGCGCTGTTACAAGAAAGTTTACTTTGCATGGGTGAATATAACAAGACAATGGGAACATGGGTACAGACATAGCTAAAGTTCCGAGGTTACATGGAAACAGTGAGCATAGGGACAGTTGTAAATTATAGCCATTATTCACATTGTAGTGGTGTTTTGAGTCGGATTCACTTAAATAAGGTGTTTTTTAGTGCCTTTCTGAAGGCCATGAGGGATGTTTCTGCTCTCAGTTTGGGAGGTAGAGAGTTCCAAGATTTTGGAGCTAGAATTTAGAAACTCGAACCGCCGGCTTTTGCTCTGTTGAAGTTGGGGACTGAGAGTTGGTTTTCGTACAGGTCCCTTTTGGCTCTGAGTGTCTGGACTGGTTGTGTACGCTCAGTAAGGTAGCTGGGGGCAGATTGGGATAAGCATCTGTGGGTAATGGTGAGAGCCTTGAACTGGATGCGCTCTTTGACTGGGAGCCAGTGGGCATTTTGTCTTGCTAGGGAGATGTGTTCCCTCGTAGGAATATTGACGGCTGCTCTCAAGGCGTTGTTCTTTGTGATTTGAAGTCTGTTTATGTTTTTGGCAGAAGTACCTAGTAGGAGGACGTTGCAATAATCCAATTTGGCACCTATGGTGGCCCTAGCGATGTTGAGGCAGTTTACAGTGGATAGGTGAGGCTTTACTGCATTGATTATTTTAGTAGTTAATGCTGCTGAGGAGGAGATGTAACTAACATTTCTGTCCATGGACAAGGTAGAATCTAGGTATACTCCCAGCGTTTTTACAGCAGAGGAGACTGAGATTACAGAGTTCTCAATTAAGAAGTTACTGTATTTGTTGTCTAGATTACTGAGGGATTATTTTGGTCCCACCAGTAGGATCTCTGTCTTGTCTCCATTGAGACAGAGGCCATTGGCTGGCATCCAGGCCTGGATGATAGCATATGTGTTTTGTAGGGTTTTTCAGTCTTGCTCGTAATCACCAGATAATGGGAGAAGAATTTGTGTATCATCGGCATAATTGGTGAATGTTATGCCGAATTCTTCTAGGTCGTTGAATAGAGGGAGTGTGAATAGGTTGTATAGTGTGGGGGAGGTGCAGGAACCTTGTGGTACTCCGCAGTTATTAGGGGAGGGAGTGGCTGACGCTTGGTCTGAGTAGACTCGCATAGCTCTGCCCTCCAGGAAGGATGAGACCCAGGTTGTGGCCTCTGTAGAGAAGTGAGCCGTATTGGTGAGGCGTGTCTTTAGGATTTTATGGTCGACTAGCGCAGTCTTTGATTATGTTTGCTGGACAGATGTCCCCTTTGCAGAGGGAGGGTTTTATTTGTTTCATAATGAGTAGGACCTCAGGAGTGGTTACCTTTCTGAAGGTAAATGGCGGAGGTGGGTTGCTATCATGTTGGATAGAGAGCTTAGTGTTAGCGGGGGTCCGTGTTTTGTGGGGGGATTTGGGTAGATTGTCAAGGTTGGCTTTGATTTTCTTTTGGACTAGGTCTATTTTGTCAAGCATAGCCTTCTGAATGTCATTACACCATTTCTCGTCTTTGACCGTTTGATGTATGGACGTGGGAGGTACGACTAGCTCATTCAAGATAGCGAATAGTTCTTTTGAGTGTGATTGGGCATTGTCGATTCTAGTATTATATGTAGCAGCTTTGGATTTGGCTATGGCGTTTTTGTATTGTTTAGCAGTAGTTAGGTATGAGTCACGCAGAGGGGCAGAGGGGCAGGATGGCCATTTTTTAAGAGTGTGTCTTTTGAGTGTTTTTAGGTCTCGTAGGTGTTGGTTAAACCATGAGTTGGCGTGGAAGAGTTTTTTAGCTTTTTTGGTCTCTAATGGGGTAATTGTGTCGATGACCTCTTTAATGGTGGTGTTGTAAAGTTCGACTAGTTCTTTAGGGTTATTAGAGATGGGTGATGCTAATGCTGAGACTTGTGCAGTTGTGGTCGACTGACCAGTCTAATATGCAGCCTTTAGAGTGGCAGAGTCAACTCTCTGGATGAATTGTAAGTCCAGAAGGGCTTTAGCAAAGGTTTTGCTGTGTTTGTCTTTTGTGTCATTGAATCCAAGATTCAGGTCTCCCAAGAGTATGGCTTTAATATTTGGTTTGAGGTTGTTACCTATGAGGTGTAGGATGTCGGCTTGGAAGTTCAGGAGTGGGCCTGGAGGCCGGTAGATAAGGTGCATTGTCATGGTGTCGTTAGGTGTAAAGGATATTTTTACTGATAGGGCATCGAAGTTTTCAGATGTGATGGATTTAATTTGTCTGGCCTTCAGTGTTTCTTTGACTATTAGGGCCACACCTCCGCCTTTGTGTGTTGGTCTATCCTGACGGAGGATGATGTACCTGGGGGGGGGAGGGACTGGCATACGGCTGGTCCAGAAGCTTCATGAAGCCAAGTTTCTGTAATGGCTAGAGTGTCTAGCTCGAGGTCGGAGATTAAGTCATGTATTTCTGTGGCATGGGCTTGTAATGACCTGGCATTAATGAGAGCAAGTTGGATTTGGGACGGTTCATGTGTGCTAGGTTTAGCAGTGTTGGTGTGGTGTTTGGGGGTGGGATGCTGGGGTTTCGTGGTGGGAGTGATTGTAGTAGGTGGGAGATGTGTCTGCAGTGTGGGTTTGTGAATTTTGATGTGTGTTGTGATTGTGCAGGCTCCTAATCTAGTGTTTCTTATGTGCACTGGCGGTGTGTGAGATGTGGTTCTGGCAGTAGATTTAGGCTTAGGGACAGCGTCAGTGGGAGGGGTGGCTGGGGGGAGGTGGTTATGGGGCTTATATGTGATTAAGGCTGGTAGGAACGGAGTATGAGGAATGGAGTCCGAGCATGGAAGCCTGTAGGAGTGGTGGGAGGCCATGCTTGGTATAGTGGATGTGGCCTGGGGTAGGGGCGTAGGGCGCAGATATCCTAAAATGGGCAGATGCAGCTTAGGCTAGGTGCATACAGGATGACCCAATTCGACTTAGGCTAGGAGAATACACAATGGGCAAATTCGATTTAGGCTAGGAGCATATAGGATTGATGCATTGGAGTGAATGAATTAATAGTGGTATGTCCTAAGCAGGTTCAGCAATAAGCAGTAGGTAATTACAGTATTACAGTAAGGATGGCATGGCGATTCAAGTTAGGAATGCAATGCGTGAGGTACAATGCATTGACTCAAGTGCTATTAGTAACAGGCTAGTTTAAATGCAACAATACTAGTGACACCATGCTAGTGATAACAGGCTAATGCAGAAGCAATATGGCTAGTGGGTCAATGCTAGTGAGAACAGGCTACATCAGATGCAGCAATGCTAGTGACAACAGCCTAGTTTAAATGCAACAATACTAGTGACACCATGCTAGTGATAACAGGCTAGTGCAGAAGCAATATGGCTAGTGGGTCAATGCTAGTGACAACAGGCTAGATCCGATGTAACAATGCTAGTGACAACAGGCTAGATCAGGTGCAACAATGCTAGTGACAGCAGGCTAGATCAGGTGCAACAATGCTAGTGACAGCAGGTTAGATCAGATGCAACAATGCTAGTGACAACAGGCTAGATTAGATGCAACATGGCTAGCACGTCAATTGCAGGGTACAATAGACTAGTTGATGCATGAGGGTGACATGTGAGGACCAGGTGCTGCCAGGGTGGGCATAATACAAGGCAGAACAGTTTGGTTAGCAGATGGGTGCTGGGGTGGCGGCCTGAGCATGAACGCACTATGCCTAACACGTATGGTGTGGTGTAACAGGCAGATGGGAGCTTCTAGATAGCTAGTATTGGGGCAGGGTAGTATAGGTAAAGGAGAACTACCAGTGACATTTGAAAGTCCATACACAATAGGACGTCTCGTTATAAGGCAGTAGGTGTTAGGTCAGGTTCAACTGACACGAGTCACATACCTTCTGTGGGTGACCAGGATGACCGGATGCGCTGATGCTGTGGCTGAAGGTCTGGTGTGTTGAAGGCAGCGTTTTTGGCCCTAGGCCCGGGCAGTTCGGGACAGGCATGGACAGGCTTGTGCCTTAAGTAGATGCCTTACGTGGGGGTGCCGGCTAGCGCCTTCCGGTGGTCCTCGACACCGGAAATAGGCACAGGGCTCCAATCCGAATGCTGCTGCTGTTGCTAGGCAATGCGGACGCTGTGTGTTCAGGCAGCCATTTTGGGGCTCTGCTCGTGTGGGGGTGCACAGGGAAGCTGTGACAAATGGCGGAGGAGCGGCCTGTTGGCAAAAATAATTGTAGGCTCTTGGAGTAGGGAGCGGGGCAGTGAGGATCGTTCTCACGGGCCTGCTTACCCTGATGGCAGCGGTGTCTGCTCTGGGTGCACCTGCGCTTCCGTGGGTTCCGGCTGCAAGTGAGGCGGGCTGGGCTCCTGCCCACCTGAGAGGAGGTACGAAGAGGTGGATAGTGGTCCTGGCACGGACGGCTTGTGCCTTAAGTAGGTGACTTACGTGGGGGTGCCGGCTAGCGCCTTCCGGTGGTCCTCGACACCGAAAACAGGCACAGGGCTCCAATCCGAATGCTGCTGCTGTTGCTAGGCAATGCGGACGCTGTGTGTGCAGGCGGCCATTTTGGGGCTCTCCTCATGTGGGGGTGCACAGGGAAGCTGTGACAAATGGCGGAGGAGCGGCCTGTTGGCAAAAATAATTGTGGGCTCTTGGAGTAGGGAGCGGGGCGTTGAGGATCGTTCTCACGGGCCTGCTTACCCTGATGGCAGCGGTGTCTGCTCTGGGCGCAGCTGCTCTTCCGTGGGTTCCGGCTGCAGGTGAGGCAGGCTGGGCTCACTCCTGCCCACCCGAGAGGAGGTACGAAGAGGTGGATAGTGGTCCTGGCACGGACGGCTTGTGCCTTAAGTAGGTGCCTTACGTGGGGGTGCCGGCTAGCGCCTTCCGGTGGTCCTCGACACCGGAAATAGGCACAGGGCTCCAATCCAAATGCTGCTGCTGTTGCTAGGCAATGCGGACGCTGTGTGTGTAGGCGGCCATTTTGGGGCTCTCCTCGTGTGGGGGTGCACAGGGAAGCTGTGAAGAATGGTGGAGGAGCGGCCGGTTGGCAAAAATAATTGTGGGCTCTTGGAGTAGGGAGCGGGGCGGTGAGGATCGTTCTCACGGGCCTGCTTACCCTGATGAGGGTATGATAATGTAATGGCGAACCAGTGCACCAGACGTGGCTGGCTGATGGCAGCAGGCCCCCTGGGAAGCATAAAAGGATGCTAGAGACAAAGGGAAAGAGGCAGGGCCAGAAATCAAGTGGACAGCGTGTTACCACCCCAGACACTGTAAATGACGCCCCTTCTACAGTGTGGGCGCATACATTTCTGAATGCCTCATCTGAGTACTTTGTCCAATTTTAAAGGAGGATTGAGTGCAGGTAAGGGGGGGCGTGCCCATCTCTTAAGGTCTTATATGCAGTTTGACCTCAGGTTTTGCGGCAAAAAGCTGAGCATTCTGGGCGTTCATTTCTGGAGACCTTGCCTAGAACGCTGTGTGTGCAATTTAGTGGGCTTAGTTGGCGTGTTGTGACCATTTCTTGCAAACACATCTGGAGGATTGTGTCTAGCGTGTGACGCCTCAGCTGGAATGTTATGTCATTTAGTGAGACCTCCCCTGGTGTATGGTGCCCTTTTGTTGTGCCTATTTAAGGTGACAGCATTTGTAGAATATGTGGCATAAAGTTCCCACGCGCTGGCCGGAAATTCTTATTGCGTGCGTGTTCTTGATGGGTTGGTAGCAATGTATTTCGTCACTTGGTTGAATGACGTCCATTTTCTGATTATACAACTGGAATTAGCATGTCACCATTAAATAATAACACAAGTCAGTCCGCACATCTTTACTTCTTTATTCATCTTTATCAACTGCCTGCCTTTCTGCCTTTCCCATTCCCTTCCACATTCCAGTTCCAGTCCCACTGCATTCCACGTTCTACCAGCCACAACATCCCCCCCTTGCTTATCATATAAGTTCACCCTCCATCTGTCCAGCAGGATTACGTCTACATCTGCTCAATCAGATGTAAGGGTCTACGAATAGTTCTTTGAGGCCGAATATTGGTCACCCCTCAAAGTCCCTCACCACTCAAACAGGGTGGAGAATGTCCACAGTCTTTAAGAGACATGAGACCAACATGTTCTTCATTCCCCTGCCTTTCCTCACGTGCTTCACCTCCATCCGAATCATCCTGGAACATTACATGAGAGAACAAAGTATCCTCAGTTACTTCAATACCATCCCTCATGACAGTAACTATGGACATGGGCCTTTTACAAGCCGTCACGGTTAGGGGCTCTGACTCATCAATAGAGCCCATCTTCCTTCGCTGCCTCTGCCACACCAGTATACTCTCATCTACCGGCATCTGATGCTCTTCAGCTTTCCTCTTGCAAGCTGTCCAATTTGTGTCCTTCTTTCTTATTTCACTTTCCTTTTCACCAACTGCTTCACCTTTTTTGCGGTTACGACCTTCAGGCCGTGAAATGTAACCTTCATGTCATGGAATGTGGTTCCTCAGCTGATATTTGATCACCCTTTCAATGGGAGCACACTCTGTCACCTCATGAGGAATCTTTCGATAACTTTTTACGACTTGTGAATTGTCCTGCAACTCTTCCCGAGGTAGCCAACTTCTTCCTCTAGGCATTCCTTGATCAATTGCAGTCACATCACTTTGCTCTCTCCTCAGTCTCTTCCACTCCCTCCAGTTCACCTCCCCATTCTCACAATGTTCCGTGGTTATGCATTGCCCTCCATTCGATGTTAACTCTGCATTGGAACCGAAGATTGGTAATAAATAGACTCTCTCTCTGCACATGACACAGAAATGATCTCCCCGGCCACATTGCATAAACATTCGACTAATGTGGCCGGACACTGACCTTTGTGTGGAAACCCAAATCCACATCTACAACACAATCTTCCCTGTCGACTTCTGCCAATCCCATTCCATGTGCTTTGGCAGAATAACATGCTTGAGTATCTGGGCTGTCTTTGTACGTTAGCTCTGATGTCCCCTATCATATCCAACTCCCTCTTGTTTTCCAACTCAGCCGCTTGTTTCTCAATTCTTTCATACATTCTCCCTAACTCCAGGATATCTTTCAACGGGAGGGCCACTCTTAGAAGATGTTTCAGAAAAACCGACGATGTGCAACTCTCAATTACTCTTAGCCTAATTGCCTCTTCATTACTAAAGTTTGCAAATTCACAGTACGTTGCTTTTTCCTATAATCGCAACACAAACTGTGTAATTGTCTCCGGTGGCCTCTGTGCACTGGTTAAACGTATATCGTTCATAATCCCTTTAGGAGGAACTATTAAATGTTCACTTATGGCAGCAATAAGAAGCTGATATGATGTTCTCTCTTCAGTTGTTACTTCCTTGATGTGAGTCCCTATGTCTAACTAAATGTCCCTATATTCGCTAATTGGCCCTCTCTACAGGTAAGGGGCTCGCCCTCAGAGGTTACTAATATAACACCTGTCACGGGTACACAAGAGGAGGTGAAGTCTATCCCTATCCTTGCTCACTACTTTCCTGTCTGCTAAAATGTTGCACACATCATCAAGGTCGATATTTTTACTTTATTGTCATCTCCTTGGATCTGTGTGGCTTACAGTACTCAAAGCCTTGATTTTACTAATCAAGGAATTTCTAAAACCCAAAAACAGCTACCAATCTTGTTGGGGCTGCTTATCTTAAAAAGATGCTACTATGTCTGTGCTGTGTCTACCACTTCCGTTTGTATCGAACACGGGGTCTAGGTCATCACTCCTTGATCTGTTGTCTACCGGTTTCAGTGGTATCTCATTACTTCCCGCTTTCTTCAGGAAATATACTGATTTTAGCGTTACTGGTCTCAATTATTAATAACAGAACAGCAGAGCAGAAAAACAACAACAAGAAGAATGGTGACTATTCTTGTCCTGTGTGGACATGTTCTGATGTTGTTCACGCGCAATCTCTGGTGCATGATGTGTGTCTTGACAGCACACTCACCACATGGCCAAGGCTCCGACTCCTTCATCAAGGTGTTTTCTTCTTCCTGGCAGAGGTACTGGTCGGGGCTGCCTCAGAGAACCCTTCTTTGCAGTGGTACCGCCCGTGTAATTCAAAAAATGATCTCCTTTAAATTGTCTTCCAGCCTGAGAGAAATGGAAAACCAACATCTCTAGTGTTAGAAAGGTTTTACACAGTCCTCTGGCGAGGGTGCAGGAAGATCTCTCCTTTTTTAAATAGAAAAGTGTGCATCAAGTCAGCCTCAACTCTCACACTTGGTAGTGTGGCTGAACAGTCAGGCTTAACTCTTAGGAGGGGGGATTGGTGGGCATTAAAGTGCAGTTGGGCCAAGTATCACACTCAATAAATTACACCACAAAATATACCATTAAAATATATGCATTTAATATTTATTTAGTAATGGATTACGGTTGAAAAATGCTGCCAAATATACCAACACTCACATACGTATGTTAAAAAAGCACTAATGGTTAAAATTGGTCCCTACACACTCCAAAAACCCAATATAGAGGACAGAACCTGGACAGAGAAGTACTAGAGCTATTTGGTTTAGGAAGCAAAAAATGGTAAAAGAAATTGGGAAACAGGCCCAAAAGTGACAACAAATAGCAGGTCAATAAGGAAGTACATTGCAGGGCCTCGAGAGGTCCCAGTTCACCCAGCCCAACCATGTTACCATAATAAGCGAGAGTAACACTATTATAGGCATTGTATAAAGAGCTAACTGCCAGTATTTATTATAGCAAAATGAATACAAAGTCCCTGGTACAGTCTAAAATTATTAGAATTTCGCAGGAAATACCAGGGCCCCAACGGGGAGCAGGAAAACATGTCACAGGCGATATAAGTACCTGCTTGAGTCATTTCTTGGCGTTTCCTAAATTTGCAGATGTTGGTCTCATAGGCAGCCACGTGACAACCCTGGAGGCCCACAGAGGTTATGGGGAAATGCTACCATCAGGTGCAGAAGGAGGGAGAAACCAGCAACCCCGGAAGTCTAAGGAACCCCCACTCAAGAGATCCAGCCAAAGTTCCCCTTCAGGGTTGCTGGGGTTCATTGGGGTGGTGGTGTGGGTGAGTGAGAGCAGGAGACCCTGCATCTGGAATCAGAAGGCCCTGGAGGGGGCAGTCAACCATGGCTTTGGGGGCCAGGGACGCACACGCTTGGCTTTGGCTGATGCAAACACGGCCCATGCACAGTAGGTGCACAGGTGAGTTTGTGTGTTGAGCTTTGGTCTGGCTAGCATTGTTTAGTTGTCTCCAGTTGCTGTGACTGCACCCACAGTACAGTAAGGACCCAGGAGCTGCAATCCCATTGAAGAAGACACCTGGAAGGAGGAACCATGAGGTGAAGAACACCACATCAGCAACAAGAGGACTCAGGAGGACACAGCAAGGGTCAGATGTCACCTTAGAGGAGCACAAATGTCAAGCCAGACAGCAGGAAAAGGGTCCTATGATGCAAGCAAAGGCTAGAAGTGCCAAGTAAATAATCGCAACAGTTCAAGGATTCTTGGCTTCAGCAAAAAGGGAGTAATGGGTCATTAAATGTCTCTAGGTGCCTTCCGAGAAGGACCAGGGAGACAGAACCACAATGTACCTTGGGCTTGTAGGTGTTCTTGGTACTCGACAGGGTTGAGTCGGTTTCAGGGTGCTTTGCAGCTTCTGTGTCGAGAGTTCAAGATGGGAGACAGCTGCGGGTATCAGACGGCAAACAGTTTGGAGAGCAAAGCTGGATGGGCGGCTGCAGGCTGGCCTACACTGCAGCTTGGGGTCAAAAATCGTTGTCACCGTGCTGGTCAGTGGTTCTGAAGCACTGGTCGAGAAGTCTCCAATGGCTTTTAGTGACTGTAGCGTAACAGTCAGTGTTGCAGTCAATTGCAGCTTAAGGGACTCGACTGGCTCGAAAATGTCCTTTAAGGCAGACGTTGGTAGATGCTCATCGATGCACTTCTCCTAGCTTCTTCACTGGGCTTCTGTCATTTTTTAAGGTGGACAGCCCAAAGCTGGGGAGCATGTTGCAGGCAGCTGCCTTGTCCCTGGTTTTGGGTTCAGAGACTCTCTGGCACCTCCCACCTAGGAAACTTGCTGCAGAGCCTAGCAGGGCAAGCTGTGTGCTGGCTGGGTATCAGTTCTGGAACTGCTGTAGGGTCCTCTGAATTTGGTATCTCCCTCTGTTCCCTGGTAGATGTTTAGTGGAGGGATCTTGCTTCCCTCTTGGAGGTCCTGGCCTTCCTTTACTGGGGGAAGATGTAAGGCAGAATGTACCTTCAGCCAGATTCCAATGAGGAGTTATTCATTCTGCTTGTGGCGAAGCCTTCAGATGATCTGCCAAAAGAGGGTCTCAGCCCTCTTTTAAAGCCAAATGGACCACAGCGGTTGGTGTAGGCTAGGCCTCCCTTAATGAACCAATCCTGGGTCACTACCAACAATCTTCTGTATGTACGAGGTCATAACTAGAGTGCTTTGCAACAGAAAAGGTAAACCCTTTTCCTGTCTGTCTGCTGTGGATTAAAGGGTCTCTGGTTAATGGAGCTCTCTGTGGTTCCCGATTAAAGCAGCAGGTCTCCCTTGAATCTGTAGTGAGACCAGACTCTCTGGCTCCTGCAAACCACATGCTCGTACCTTATAAACTGGGCCCCCCTGTGCGGAGGACTACTGTAAACATGCAGTCCGAGATATGACAGTTCACTTTCAATCAATACTGAGGGTGGGAGGTGGCTTCAGGTTAACACAGTTGCATATGAAAGGTTGTTGGGAATTCCTGTCTGCTTTGTTATCCCCTGCACCCATGCCCCACGTGGGACTGGTTTAAATACCCTCTGAATGATATGCAAATCTCTGCCACCAGCTGCATGGCCCAACAAAAGGACAGGGCGGATCTATGGAGACTTTTTTAGTTAATCAGGCTGGCCATTGCAGGGAGAAGGTTTGGTCCACCCCCTTCTGGAGATGCATTGTGTACTCCTACTGTCAAACGTTAGGTCATGGGGTTGGAGCTTAGTGGAACTGTGGTTCTCTGCGCTAGCTTACGTAGATTGGTTTGTCCGTAAATTGTGGTTGATGTTATGTCTCCAGCTGCCAGTATGAGGGGTTCCAAAGGGACAGAGCTCCTGCAGTCCCAGTTCTGGGAATGTATGTTTTGTTCTGGGGATTGGAACCCTGTTGTACGTTGGCGCTAGATCAGATATTTACCTGTTTTCATTAGACGTACTTTGATTCATTCTTCAATAATCGTTGACACCATTTGGGCTTTGAGAAAAGGTTGTTTTTATTGTGCCAAATGGTCAATTGTACTTTTTAGTTAGAAATAGTTGTCACTTGTGTGACATGCATCCTGGTGTACAATGTGTTCAAACTAAGGTCATAAGCTGCTTGCTTAAGGTTTAAGTGCCCATTGTTGGGGGTGGAATAGATGTGGACTACCTTGCAAGGCGAGCCAAATATATTGTGTTTCTTTACATGGTGGGAGGTCACTTCATCGTGTGGCTGGATTGCATGGCGAGAAGGTTCTGTCTGAGACTCTCCGGCACTTCCCACCTAGCAAGCTTGCTGCAGAGCCCCTTCAAACACACCCCCTTTAGGACAATTAAGGGGAGGAACATCCCAACCCGTGACACAACAGGAGACACTTCTCCCCCACGTAAACCTAACTTCACTGTTGCAACATACCTAGCACTCAGACCTCAACACAGAGAGAACTGAAACGCCAGTCATATTCACTCTATTCAGACACAACCTTCTTGCCATGCAATCCATCCACACGATGAAGTGACCTCCCACCATGTGGGCACTACTGTGCAGCACACCAATCAGAGGTTAAGTGACAGGGTGACTTCAGTATCAGTCCCTCTCAGTACAAAAAGAAGGTCAGAAACCTGAAAAAGCCAAAGAAAGGTTTAGGAGACTCACTAGGCAAAACAACCTCAAAAATGTACTTTTGCTCTGACATTTAGAGAGCCAGATAGAGGCACTCGTTTTTGCGTGAACTACTCGCCACAGCTTCTTGCACCCATCTCACATGCTCAAGGTCCTATCATTGTACCTTAACAATAGACCAAATCTCAGAATATTATCCTAATAAAAAGTAGTTTCCATCTTCTCGACAATTCACCCAGTCATGCCACTATATGGCTCCAGTCTCGCTAAGCATTCCTGCGCTCCTACCCCTAACTACAATAAAACTGAACAAGTTCACACAATGTCCAAGAAAAAGCAGAGACTCGCTCTCCATAATGTGAGCCACCTCTTACAAGAATCACTTTCAACCACCAAGGTTTTCAGCCTGGGAAGATCTATGCCCCATCGCACATCCACACACGAACAAATGCAATTGATATGTCTCCTATATGTCTCAAGAGGAGGCTGGATCATTGAACATCTTAACTTGGTCAAGGAAAAGAACTGAAAGATGCTGATACAGCAAAATTCAAAGAAAGCACTCAAACCCCACACAGAATAAAATGCATTCATGTAAAGAGAAATGTTTTACTAAAAAAACTGTCCAGGCAGCAGACTACCCAATGGACATGTTTCTGGATTACATAGCCTAGTGGCATTGGTTGAAAAGGTTTCAGAAACTCTACGACCGCAAATGCCCAATTTTTCAATCCAAAATGGACACCACCCAAGGTCATATCCAAAGTTCAAACAAAAATGACCCCCTCTCACAATATCCCCTTTAGAAATTAATTAAACTCTACTTTCACTAGAGTACAAATAAATATTAGAAACCCTGCAAACACGTCTACCATCCAAAATCCTTCATTTTCGTATTCCAACTATTCTCCAACCTATCCCAAGTTTACAAAGGCAATCTATTAAACAAGGAAATATTTTTTTAAATGCTACTCGGTTGCTAAAATGGATTTTCTCCTGCATTTCCATTTGCACGCTGGAGGATGTATGTCTGAGTCCCTTGACTCCTCAATCCTGCTAGAACCCAAACACCTCCATGTGCAATACTGACAAGATTCCAAATTACCACCTGGAGACAAGGAAGCGGGTGCTAGGCTTAGAACTATCACAGCTCACTGCATTTCTAAACTAGAGAACTTCCTTGGAGTCCCTTTGTCCTGCTGACGTTTTGATAGCCCACCTCTTCGGCATAGTGTAGTACGTTTGTTGACCAGCCTTAAGATTTGAGACACACAATCCCCTTCCAGCCATGGAGCGGGAAAGTGTAGCCTTCTCAGAATTGATAGCTGGGAAGCCAGAAAGTAAGGTACAGCTGTCATAAATCAACCAAGTATCTTATGAACAAGGATACTGTAACCAAAAAGGATACAATTGGTAGGGCTCTTCCGGATCCTTGCTAAATCACACGGCTTGACAGTAGTGAAGGCAAAATTAGACCTTCCCAATGATACAACTCTCTGACTAGTAAAACAGAGAGAGGGATCACTGGAAAGGGCGTGGGAACATCATTGGAAGTCAGCCTAGGATACAATAAAGTATAATGAGAAAGTGTCTCAACTAAAACTCTCACTAATAGCACAGCAATAGCACCTAGTACAACACTAACCTGTAGACTAGAACTGGTGGCCCTGCCAACAAGTCTCTGAAGAAATCCAGGAATTGAACAATGACAAAAGGAGGGAAGGTTAGTAAGGGAAACTTATCCCGAATGGCACGAGGCTCATGCTAGATACTGGGTTGGTGCACCACAGGATAGCATCTAAAGTACTGTGCACAATCACCTTTAAATAAACAGTTGTCGGCAATACTTCCTTTCCCACGTAGAACAGAAATGATGAATATAAGTCCACCTGTTATCTCATCACAGGTGCCAGGGATAAAATCCAAAGCGGAGCACAACTTGCGCGTGGAATTACACGTTTAAAGAGTTCAGAAAACTGCGTGCAGTTGTACACACAACCAATTTCCACGCAGCCAGGAAAGCCGCACGTTAAGAGTTCCAGAACCAGTGTGTGTTTTAAGAGTTCCAGAACCAGTGTGTGTTTTAACACGCACCAAAGTACACGCAGCCAGAACAACCGCAATTAAAGAGTTCAGAAAACCACGTGTGAATTACACGCAACTAAGTACCCGCAGCCAGCACAGCCGCACTTGAAGAGTTCAGGAAACCGCGTGGAGTTTTACACGCGACAAAAGTACACACAGCCAGGACAGCTGCGCTTCAAGAGTACAGAAAACCGCAGAAAACCCGGAAAGCAGCACGCGAAGATATCAGGAACCCGCATGTTTTTATACACGCGACTGAAGTACACGCAGACAGGGCTGCCAGACTCGCGTGTGAAGGGAAAGCCATCCCTTGGTCTTCTAATGGACGACTGCCGAAGATAGCGTGTAGAAAATACACGTGAACAGGAAAAACATCCGTAACTTCTTGAATGCAGCTCCAGGAGTTTGTATGTGGAAGTAACATGCAGGGGAAAGCCAAAGATGTAACTGAAGAGATGCGAGGATGCAGATCAAGGTTTCAGCTACCAAACGCCATGTTGGTTCAATCAGAAGCAGCGATCGACGTCTCCACGCTGCTTATGAACGTAATGCAGTAACACATATGACTACCCTGAATCACGTGAATTCAACGACATGAATAATGCAAACGTCGTTTTCCAGGCAGGATATCAAACAACCTCCATTTACAATAGAAAGGTCTAGCAGTTCTATGAGCATAACCCGTTCTGTGTGAAGACAGTGTTCCAGGTCCAGAGGTAATATGTCTACCATGCATGACAGTGCCACCCCCAAAGGAGCAGCTACTCCCCCTTTCAAGTGAAATTTTCGTAACAAAGCGGGAGCATGGATATTGGAAAGAGGTTCCCAGGATCTATCTTCTGGACCATACCCCTTCCAGTCCACCAGATAATCTGGTCGACCAGAACGCGGTCTCATAACCAGTATTTCCTGTACCTCGAATTCATCTGAACCTTTCACTGAAACGGCAACAGGCCGTATAGGCAATCTAGTAGCATCGGAGCATGGCTTGATGAGTGACACGTGAAATACTGGATGCACTCGCCATTGTTGTGGCAATGCCAGACAGACAGCAGCCGGGTTAATCACGTTGAGCACCTCATATGGCCCAATGTACTTAGGAAACAGTTTCTTTTTACCAGGTATCCACAGGTTCTTAGTAGACAGCCATACTTTCATTCCTGTTTTATAAACTGATGCAGGTACTCTAAGAGCATCAGCATAGATCTTATCTCGTCTTTTTGCCTGCTCCAATTGCTGCTTCACCTTTGCCTGTAAATTTTTTATATCTCTGATATTACGGCCTGCTGCAGGCATATCCATAGACAAAGCAGAATCCAAAGAAATGGATCTGGGGTGTTGCCCATACAGAGCATAGAAAGGAGAGGTACCTATGGCACTATGGTAGGAATTATTGTAAGCAAATTCTGAGGCCGGGAGGACAGTGACCCAGTCTGATTGACACTGAAGACACAAACACTGCAGATATTGTTCCATAGTGCTATTGACCCTCTCAGTCTGTCTGTCCGTTTGTGGGTGATAAGCACTAGACATCCTGTCATCAATAAGCAACGCAGAGGTCAGTGCTCTCCAAAAATGAGACGCAAATTGTGAACCCCTGTCGGTAATTACCACTGAAGGTAGACCAAAAAACCGAAACACATGCCGGATGTATAAATCAGCCAAGACAGCAGCTGTTGGTAACCCAATACAGGGAACAAAGAGAGCCAATTTCATAAAGTAGTCCACCACAACCATTATGGTATTGTGACCATTATTTCTTGGCAGTTCTATCACAAAATCCATTGATATCATATACCATGGTTTGTGAGGAACAGGCAAAGATTGTAGTAAACCCACTGGTTTGCCAGGAGTACTCTTGCATTGGATGCATATTGAACATGTATAAACATAATCTGTTACATCTCGTGTAATGGAAGGCCACCAACACCATCTCTTTAGCAGCTCTAGGGTTTTCTTTTGTCCAGGATGGGGTGCCACAATGGAGTTGTGTCCCCAACTGAGAGCCTTGTTCCGAGTGGTATCTGTTGGTAGATAAAGCACCCCTTCTGTGAAAGGCAAACCGTTGTGTATGTCTAGGTTAAATTCCTGAAGAAATCGTGGATTTTGTTCAACCCATTCCTGTCATTCCTGTTTTAGGGAAGACTGTGCAGAACAACTACATATCTCTGGTCTGCCAGCAGCGTATTATGAACCAGAGGTCCTTCCTTCACCTCCTTGTCGATGTGGGATAAAGCATCCGATTTGACATGTTGTCTGGCAGGCCAATATGTAATTTGGAAATCGTATTGAGCAAAAAACACATGCCATCTGGCCTGTCGAGCTGTAAGACATTTCATAGTTTTGAACGCTAGAAGATTACGATGATCAGAGTACACCAACACCTGATGTTTGGCCCCAAGAAGATGATGTCGCCATTCCCGGAATGCATCCTTGATTGCAAGCAATTCCCTCTCAGTAAGGGTATAGTTCTGTTCGTATGGGGTTAGCTTACGAGAAAAGAAAGTGACTGGATGCTCCTCCTTGAATTCTGCACACACTTGCGTAAGTGCAGTTCCTGTAGCGACACTGGAAGCATCAGCTTCTACGATAAACTGAGAATCATGATCAGGATGTTGTAGTGCAGGTGCAGTGGTAAATGCTTCCTTTAACATCTCAAATGATGCTTGAGCGTTCTGGTTCCAACAGAATGGTACCTTTTGAACGAGTTAAAGCTGTCAATGGGGCCACTGTTTTGGAGGATGAACAGATAAATCTGAGATAAAAATTTGAAAAACCTAAGAATGATTTTAGAGACTTGACATTATGTGGAATGGCCCAATTCAATATAGCCTTCACTTTGGAACGGCTCATTCGGACACTATTGTTGGTAATGTCATAACCCAGGAATTCAACTTCTTGTGTATGAAAGACACATTTCTCAGCTTTAACAAAGAGTTTGTTCTCTCTGAGCCTTTGAAGGACATCTGACACATGCTTAACATGTTCTGGGAATGACGATGAATATATCAATATGTCATCCAAAAAGATCACCACAAACTGGTCCATCATGTCTCTGAATATGTCATTTATGAAGAACTGAAATGTGGTGGGAGCGTTACAAAGGCCAAAAGGCATCACAAGATATTCAAAAAGGCTGTACCGCGACTTAAAAGCGGCCTTCCACTCATCGCTCTCACGAATGCGAACCAGATTGTATGCTCCCCGTAAATCCAATTTAGAAAAGTACATGGAAGTACCTAACTGATCTAACAACACATTTATCAATGGTAATGGATACTGGTTCTTTATGGTGATGTCATTAAGAGCCCTGCAATCTATGCAGGGCCTTAGATCTGCCTCTTTTTTCAGAACAAAAAATAAGGGTGAGGCAGCAGGCGATTGGGATGGCCGTATGAACCCCATATCAAGAGCTTTATCTATGTATTCTTTCAAGACTACATCTTCTTTGGGAGTTAAAGAATAAACTCGACCAGTAGGGATTTTGGCCTCAGAAATCAGTTCAATCAGACAGTCATACTGTCTATGTGGAGGCAGCTGTTCTGCCTGGCCTTTGTCAAAAACATCTGCATACTCTGTATACTCGCATGGTATATGTGTACCGCTCTGATGTACAGCACTGAGAATAGATGAACCTCCCTCCATAGAGGCCAAAATATGCGATTTAGTTGATAACCGCTGACTTGTATAACAATGTTCGTTACAATAAACAGAAGGATATTGAATCAATCCTGTAACCCAGTCAATGGTTGGATTATGGAGAATCAGCCAGGCAAGACCAAGCAATAGTTTGTAATGAGGAGCCACAATGACATCAAAAGTCATTTCCTCTGAATGACCATTTGGTAACATCATTCGAATAGGTACAGGGCCTCATTACACGGAAGGCGGTAAGGGTTAACGGTCACCGGTAATGGTAAAGGTGACCGTTAACCCTTACTGCCTTACTACGAGGTCCCTTTGCGGGTAGGTACTTTAACGCCTGCTGTTTAGCAGGCGTTAAAAACCAACCCGCAAAGGGACCAGGGTGCTAATTACGGTACCGCAATTTGCGGCACCGTAATTAGCGCCTTCCCCATTCCCATAGAGCCCTATGGGGCAAAAATGGGAATGGGAAGGGCAATGGGGGAAGGGGGAATTACCGCCCCGCCAACCTTGGAATAGGGCGGTAATTCCCCTTTCCACCAAGGCGGTGCCGGTAGGTCCTCCGCCTACAGTCTCTTGTGTTACCGCATCCAAAGTCAAAACAGACCCATCCACAGTGCTCACTTGTTTCATGTTTATTCTTGGTTATCAGAGGTATAGAACATTTCTTAGCATATGTGATGTCAATGTAATTATTCGTGGCTCCAGAACCAACCATAGCACTGGAAACTATTTCTTAGCCTGCAAAATGTAACGTCACCTCCACAGCTAAAGGTGCGAATGCCGGAATGGTATGGGAGTCTGATGTAACACTTGACACAGGGACTCCTGCTAATGTCGAGTTTTGGTGTTTCCAGAACGCTTGACTGGTTTCTTGGGACATGCCGCCAGTAAGTTCTCAGATGAACTGCAATACATGCATACATTGTTTTTTCTTCGGTTCTCCCTTTCTGCATTAGATAACCGACCTCTCACGGCACCAATCTGCATTGCTTCAGGCTCATTCGAGGGGGCTGCCGGTACATCCGGACGAACAGATGCTTGCAAGAAAGGTTTTTCTCCCTTTTACGAGCATTTCGTCGAGCGTCGACTTGCAGAATTAAATCGAGCAGTTCTGTGAACCCCGTAGGGACCACAGGAACCATACACAAGGAGTCTTTTAGATCTTCTGAATGACCCTTGTAAAAAACAGCCATTTTCTTGTCTTCAGGCCATTGGGTCTCGGCTGATAATTGGTTAAATCTGGCTATGTATGCCAATCAGGTTTGACTACCCTGTTGTAAACTTAGCAACTCCAAATCTGTGGCTTGAGTGGCATAGCGCATATCAAAGACCTTACTCATGGCTGCCAGAAGGTCGTCGCAATCATAAAGCAAGGGGCTATTTCTCTCCAACAAAGGATTAGCCCAAGCAGCAGCAGTACTCCCCCCATGGGAAAGCACAAATGCTGCCTTTGTAGTTAAATCGGGAAACGAGTTATGCCGGCAAAGGAAATGGAGTCCGCACTGATTGACAAAGGTTCTATAGGTTTTAGGATCACCAGTGAGCCTTTCCGGGCGAGCCAGAGGAAACTGTGTTGGCATAAACACTTTAAGGGTTTCCTGTTGTGGTGCCGGTGTCCCGGATCCAGATGCCGTGGCCACTGGAGCCTGCGCTCCCTGAGGAGAGGCATGAATGGCGACTTGCATAACATCCATGCGATGACGCAATGGGTCCTGTGCCGTAATCATTTCGTTTCTGAGTCAAGACCGTTAAAGGATCCGTACCCTCCATGGCATCTGATTATGTCATAAATCACCCAAATATCTCATGAAAAAGGATACGGTAACCAAAAAGGATACAATTGGTAGGGCTCTTCCGGATCCTTGATGAATCACACGGCTTGACAGTAGTGAAGTCAAAATTAGACCTTCCAAATGATACAACTCTCTGACTAGTAAAACAGGCAGAGAGGGGGATCACTGGAAAGGGTGTGGGAACATCATTGGAAGTCAGCCTAGGATACAATAAAGTATAATGAGAAAGTGTCCCAACTTAAACTCTCACTAATAGCACAGCAATAGCACCTAGTACAACACTAACCTGTATACTAGAACAGGAGGCTCCACCAACAAGTCTCTGAAGAAATCCAGGAATTGAACAACGACAAAAGGAGGGAAGGTTAGTAAGGGAAACTTATTCCGAACGGCACGAGGCTCACGCTAGATACCGGGTTGGTGCACCACAGGATAGCGTCCAAAGTACTGTGCACAATCACCTTCAAATAAACAGTTGTCAGCAATACTTCCTTTCCCACGTAGAACAGAAATGATGAATGGAAGTCCACCTATTATCTCTTCACAGGTGCCAGGGATAAAATCCAAAGCGAAGCACAACTTGCGTGTAGAATTACACGTTTAAAGCATCAGAAAACCGTGTGCAGTTGTACACGCGACCAATTTCCATGCAGCCAGAAAAGCCGCACGTTAAGAGTTCCAGAACCAGCGTGTGTTTTAACACGCACCAAAGTACACGCAGCCAGAACAGCCGCTCTTGAAGAGTTCAGAAAACCGCTTGTGAATTACACGCGACTAAGATCAAGGTTTCAGCTATCAAACGCCATGTTGGTTCAATCAGAAGCAGCGAGCGACGTCTCCACGCTGCTTATGAACGTAATGCAGTAACACACGTGACTACCCTGAATCACGTGAATTCAACGACGTGAATAGTGCAAACGTCGTTTTCCAGGCAGGATATCAAACAACCTCCATTTAGAATAGAAAGGTCTAGCAGTTCTATGAGCATAACCCATTCTGTGTGAAGACGGTGTTCCAGGTCCAGAGGTAATATGTCTACCATGCATGACACAGCTATGAGCCATCACTCTTTGCCACTTTACGCTCTGCAGTGATAATCAGAAAACCAAAGTTGAGATCAGTGAGCATTCCTAGAAGGGTGGAAGCATTAAACCATCCACAATTCTCATATCAGCTGCACCACCTGTCCCTCCCTGTCATTGATAAGCCTTTCAACCAGGCCAATAGGCCAAGTGCCAAAGATTGGCCGGATCTGCTGGGATAATGCACTACAGTTAGTTACTTATACATTGCAGGCATCAGTGTGGACCCATCCACGCACAATGGAACTTAAATGTACTGCGTGCTACCACCAACAAGCCAATGACACAGACAGAATTATAGTACACTTGGGGGAAAAACTGCTTGGCTGTGGTTCCTCCAAATTGTATGCAAGGCATTCTCAACAAGTTAGGTTATGTTAAGTTATCCAGAATATATGCTGCTTTGGGATATCTCACACTGACCTTAGTTTGCCCAACATGACCCAACATGACCCTCATGGATGTCTCGCTATTTGCCTTGCTCGTTCCTCCTTACTACCCCCCGCCATTCAAGACTTTTCCTGAATTGCTTCTCCGGCTCTTTCCACCAGACCCTTATGTGAAGATTCACCTGATGCAGAATGGCAAACGTCTCAAGAAGAAGAAGACAACCATCAAGAAGAACACCCTGAACCCGTACTACAACGAGTCCTTCAGCTTCGAAGTACCCTTCGAGCAGATCCAGGTAACCAGATTGCACCTGCTTGCGGTGGTGGGGGGGGATGTATGCAATATGATATGATATGATAGGTTATTTACAACGCACTTAATATCCAGAGGTTTCTAAGCGCAGACCTGGGGATTGAACCTGTGGTGCTCCGCGTTGTCTTGCTTCCAAGGCGAGCATGTTGCCCCTGAGCGACAAGAATCCACTGTGTATCATATACAGGAGGGGTGCAGGATGTGGAGAATGGTGCCAAATCACCAAAATGACTAAGGAGATTTGTTTTGATAAATGTAATGTAAAATGGCCTTAAATTGTGTCTATAAGCCATGCTTGTGAGCTTAGCTGTGCATGGCACCACAAGAAAAGAGGCAAGGAGATTTGTTAGAATAGCAGGAAAGGCAGATGCATAAGCTATGGTGATGATAGGTGCAGCGCAGAAAAGCTCCATGTGTGACGCGTAGAACAGACTTAGGCCTTAATATCAAGGAAAGACCTAGATACATGCACAATGCACTTTGAGACAGCCCACAGCCAAACCAGTGGCGGCGTTGTGCTCTACTGTTGCCACGTAACATAACGTTGTATCAGGGGAATTGGAGAATATTTTCCACTTCAGGCAAGGCAAATCTTTCTACATTGTCGGCATGTGTTATAGAGGATAGATCTGTATACATGTCACCCCTCGCTGCATCTCACAGTCACTCGTCAGCAGATTTGGCCTCTTTTCAAGGCCACAGGTATCTTCAATTCTCCCTGACCTCAGTGTTTTTCTATTCATAGACATACCCACTGCAGAGGCGCCATCCAGTCTGTTATCCCTTATTGCATAGGCAGAGATCTGCATGTTTCCCACGTGTGATATCAGTAAAGCCTCAACAAGTCATATTCAGCATAGCGCGATATCCAAGACAGACCCGAACACATTCCCTACATGCATTATGACAGATAGATCTACATGTGTGTCTCGTGTGATATAGAAGACACACCTTGGTCAATTTTCCACATCTGATTGTCATATCAGTGACAGACCACAACTGATCTAAGGAATGCATCAAGTTCTGCTTTCTACATGTGATAAAAAGGACGTATCTAAGTAAATCCACCTGATGGCCATGAAATGTGAACTCGCTATTAGCCATTGGCTTGTGAGATTTAACTCTTGGCGAGCATTAAATGGTGGGCTACGTGCGTGTATGGAACTGAGGGGGCGTATTTTCTATGGCTGGCAAGTAGCTTGCAACTTGAATTTTTGCCCCATCCTATAAGGGACATATTCAAAAGTGTATGTAACATGACATTTGTATAGGCACATTGCCCACATGTAATATAATGGACGCTATATAAATAAAGTATCATATCATATCATATGGTTCAATTTGTACTTCATATTTGGTCTCCGAAACACCCCTGGTTACTTGTTTCCACATGTGGCATTGGGATCAGATATGCATACGTGGCACATGTGTGATTTGAGGACATTTCCCACACGTGACTTCAAAGACAGAACTGTTAAAATGTCATGCCTGGCCTTAGAATTGAGGGTTGTTTAAAAAAGAGGGAGATGTTGATATGTGTCTTGAAACGGACAGCGACGCTGGTCCTGGGTAAAGGCCCCTGGTGTGATAAAGGTCACGGCACATGTAACACATGTGATATTGCAGATGAACAAGAACATTTCCCGCATACGGCAATAGGTATGGATACAAGCCTCATCTGCAAAGTCAGTGGTAGATTTGTGAAAAGGGATGCCAACGTATAATGAGCAACACGTGGAGAAAGGGTATATATATATATATATATATATATATATATGTGTTTTATCCACATACTCAGAGTGCAAGAAATGCGCCAGACTATGTTATTGTATTACTCAAGTTGTAATTTTTGCCTGTCACAGAGCCAACGCGAGGGACGCCGGAGGGCATAATCAGCAGGGATCGGACCCTTACAATTGGTTTAATGCCTAACAACGTTTTGCCATTCTAACAACGCTGCAAAGTATTAACTAGCCCTGATTTGAGGAAGGCTTTCAATAGCCGAAACACGTCTCATCATTATGGGCAAAAATTAAAACTTGAGTAACACAATAACATAGTCTGGCGCATTTCTTGCACTCTGAGTATTTGGATAAAATACTATTTGTAAGGTGGTTGAGCAGACTCTTTTACCACCCAACTCAGATAAAATGTGACAGATTAAATGGATTAATAGCAACTCAAAAATCAGTAGGATTAACAAATTAAGTGTCGCCTGACAGACAAGCCTCTTAAAAGGAGTCCAAGTGTTTATATATATATATATATATATATATGTATATATATATATATATATATATATATATATATATATATATATATATATATATATATGGGCACCATGTGTTTTTACCACTGATTTTCTTTCTTATCAGACCTTTCATTTTTGAATTTTCACCAATTTTCAATTCAATGGAGCAACAAAATGGAGGAGGATCCACAGCCTCCCATTAACCCCGACCCCCACACCCAAAACAACATGATCCCATTTTCCCAAACCTACTGTCACTTTTTTCAATAATATATTGTAGATGAATGTCTTTGAGATGAATATTAGGCGCTGAAAAATATGCGCTGTGAATATTCTGCAATGAAATGTGTGAGTGTTGATTTGTAAGTCCTGAGTTCAGTTAGGAAGTGAATGGGTGGTAACTTTTAGTCATAGCACTTTTGCCCTCAATTCCACTTTAGATGAGTCAAAAAGACCTTAAAAATGGGTTCCCTGCTTCCCATCTGATTAGATTAGACTTATTTTACTGATCCATTGGTTGGAGGTTCTACACACCACCTCCTCTCGGACCGACCCTCCCAGGTCCAACTTGAATCCTTCCTCTCCTCTATGGCTGACTCAGGGCCCTGCCGGGGCCCCCCATTCCCACCACGCCATGGTGGGACACATTATCCCACCACGGCCATAGCTGCGACGGGAGATGCGCCCGCCACTTTAATGTCAGGCAAGATGACAGAAGTGCCAGCCAGCCACAGCGTCGCCGAAAGTTGCAGTTTCAGCAACGCTGTGGCTAGCTGGCACTTCTCAGTCACTGTAACTTCCTCTTGTGACCCCTCGTGTGGGGGTCACAATAGGAAATTATGGCCCTTTTGTTTGCCCTCCCGAACAGGGGCTCTGTACTCTAATCTGCAGATTAGATCACAGAGTTCCCGGGTTCACAGAGGATCAAAGATGCCTCCGGCTCTGTGATCTGTGCTCTGAGCAGAGCATAGATCACTGAGCCCAAGGCGTCTTTGTCCCTTGGCAAAGCTTTACAAAAGATGCCTTGAATTGTGTACTTTTCAAGTCATCTTTTATAAACATAGAAATGTTACATATTTCTATGTTTATAAAAGGTGGCTTGAAAAGTACACCAACCATAGTAAGGTAAGCACACAAGTGAGCGGACCTTACTATGGTTTGTGCACTTTCAAGCCACCTTTTATAAACATAGAAATATGTAACATTTCTATTTTTATAAAAGATGGCTTGAAAAGTATACAAACTATAGTAAGGTACGCATACAAATATATAAATGCTTACATACATTTATGTATTTGTTTGCGCACCTTGCTATGGTTTGTGGACTTTTTAGGCCACTGCTACCATGCAAGACACCCCCCCAAACGAGGGAACTCCTCAATCTCTTACCCCACTTAAAGCACTGCCTGGCACCTCTCGCCCACTGCATTGCTGCTCTCTGCTGCAACTTTCAGTACTATGTTGATGACACCCAGCTCGTTTTCAGTCTCCCCCTCTGCCGCCTCTTCTCCCTCTCTCATCTCGGATTGTCTGCAATCCAGGAGTGGTTTGCTGCCAATGATCTCTGCCTTAATGCCAGTAAGACCAAGATCCTCCTCATCGGCACACCTGCACCTTACTTTCCTGTCACTCTCTGGCCGGCCTCCCTTGGCCCTTTTCCTGCTCTCCCCTGTTAGGCTAAGAACCTCGGGGTAATCTTAGAGTCCACATTCTCCTTCTCTCCTCACATTTCTGATGTCTCTAAGAAGCCAAACTACCAACTGCAACTCCTCAGAGGTATTCTTCCTTTCCTCACCTTCCCCCAGAAGCTCACTGTCTCCAGCGCTCTGGTTCTCTCTAGGCTGGATTACTGCAAAATCCTCTTTCTAAATCTGCCTGCCTCTACTCTCTGCCCTCTACAACTCATCCAGAACAGGACTGCGAGACTTGTCCTTGGCCTCAAGCCCAGGGATCGTATCTCTCAAGCCCTGAAATCTCTCCATTGGCTCTCAGTGGCTGCAAGGATCAAGTTGAAGACCCTCTGCATAGTGCACAAGGCCTTCTGGGTCCTGGCACCGCAATACCTCCAACTCCCTCTTCGTAAATATCTTCCTACTCAAGCTCTTCGCTCCTCCACCTCCAGCTCCCTCAGGGTCAGTCGCTTCTCCAAGCAATGAGTTGGGGTATATCTTTCTTTGGCTGGTGCCTCCTTCTGGAACAGCCTCACTGCCTCTCTGAAACTTGAGCAGAACCCTCTCCGGTTCCGGACGGACCTCAAGACCTTCCTCTTTGCTTCTGCCTTCTCTCTTCCTCTACCCTGCTGATCTCCTGTCTGATACTGCACTGGTCACCTGGCTACCCTCTGAATTTGGGCCCGGGCCTGCCCAGTTCCACCCCTGCACTGCCTCCTGGAAACCCCTGCACTTGGGTCTGTATCTGCAACCCTACAGTGCCCTCACCTGCACGTATTGGACACCTGCTGTCTGCACTTAACCCTTGCACTTGCCACCTACTGGCCATACTACTTGTTTTTGATCCCTTGTATGGCTCTTGCGCCTACCACTTTTGCCCTACACTCTCCCTTGCACTTGCGCGATCTCAATGTCACTAGGCCTAGTAAGATTGTTGTCTTTTTCCTCCATCTGTTTCCCCTCCCTTGCCTCGTCGCGCCTTGAAACACTTGTGTATAGGCACGTTATAAATGCCATATCATATCATCGAGGTCGACTGTACTCCCGTTCACAGTGGAGCAACTTTGCTGAAAATGTTGGGAGGGACATGACATCTAAACGAAAGGGGCCCCTGCCAAATGAGTGGGCCAAAATGGTGTGTCACAAAGGTTGGCCGGACAAAAACCCTTGTCCACGCCTAAAACTACATTAATCTCACTCAACCCCTTTTTTTTCCCTTCTCTCCCACTGTAGAAAGTGCTGGTGGTTTTCACCGTCTTGGATTATGACAAGCTGGGCAAGAACGAAGCTATCGGCAAGGTGTTTGTCGGCTGCAACGCCTCAGGCACTGAGCTGCGGCACTGGTCTGACATGCTGGCCAACCCCAGGAGACCTATTGCACAGTGGCACACCCTGAAGCCTGAGGAGGAAGTGGACGCGGCCCTCGGAATGAAGACCTCATGATATCACTTCCTGTGTGCGAGTGCGAGTGTGCGTGGATACGGGTGTGTGGTTGGGGACGCACACCGGTGCTGGAGTGTGTATATATCTGTGCGGAGCTGTGACGGCTGTGACATAAGCTTTGAGAGACCCTGCCCGTTTTTTTTAATGGTGGTTATTTTGAGAAAATTAACAAATATATGTGATACCCAGTAACGAGGCAACCTCCTTTCCCCTGTGACTGCAACAGGTCCTGCATAGAGGGAGAAAGAGAGATGTGGCGCGAGACATGGATCTGGCAGGGATCAACCATAGTCAGGGTCCTTGTGCAGCAACAAGCTGGCCTTTTGTCAATTTCATGGACCAGCAATATCCACGTGCATGAACTCCTAACCACAACTACCTCTGTAGGTAACAACATTTCCAGTCCTTCGGCACCCGATAAAGTAGCCTACATGCAGCGACCGTGGCATCGCGCTCATGGCCTCCTCCCATTAGACCCTCAGCTGTGATCCCCCTGTGATGACATCTTCATTCAGTGGCAAAACCGAACACCCAACACGTGGGGCCAGATTATCAAAGATTTGCACTTGTACAAAAAAAAAGCATAGCAAATGAATTTAGCACCAAAATAGGAGCAGGCTGTTTTATTTTTGATGCGTGCAGTGTAACATAATAAATGGAGTAGCCACCTTTTATTGTAGGTTACGCAGCAAACCTATTTAAAAAAAAAATCAGACTGATTCATTTTTGCCCACGTGCCAACATTCTTAGATGATATGGTTTGTGACAAAATCAGTTTGCTCCATTTTGTGTTATCAAAGCATTTGCTCACTTTTTAGCTCCACTACAAATCTTTGATAATCTGGCCCCTGAAAGAATTGATGCCACCTGCGGCCAGATTATCTAACATTTGCACCAGGGAAAGAAATGTAAGCAATGTGCTAAGGGAGAGCTGTGCTGCTTAGTACAAAATAGATCAAACAGTTGTTGTCCCGATCCTTATTATCTAAAAACATTTGCACTCAGGCAAAATAAATCCAGCTGTAGTTTTGACTGTGTTTGCGGCAACAACAAAAACATAAGAAATCTGTGCTAACTTTCTTTTTTATGTTTTGCAGCAAACAGTGTACTTCATATTTGCCCATTGGAAAACATTCTTAGATAATTGGGTTTGGGGCAAAACCTGTTTGCTCCCTTTTTTCTGTTATCTAAACAGCAAAACCAGATTATCGAATCTTTGCACTGGTGCAGAAAAGCGCAGCAAATGACTTTTGCACCGACTTTACTGCTTAGATAATTAGGAATGGAGCAAACAGATTTCGCCGCAATTTGTATTATCGAACATGTTTTCACACGCCAAAAAAAGGAAACATACTCAGTTATTAACTATGCCCGATAATTATAATAAAATGAAATGTGGCAAACACATTTCTTTTTATGTCATGCAGCAAACATAATAGAAATAACAGTCTGGTTTATTTTTGTCCCAGTGCAAAGGTTTTTTTTAGATAATACCGATTGTGACAAAACCTGTTTGCTGCCTTCTACATTTTCAAAGCATTTGCCCAGGTTTTAGAGCAAACCTCGTGCAATTCTTAGATATTCTGGCCTCTGGTGCTGAATCCGTTTGCTCCCTTTCATTTGACAAGGGCAAAGTTAAGATAGCCTTGCCCCGCTCGGCACATCATTGCTTTCCTGATTCGGTTGGTTTGTCGCGGCCCATGGCGAGGCTGCGGATGCTACGGACCAGCCGTGCACGCTTCTGACGCCGTGACGACATTTATAACGTAGGGACGCCATCAAAGAGCCCACTTCAAGCACAGGCTAAGGGGTTTCATGAAGTGGCAGTCCCAGTGTGCGCCAGGCATTGGAGTCTATTGAGCCGGTGGCTTAGAAGAGTGAGTGCTTGCCATCCATCACTCAGCCGTGCAAATACTCAGTAGGCATTGATATTCATTTTCACAGCCGCATCGCAAGGACATGTCTAGTTACGCTTACGTTCACCTCATGCAGCTGTGCCAAGAATGTAGGCTTCTGCAATTGCTTGCCCCGGAAGCACTAGCTTGGTCACTGCCATTCATCCTTGTACATATTCTCATTAACACTGGACATGGTTTCCAGCAAAACTGTGCTTGGTTGCAGGGCACCACCTGTCCAGCCAACACAGTTATGAGCACCTGAGCAGTCTAACACCTGCCATTCTCACGGGCAGGCCAATCCCAGTGGGGGGCATAGACAGGTTTCTTAGAAGGCCAGTGGAAGTGAGACAGAGGCCTTCACTTGCCTGACATGTGGTGCGACCCGCCTGCCCTACATACCCCCATTTCCCTGAGTCAGCCTCCTTCTGCACCTTAGTTGGCCAGCGAGCAGACCTCTCTAATGGCCAAAAGAACAGATTTGGTCGGTTGACTCAGAAGTTGGCTATTGAAGTACACTGCAGATTCTGTGTCAAGATGCATCACATAAGGTAATCCCCACAGGTAGCAAGCCACGTTGCCCAAAAGGTGCACTTACACAAGGCGGATCCCCATGCAGCTCTCAGGTACCACACACAACTTTTGAGCACACTTAAACTAGTCTGGCCTTTTTGCGACTGTCAAGCATAAAGTGAGAGGAACCCTCTCAGCAGCACCATGCTGAAATGTGTGTGAGGAAGCCTCAGCAGCACCACCCGGTCCTTTATGAGAGGAACCCTCTCAGCAGCACCATGCTGAAATGTGTGTGAGGAAGCCTCAGCAGCACCACCCGGTCCTTTATGAGAGGAACCCTCTCAGCAGCACCATGCTGAAATGTGTGTGAGGAAGCCTCAGCAGCACCACCCGGTCCTTTATGAGAGGAACCCTCTCAGCAGCACCATGCTGAAGTGTGTGCGTGGAACCCTCTGAGAAGTACAAACCTGAACTGTGTGCAAGGAAGCCTCCAGGCAGCACCATACCCTCTCAGCAGCTCCAACAGGACCTGTGTGTGAGGAACTCTCTCCGCAGCACCACCCTGTCCTGTATGCAAGGAACCCTCTCAGAAGCACCATGCTGAACTGTGTACGAGGAACCCTCAGCAGCTCCACCATGACTTGTATGCAAGGAACTCTCTCCGCAGCACCACCCTGTCCTGTATGCGAGGAACCCTCTCAGAAGAACCACGCTGAACTGTGGGCGAGTAACCCTCAGCAGCACCAACTTGGCCTATATGCAAGAAACCCTCTCAGCAGCACCACACTAAACTGTGTGTGAGGAACCCTCCCAGCACCACCACCCGACCTGTATGTGAGGAACCCTCTCAGCAGCACCATGCTGTAATGTGTGTGAGGAAGCCTCAGCAGCACCACCCGGTCCTTTATGAGAGGAACCCTCTCAGCAGCACCATGCTGAAATGTGTGTGAGGAAGCCTCAGCAGCACCACCCGGTCCTTTATGAGAGGAACCCTCTCAGCAGCACCATGCTGAAATGTGTGTGAGGAAGCCTCAGCAGCACCACCCGGTCCTTTATGAGAGGAACCCTCTCAGCAGCACCATGCTGAAGTGTGTGCGCGGAACCCTCTGAGAAGTACTAACCTGAACTGTGTGCAAGGAAGCCTCCAGGCAGCACCATACCCTCTCAGCAGCTCCAACAGGACCTGTGTGTGAGGAACTCTCTCCGCAGCACCACCCTGTCCTGTATGCAAGGAACCCTCTCAGAAGCACCATGCTGAACTGTGTACGAGGAACCCTCAGCAGCTCCACCATGACTTGTATGCAAGGAACTCTCTCCGCAGCACCACCCTGTCCTGTATGCGAGGAACCCTCTCAGAAGAACCACGCTGAACTGTGGGCGAGTAACCCTCAGCAGCACCAACTTGGCCTATATGCAAGAAACCCTCTCAGCAGCACCACACTAAACTGTGTGTGAGGAACCCTCCCAGCACCACCACCCGACCTGTATGTGAGGAACCCTCTCAGCAGCACCATGCTGTAATGTGTGTGAGGAAGCCTCAGCAGCACCACCCGGTCCTTTATGAGAGGAACACTCTCAGCAGCACCATGCTGAAATGTGTGTGAGGAAGCCTCAGCAGCACCACCCGGACCTTTATGAGAGGAACCCTCTCAGCAGCACCAGGCTGAAGTGTGTGCGCGGAACCCTCTGAGAAGTACTAACCTGAACTGTGTGCAAGGAAGCCTCCAGGCAGCACCATACCCTCTCAGCAGCTCCAACAGGACCTGTGTGTGAGGAACTCTCTCCGCAGCACCACCCTGTCCTGTATGCAAGGAACCCTCTCAGAAGCACCATGCTGAAATGTGTGTGAGGAAGCCTCAGCAGCACCACCCGGACCTTTATGAGAGGAACCCTCTCAGCAGCACCAGGCTGAAGTGTGTGCGCGGAACCCTCTGAGAAGTACTAACCTGAACTGTGTGCAAGGAAGCCTCCAGGCAGCACCATACCCTCTCAGCAGCTCCAACAGGACCTGTGTGTGAGGAACTCTCTCCGCAGCACCACCCTGTCCTGTATGCGAGGAACCCTCTCAGAAGAACCATCCTGAACTGTGTGCGAGGAACCCTCAGCAGCTCCACCATGACCTGTATGCAAGGAACTCTCTCCGCAGCACCACCCTGTCCTGTATGCGAGGAACCCTCTCAGAAGAACCACCCTGACCTGTGTGCGAGGAACCCTCTCAACATCATCACCCTGGACTTTTGTTACCTAGAACTGCACAGCACTGGGGCTCAATTGCAGGCACCGGGGAAGGACGCTGCCTCTTTCTTAAAATATCTATTGATACCGGTCCTATGGGGGGTGGGCGGGCTGTGGGTTCACAATAGCGCGGAGCGGAAGTCCTATTAAAAGTGAATAGGCATATCTTTAATTGGAATGGGGTTGGCGTTCCTTTTCTGCTGGAATGGATTTCATTTTAACTGGGAAAGAGTCCATTTCTACTAGAACTGATAGCATTTGTACTGAAGCGTTTTAACTTTTAACAGAGTAAATTCCATTTCTGCTGGAATTGTTTTATTTTAATTTAACTGGAATTGATTTCTACTGAAAATGCTTCAATTTCTAGCGGTATTCATTTTATTACCACTTGTAAATGTTCCATGTTTTATTGGAACAGATACCACCTTTGCTGGAATTAATTTAATTGTAATCTTACACACCCGGATTCCATTTCTCCTGGAACAGATTTTAAATTGGAACAGATTTAACATCTACAGGAGTTGGTGGCTGTTCTCCTGGAGCAGATTCCATTTCTGCAGGAATGGATCCCACCTCCACTGGAACAGATGCCATTTCTACTGAAATGGAATGTCACCCGCTTTCCAAGACCGATTACGACAATCACTTCTTTTAAGTATTTTACTATTAATAGTCAATGGGAGGAACGACATTGAGACACTGCGATGCCGGACATGCCACCCACCAGAGAAACTGCAAAGGAAGTGTCCGCAGAGCCAGGGTGCTAGGGAGTGCAGGTAAAATGGCAGAAGCCTCATGTTTGAGAGCTAGGGTGGACCGCAGGCTCGGACTGGCCTGTAGGGAAATGGGGCAATGCCCTAACCAAAAAGTGGAACCCTTTTTCAGCCAATGTGGGCCAGTTTTATGAGTTACTTCACTATGCGGCTAGTAGGTTTGACCAGTTTTGCTGAATAAATATCTTTAAAATGCACAATTTGCATCTATTCTTATCAACAACTCCCCCTTCTGCACTATTCAAACAGTCTGTAACAAAGGGAATGAATTGCCATTTGCAACTGTGGGCCACTTTTTCAATGGTGCCCAAGACAATGTTATGCCCCAGTCCCACCCTGGTGGACCGCTAGGGAAACACTTATCTAGATGGGGTAGTAGTTTCCGCAGCTAGCACGAAAAGCACAGAAAACAGGGCATCCTTGATTGTGAAGAAGGGGAACCATACAGGCCGCAGGGATCCAATGGTCATCTGGCCGTGGAGATAGCAGGCCACAGCACACCAATGGCCATCTCGCCGAATGTTCTCTAAGGAGCACAGGACACTATTGGGCATCGAGACTTTACGGAAGCAGGTCGGAGCAGTACAAAGGGCACCAACCATTGTGCCTCTAGTGAGGTTCACGACACGCCAGAACCAGATCACAGGACGCCACTGCCCGTCTAGGGAGGCATGAGGCCGGAGCTAGGGAACAAGGTGCCATTACTCACCCAGATGTGGAAACATCCGGCTGCACTCAGATCAGAGCAAAATTGCTTTTCTCGATTGGACGACAGTAGGCTGGACCTAGAACACGAGGCACCATTGGCCATGCAGATGGGGTGACGGCAGGTCGGAGCCAGAAGACAAGACGCTGGCACTAAGAAAGGAAGGGTCATTATAAGCCGCAACCAAAACAAAGGGCACTATTGCCCGTGCAGATGAGATGGAGGGATAGGAGGCAGCGCCGAGTGAGATCGCAGGGCATAATTGTTCACCTGCATGAGGAAACAGTGGCCGGGGGCAGAACGCAGCGTAGCATTGCCCGTGTAAGTGGGGCCTACTTCTTGAGGTCACTTCTTGAGAAGGATGAAGACCTGTAGTGCACAGGAATGGGACCCAAATGACAATTGATATCAACAGAAAGCCCCCACAGGAGTGGCTGAAGAATCCAAACCTGTGGAAACGGGTGCAAAGAAATGACAGGAGAAAGCGGGTATAGGCATGGAAATACCTGTTGCAGTGGGCGGAGGTGGGAATTGGAAATGCCTTTAAAGAACTGTGGACCAACAAAGTGGTGTAACAGTGAGATTGCAATGGAAAATATTGAGACCGTATATATGGACTGTGTGCCAAGACAAGGCAGTACATAGATCAATTTGATTGGCCGACTGTCCTGATTTGCCGTCACAGTCTATATTATAAACGGCGCTATCTGCATCCCCTAGGCATTCAGAGGCCCGCGGGCCCAAGCTCTTCCTTGATCGATGGTCATGCTTGGAACACAGGTACTCCCACTGACAAAGCCATGTCTTCGGCCCCCAACTGTGACCACTTCCAAGAGCTTTGGCTCTGAAAGGAAATGTCCCAGCGAATCAGCCATCTTCCCTATGCCACTAACTCCGTCTGTTTTCGGGATCCTCGCTGGAAAGGGGCAGTATTTTGTTTAGTGGACAGTAACAGGGCAGAGTAGGCTCCGCCCCTGGATCTTGCCTAGAACAGTTACCCACAATGAAGCGTAGCCTGCTTGTGCCATTTCGATCATGCAGGGCCAGCTATGTGTTGGCTCATGGGCCTATTAGGGCATTCCCTACAGGTTTAGGCCCCTGATAGATGGACTGGGCAACGGCGAGATTCAGTTATATGCCACGCTTTGTATGACATTGTAACCTATTTTTGAATAATGCAAAACTCCCTAACAAGCTGCTGATTGGCTGTATTAGCAGCTTATTTGTACCATTTCTGTAGGATATGTGTGGTGCCTTTTAGGGTGAGAGAACTTTCTAGCTAAGTTGGGGAACCTCTAGGAGTACTGGGAGGCCAGGACTAACAATATATGTGTCCCAATGAGCACAGCTGTGAAGTTTGCTGAGGTCCTCTGAATCGGCAGAGCTGAAGAAAGGACTTAAGTGGCTCAAGGGCTCCTAAATCTGGAGACCATTGATTTGCACTGTACAGAGACGTTGCTAGGGAGGGCTGAGGGGGCTATAGCCCCGGGTCTTTTGGTTGTAGCCCCGGATAGAAGCTTAGGAGGTACAACCAAAAGACTAGCTAGCCCTGAGTCTCGACAGACAGTCCCGGCATTAGTGTAGCCCCGGATCTTTTCCAGACCTAGCAACACTTCATGCTTCCTAACTTGAAAGCCCTGGTAAGCGTGTGTTGCAGGTACCCCACAATTCCCAAGTGCTGCGCCAGTTGACTGTGATCCTTAGCTAGTAAATCATCGAAAATGGCACCCTTACCTCTTTCTCCTCAGGATGCTGTCCTTCTCACTGAAAATCGACAGTGTTTGGATTGAGGTCACCAGGCTTCGTACAGATTCATGCCACTGCTTCTTTCGACCATTAAAAAGGTCCTCTTCTAAAGGTGAAAATATATTCATTTGAATAAATGAACCAGACTCCCACCAAAGAGCACACCCAGAAATGTCTGGGAGGAGACATTGTGTTCGGTGGCCACTCGGTTTAGCTCGAGGGCATCTGAAGGAAGGTCCCTCCACAGAGCTGTCAAGACGTGCATCGGCAATGCTCCGTTATTTGAGATTATCTGCGGTCCTTGACCCATTTGAACCATCAAAGCAACCTAAGGTGGACATAGGTCTTGCAATCTTCTCCCTGGCCTTAGGGCACAGCTCACCTGTCTCTTTGCAGATGCTGGAGGTGCCTGTGTTCCCTGGATTAATTCTCTTCTTGGGGAGCGAAGACTTCTCAGACAGCGAACGAGATTTCTGCTGGTGCCCACAGTGGAGCAAGGTTGACCATCATCTTTTAGTCCTGTTCTGGAATTAGCATGGAAAATCAAAGCATTTTCAATTTTGTACACGACTATCTCCTCCCAAATCCCATTTCCTCTGCTCGTCCATTAACAGTCGTGTTTAATCAGGTGGTAAGAGAATACCCTTGAAGATGAGACTCCCCTGACAATCTGCAGCGTAGATGCACCTGTTTTGGCTCCCCGGCATCCTCATTTGATTAGATCCGGGCTGCCGGGGAGCTGTCAAATTTCCCTTTGAAGCAAAGAACAAACAATCTCTCTCCCTTTGAAGAAAGCAAACAAAGGGTGCAGAAAAAAATAGATATTCTACTTCCCATAAATACATGCCGGGCAATCTGATTCCAACACAGTGCCCCAAAGAGCAGCAGTCGCTGCATACAGTTTATATCGTGCCCTTGGCGATTGGACTGGGGTGGTGGTGGAAGAGGAGCAGTGGGGTGGTGGTGCCTCCTCTAGGGTCATTGAGGCACATGTCCCCAGGGCGGTCAGGCTCATGCGCCTTCCTGATGCAGTTTCTATGTGTGTGCAGGCGTGGAGAATGTGTGTTGGAACCGAATGGGCTTTGCTGTAGGAGGTGATGCCGCCTGAATTGGAGTCCCCTGTATGGCCTGTTGGAGTTGCAAAGGGTGCTTGTGATGGAGTGTCAGTGTGTGAAGCTGGAGCCTGCAGGGTTTCTGGTTTACACACATCACATGTGGAGGGCGGACGCTGCCTGGGATCAAGGGATTTCCATGAGGAGAATCTCCGGGACCAACACTGATGTCTTTTTGATACTTTGATAGACTATTTTGTGATGACAATATTGTGATACTGTTTTATCTTCTGGCCTCTTGGGTCTCTTTATTTCTATCCTCTTACTCCCTTGCCCTTTCCCTCCATTCTTGCTCTACCCCAATGCTTGCTTTTCCATTGCATTTTCTTCCTCTAATAAACAACCTTGATCTTTCTCTACTCTCGCATTCATGCTTTCACCTTCTCTTTTTCTCCCCTCTTCATTTTTGTATTCATCTTTCTCAGCCTTTTAATCTCCATTTGAAGTTGCTTTCCTTATACCATTCTTCTTCCCTTTCTACACTTTTCTGACATTTTGTTTACTGTTTCACTGATTCTCTCCATTTGGTGTCCACAGCTGAATTCATCTTTATTTTCTCTTTTTCCTTGTATTTTCCCCTCCAGTGTATACTACTTTATTGTTTCATCCTTCACTTATCTAACTTTCACTCTAGTTATTTACTAGTTCTTTCTCTTGGCATTCCTGCATGTCCTTCTGTCTCCTTTTTCCTTCTTGCAGGAAGGGGCACGGGCATGTTATGATTTGCCCATGCCTTTTACCACGCGCCCACAATCTGCCCTTTGCTGACCTTTACTTGCTATCTTTTTGTGATGTTGATATGTTGCTGTTTCCATGCTTGTACAATGCACTGACAGTGCTCCCTCTGCAGTCGGCCTCTATCCTACTCTAAATGTGGTCGTGCCGCGACGGAGAAACGTCCAGCGAGTGACTGTCACCTTTGGTTGGGTGGCGGCACCTTCTCATTGCATGTTGTTTCAGAAAGAATCGAGGGCTACCTAGAATACTTGCCCAATTAGACATCATTCCTGCTACATGGGCACACACACCCAAGCATCACCCCCATCATGCCAGCAAGGCAGCCTGGGCCGGCCCGGGCACCTCTTTGGCCCCACTGTCAGCAGGCCACAGGACTTTCCACTCCTTGTCCCTTTCCAGAATTATTGCCTTATTGAGGTCAGTACATGGATACTGTTTCTAAAGTGTTAAACTGAGGTCCCATGAAAAGCAAGGCACTGCATAAATTAAAACTGCAGTTTCTAATGCGTCTGGGTAAGGCAGGTCTAGAGGAGGGGTTGAATGTGCCATTAAAGCCCTCCTCCAATTTTCGTTCTGTTGCCTGACAATAGACCATCAGAATAAGCAAACATCATTGCCACATAGCTCCTGATTGGCTGCTGACATGGGAGCGACACATCCACCCTATATTAGAGGCAAGCACCTTAGAGGAGAATTACAACATTTCACAACAAGCCTCTGAAAGACCAATAGGGCACAGGGTAGAGGCAGCCCCGTGTCAGAAAATGTCACAATGTTCCTCTAAGGTGTGTTTGCCTCCCAACATTATCACACTACAACGTACTGTGCACCGGGACCAAGAATCCAATCATGACGTCAGGAGACGTCAGACCACGTACCCCATTGCCGACCCATAGAGCTGTGGTTTTCCTTGACACCTCTTGTTTAGCTGTAAAACTGTACTTAATAAAGGTTCCATTTCGAACATATTTTAATATTTATGTATTTGAATGAAAAGTAAAAGTTGTCTGTTACTGAATAAATGAAAGATATATATTTAAAAATAAATTGCTCGTGTCGTTGTGGCAAGTTGTCGGGTGCCAAAGCATGACGGATCCGGTTGCACTGCTTTCGTTTCACAGAACACTCATTTTCTAACTGTACCTGACGTAACGATCTGTATTTAATATTTGTTTGAATAAGCTGTGTGCACTCAGGTGATGTGTGGCGACGCACTTGCATCACCACGTGTGTTTGATAAGAGAGTTGTCTGTGAAAAGATTGAATAGAAAATACCGAATTTTTGGAATTTAAAATTTCGACTTAAAATGCGGGGGGACAAATCCCACAACCCAGACCCAACATTCCCCCTATAGCCTAATCTAAGCTTTTACCCCAATCCCCATCAATTAATTTGCAAAAAAAGTCAAAACATTTGAATACAAAAATTCGGCATTCTTTTGCCTGTGTTTTTTCATTCGAATTTGTCTGCGGATACCTGATAAGAGTCCAAGAGCCTGACTCCCAGAGCGTTTTCCTATGGGATTGCACCATTATAAAATACGTCAGTGAATCAGGCCTCAAGTGTCCAGTGTGTCTGTCGCGCTAATTCTGACTATACTTAAGAGTGTACACATGAAACGCCTTATATCAAAATCAAAACACGCAAAATCATTTTGTTGTTGAATAACGTTTGAAATATCAATAATTCGAGGCTTATTTGAATAAAATCTAACAATGTAGAATGAAAGTGGACCGCCTACCTGTCCTACACGTGTTTCAACCGACAAGGGTCTTTGTCAAGGCTAAAGATGTAGGTAATTCCTGCCAATAGTCATGTCGTAGTTGGCCACAGGCTGTAAGGTTATAGTCGTGCTGAATATCAGAATAGATGTTGTAGTGAGCTGCAGTGTATGGAACTGAAAAGTAGTGCTCTAGTGCATCATACACACGTTTTGTGATGGACTTGTGCCTAAGGTTTTCCTGAAGGCCCCAATTGTCATGTAGTCACAAAAAATTCAGTTCAGTTCACTGCAGTGTGGCTCTTATCGCGTACCGTAACAAATGGAGTAGATTCAACAAAATGATTGTGTGTGTTTTGCTCTTGATGTAAAGCATTTCATTGTTTTGTTGTGTTCAACCGTAATTATAGTCAGAATTAGCGCGATCGACACACAGGTCACTAGTGCACTTATTTACTTTTTTTGCACTATGAATGATGTCACCTGTTTTAGCATGTTTTATTTTTCCAGTACATAGTGCACATGACGACAGTTGCATGGAGGGCACCGCATCCCTGAAAGTACAACCACTCACTGGTCCCTCTCCAACCCCAGCTCAACCCTGAGCAGGCGACACTGAATTGAGGCGCAGAGTATTGATCACGCTTGGTGGGAGAAATATGAGTGACAACGCTGAAAAGAATGGGGAAAATGTGACCGGTAATAACAAGACTGACCATTTCTACAGCACACATCACAAAACTAAATGTATGTTGTTGCTTTTAATGCTATGCCTTGTTATTGCCTAGCTCACGGAAAGTCACCAGCATGGCTACTGCCAGACTCATAACGAGGCCAGTTGGTTCAGAAAACCTTATTTCAGGCAAGGGAAGGGATGTGCCGGCGCTTCGTCCTCACTTGCACATCACCTTTGGGACTTCGTGTAAACAAAAGTGTCAATTTATAGAGTAGGGGCGCTTAAAGCATGCCGCTACACTTATTGTTCTAGTGACTTGAGTGAAATGATCCCCTCCCATTCACTTCCCCATCAATATAAAACCAGTTTGGGCTATGCCCCAGGTTCCATGTAAGGAAGGTCGACTTGACACAAAAACCACAGTCGAATTAGCCACAGGGATTGAATGGCCTGGTGGCGGCACTCTCAGTCTAAAGTTGTACCCATGCGTCTCCAATTTTTTAAAACACCCCATTTCCTTGTTTTCAATATTCATTGTAAATGACCGGTATTCCTGAAATCAAAGAGGGTGTAAAAAAATGACAACACCCCGATTCTTCAAATTGCCTAACCTGCACAAGACAACGGCATCTCTGTGGGTTACCAGTCATTTGGTCGAAAACCAAATGGTCGAATGACCATTTGATCGAAGTAAAATGGTTGAAAAAAAAGGTCAAATATTTTTTTATTTTATTTTTTTTATTTTATGGGGGGTTATCCTCCTAAGCCCCCCTTTTTCTTTATCAAAACTATTTTTTAAGCAACCAAAACTTTAAAACAATATATAAATAAATCAATTCGACCTTTTTTTTCGACCATTTTGATTCGATCAAATGGTCATTCGACCATTTATTTTCGACCATTTGACCGGACACCATCTCTGTGTATTGCCGGACTCCTCTTGACTCACCGAATTGTTTCACACAAGCATCTCCTGAATGAAATGTGCTGGTGTGTGTATGCATTAATACCTCACTGTTTTCATGTCAACTTAGACACATCGCAGATTAGCTAGAGACAAAGAAAATCTGGCTCATGTGTTTCAGGCATTTACTGTGGAGTACACACAGAATGAGGGGCTTTGGAATGCCTGTGGCCCTTTCCCAGCGATCTGTGACTTGTCAGGGAAAGGGCCCATTAGCATTCTCCATTTCACACTTGTGTCTCCTCCAACCCAGAAATAAAAGATAAGACTTCAAAGAAATATGGCCAGCACCCCCCCACCCCAAAAAAAAACCCTCATTAGGATTTCACGGAGGCAACCCTCCATATTTAACACTTCAAAAAGCACCCTTTTCCTCGTTTTCAGGGACGAGGATGCGTACCACAGAAAGCTTTAAGTGCCACCACCGGGGTGATTGACGGTTCCCGTAGGGAGCAGAGCGACTGGGCGAGCAGGGAGTTTATCAGCACGGTTCGGCAAGTAGGTTGGTGTTTCTCTGCCATGCTAAGGGCTGAAAGTTCGATGTTCTGCATGGCTGAGAACTGCCTTGATGATGGATCAAATGGGTCCGTATTGCACTGGCAACAGCCACCTCACCTCGGCCACTAGAGAAGAAGATCAATAAAAGCTGCACCAGACATCAGAGGATAAGGGCCTCATTCTGATTGTGTCGGTCCGGTAACAACAGTGCCGGTAAGCCTAACGGCACCGGTGCTTCCGTGGTCCCCATTCCCATTGAGTCCCATTGGGTCAAATGGGACTGGTGATTAACAGTTTACCGACGCCTGACTTCCTGGAACGGCAGGGTTGTAATACACGGGTATTACCGGCAAGCCAGGCGCTGGTAAATATTGCAAGTCCGGCGGCAACCCGCTGGTAGCACCGGCAGGTTTACCGCTGGACTTGTAATGAGGCCCTATGTGTCTCTATGTCTATGTGATTGATGCAACTGACTTGTAAAAACAAGCAGTTTTGACTACACAGGAAACCTTTCTTTGAGCAGGAAGTGTATGCACACTGCTGGTGCTCACTGGTGGGCAGCTTGAGAAAGGCCCACTGGCTGCATAGCTCTCCAGTATTGTTGATAGTTCATGGATGCTAATCTCACAAGCGCTCCAAGGCTTTGCTAGTGTTGGTCCCACGCAGGGCTTTAAGTGGGCCGGGGCCTGCCGGGGCCGGGCCCCGGCAGTCTCCAAAAAGTGGGACTGAGCCGGGGCCCTGCCGGGGCCCCCCCTTCCACTGCACGCAACATTGGCGGGATGCATTATCCCGTCGCGGCGGCAGCCGCGACGGGAGATGCGCCTGCCATGAAGTCAGGCATCTGACAGAAGTGGCAGCCAACCACAGCGATGCTGTGCCTGGCTGCCACTTCTGTAAGTCATAGTAACTGCCTCTGATGACCTCTCGCGCGAGGGGTCACCAGAGGCAGTTACTGTGCCTTTGTTTCCCCAGGTCGCCGAGGCGTCTTTAACCCTCGGCGAACCTGGGGATTCCTCGACATTTTTCGAGCTTTATGAAAGATGGCTTGAAAAGTACACAATTCAAGCCATCTTTTATAAAGCTTTGCCGAAGGACAATTTTGTCCGTAGTCAAAGTTTTATAAAAGATGGCTTGAATTGTGTACTTTCAAAGCCATCTTTTATAAAATCGAAATGTTTAAAAAAAAAATGGCCTGAAAAGTAGGCAAACCGTAAGGTATGCACACACACATATATATGCATGTTATATATCTGTGTGCGTACCTTACTATGGTTTGTGTACTTTGCAAGCCATCTTTTCTAAACATAGTAATAAATAATATTTCTATGTTTAGAAAAGATGGCTTGCAAAGTACACAAACCATAGTAAGGTACGCACACAGATATATAACATGCATATATATGTGTGTGCATACCTTACGATTTGCGTACGTTTTAGGCCACGCCCCCACAAGCCACGCCCCCAAATGAGGGCCCCCCCTCGATTTCTTACCCCACTTAAAGCCCTGGTCCCACGTTCAGTCTTGGCTCTAGCACAGAAGACCGTCTGTTGTGATACCCCAACCTGCCCCAAGCGTCTTTAGCAAGAGACCCCCTTGTCCTAAAAATTCAAGGTCCACTTCTGATGACAAAGCAGCCGCTTTACTCACATTCCTGCCCAGAGTGTATAGGGGCCTATTCGGTTTCTAAAGAATGTAATAATTGGAAATTGTTAAGAAAATCGCTTGATGGTTCCTGTCAGATGAAACTTGAAGATGCAAGTGAAGCTTCGGGGGGGGGGAGGGAGGGGGCTGGGATTAGCTATGTGTGGGATGTTCGAAAAGCAAGGCCACACATTTCATTCCTCCAGAGACATATTTCAGCGGTAGTACATTTAAACAATCTCCAAAATGCATCATAAACATTGCATTACGATTTAGTGTTCCCTTCTTACAGGCTAGTAACCCTGAGAGGTTGGGGGCTGTGGGGGTGGTTAGGCCTCAGGCCTACACAGAACTCCATCTTACTCCGTCCCTGCAAAATAACCGACTTAACATTTGTGAAGAGTGAGCGACAACACATTGGAAGCTTTATAACAAACACTTTACTTCAAAGAGATGAGGGGGTGAAGAGAGGTGGTGGGAAGATGATGAGGTGCACGGGAGGGAGTTTAAGAAGAGCAGAAAGGCAGGCTGTCCTCACCAAAGAGTCCCATGGCGCAGAGGCCCGCCAGAGTTCTCTGTAGTCCAGTCTAGCCCTGCACACCTAATGGGTTTCTAACAGAGCATTTCTTAAACCCCAGCAGGTCAGCGCTACGTGTACCTTCCACGCTCATTCGGCACACACTACTTCTGTGTCCCAAAGTCACGTGGTTTTTATACTTGCTGAGCGCTGACAAGGATATCGCCCTCCACCTGTTTAATAAAAGGGGCGCTGACTCGAAGCATCATCAGAGGGCCGGAAAAATTAACACAGAAAGTTGTTTGTTTATTTAACTGTGCTTTCGGTGCCTATGTCACGCCTATAACCAGTGCTTTAAGTGGCCTGCAGCACAAGCCGGGGCTCATAGACGGGCGTGGCCTAGCAGGGAGTCAACACCGCCATTAAATGCAAGCAACAATTTACCCGACCTGCATGCTATCTGTTAAGCCACGCCCCCATAAGAGCCCCAGCTCGATTTTGCAAAAGGGCCGGCCGAGGCCATGCCCTAACTGCAAGCATTCATGTCAGGTAATTGTTATCTAGGCTTTTAATTGCGGTGCTGACCCCCTGCCAGGCACCCATTCACTAGAGATGGGAGGACCATCACACTTTACCTGTGTTGCAAGGGTGATGATCCCTGTATCTCTAATGAAAGGGGTGTCTGGCAGAGGGGGGTCGGCGACACAAAAAGAAGGCAATGCTTTTTTTTGTAAAGGCTGAAGCACTTGTGCAAGAGCTTCAGGCTTTACAAAAGAAAGCCTTGACTTTTTATTGTGTCGCCTGCCAGACACCCTTTCATTAGAGATGCAGGGATCATCACCCCTGCATCTCTAATGAAAGGGGTGCTTGGCAGCAGAGTCAGTGACACAATCAAAAATAAAGGCTTTTGTTTCTAAAGCCTGTAGCTCTTGCTTATATGCGAGAGCTTCAGGCTTTAGAAAAAAAGCTTTATTGAACCCCGACAGAGCCCCGTCTCAGAATTTGTTTCGTAGCCTACTCAGCCTCGGCTCCAGCTAGTCCCATCCCACTTAAAGCCCTGCCTATAACCATAGCTCCTGAGGCACGGCCTGATCACTTCTACACAACTGACACTGGTTGGGGGGATGGAGGGGGGCTGAGACATGGCTGCTCCAGTTTCTGGCACATTGCGGAGGTAAGAGCCAGGGGTCCTTCCTGCCAGAAACGAAGTATTGAAAGACACACTTGAAGTTAAGACAATCACTGTATCTTTCCGCCCCGTTAATGTTTTCCACACCATCACCCCACGATCCCATCCATGAGCCAGTCCACATTACAGGCGCTGAGTGAGCAGGTGCTGAGTGAGTGTGGGTCACAGCTCCAGGCGGAGGAGAGCTTGTGCGCCCTAGTCCAAGTTAGGATTTTCTGGGTTTAGCAGGCCTGGTATCCTGCAAGTCCTTCCAGTTGGTCCTGCATGCACATGCATTGGTAACACGATGGCTGCGGATGCCGGGGATGTGAACAGAGACATCATGGGAAGAATTACACCTATGTCTGATTTGATATGCTGGTTGATCCTTGTGACCAGGGCTCGAGAGGCAAACTAGGGATGGAGCGGCTTGAGATGTATTTAGCAGCCAGCAGGGAAGATGACGACAATGCCAAGCGATCATCACTGCTATACACGGCGGTGTCCTCCGAAAAACCATATATTTTAATCATTGGTTATCAGACTGCAAGGGTGGCCTTGGAGGAGTCTTTCAGCCCCATGCTAAAGGCTGAATCTAAGAGATTCGGTGGTCAGTCATAATGTAGAATGCAATAATGTAGAAAGTCAAAATGTCGAATTTTTTTTTAGAAAACAATAATGTCAAAAAACAATAATGTCGAATTTTTTCTACATTTTTTAGCATTTTTTCGAATAAATAAATATATATATAATTAAAATGTGTTGAGTATGAGGGGTGAGAGGGTGGTGGGGGGGGTGGCCGGGGGGTGTTGGGTGAGGGAGGTTGGGGGGGACCCCCCCTAGTAAATGATACTCTTTTTGTTTATTTATTTATTGATAGTGGTAATTGACATTTTTTTCGACATTTTTTTTTCTAAAAATTGACTCTTTTCATTATATGTATAGGTTTTCGACATTATTGTTTTCTACATTTTTTTTTCTACATTTTTGTAAGTCGACATTTTTTTTTCTACATTATGACTATAAACCAAGAGATTCATGTTGCGTGATGCCAGGCAGAGCGAGAAAGAGAGCGTGGATGCCTTTCCTGCGCGACGGATGCCAATTGGCTTTGGCGTGTACTCTGATTAATGAGGAGGATGAAGTGAGGGTGCAAGTAATTCAGGGTTGCCATTCCGTCATACTATGCAACACATTCTACTAGAACCGGCAATACCATTATCAAGAATCCTACAGCTTGCCAGAGCACATCAATTAGCCGAAGAGAGGGCTTTGTGAATGGCCACCGAAGTGGAAGGTGTATGTGCAACTGCCAAGGCAAGAGGAAAACCAATGAGCATTAACACGAAGTCTGAGAATGCGCTGGCTCACTCGGAAGGAAGTAGCAATTGTGGAGGCACGTTGCCTCACGCAGGCAGTTGCCCAGTAAAAGGACAAACATGTGGCATATGCAGAAGAGTGAATCATTTTGCAAGAGTGTGTGGTTCCCAATTCTCACAGCAATGCCCTAGAGTGCGTTTGAACACAAAGAAAGCAAAGACAAAGGTTGCGCAAGTGGAAGCATCTCAACAACCTCGTGAGGAAGAAGACCCAGAAGAGGAAGGAGACGTCTTCTTCGTATCTAGTATGTTAAGAGCACGAAGCAAATGTCGGAGACAACCCCGCTGCTCACCCTTTGCCTAGGGTATGTACCTCAAAGATGTGGCCAGTCTGCCGGAGAGGTACAAGGTCTTTTTTTAAGGGTTGGCTGTCTAATAAAGACATCAGTATGACTACACATACATGACATGGTACAGCAGATTGCCCTGAAACACAGAAGAGTTCCCTTCCACATACGGGATGAGGTGGCGGAAGAACTAAATAAACTGGTCAAGGCTAACATCATTGAGAAGGGGACAGGATCTACCCCTTGGGTGTTCCCAATTGTGATAGCGGACAAGCCTAAACAGCCTGGATCAGTGTGCGTATGCGTTGACATGTGTTGGCCGAGCAAGGCGGTCAAAAGCGAAAGACATTTTACTCGATCATGGAATATTTTGTTGCAGTCCTCTGAGGGGCTTCAGTGTTTTCAAAATAGTACCTCAATGCAGATTATCCTCAACTGATTCTTAACTCCGATTCCAGGTACATAACTACTTTTAGTACTCATCTCATGAGGGGCTCTGTAGGTAGAAGAGGATCAGCTTTGGTATTTCCTATGTTGTGGATGTGTTTTAGCACACTATTTGCAGTGTGCTAGCTGGCCTCCAGGGCATGCTTAAGATAAGTGATGATATCTTGATATATGCGTCCAATGTAGTGGAACGCCTAGAGGAGGTCCAAACACATCTTTAGGAAACAAGGTTGGACTCTTAATAAAGAGAATTGTGAATTCCTAAAGGAAAAGATGGATTTTTTTGCATATATCTTTCAGGCAGAAGGCCTCTCGGCAGATCTGCAAAAACTGGAAGACATTCATGTGGCTCCTGCCACAAAAGCTCTATCTAAAGTCAGGAGTTTTCTGGGGATGGTAACCTATTAATCAATGATTTGGCAACAGTATCGAAACCTACACATACGTTGACGAAGAAGGACCCACTGTGATCATTTACTCTGCTGGAAGACAATGCTTTTGTACAACAAAATAAATGTCCTCTTGTCAACGGCAACTATGGCATTCTTCAACCCGGCTCGACCATTGGAACGCCTTGTGTTTGTGAGTCCTTTTGGCATGGGAGTGGTTCTCAAACAAAATGATCACTGCAGGGAGATTGTGACTATTGTCTATTCAAGTAGGGGGTTGTTGGAAACAGACACGCTTCTCTCAGATAGATCGAGGCGTGCCAACAGTGCTTTGGGGATGCCGCAATTTCCACATATATCTGTATGGCAAGCCAGTGTCATTGATTACTGATAATAAGTCATTAGTCCCCATTATGTCAGGAGCAGCATTGCATCCTCCTGCCAGGATAGAAAGATGCCTCCTGCAACTGCAAGAGTATTACATCACATTCATATACAAGCCTGGGTGTGACAATACAGCAGATTATTTGTCTCGTCATCCAAACACAACTGGAGCTAAAAAGGGGGCAGAAGAAGCAGAAGCTGAAGAAAACATATGTATGATATCCAAAGTTGCTGTTCCAGTATCCATGTCATTACAGGCTATTTCTAGTAGCAAATAAACCAAACCACCGAATTCCAAAACCACTGTACCTAGCCAGTATGACCAGGTAAGGGTTAAAAACAGCCAAAACAGCAGGAGTCATGGTGAAAATCTCCTTCAGCAGATCAGCAGACCGGATACCTCCAAGTTACAGGAACCAGCAGGCAAGAGAATGAGTTAGGGGCAGGGCAGAACCTATATACCCCAGTGAAAGAGATTTAGCCACAGGCCAGCCAGCAAATCTCAAAAAGGGGCTTGGGGCAGAGGCTCAGATGGCCAAAGATACTGTTTGGTCATTGGGGCTGCGACTCAGCCAAATCAACCTTAACAGGAAGTGAGAGGGATAGTCCATGGACCTAAACTAGCCTGAATTAGTTAAGACCAATATCAAGGCTACCATGACGGGCACACAAAGAGTCCACATGGTCAGACAGCCATTTTGAGCCCACCCCGTGGTTTCCTAAGCAAAGGGAAGCCCAAGAAAAGAAAATGGCTGGGAGCAGGCTTTTTTTTAACATTGGTACTTCAATGACTACCAAAAAGGTGCATTTGGCTGCCAATTAGGTAAAATGGCTTGCACCCTTGAAGAAGTAAACATTAAAGCACAGCTACCAACCTATTGTCTAAAACCAATTCATATTGAAATAATCACACTAAGGCAAAAATGGTTAGGATAGGGCACCTTAAGGGGCCTCCAAGTATGACATACCTTATGTAAGGTGAAAAGGGATATAATGGAAGGGGACTTCAAGAGAAGGCTATCTGGCCACCAAAAAGAGATGAAGGAACCAATAAAGACAAGGAGTAAAAGCAAAAAGTTGAAGGGCCCCAAAAAGTGACCCTAGAATCCCCCAAATAGCAATACTGGCTGAACAGTGGTACAATAGCATAATGTAATAATTAGTACTACTTACGAGAGTTGACATGGTAGGGCGGTGGACAGAAAAGGAACATAAATGACACCAAACGTCTTAACTTTGTCCAGTAATAAAGGTGTCAACACTAGAGAAGTTGGCATATACATGTTAACATGTTCTACCAGTGTGATATGAGTAAAGAAGGAGGAACTCAATCCTGCTCTTGTTCAGACAGAGCCTCAAAGATCTCCTTCACTTTCAAATGTTTTGTATCAGAGTGTTCCCGTTGAACCTGAAATTTACCACAGTGTCATCTACGTAGTTGTGGAATGTGACTCTAAACTGTGCAAGCAGTTTGAAAATGGGGCATGTGTTGATCTATAATAATCGAAAGGCAGGATCCCTGCAGAACACCACTCTCAATGTTAAAGGGGAGTGAATTAACTCCACCAACCTTAAAACTGAACTGTATGCCACTCAGAAAGGACCCTATACAATTGTTGGATTCCCTCAGCTCCTAGATCACTTTGTCTAGTCTGAAAAGCAGGACAGCATATTCCGGTGTCAAAGGTTACCTATAGATAAATAACATCGAAGGCAAGCTTCATGTTCATCTAGGATAGAGGACACATCCAAGAGGGTTTTTTTGATACCCCTACAGGGCCTAAAGTCTGATTGCCAGTTGTCCAATAAATTATGTTTTTGGTAAAGGATCAGAGTTTCGCATATGGTACTTTATTCAAAATCTTCAAAAGAAAAGGATGTTTAGCCTGTAGTTCACAACTATAAACAGGTCCAAAACTATGGGATGAGAGAAGCTTGTTTGAGATTGCTATGGATAGCATGTTTGCAGAAGGAAAGATTTATGAAATCTGTTACGAGCGTGGCAAACGACGTGGCACACTCTTTTATTAGGGTGGAAAGAACATGGTGTGTTCAAACATGTTGTGATATTCATTTTTTGTAATAATTCAAATACTAGGATCTCTGGGGCTGGGGTGAATGAGAAAGGGACCCTGGTGGTACAGGGAATCGTCTATGGGGATTAGCCTGGGGGAAATAAATGTAAGGGAGCTGAAACTTTGAGAGAGTTAGGTAGAAATCTTGTCAGTGAGGTATGTTTGTTCTAATGATGTCGGTGATATAGGTTTGTACACATTTCTTAGTAAACTAAAGAGAGCCTGAGTTGTGGCATCAACCTCTGCTGAATAACAGGATTTCTTAGCTCATATGACGGCAGTCTTAAAAGATATGTGGGCAGCTCCAAGTTCATCCTGGCAGTGAACTAAGAAGGTCATCCTACATGTGCAGGAGGGTATGTCCATGTTTCATTGACTGTCATTAGATAGTCTGAAATTTGGTTGATTACTTTTGGTGGATTTGACTAAATACATATCAATATATATGTATATGTGTTGGTAAGGCGTGTGAGGGGTCAGAAATGTGATGCAGACCAGTAGATAGCGTTTTTCCAAAAGTAGGCCTTTTATTAAATAATAAAGGTGGAGTAAACGCCTCAATTTCCCTAACCTAAAGAGGATTTCCCTGCCTATAAAACTAAGACTAGAGGAAAACACTCTAAAAAGGTATCTGTCCCTCACACTTATACATACAACAAATCATACAGGTATCATATGGCTGTTGAAACTCAATAATACAACAATAACGTTCAACCATACATTCTGTAAACATGTATCGTTATAACCAGGGTCGGGTTCCCTTCCCAAGGATTAATTTAGGATTTTCCAAACCAAAGTTCAAATCAAAACAGTTCCTTTCAATAGTTAAGTTTGGTTCCAATTATAATAGAAGGTTCTTTTTACTCCACAAGTCACTCACTTGACACTTGAACCATTTTTTTGTTAAACAAAATATATCACTCTTCTAAAGGCTTGTCAAGGTTCCACAGTTCTTCCCTGGTAAACCTTGCACTTAGTCAGTTTTCAATACCATTTCTCTTCAATGCAAAACACAACTATTTCCACATGTCTTCTTCTTAAACAATAACGTTTTATCAGGATGTTTTTTCCACAGTTTATTACAACACAATAGTGGCCTTGCCACTTTCTTTCCACCACAACCTTCTACCACTTAGCAGTACTTTAATTGTCTTCTTCCTGGTCCACTAACCTGCCAGGGCTAACCACTAACAGTCCCTTTCCTGGTGTCCTTGCCTGCCAGGATAAAACGACTACTACTACTACAGGCACTCTGTGGTGAGGTTGCTTCAGGCTTTAACACATTTCAATACTTAATGTGGAAAAGTGAAAACCCAACCACTTTTTCATTCATAGATGACAACACCTTGTCAATGTCTCTGGCTTTGGTTCATTTGCCCCAGGCAATGCAGATTATATTCCTCTCCCCCTTGATATAGTTTACAAGGGGGGGGGGAGGGGTTGTTCTGCCATCTTTGATTTCCCTTAATTTCCTTTTGTTGGCTTTGACAATACTTGTTATATTTCTCTTTTAAAAATGCTCTTTCTGAGACACAATCATCTTGTGTGAATATTCTTCCCCTTTGGCTTTGGCAAAGGTAGTTACAATATTCTTTTCCAGCTGAGTTAAATAGTAAATAAACCCTCTTGACTTAGACAATGGTAGTTACAATGTTCCTCCACTTGTTCTCTCTTCATATAAGACTTACGCCCACTTCAACAATAGTGGATAAAATGTTCTTCAATTCCATCTCTTTTAACATAAGAATCATGCTGTGCTCTAGCACCTTGAAGCATATCTTGTGCTAGATGGAATTACCAATAAAGATCTCAGACCAAATAACTGGACAGACTCAAATAATATGGCAAAGTACTACTTTATTCTCAATTTAATAAGGCAGGGTCAACTGGCAGACATCTGACTGATGCTTGCACAGTCACACACAAACTTGATTACACAAAGGTCTTATACCCCAATATGCGTCACCTATTACATCATCCTACATGGCAAACTATAAAACGTATTAGTGGTAGGGATTTCTTAGGGGAACATGTCTACGTATATAATACATAGGGGTTAGTACACCATTGGCTGTCTTTTATCTGATTGGTTGGCATTCTCACCCAACCTTTAACTTTTGGCTCGGCTAGCAGCACATAAGCGAAACGAAACCCAGGTTCTTGAATCACGTCAGATTACTCCCCACTTTCCGAATTAGTCCATCATCTCTCATCAATCCAGACATGAGCCAAAGTTTCCCATCTGTAGTTGACCTTCTATCCGGCTTTCTCTTCTGGGACAATCAAGGGAGTGTAAGCACATCACTATCTTTATCAGAGGTTTCATTAGTAGCCCTTGTTTTCTACTTCTGAGTCGCATAAGGAGAGACCACAAATGTGTCCATTTCAGCCTCCTATTTACTGCTATTTGATTTAATTATACTGAGTGTCATTGCTCTTCGTGGCCTCTAGAGACTTGTTCACTCTACCTTGAATAGACTTCATACACTTTTAAGTGTCCAATGCTTAGCTCTTGCAGATGTTTTCTTCTTGTTTAATCTAAGAGAAATATGTCTTGTACATGGTTTATCTGTCTGCCTCCCTTCGTGCTTTGCAGCTATTCCTTAAAAATAGCATTCTTGATCCCAAGCCAACATAGACTCCTCTTTGTTTTGCACACAAAGCTGTTCTTCCAGCATCTTCCGACTCTGCAACCCTGACCTGTTTCGGAGTTAGCTGAATTTAATCTTAACACAAGCCGGCTTCCATTTTCCAATTAAGGCCATCCTAGCCACCTTATAGATTCTTTTATAGCAAGCTTCTATGTATCTTATCTACCTTGCATTACTGCGTATTTACGCTTATTGGTCAGCAAGTTACTTTGTCTTCTTTTGCATTCATGATTACTTTATAATTTTGTACATGGTTCTCTGATCACTTCATTTACATTGTTACTCTTCAGTATGTTCATATCGTTTCAGTATGTACTTGTATAGCTTCTTTATGACATCTCTCTGCCCACATCAGATTTCACTCAGCGTTCCATGAAATGTCCAATTGTACATGCTCACATCCTTCCACACAACATCCTTGAACAGTTTCAGTACGATAGTAAATTTAATACGGTTGTCTGAGTGCATATTGTCTCTCGTATACTCGATGCGGTATAGGTATATTATATGGAGTCCAATATAGGTCCCTTTTCCTGCTATTTCAGTATGATGACGGGGGCTGGAGTTAGGCAAAATTCGTCCAGCTGCTCCTCTGCAATGCTCAATTCATTTCCATTCCATAGTTCTGTATTATAAATTCTTTCAGGAGTCAGTGGTCTAATTTGGAGGTGGTGGGAGTTAGGGAAAATGTGTCCAACTGCTCCTCTACATTCCCCCCTCTGGTCGAGTCCTCGACCACATTATTTTCTTCATTCTCCTTTATCATCTCTTCATACCGTAGTTTCTTTTTAACCTATATATGTGTCACCCCCATCAGGTGACCTGCACTCTTTATAGGTTCATCCACACTCCAGGTCATGTGGCAGCAATCTCCTGATGGTGGACAAAATATCTATCGTCCTACATATTTTTGATGATCCTTAGGGTAGTAGAACATTGTTTCTGCCGATGCAAGGATACTTTTCTTTATATTCTCATGGGTACTTTCCTCATTTTGCATCTACTCACCAGTTCCAGCATCTATAATCAATCATAATCTTCATCCCAATAGCTTTCCTGGCTCTCTTCTGCCATTGTCCCAAAATGATACTTATGAGACAAACTCCTAGCAATACCAACACTAGTACTGCTCCAAGTAATTTTAAGGCATTTGCCAACCAAGTTGGAATCCATGAAAACAGAGACAAAAAACAGCCGTCCTGCTTGGTCTTGGCTACTTCTTCTGCAATTTCTGTGTGCAAGGTTGACAATATCATTATTGCTTCTGTCAAAGTCTGATTCTCTTCATCATGGGCAAATGTACATGTACAGCAGGAAAGGCTGATATTGGTGCACATGTCTCCTTCCATTGCTGTAATTAAGTCCAGGACATACCTGTTCCGGAGTGCCATGAGCCTGATCGCCCTCAACTCTTCTCTGATCACATTAAATCCTTTTATTGTTATATTGATCGTTTGCAGAAGCTCCCATCTGGTTATCGGTAACCATTTAGCATTTACTGCACTCTGAATTCCTGGCAGGCATATAGCTGTAAATATCGCTGCTGTTCTGCTGAAAAACATATACTCATCTGGAATGTCATAATAGGCTTCTATTGATTTTGTAATTATCTCTCCTCTGTCTGTGTCAATGAAACAATCTTTTCTTCCTCAGGTGTGTGTCCATTTTTGGGAAATGTGTAATCTGCAGGTCACTTTGTGGTACTACTAAGGATTGTATGCTTATCAATACCAATGAACAAACTCCTCCCCATTTTGATGACAACTTTATATATGCTTTTGATCCACATGCCCAGTAATGGACCATCAGGACTGCTGTTCCCTCCTTCATGCCTGGTACATCAAAAGCTCGGCCACACTTGCGGTTTCCTCCAACTTTCACTGTGCCATTATTTCTAAAGTCTCGGGAGGATAGCTCAGGGGCAATGCGCTCGCCTTGGAAGCAAGATGAAGCAGAGCAACAAAGGTTCGATCCACGGGTCTGCCCTTAGAAACCTCTGGGTATTAAACGCGTTATAAAAACCCCATTTCATTATATTACATTACGAAGCATAAAGACGTATTCTTCGTGGATAGTATCTGCAATGGTCCCCCCTCATCATCGACCCATATCAACAATCTTGCAATCTTAGGCCATTGGTTTTTGCATTCCTTTTCTGCATTTGCCACAACTACGTCCCATAGTCCGGTTAATGCTGTTGCTTTGCACACAACCAATACATCATCCCATCCTTCAGGAGTAAGCACTGTTCCTTTAATTTGTAGTTGACCTCTTTCCCAGCATTGTTGTATTTCCTTCCCATTCTTATCCTTACACTGCAACATCTTATTTTCTTCAATTTTGATTCCTGCTACATTTGTTCGAGGCTGTTCGTATTTCATTATTTCATATATTGTTTCTGTAGTTTCTCTTGACTTTATGTCTTGTACACAATTGTCTTCTCTTTGCGATGTGGCTGTATTCACCCACACTATGCAATGCGGTCGGCCTTGGAACTGTCCTCTGGTTAGGCAAAGTGCAAGGTGTGTCAGGCAATGTGCCTTTTTCACTAATACGTCTGTTGCTATGAATATTTGAGAGGATCCCAAAGCATAAGGTAGAAGGGAGCACACATAGCAGCTTTCATCTGACTTTCTTCTTCAGACCTTGTTCTTGTAGTGATGCCATAGGTTATTCTTTAAATGAGCCGAAATGATCAAGATACCTTTTTATATCTTCATGATCTTCCCCAACATCACTTTTAAATCGAACTAAATGCCTAGCAAAATTATAAAAAATGTTGTTCGTAATTTCATCATGGGCAATAGGAAATGTTTAATTGTCACCCGCGATATCTGTATTGTTTCTTATAATATGTCTAAATGTCATAATAATCAGGCGAAAAACACAGATCATAATGCAGAATGACGCCACAATTATTATTCCATGGAAACCCATTGATTTTCTTGATGGCAATGAGCCTCTTATATTCTGAAATGTCCTCATTTTTGCTCACTTAATATGTAACTCTGCAAGATGATTGCAATCATTATTCTAAAAATAATATGATTGTTCTTAGGATTTCGAAGAAACCTTATGACGTATATTCTTATTAGAGCTGTCTAAGACTGTTATATGTAGGTAAAAAGAGCATACAAGACTGTGTGTAATGTTACTGAAATAGGTTACATAAAGATGAAGGGGGCTTTTCTTCTTTCAGCTTCAGTGATTTAATGCACTGTCTCTTGTACCTATCTAAAAAAGTTCCAGACTGACTGCAAGTCTGTTTACTCCTTGTCAAGTGTTAAAAGATATTTGCCTTTAGTCTAAGGTGCTGCTGTGTTCTTCATTTTCCTTGTCTTTAACTCTCGGCCATGGAACAAGTCTACATACGTGCAAATTCCTGTTTTGCTTCACTGTGGGTAGTTTCAGGAGGGGTTAGGGTTTCACCTTTATATGGTTTGATTTCGTGCAAATGTAGCCAGGATCCCCGTCATTTTAACTTACTTGGTTGCTGTGGGTGTGACTTCTTCCACCTCGTACAGACCTTCAAAGCGGGAAGTACTCCAACTACACACAAACTTTGTTCCTGCACCTGGTCCCCTGGGTATAAAATTGGTTGTTTTAACAAATCCTCTGCTTCAATGGGTTTATTGTCTTTGTCGCTTCTCTTTGACCCCTCCCTTCGATTCTTGACCTGTTGAGACATGAAAGAAATACTTGCACTCATTGTTGTTAGGTCATGCATCTTGTCAACTAGTGCCTTCGCTACACTATGGGCATCCATTTTTAACCTAGTTGGAGGAGCAAGGGGGGTTCTCATGTGGTGTCCAGTTACCAACTCATGAGAAATTAGATGTCGATCTGAGGCAGGCTGGTTTCTTAGGGCATATAAGGTAAGCGGTAGGTGGTAGGCAATGTATCCATCCCTTCTGCAAAGTTATTTTTACAATCCTTACCTTCAATAATCAATTTAATTTCTCACAGATGCCATTTGTCTGTGGGTGATATACAGAGGAAAACGCATGCTTAATGCCCAATAGAAGAACTCTTTGTTCAAACAGCTCATTTACAAAATTAAGTCCGTCCATTGTCAGACTGCAAAACATCACACAGACCCCACTTCACGCACAAGGAATTTGGCAGCGCACATGGTATCAGGGTGCATATCAGGGTGCGTGCATGGACCTGCCTCCATCCATCTAGAAAAAGGACATACCACGACTACATAGTCTATATGAAGGTGCTGAAATGGGCCATTCGGCCTAGGATTTGCTCCTCTCACTGTTCGAAAAGTGTGCCCTGCTGGAAATTTCTGGCACACGATGCAATTTACAATAAACTGTGCCACATGCTCTAACAAATTTGGCAAAAAACACTCTTCCGCTATTGTAGCCACTAGACTCTCTGGAGTCACATGCGGGGTAGTTGAGCTGCTCCAGCGATGCCCTCAATAATGCTAAGGCATAACTGGCTTCCAGTGCTATCCTTTCTCCAAATTGCCTCTGTGGGGGATAAAGAACACCCCTGTTTCTTCCATAAATCCTTCTCTTCTTGTGGTGCGCTCTCTTGTATCTCAATTAACTGGACAATAGACAGCTTGTTAAAGCCCTCCTTTACCAATATGCATCATCCTGTCATTTGTTTAACACTTTTTATTTCAAAATTAGAAATTGTTGGGAAATAGGCTGACTTTTTGGCATCTAAATCTGTGGCTTTGTTTCAGCAAGAAATTAAATCTGTCCTTTTAGATTACGCTGCACATTTTACAACTGCTAGAGTTAATGGGAGGGCTAGTACTTCAATAGGTTTATCCAATGGGGCCATATGTTGCACTGGAGTGCTGTCTGCATGGAGGAAGCCCCTACTTTTCCAGCATGACAGACCTGCGTGTACAGTGGATGCCATATAGCCGGAGTCAGAGTACACCAGCACTTCCGCATCTTTGAATCTCTGAAGAGCAGCGATAAGCGACAGCCTGTGCTGAGCAATGCGAAGGTAATCTCGCGCTTGCCACTACTTCAAATTCACCCTCTAGGTTCAGCTTTACTAGCGGTCATCCAGCATGCCTTTCACCAGTTGTTTGGTACATTTGTGAAGAACCATCAATAAAAATAACTTCCCCAATCCCTAGGGCATTTTCTCTAGCTTGTGGAATTTCATTGTAGTTTTTAGTATACGCTGTGCAATCATGTACATATTCATCCTCCCCTACTGGTTCAGCTATGAACGTTGCTGGATTCACTGCCTTACATCTGACAATTTTAATCGTGGATTCAATATAATTACCTTGTATCCTAATGCTCTTTGTGCTTTGTTGAGTGCACTTACCCACATGGACGCGCTTCTAAAGGGACATAAATCCTTTGTTTTGTTCCTTTGTGGCAACGCTGTTTACACGGCTGCTGCCGCCAACGGATCACTGGCTCCTCCCCCTGTGACCCACACTTCCTATAAAAACAAGGGCACACGCATTGCAGAGTGCTTTGTTGAGTGCAGTTACGCACACAGATTTGCTGCTAAAAGGTATGCCCGTCTTGGACTTTGTCCTTCTCCTGTTTCCAGAGAGGCTCCCTGCTGTGGAAAATGGACACAGAGTAACTCCAACCATTTCTTTTATGTTCTAGGAAATAAATCCTTTGTTCTGTTCCTTTGTGGAAACACTGTTTACACTGTTGCTGCCTCCAACAGATCATTGGCTCCTCCGCCTGTGACTCACACTTCCTATAAAAACAAGGGTACGGGCACATTGGGCGCATACTTTGTGGAGTGCTTTGTTGAGTGCAGTTATGCAGTTGAGCTAGTGAATGGTGAGCCCAACCTGACTTCATTCATCTCTTTTACTCTTCCTGTAATTCAACTTTTCTAACAACCTACTTGCTTGGTGGTGGCGATCTCGCCTGAAGCTTTTCATGGCTGTAAACTATACTCTTAAAACCGCCATGCCTGCTAGAAGCGAGCTCAATAAACTACTTCAGCCCGGCAAACGTACCCCAGTAAGAGTAGCTAACCCTGCAAGCTCCTCTTGCGTAAATGCTGCGTCCTCACGGCTTTGATCACAGTCTCTTACTACTGACATAAGAGTTTTCTGCAATTCAAAGTGTGCTCTGAACGTTCCAGCCAGAGCGGTTTCCAAAGCTCTTCCTGTGAATGCAGCATGAGCTCTATCCAAACAAATGCTGCTGTTGACGGTTCGCAAATTGATCTCTCAACCCCTCCCTATTCAATCCTGGCTGCTGGCTAGAACTTGCCTGCAGCAAGTATGCTTTGTGTCTCTGATTTGAGTACAACTCAAACGTTAGAAATTCCCCCTATGGAACATCAAGCTCCCTCAGCGGTTATCTCACTACCTAATACTGTGATTGCAGCTCAAATACATAACAATCTTACTCCTGGCCTTACCTTTCCAAATGACACCCCTGACAGCAGTGTGCTTCCACCTTCTGATGTCATCTGTCCTGTAACCATTGTAACAGGTGAGGAGGTCAGCTTAATTTCCAGTCCAATCATAAAAACCACCTCACATGTTCCCTGTTCAAATTCCTTACCTTCGCCCCAATAACTTATCTCAATCAACCATTATGTTTCCAAATTCTACCTCAAGCTCCTCATCAGATATCTCCATTTGCTTTGCCAACCCAACATTGTGGAAACCAATCCCTTCTGAAGCTTCCACCATACATCTAAGAACACCGCTTTTGTGTTGTTGACCAAGTTGTTTAAAAGACTTGATTCCAAAGTCAACAACCAAACCGCTCTTTTTATGACCCTATAGGAACAGCGTCTGGATGGCAATTCGTCTTTGCCTGAAACAATGCAAATCGAGAGCAAGCCACTTCTCATAATCCATTTGTTAAACCCTCTATGAGTGCTATGTCCTAAGCAATTGCTATTGACACACCAACACACCAATTACCTGATCCCCTAAATCTAGGTTGAGAAGCTCCCATGGCCGAAGTTTCTGTGGCAGCTCCCCTCTTCTTAAGCCGACATTTACCATCTTTACACAGCGGAACTTGGATGCAAAATCAAAGGCATCACTGAAAAAAAATGAAAAAAACCTTGAAAGCTCTCTCGAGATCTTCGCAATCAGGCGCTCGTCAACTCATTTGGTCACTTACAATGCCCAGCAAACAGAGACACTTAGCTACTAATGCCATTACCAAAAAATATGCGGCCTTGGCGCGAGCAAAAAGAAATCCACTGCAGATTCCCAAAATGTCAGCTCCCGCTGCTGCCAATATTGATCAACTCTGCTATGAACCTCTTGATGCCCTTGTGCACGAAGTGGAATATCAGAACAAGAAATCTGATACCCCACAACCTTGTTCAATCATGTCTTTGTTTGATGAATGAGCTAATTGTCAGACTGAGCCTCTGGTCCTCGAGCAAAGGTACACAAGCTTGCCACTATGCTTGCTCGACATGGACCTTTCTCCTCCTTGCACACAAATCCTGGGAAATCATCAGTAAAAATGGAACAACTGTGACCCCCAGGGGGCGCAGAAGGCAATGGCTGCCTGAAGCTCGGCTCTCCGCCTCGAGGTGACAGTTGTGATGATTTAGAGCGAATCCAGGAAAGAAAAGCGACGTGAAATACCTTTATTGAGAAGGGGATACCAGAGCACAAAAGACATTGGCACAAAAATAGGCAGAAAGCAGCTGAAAGGGAAGTCATTGGAAGGTTGCCCATCCCCCACCGGTGATGATCCGAAAAATGGCAGGTGCATGAGACGGGCTGCCGAACCAGCTACGAGTCAGAGAACTGAGTAAGCAAATCGCCAGAGGACATCCTGCTCCAGCAGCGACTCCCAAGGAATGGCCCTGGGATCTCAATAGGGGCAGTTTACAGTCCTATTAAGCGGTCAGAGACAGCTCAGCCAGAGGGCCCTGGATTTGCGGCACAGGAGAAGCTGGGCACCCAGTAAAGCGTCAGCTGTTGGCTGACCGGAGATGCAGCATCCCCTGGAGTGCGCTGCAGGGTCAGAGCCCCGAGAGGGATCCAGCGAGGCGCAGGCGGTTGACCCCCTCTGCGATCAATAAGTGCAGAACCAGCGACCTGGCGGGGAGGCCCGCTGTTGGCAGGTGTCTGGCGAGAGTGACATAGCAGTAGCCCAACAGAAGGACTCAGGTGTAACGGCCGGCATTGATTCTCCAAGAGGGCGGTAAGTGCATGTTGCGGCCCCCTGTCGCCCGCGCCGCAGTTGAGCCATAGAGGGGATAAACTGACACAGCTGTAGCTGTCCCCCGATAACGCTGCCAGACATCAGCATAAGCAATACGTCGGAAGGGAGGGACGTGGTATGTAGAAACAACCACTCCTGCAGGGCGAACACATCGAAGGGCTTCACAGAGACAAGCTGCCCAGAAGCAGTGCAGGGGCTAGAGAACTCAGGAGACGCACTGCCCCACATGCCAACAAAGGGGGAGGAGGCTTCACACCACTGCATGAGATCTAAAGCGGCAGTGAACGGCGTGGCACAAGAGCCCAGGGCCCCCCTGCAAAGAAGTGACTTGATTCAGCAGGGGGGCCGCACGAGATCTGCAGAGCTCAAGGGAGAACTCCTGGTGTCGAACAACAGGCCCTCTGAGGAAAAGAAGCAGGGGTAACCCAACAGCAGGTGAAAGCCAGAGGTAGGGGCCCAGCGAGGAGGTGGCAAAGAGAAACACCACATAGCACCTCGGAGGAGAAGGGGGGAGAAAGTGCCACAGGAACCCCTTGAAGGCGCACCACCCTGAACAAATGTTAGAGAACTCTCAGGAGAGAGACTTAAAAGGCAGGGCCAGCAAGAGGCAGCGCTCAGGCGACAAGCTCAGACTATACCCGGAGCCAGAATTGGAGCAGGACCAGCATAGCTCCCTAAGGGGATATCTCCATCGAAAGTAAAGTGCAAGATACACACGCACACAGAGGGGGGCATCAAAACGCTGCAGCAATATAGACGAGCAGCTAAAAGTGACCTGCAGATCCCAGTGAAAATGACGGATACAATGGCCACAGCAGCCACCAAAAATGACATTGCAGGAATCCTGGCAGAAATCAAAGCACTGCGATCAGACATCCAAACGTCTATTTTAGAAATACGAGGAAAAGTAGAATGTATAGAAGGTAAAGTTGAAAATCTTGAGCACAAGCAAACCAATGAGAATTTAATAGAAATGAATCTACATGCCAGGATGATGGACATTGAACTAAAGGAGGAGGAACTGACACTCAAGATCGACGACATGGAAAACAGGGAAAGGAGACTAAACTTGAGGGTGCTCGGATTAGAGAAGGATGGAGAAACCCCCCAGCAAGTGGAAAAAACAGTACAGGACATAATAAACCAATTGTTTGAAGAAGGAGGGGGGAGGTTTCCATTGAAAGAGCTCATAGAGGGGGCAGGGCATTTGGTAAAGGCCCCCGCTCAGTAGTAGTTACATTTCTGAGCATTTGTAATGGCGCTTGCTGCATTTGCTGTGGTTGCAGTGCAAGTGTCTGAACCTGCGTAATATTTCTGTGCTTCTGTATTATATTGCAGAGCATAGTGCATCCCCCCACTTGGAGCTTGCCAATTTTGCTGCATGCCTCTATAGCTTCTGCATGTTCTGTCTATGTGTCCTATTCTTCTGCAATTCCAGCATTGTTGTGGCTGTCTGACATTAAATCCTCCTCTTTCCTGAGGGTTTAGAAATCCAGATCATAGTCCTCCTCTAGGCCCATTTCCACTTCCCCCTGGGCAAAAATGTTACCCACTCGGATCTGTGGGACAGACTACATTGTTTTGCTGCACTGATTGCATCTCCTGCATTACTGCACCTACTTTTTCGGAACATACTTCGCTTCCTCCTGCTTTCCACTCTGAGCTTTATTCATATTCTTCTCTTACATCAATCTGCAGGGATGCAAGATCATCAATTGTATTTCTGGCCATGGCTTGGCTTCCATTCCCACCTGTTTCTTCATTTGCCGTTGCACTGGTAGTGCCCTTAATCTGCTCACATAAGGCAGGGATACATCATCTGCACTGCACGATCGTGCTTGTGGTTGCTCAGTGTACAGTATCGATTCTGGTGTTCTTTCTTTGGGGTTTTAAGGGAGGCATGGTATCACAAGTATGACACTGACACAAAAGGTTAGATTTGTAAAACCTTTATTCAATTTTGGGATTTGGAAAACCTACTTTGTCCTATAGCTAAAATTAGAGTAATCTCGAACATCAAATAATAAAGAAAACACAGTCCTAGTCAGTCTCTGTCAAATCCAAATGGCCTATACTAACAAAACCTAATGCCTTCCCTCTCTCTTATAAAAGTGTGCAAAGGGGAATATTTATGCAAAGGAAAATCGGTGTTAGAATATAAAGAATCAAAGTGGCTGAGTCAGCTCTCCTTCCCATGTTTCACAGCTCGGATTAAGGTGGTTCCCGTAGACAGGTTGACACAATCTGGCTCAGGTAATCTAAACAGAGCAGTTCAAAACATGGCTCGAGGCCCGATTGGCCTTCCACGGTAAAGTCACTTTTCCAGTGTTCCAAAAGTTCCTTCACAGTTCAACAAAAGGGTTCACAGTTACACCAAAAGTTCATGCAGGTCTCCCTCGATCGGGCTCGGACCACTCAAAGTATAAAGAAAACGTTCATGTAGGTCTCCCTCTATTGGGCTCGGATATCTCAATCACAGCAATTGTAGGGGTTCCCTTCCCTAAGCTTTATTCACATTCGTTAGGAGTTCCCGTCCCCCAACTTATCACACTTCTGGTCTCCCTCAGTCGGGCTCGGACCGTTTCCAGTTGTCGAAGACTTTCAAATGTGCAAGGCTTTTACTATAGACCTCTGCAGGACCACTTCGACTTTCCCTTCAACTGGCGCTCTTGTGTTATTTGCCCCAGTGTTTCTTGGTCTATGTAGTTCAATATCATAAGCACAAGAGTTCAATATTCACTTTCCACGTCCTCTTTTGCCGGGCTCAATCTTAATAATCATGCTTTTTAACGTTCATTCACTTCATGACTTTAGAACAAAGCCTTTCACCTTTAGCAGTGACTTTCGAGTGGGCTACTTCCTTTCGCCTGACTTCTCCACTATTCTGTATCACAGGCTTCAAAGTTATCAGTCATTTTACAGTTCACCACAGGTCTGCTTTTCTTCGCATCGCATCCACATGTGTGCAGACTTCAATTGAAAGATATATTGTTGCCACTTCAATCTTTTCTTGACACACACCAGTCTTTCATCATGCTCTCCAAATCACCGGCTGTGTGCATTCCTTTCTTGTCTTCACCGTTTTAAATCACGAGTCAAGGTTAATACCACAGGCTTGGCCTCGCCTCTGCAAGTCTGTCGCTCACCCGGGAGGGTCGCAGGCGCCTTTGCAACACAATGCAGTATTTTCGTCTGGGATTTGGCCTTCTTCACGTATCTCTTACAATTCTTTTGAGGTAACTACTTCCTGCAGGGAACTCCTGGGTATCCTTCCTATCATCACGCTGTTTACTTTCATCGCGTGTCAAGATTTATTTGCGTTCTCTGTTTTTACGCTCTTCCGCTTTGTCCTCACTGTTATTAGCAGGGGGGTCGTATGTCAGATTAGCGTACCCCGCCGCTGCATTCAATTCCTTTAAAGGATAAAATCTCCTCTCCTTTGTGTGTACACTCTTCGAGGGAGCCGAAGGCATTTTATCCTCCCCTTAATGCTGATTAAGCATCCACTCCTTCTCCGCTGAATCTTCTTTCTCACTGTGGTACATCTTCCATAGCTCTAAAACAGCTAACCTTTTCTTTAACTTCTTTCCCTTATATGTAGCATCAAATACATTGTCATATGTCTCAATACTGTTTTTGACAAAGAACCCTCCTAAGGCCACAGCATACGTGTCTTATTAGTCGTGCCTGTGATACATTCTGAAGGATATTTCCTTATTTTAGCTGTGTACCTTGTTAATGTCCTGCATAAGTGTATAAGAGGAGTGTCTCCCATGGTGACAAGTTGATTTTGACTGTCTATACTTACTCGATTTTGTATTTTCTCTTTGTTATCAAATATACCACACTGATCAATTTCAGCATGCACCATCAATTGCTGCTTAATTATCCGGAAATCTATATATGTTATCTGCTTTTTAAAACTCTACACAACAAGGTTCATTTAGTTCCATCATTTTCACTTATTAATTTTTAATATCTTGTTTTATTGTTGATATTTTAAGAATATCATTTTTATTTTTTCTTATTTTCCTTCGATGTTTACCCTCCTGACTGACGTCAATCTCTTGATTAAACAATCTTAAAAATCAACTTGATTTTTTACTATCGTTTTACATCTACTACTTTAAACAAAACAAAAGCTTTATACTGACATCTTACAACCCCATACACATGTACGTTCATTTTTCTGCGTATTTCTTCCTTTACTATCTTTAGTAAATGTATCTCATCTAATTTTTGCTCTATTTGGAGCTTGATATGCATTCCTCTTGTTGGTCTTGCCTCCGGAATCCTTAACACCCCTATTTGGAGTCTTTTTAGTGCAAACCCTTCCATCCCCCTGGAACTGGGAATAGAGGTATCCACTTCTCTTCTTTATAAACCCCCAAAATCCCAGTACTTTTATACATATATTTATATTATTTACAACACAGTCCCTACTCCTATTTTTTCCACTTTCAATGTGCTACTTATGTCTGTAGCTTGGCTCGAGTACCTCGGCATCGACTCTCCCTCAACCAACCAGTTTACCTTCTGTCCATGGGGCACCTGCGAGGACCGGACAAGTATTTCGCCAAAGAGGGACCTGCCAACCGTATCTTTTTACAGTGTTTTGTTGTGCACTGTTCTCCACAGGAAGCTCTGTGGTCTTTTGGCTAATGGCGCGAGCAGCCAAAAGTCAGAACATCTGGATCTGGACATATGCCGCTACCAACATGTGCTCTAGCACCTTAAAGCATCTCTTCTTCTGCTAGATGGAATTACCAATAAAGATCTCAGACCAAATAACAGACAGACTCAAAGAATGTGGCAAAGTGCTACTTTATTCTCATTTAATGAAGCAGGGTCAACTGGTAGACATCAGACTGATGCTTACACAATCACACACGAACGTCATTACACAGAGGCCTTATACCCCAATATGCGTCACCTATGATATCCTATGTGGTAAACTATAAAATGTATTAGCAGGGGGAATTTGTTAGGGGAACATGCCTACTTATGTAATACAAAGGGGTTAGTACACCATTAGCTGTCTCTTATCTGTAAGAAACACCTCAAACTACCTCTATGTATAATACTGATTATAGCTAGTAAAATGGCAGCAGATTGGTCTATGCAACATTGTAGAGCAGGTGTTACGCTCACCTGGCTCCCACAGAGGCGTCGATCTGAACTGGACAGCTGCGGTCTCCACCAATGGGACGCATAGGGCCGAGATGACGGACTGGACTGGCCCACCTAGCTTCGTTTTGCTTGGCCCGTAGGAATATTCTTCTGCAAATGGAGAAAGGGAATTAACAACCCGTGGAGTTGAGTGTAAATCCCCCCACCCCCGCTGTTCTCCCCACAGATCGCCTTTGATGTCCCCTCCTGTAGTCTCACCTGATGGTTTGAAAAGATGAGCTCTCCATCTTGCATTGAGCGCAGGGGCACGTTGATAACCAGTTGCTTCACTGGCTCGAAGGAATTGGTGAGTTCCAGAACAATATTGACTCCGAAAAGTATGTAGTTCGTAAGAGTTCACATGTCTGACTTTCACTCTTGTCCGATTCCTTGCAGTTTGCAGCTTGACCCCAGCGAAGAGTTCCTCGTGGTAGCTGACGAAGTTCAGGTAAGGATTTGGCTTATCCTACACAGTTCAATAAAATAAGGCCAGAATGTAATCTGTGGCTTGCCCCCTTATTCAGGTGTGGAGAGAAAATATGAAGTTCGGGGAATAATGCCTCCGGCGGTAAAATTAGGTAAGTGTATTGTGGTGAGAAGAGTTCCCCTTGTTTGTCTCTTCGTCTCACCTTGTTGTCCTTTTGTTCCCCTTAGGGGGCCGGGGTACGGCGAGGATGCCATGGAGACTGCGCCGACCCGTGAAGAGGAATAGTACCCCCGGCTGTAATCAGGTAAGTCTATGGGGGTAGTAACTATTGCCTCTGTTTATTCCCTTGGCTCACCTTTGCTGTTCTTGTGTTCCCCTTAGGTGCCAGAGTGCGGCGGGAACGTGCAGAAGGATGCAGTGGATTGTGAGGATGCTGCGAGGGCCAGTGAGTTCAGCGCGGCGCTGCAGCAGGCGAGGCAGCGCGCGTAAAATGCTTCTTTCTTCCAGCTCGAAGGCATGGTGGATCCGGAATTCAGGTAAAGGTCGAAGGTTTTGCTCTTATTCTAACCTCTTCTCTTTCTGTTCCTCCCTTTTTCTAGGAGCTGCAGACTCGAGGCAGGCGTGGCAGAAGACTGGATGCAGGCTTGCAGACACGGTGAGCGTTACGCTGCTGGATGCAGAATAACGCAAAGCTTGTGTTGCTTTTCGGGTGTGGTTTAAATAGCCTCCAAAGTAGTCCCAGGTAAGTATTCCTCCCCAGCCCCGCCCGAGTAAAAAATAGTCCCTAGGTAAAATAGTCCCTTCCAAGTCTCATTTGGCTTGGAGCTCTGCAGCATGGTCTGCATCAGGTAAGTTCTACTCTATGAGCTTGGCGCCTATGGCGCCAGGACTGACTCTCCATATGAGCCTGGTGCCATAGGCGCCAGGACCGCACCCAAACAGCCCCTAGCAGGGGTTTTTGGGCTTGCTCAAAATAACTTGATGCCTGCTTCCGGGGTTGCTGGACCTGGTCTGGTTCCCCGGGGGTAGGCATCATGACAGCACTCCCCCCCAAGGCCCCTCCTAAAGTCGTTCTTCCCCGTGGTTTTGGTTTGTCTGGGAAATTTCGGTGGAATCTTTTCACCAATCGAGGTGCATGCACGTGGACACTCGGTTCCCAAGACCTTTCCTGTGGTCCGTAACCTTTCCAGTCGATTAAACAAAAAAGTTTTGACTTCACCATCTTGGAGTCCAGGATGTTCTTAACTTCAAATTCGGGTTCCCCGTCTATAAGGATGGGGTCTGGTGGCTTGGTTAGTCTTGTCCCTGGTTGCACTGGCTTCAACAGTGACACATGAAAGACGGGGTGAATTTGCATATTAGCAGGTAAGTCCAACTTGACGGCCACCGGGTTGATAATGGCCTTAATAGAGTAAGGTCCCAAATATCTAGAGTTAAAGGTCCACGTTCCCTTGAAAGGTATGTGTTTTGTGGCCAACCATACTTGGTCCCCTATCTGGTACTGTGGAGTATCACTTCTATGCCGATCAGCATCTTTCTTATATTTCTCCTTCGCCTGTTTTAAATGTGCAGTTGCCTCCTTAAAGGCTTGTGTAATCGTAGCGTGTAGATGTTCCACTGCAGGCATTTCTAAGTGTTGTGGTGAGTCAAGGTCTGAGGTTCGAGGGTGGTGCCCATATAGGGTATAAAAGGGGCTTTGTCCAGTTCCAGAATGTACTGAATTATTGTATGCATATTCGGCGATCCAAAGAATGTCTTTCCAATTACTCTCAGTCTGATGTAACATACAACGCAGGTATTGTTCAAGAGTCTGGTTGTCCTCTCCGTTTGACCATCGGTCTGGTGGTGGTGACTGGCCGATAATCTCGCGTCGATTTGCGCCAATTGACAACATTTCTTCCAAAAATGTGAAATTAATTGACTGCCCCTGTTAGAGACCAACAGAGACGGAAATCCATGTATGCGAACAATGTTTTCGAGGAATTCTTTGGCCAGGATTGAGGCTGAAGGTAGTCCTTCTAAAGGAATAAAGTGGGCCATCTTCAAAAAAAGATCCACAATGACTAGAATGGTGTTAAACCCATTATAAGGAGGTAGATCTGTAATAAAGTCTAACGATAAGGTGTGCCATGGTGTAGGCGGAATGTCTAAAGGTTGTAAGAGTCCAGCTGGTTTTTTCTTTTGACTTTTGTTTTGGGCGCAAATGCCACAAGACATCACAAATGATTTAATATCCGTTCGCCAGGTGGGCCACCAGAATTATCTTTTAATTTTAGCTTCAGTTTTTGCAATACCTGGGTGCCCCTCCATTAGGGTATCATGATAACGGAAAATGACTTGCTCTTGTAGTTCCTTGTGTGGCAGAAATAGCCGCCCTTGGTAATAAGGCAGATCATTGGTGACAGAGTAGTCCGGGCCTTTCTTTACCCAGTTCTGCAGGGCTGTAGGATCAAAGAGTTGCTGGATCTTTACCTGAATGTCCTCTAGTTTCTATAGAGTAGTCATGCTAAGAATCCTTTGTTCGGAAATTATAGGTACTGGTTCTGGGTTCACTTCTGCCTCTCCCATCCCTATTCGGAATAAGGCGTCTGCTTTACCATTCTTACAACCTGGTCGATAGGTTATCACGAAATCGAACTCGGCAAAGAAAAATGCCCATCGGAGTTGACATGACGATTGGGCCTTGGCTGTTTTTAAATACTGTAAGTTCCGGTGATCGGTGATCACAGTAATGGTATGTCTGGCACCAAGAAGATAGTGCCGCCAAGCCCTGAAGGCAGATTTAATGGCTAATAACTCCTTGTCGGTAACCGCATAGTTTAACTCGGGTGCCGAGAACTTTCTGGACCAAAATGCTACTGGGTGAAGCTGGCCAGTTTCAGGGTCCTTTTGAGACAGGACAGCTCCCATGGCTAGACTGGATGCATCAGTTTCCACTATGTATGGAAGTTCAGGGCGCGGGTGCTTTAACACAGGTGCAGACGTGAATTTCGCTTTCAGCTCTTGGAAGGCATTTTCAGCTTCTTCAGTCCACATAAAGCGTTTATTTTTTTCGCAAGAGTGCTGTGATGGGATGTACGACATGTGAAAAATCTGGGATGAATCTGCGGTAGAAATTGGCAAAGCCGAGCATGCTTTGTACTCCTTTAACTGAACTTGGTGATGGCCACTTAAGTAATGCGTCCACCTTTCCTGAGTCCATTCGGACTCCATTTAGGGTCAGGTTAAACCCAAGGAATTCAACTTCTGTGGCATGAAAAACGCATTTTTCTAGTTTTGCATATGGTTTGTGCTGGCGCAATTTCTCAAGGACTGCTCAGACGTGCTTCACATGGTCAGATTCTGAAGAGGAGTATACTAGACTATCATTGATATACACGACAACACAAACGTCAATGAGTTCACGAAGGACATCGTTCATGAAGTATTGGAAGGCTGATGGTGCATTGCACAACCCGAAAGGCATCACCTGGTATTCGAATAACCCATACTTAGTGCGGAAAGCAGTCTTCTATTCGTCGCCCTCTTTTACACGTACCAGATGGTTTGCCCCTCGGAGATCTAATTTAGTGTATATACAAGCGTCCTTCACTTGGTCTAGCAGTTCAGGGACCAGAGGCACTGGGTATCGGTTCTTAATAGTTATCTGGTTCAATGCGCGGTAGTCTATGCACGTTCTGAGGTCACCTTCCTTTTTGGGCACGAAGAACAAAGCTGAAGATGCAGGGGACTTGGAGTGGCGAATAAAGCCATTGGCAAGGTACTGGTCTAAGTATTGTCGTAGGTGAAGGTTCTCAGGTTCCGTAAGGGCATATATCCTGCTACAAGGGGGTTGTGCACCGGGTATGAGATCGATTTGACAATAGTACGATCTGTGAGGAGGTAAGGTGTTTGCTTGTTCCTTTTGGAAGACATCCTGGAATTCTTGGTATTCTGGAGGTAGTTGCATGACTGCTATGGTTACTGTGGCCAGGCCTGCGTTCTGATTTTTCTTTGGGTAACAGGTTTGTGCACAATCCGGGAAGGTTATTCTCTTCTCTCGCCAATCAATACAAGGATTATGTGTTTCTAACCAAGGTATCCCCAGTATTATTTGGAACTGTGGGGCTTTGATTAGATCAAACACAATAGTCTCTCGATGCCCATCCTGACCCAATAGTGTCATCTCTGTGGTGGAATGAGTTACAGGCTCAGAGGCAGTTTCAGTTCCATCGACTGTGGTGATGACATCTGAGGTAGTTTTTCGGCAGAGAGGTAGATTCATCCTGGAAGCCAATTCATAGTCCACATAGTTTCCTATGGCCCCGCTATCAATGTATGCCCTTACTGCGTGCATACGCTATGGCTGCCCTGAATCTACGAGGACCATTGGTATGATGAAATGCGAGGTCTGAGTATCCTTCTTCAAGCTCGGCAAGCTGACCTCTACGCTTGTCGGGCGTGGTCGTTTCCCGAGTCTGACTCCATATGGCTTTTATCAGCAGCTCCTACCACCTTCTTGGGTGGTTTTACAGGGCAATCCCGTAGAAAATGCCCAGAAGTTCCACAATATAGACACAATTGCATTTGCCGTCTCCTTTCTCTTTCCTTCCAATTTACATGGGTTCTGAAGCATCTGCTCCTTTGGGGTTAGCGTGGGTTTTGACCAACACCCGATTCTCAAACTTGGCTCGATCAGCCTTTCTGTTCTGAAGTCTGTGATCTAACTGGACCACTAAGTCTATATATTCAGCGCAGCCTTGAGGTGGGTTTACGACTTGAGCCAAGACATCCTTGAGTTCTCCTCGAAGCCCTCGATGAAATAACGTGATTTGTTTTACCTCAGGCCATCCAGTTTCCACTATTAACCTATTAAGGGTCGCGATGTAGGATAGAAGGTCCTGGTTACCCTGTCGTAGGGACAAAAGTTAGTTATCCAGGGCCTGTCCTTGGGAGTGCCGGGCAAATAGTCTTTCCATGCTAGTTTGAAAGCCCTGAAAATCTTGAAGAATTGGGTCATCCTGAGTAACTAGTGGAATTGTCCAATCAGCTGCACTGCCGCTGACATATGACAATACAAAGGCTACCTTGGCTTGATCATTTGGGAAGGCTCCAGGTCTGCATAAGAAGTGCAAGCGGCATTGGTTCATAAACACGGCGAACCTTTTGGGATCTCCGGCAAAGCGTTCGGGTGGGGCTAATGGAATATTTCCTGGTAGGTTTATTTGCACAGGGTTACTCGAAAACACAGGAGCTGGAATTCCCCCGGAACCAGGTAGGGGTGCTTGTCCAGCCTGGCTTTGCAATAGTTGCCTAGCAAGGTCATCAGTTCGCTCCTTTGACAAAATCAGTTCTCTCCTAAGAGCATTGGTTTCTTGACGGGCGGAATGCACTTCAGCCCTCAGTTCCCCTAGTAATTGGGCGAATTGGTCAGTCTCTGAGGTATCCATAACGCCCGGGTGGGAATTTGTAGCTCGGCTTCGCGTTCTGTTACGCTCCCCTGGTTCCCACAGAGGCGTCGATCTGAACTGGACAGCTGCGGTCTCCACCAATGTGACGCGTAGGGCCGAGATGACGGACTGGACTGGTTCACCTAGCTTCGTTTGCTTGGCCCGTTGGAATATTCTTCTGCAAATGGAGAAAGGGAATTAACCACCCGTGGAGTTGAGCGTAAATCCCCCCACCCTCGCTGTACTCCCCACAGATCACCTTTGATGTCCCCTCCTATAGTCTCACCTGATGGTTTGAAAAGATGAGCTCTCCATCCTGCATTGAGCGCAGGGGCGCGTTGATAACCAGTTGCTTCACTGGCTCGAAGGAATTGGTGAGTTCCAGACAATATTGACTCTGAAAAGTATGTAGTTAGTAAGAGTTCACATGTCTGACTTTCACTCTTGTCCGATTCCTTGCAGTTTGCAGCTTGATCCCAGCGAAGAGTTCCTCGTGGTAGCTGACGAAGTTCAGGTAAGGATTTGGCTTATGCTACACAGTTCAATAAAATAAGCCCAGAATGTAACCTGTGGCTTGCTCCCTTATTCAGGTGTGGAGAGAAAATATGAAGTTCGGGGAATAATGCCTCTGGCGGTAAAATTAGGTAAGTCTATTGTGGTGAGAAGAGTTCCCCTTGTTTGTCCCTTCGTCTCACCTTGTTGTCGTTTTGTTCCCCTTAGGGGGCCGGGGTACGGCGAGGATGCCATGGAGACTACGCCGACCCGTGAAGAGGAATAGTACCCCCGGCGGTAATCAGGTAAGTCTATGGGGGTAGTTACTATTGCCTCTGTTTATTCCCTTGGCTCACCTTTGCTGTTCTTGTGTTCCCCTTAGGTGCCAGAGTGCAGCGGGAACGTGCAGAAGGATGCGGCGGATCGTGAGGATGCTGCGAGGGCCGGTGAGTTCAACGCGGCGCTGCAGCAGGCGAGGCGGCACGCGTAAAATGCTTCTTTCTTCCAGCTCAAAGGCGTGGTGGATCCGGAATTCAGGTAAGGGTCGAAGGTTTTGCTCTTATTCTAACCTCTTCTCCTTCTGTTCCTCCCTTTTTCTAGGAGCTGCAGACTCGAGGCGGGCGTGGCAGAAGACTGGATGCAGGCTTGCAGACACGGTGAGCGTTATGCTGCTGGATGCAGAATAACGCGAAGCGTGTGTTGCTCTTCGGGCGTGGTTTAAATAAGTCCCAGGTAAATATTCCTCCCCAGCCCCGCCCGAGTAAAAAAAAGTCCCTAGGTAAAATAGTCCCTTCCAAGCCTCATTTGGCTTGGAGCTCTGCAGCATGGTCTGCATCAGGTAAGTTCTATTCTATGAGCCTGGCGCCTATGACGCCAGGACTGACTCTCCATATGAGCCTGGCGCCATAGGCGCCAGGACCGCACCCAAACAGCCCCTAGCAGGGGTTTTTGGGCTTGCTCAAAATAACTTGATGCCTGCTTCTGGGGTTGCTGGACCTGGTCTGGTTCCCCGGGGGTAGGCATCATGACAGCAGGTTGCCCCATAGACCCACTGATTGGTTGGCATTCTCACCCAACCTTGGACTTTCGGCTCGGCTAGCAGCACATAAGCAAAATGAAACCTAGGTGCTTGAATCACGTCAGATTACTCCCCACTTTCCCAATTAGTCCGTTATCGCTCATCAGTCTGGCCATGAGCCAAAGTTTCCCACCTGTAGTTGACCTTGTAGCCTTCTCTCTGTTCTGGGACATTCAATGGAGTGTAAGCACATCACTATCTTCATCCAAGGTTTAATGAATAGCCCTTGTTTTCGACTTTTGAGTTACATGTAAAAAGACCACAAATGTATCCATTTCAGCCTCTTAATTACTGCTATTTAATTTAATTATAGTGTCATTGCCCTTCTTGGTCTCAAAAGACTTGCTGACTCTACCTTGCATAGACTTTATACACTTTTAAGTGTCCAATACTTGGCTCGTGCAGATGTCTTCTTCTTGTTTAATCTAAGAGACATATGTCTCGACCATGGCTTATCCGTCTGCCTCCTTTCGTGCTTTGCAGTTATTCCTTAAAAATAACATCCTTGATCCCAAGCCAACATAGACTCCTCTTTGTTTTGCACACAAAGCTGTTCTTCCAGCGTCTCCTGAAATTGCAACCCATATCTGTTTCTGGGGTATCTGAATTGAATCTTAACACGAGCTGGCGTCCACTTTCCAATTATGGCCGTCCTAGCCACGTTATAGATTACTATAGGCGCAAATCCTGGTGTAGACCTTGAGGCAATCGCACCGAGGAGGAGAACAAGAAGTCTAAAGATATAAATACATTGAACATTGTATGGAAGAAATATAATATATAAGAATCCAGAAAGTGAGATATATACCTACACTTCTAATGATGGAAGAAACTTTAGTATCTCTCCTGAAGAACCACGGTCACATACTGTGGGGAAACACGTGTTGAGGAAAACAAATTCATATACAGGGAATGAAAGTGGAAAAATCTTGAGTTACATGAAAGCTAATGCAACTGAGAAAGAAATTGGTAATTGTGGTAAATTGAATTTTGTTACAAAAACCTGCATGAATAAATATTTGTTTATGAAATTTTGATCTATGCTATGGAAAATACCATAGAAATATGAGTATACCAAGAGCGCAACCCACCAAAGTGCTTTTTTATGAGTAAATTTACCTTTAATATTGCAGCAGTCACAATATAAGCATCAAGGGTGCAGATTCTGGTAGAATATATTACCTGTTTGGCACATACAAGATATCGCTGGATTAGGAAAATGAAGCCGACAAGGACTGCAACCTTACAAAAAAAGTTATAGATTCCTCTATAGCAAGCTTCTATGTATCTCATCTACCTTGTATTATTGCGTATTTACACTTATTGGTCAGAAAGTTACTTTGTCTTCTTTTGCATTCATAATTACTTTATCATTTCAACATGTTTCTCTTCCATATTTTCATAGTTTCAGTATGTCCTCATATAGCTTCTTTGTTACATCAGTCTGCCCACGTCAGATTTCACTCAGCGTTCCATGATGTCCAACGGTGCGTGCTGACATCTTTCCACATGAAATCATTCCATATTTTCAAAGCGACGATACATTTGATACAGTTGTCTGAGTGCATATCGTCTCTCATCCACGTCATGCGGTATAGGCATAACACACAGAGTCCCATATAGGGTCCTTCTCCTGCTGTTCCAGTATGACAACGGCTCCTCTACAATGCTTAATTTGTTTCCATTCAATAGTTCTGTATTCAAAATTCTTAGCGGGAGTCAGTGGTCTATTTTGGAGTGCCCTAGGCTTCCCTGACAGAGGCAAACTCACTGGCCTTCTCGCGTGCCTCCAAACAACCCGCTGCTTCTTTTTGCTTTGTCGAACTCGCACAGGAAACTGACTGCTCTGGTTGTATTTTCCTTGCTTGCACCTCCTGTAGCTGGAGCCTTCTCTGCTGCTACTGCGCTCCGGTGAACACCACACACCAGAGACACACGTAGCAGTACCAGGATGGCCCCTCTCTCCCTCGGGAAAGCAACCCTTTACACTGCTTCTGCTAGCTTCATAAGACAGTAACTCGCTTCCAATCTAACGGTAGCTCCTTCTCGTTTCACCTGCCTCAGCTGTTCTTTCAACGGCTTTTTCCACAGCTTCCTTCGAATGGACTGTACCTGAAGAGGCTTTAAATATCACGGTTCCGCTCAGGTGTGGGCTGTTAAAACTAAACTGCACACCATAGTTCTGTGCCTTTAAGCCCCTCTTCCTCGTCTCAGTACCTAACGCATTATCAGACTTAAAGTGCCTAATGTTCTTGTTCCATTTTACAATATTTAATTCCCTTTGACTCAATGATTCACAAAATGTATATTAATTAGAGGGTTTTAAAAGAAATTAATGGCCGACTTTTGATTTTATACTTCAGACCGAAGGTGCAATTGGAACTATCATAAATAGTAATATTGGTTCTCTGATTTCTAAATGGATCATGCGTATATTTAGCATAGGGGTTTTCAGGACTGACAACTTGAGCAATTTTGGGAAGGGAAGCCTTACTAGGACAACAGGCCATCATACATTCTGGCACTAGCGAAAACCCATCCTGAGAAGAAGGTGAATACTGTGTGTCTCCTAATTGAGTCATCCGATTCCCTTGGGGTCCTTCTCCTCCCACGTGATCCACCCGGCTAACACCACCCCCAGGGTTAGAATCGGGTAGCGGCTGCCTTCCCCTGGCCCCCTGGGAGGAGACTGTAGGTAGGGATTCTGTGAGGACTCTGAGGGATTCATCACATATCCTTCCCCTAAAGACCTGGCCTCCCATTCTAGGTTCTTTTCCTTCCTCCACTTCATTGGTCTTCCGCATATTTAAAGAAGATTCCTGCATCTCCCAATTCCACACGAGATCCTCTAAGAAATTTGCTTCTGGTACCCAAGAATTGTAGGGAGAATAGGATGAAAACATTGAATTCTTCTCTTTACCAATATAATTAGTAGTTTTCAACTTGAAATGCGCCACTTGGAGGATCCATTCATCCAAATGGGAAACATCTCTACCCAAAATCATTTGCCTGGGAAGGTCAGATATTACTGCCACTAATAATGATATTTCATTCCCTAATATAACTAAGTTTGATTAAGGGATGTCGGTTAGCTTGTCTGTGAACACAACACACACTTCTCTGTCCTAGGGCTTTCCAGTCTGACTAAAGAATGGCAGTTTTCACAGCAGATCCTTTACCTCCTGTGTCCAACTGGGCCTATATTGTTTCCCCCTGTATTACCACTGGGAGTCGATAAGTATTTTTCTCCCCTGCACAAAGCTGAACATCCAATTTGCCAATAGAGATGGTACTTTCAATAGGAAACCTAGATTTTTCTTCTTCCTTTCCCACTTTGGGGGCTGTGAATAATGTAAGGGACATTGATTAATAGAATGTTTGAAACTTCCACGAACTAAACAACCCAGTTCTATGGGAGAAGAGTTTTCCAAGTATTCTAAATCTTTAAAGTATGAGGTTTTCAAATCTTTACACACATCAAATAAAGACGCTTGTGATGCAATTATACCGGAATTAAATATATCATGGGATTTATTTTGCTCTATTTTTATTAGAGGTTGAATAATCTCTTCCTTCCTCCCTTTTGGTGCGAATGTAGTGGTTAATGATGGTATCTGATCTATACTTATTACTCTTATCTGAGCTCCATGAGTAGTCCAATTGCTCATTTAATGGCTCACCATTGTTAGAGCAGTAACATTTTCTGGATTTGGTTCGTTAAGAGTAAAAACAGGACATCATATTATGTAATTCTTCCTCCACTTTATCAATAAACTTAAAATTTGTCTTATTTACCAAACAGGAGGGGGCGGGGGGCAATTGTTTCCGGATGTATTGTTACAAGTGTTACTTTTAGATTTCTACTAGTTCCATGCCTCCCAAGCAACATCATATATCAAGTTTCCTACTCTATCACCTCTGTGCATTTCGCGGGGATTGGTTGAAATGTTTAGGTGCATGAAAGTTAATTACTTGCCGCAAGAAACCAGGGGGTATATCTTTAATCCGGTTTCATGCACTGGCATAATGCAAGCATAAAAATAAATGGTAAAATCTAATTCCAACAATAGAGAAATTAAGAGTTTAACCTTCTCCGGGATCACATATGATTGAGGAAAGAAAAGATGGTAAACGTTACCTTCTACCGGTTGTCTCACAGAACTGATGGCCTGTCCTGAGAGTTTGTAAAAATGTAAGCCTGCATTCATCTGGAGAGGCCAATGATCCATAGGGTCCTCTCTTAATATCCCTGCTCCCTTGATAGAAATGGAGTCTAAATTCATGTCTTCCTCAGGTGTAGATGTTATAGAGTTAGCATATGATGATTGTGTACATGATTTCAACAGGGAAAGCACATGTCCATTCCAATCTTCTTCTGATCCCACATCTGTGGGATTGGGATCTACCACATTTATGTTGGATCCCCAGTTTGTATCAACTTATTCCGATTCCACTACTGACATCATATATGAGGGGGTCACAAATGTGAGGCGGACAAGTAGATAGAGTTTTTCAACAAGTATCCGCGACACTGTGCCCTCACCACGAGTCAAACAGAGATGAGCCACATATTAGTGATGGCTTAGATGCAGTTACAGATGTCGTTCTGCTTTACTGACTTTGAGCACGCTAAGGAATTATTCAATTTCCTGTGCACAGGCAGGACGCATTATTAGGCTGCACTATTAAGCTTCTACGTGGACTACACCTCAGCTGGTCGCGCATTTACTGTGCCACATATCCGCGCATTAACTTTGACTGCGTTTGGAAACTACAATCTACTTTTCCATGCAACATGTTCACAGCATGATACATTCCAGAGACTGTGAGGAACCTACAGCACAATTCACGCCCTGATGAAGGCCTTAGGCCTTACATTGGAGGAATCCAAAATGCAATAGGCCGAAACACTATTGTATCGACTCTTGTTTGACTTTTCAAGCCAATGTGGCAAAAACACGTCAAGTCTAACTATTTATTGTTTTTCGCATAACTCGGTTAAGAAAATAAGGCTGTATATGTAAAGAATCACCAGACGATTGAAAAAATGTATGAATTGCAATAATTGTTTGTTTCTCTGTTATGTATGTGCAAGGTTCACTATACATCCTCATGGTATGTCCCACTTATGAACTTATTTTGCATAAAACAATCACATTATATTTCTGAACAAAACTACTGAATGGTCAGTGTTTATCCATTATTGTTCCGTCCAGGATCGCCCTGACCAATTGTTTATCTATATCTTGGCGAACCTGGACCGGTCAGGGAAAAGCGAGGTGTCCCTTTTTCTTATACACTGGCCACCTGGATGACAGATCCGCGGGAACTAGCAACGGGGAACTAGCAAGTGAGACACCTTAAGGTGTCTCCCACCACAAAGCTCATTTGGCAAAGGAAAACATGTGTGAGAGCTACTTTTCGCATGGTTTGTTCAGGTGGGCGTGGTAATTCTTGTATTTTGAGTTCGGGCTATTAGGTGTCCCATGCTCCTTGACTCCCAGCCTGATGATCTCCATTGGTCACAGGAGGTTCATACAGCCTTCATTAAAATTAAATCTGCCCTTTCTTTTGCTCCTGCCCTAGCGGTCCCACATTATGGCAAGCAGTTTACTTTGTTCTGCGATGAGAACAATGGGTTTGCCCTGGGGGTACTCTTACAAAATCACAGCGACTTGCAACATCCAGTGGCCTATTTCAGCTCACAGCTAGATCCTGTAGCTTCTGATTTCCCGCGCTGCCTCAGGACTGTTGTGGCTTGAGCTCTCCAGCTTTCCACGGCAGACACCATTGGACTTGCCCACCACATTGACGTTGCAGTGCCTCAAGCTGTTCATTGCTCCTCAGAGGTAAGGCACAACACCTTTCTTCTGCACGCCTCACGAAGTATGAAAAATGGCTCCTCTCTGCTACACATATTATCATCATTTGGTGTGCCCCTCTCAACCCCGCTTCACTTTTACCCACACCAGATGACGGTCTCTCCATGACTGCCTTTCAGCAGTAGACAAAGTATTCTCCCAATGACACGTCACCTATACATGTCCCTCTCACTAATTCTGACTCAGTGCTCTTTGTTAATGGTTCATGTCTCAGAGATTCTTCTGTTTTTCTCTGTGCAGGGATCTCTGTCTGTACTCCTTTTGAGGTACTAGAAGCATTCCAACTCCGATCTGTATGCTGTGCCCAGGTTGCAGAGGTCATTGCCCTCACGCATGCTTGCACGATAGCCACACAACACTTTGCACTATCTACACGGATTCCTGCTACGCTTTTGGCATCTCAGATGATTATAGAACCCTTTGAAAGCAGAGGCGCTTTCTCACAGTGCAGGGTACACCGATTCTGAATGCCCCATATGTTGAAGCGCTGCTGCCTTCTGCGCTTGCCATTGTGAAATGCAAAGCTCATCCACGTTTTTCTGATGATATCTCACAAGGTTCTGCACTGGCAGATTGTGATGCCAAGAACGCAGCCCTTCATGGCCTTCCCCCTCGAGATTATGTGCTGTTCTTTCTCCTCTCCCCACTAGCATAACTTTCCGTCTTGGTGGACCTCCAACATGAGGCCCCCAACCAGGCCGAGAAACAAAGCTGGGGAAAAGAAAGATTGGGTTTTGTGTTCAGATCACCTATGGCATGATGAATCTGGCCATTTAGTGGCCCCAATGTCTTTGCTACTTTACCTAGCTCATATTGCACATTAGGTGTTACCTAGCTCATATTGCACATTAGGTGTCTCATTCCAGCAAAGGTGAAATGACTGTAAATATTCTGAACCATTGGTATACTCCCAGATCCCCACTGCTATCTACACGGATGGGGAAAACCCAGAAGCTTGCAGGAAAAAAACTTGGGACAGTAAAAATTGGTGGGTCGCGGTAAAGACTTCATTGACATCATCCAAAATAAGTATATGCCAAAAACACACCAAGTACCAAAAGTGTGCCTCACATCAGAGAATCAATACTCATATCCTTGTTACTATGAACACTTAATAGTGTATTAAATAATTGCAGTGTGAAATACAAAAAGCCAGCCAACATGTGTTTCGAGCTTCGCTCCTCAGATGTATGTTATTACACCGAATTTGCTTCACCAAAAGGTGAAATCTTTATATATAAAAAAAAAAATCTTTGCACTTTTTTATTATGTTGGGAGACCTGCCACCACCCCTCACTTCCCCCACCTTATCCCATCCCCTTTCACAACCCCCATCTATGTTTTAAAATGTACCCACTTACCCAACCAAACTCGAAGAAAACTAATTCAGAAGATTTCATGTTAGGTGACAATGGATTCAGTGAAATGCACTGATATGTCGCTCTTCTTCAGGGCTGTGCTTAAAAATATATAGGTGACATGTGCGATAAATACATCCAAATACATTCTGTTCATGTATGTTGTAACGTTGCATATAGTCACATGTAATAGCAACATTGGTACATGGCAAACAAACCTATACAAACAAACAACAAAAAAAGGAGAATGTATGCTTACACAAGTACATTGAATCATATTCATTAAATAATATTGATAATGATATTGATACCTGGGTGACAAATAATAGTTGTGAAACTTTCTAAAGCAAATTGCTGTGGGTTTTGTTAAATACAGATGAGTAGATAATTGCATTCATGCAACCATTAACATGGTTACTCTTGACGTCAAATAATGACCTACGGTGTAAGATAATGAATCATTTTTGAAGGTGATAAAGTAGGGTTAGCCAAGATAAAGGGAGATCCTGGGAATTCTCACTGTGACACGTATTTATCTTTGAAAAAGTGCCTTGGTGCATTGCTTGCTCTATGTGATTAACTACTTTAGTAATGGAAACATACCGGAGTCTTACTTACTTGTTTCCAGAATTCTGGTCCTAAATTCAGAGTATTGCGTTTGATTAGTTACTGTCATTGGACAGCAATGCTAGTATTCTACATTTGAGCACACCTATGATGACATCTGAAGAATGGATTTGCAAATGTGTACAGTTTCCTAGGAGAAGGAGTATCCTCTGACCAGTTTTCAAGTTAATCTAATGATCAATTGAAGGTCTGTAGTGTTTTTCAATCCCATCAGTTTGCTAAAAATAAAAGCAGTGTTAAAATTAGTACGCCATCCATTTGATCCCTTAAGCTGTTAGATTACATCAAACCCACTATATTTGCAAGTAACTTACCCGTGCTGCGGTATCTGTGTCAGAACAGCTTGCGTGTACCATGCTGTCGGCGGTATGATAGCTGCTGGCCCTCTGTTATCGGTCCATGTTTAAAGAACATAGAGCATTGTAGAAACTAAAGACGTGCCTCCCCATGGTATTGACATAATGCCTTGCTTAGTTGACACTATATTGAAACAGCGTATTCGTTTATCCTAAATACCGCATTCAATATAGATGATAAAATAAATGGCTTGTGTAACGATCACCAATCAGTCTTTAAGTTACATATCATGGAATTGCTGTCTGAATTTATTAATTTATCTGTAATATTGTGGGCTATTAATACAGCAATATCGTAGTAATGATCTGTAATTTTAATGTCTGGGTGCAATCATATAAATTGCTGATTCTCAAGGTATTTAAGCATTTATGTTGAAAATAGCGAGATTTAATGTCCTGAAATGCACGTCCGTTCATGAGAATGTCAATGGCATAGTAACTGGTCTGCTCTTAAGATTATCACTGTCTGACTCCCCAATCTAATTGTAAGCAAAGTGCCTCAATAGAAAGACACCAAATTAAAATGGCATGGCATCCAATAGTAACAGAATTTCTGCATGATGTAAGTGTGTCTGAAATTAAGTGAACAATGAATTTGGTCATTTGTACCGGTGCTCTGAAAATTAAAGGCACCCGAGTGCGGTCTCAAGAATAACTTATATCCACTGTTGACCAGAAATATTGTGTACCTGTACTACGTGCCTTTAAACCTGGGAAACCTGTGAAAACCCCAGAAGGATCTCACAGTCCTCATGGACCTTTTCTAAATATTCAAGTTGATTTTATCTCCATGACAAAATGTGGCACTTTTGTTTATGTTGTTGTGGTTGACACATTTTCTGGATGGATAGAAGCATAACCATGCAGACATGCATATTCCATTACTGTAGCTAAGAAACTGTTGAAAGAATTCATCCTACACTTTGGTCTCCCTGTCTCCATTAACTCTAATAGAGGAATTCATTTTACAGGCCAGATTGTGCAGAACATTTGACTGTGTAAGGTATTTTTCAGAACTTACCCTGCGTCTGCTGGTGCTGTAGAACAGAGAAAGTGCGATATCAAAAATGGACCTGCAAGTGTTTGCCATAAAAAGGGCTTTAGCTGGCCTGATGCTCTTATCCTTGTTCTCGTGGATTTTATGAACACTGTGAATGGAACATATGGTCTTTATCATTAAATACTTATGGGAAAACCCATGCATATGCCATCTACCCCTCCGCCCCCACCTGCTAATTCTGATTTGCAATTGAATGATGATCTTGGCATTTCGTACTGCAAGAGACTAAAGCTTGTTGTCAGTTCTCCCTTTCAGCAAATCAAAGAAGCACTGCCAAAGCCACCAGGAGCTCTCTGCCACGACATCCTGCCAGGTGATTGGGTTGCCATCATGGTTCACCAGAGGAAATCATCATTGCATCCATGGTGGAAGGGTCCATTCCAGGTCCTAGTGACTGCCCACACTCCTGTGTGTCGCAGAGGTCACAACTCCTCGGTGCACGCCTCACAATTCATCAAAGCTGCTCTACCTATATATTCCAAAGCATCTTCAGGGGTTCAGGGTAAAGATCCCCCTCTTCTACCTCCATCTTTGGGGGTCCAAAATAAAGACAACCCTCCTCAACCTCTGCCTTCCGGGGTCCAGGACAAACACACCCTCCAAGGCCATTGCACGTTCTCATCGATGACGGCCCTCTGCAAAACACCCAGAGGTACACTTGCAGAGTGTTGCTAAGACAGCACTTGTTTCTATGGGGTGACACAAGGTACTCTACGTTTTGTTCATCTTGCACCACAATAAAGTTGCGCACCTTGAATAAAGGTGCTTAGGCCAATTTTGGCCTTTATGGCCTGCCGAGAGGTTTCAATGCCTCAGCAGCTGTTTTGTTGTTCTTCTTTGTGCCACATGCACCCAATTTACCTCAAGACTCCAGGTCTCCTCCTTCCTGGTGCATTTGCCTGCTCTTCAGTGTTGGCATCCTTCACCTAGCTGGCACGGTTTGGTGCACCTATCTGTGTGTGAATGTTGGCGCTAGTCACGCTGCCGCCTCCTCTCTGCTGCCTTATTTCTTCCACTTCAACACAATACTCTTCGTTGTTCCTGCTGGCATCCTGAACTTCATCTGTACCATCACCACCCTCATTGTTTATTTAGAATTTCCATGCCAATGTTGCTTGTTCTTTTCTTTCTAGATGATCACCACTCATTCTCATCGCACACAGGCGACACAGACTCACTCTTCCTTTTGGAGGCGCTATTGCCATTGGTGTACCAGATTTTGTGTCATTGTCGGTTTCTTACATCCCATTGCTTCCTGTGCTGCTCCATATATGTTCGGCTAATTGGCGCTCCTCCTGATTTCTGTCCTTTAAGGGTTCCTATGGTATTTTCTTCTGATGTGGTTATTTGTTATGCTGCTTGCACAGTAGTGAACTTGTCTAATCTCACGACTGTTGGTTACTGTTCTACCCGTGTTTTGTTAATGTGTCAGTTCTCAGTATTCTCTTGTTGTGTTGCACTGTGCCCTCAGTCGTTGGCATTTCTACCACTCATTCCTCCCTACATGTCAACACTGTCCTTAACATTTTGTGGCAACATGCCTCCCTAAAGAATGCTTCAGACTTATGTGTGCAATGCTGTCCCACACCATGCCTATGGGGACATTCCCTTGATTCCAGTTCCATTCAAATGGGGGATTGGTGCATTTAAAACAGTTTCAAGATGACTGCCAATACCACTTCATGTCCACCATAGGAACATCCTTACAATAGATCTTGGTTCATTCCCTCTAAGAAAGGGTCGAGGTTCTCCCAGGATTGCCACAGCCTGTGCGTCTAAGGGCCTCATATCATTTATGCAAAATGGGTCTATTCCCTTGGGGGTCACCCCCCTCCACTTACTATCCTAACAGCACTTTGCATTTGACACAACACAATTTCTCATTTAATACATTTTCGGGCAACTACAAGGACAAAACTAATATATATGTCACGATGAGGGGCACATACTTTCTACCAATGGCTCCCCCAGGGATGCCACAGGGCTTGCACCATTGGCTTCCTCATACCTGCACTCAGACATACCATGCAATTGCCTACTTCAGTTGCTCTCAGTCACATGAGTAAGCACTCAGTTTGGGACTGGATTAAATGGGCTATAGGTGTTCTTTATCCATGGATAGGCACTGCAGTGAACAGGGCTAACCTTCATGCTCTTTCCCTCTTTCTTGGAACAGTTTGCTAACAATACTGCATTAGCTATCTGTGACAAATCTGATGATGTTATCACTCTCTATCCGGAGGTAGTCTCTCCTCGTGTGGCACGTACCTTTTTTCTTTCCATGCACTGGTTCAGCAGAAGGATAGGACAAAAGCCAGACCTCACGTGGAACCCTCTATGAAGTAAACACTGTAAGGTGAGTCGTGTGGTCTGGTTGATGCTAAGGGAGTAAGCCCCAGTGGGAGGAAAAACCTTGTAAACTCCTGGTATGGTGTAGAAGTGAGTGCTGGGTTGTTGTGCCAACAGCTGCATGAAGTAACGGAAGCAGGATTGGACATAACACCAGAGAACACAGATAAGTTGGAAGGTTGCAATTCCCGAGCCGATGCAATCAAATTGTAACAAGGAAGGATTGCAATGAGATGAAAGAGAGCAGACAGAACAAGGCAAGAATCAGGAGGAAAACTGGAGAAAGAACACGACAGGCAAACAGCAGAAGAGAGAGTCTGAAGGACTCAATGCAAAGTTGCGACGCGTCGACCGCTGTTGTGACTTTCCTTTTCTTCTGGTCTTCCGGGTCAGCGCCAAAGGAGGTCAGATGTAAAGGGAATAGAGGCGGCCATCTTAGTATGGGAAGAAACGCGAGAAGGCCCATGCAATCTCAACCACTGCCACAACGACCAGTGGTGAGCACTCCGATGCATGACAGATATTACCAAACAAGGGGTTGTTGTGGCAGAATAACTATATGTTATCGTAGGCGTGCCCTAGGCCCATTCTGTGTAGCCATCTATAATTATCTTTCCATCTTTACATGTTGCACCCAACATACGCTGCAACCCAGGTCTGGCAGAGTTCTGCTGCAAGCCCAGCGACCAAACATCATACCTCAGGGCTGTACTTTCCGTTTCTATATTATTAGCTTATTTGGTATACAGTTTGGCGTTCTGTGATTTTCCGACAGGGTACAAATAAACTGCAAGCCTTAATGATGCCCTGACTCCAGCTGGTGCAAGAATTTGTTACCATTATGCAAACTTGTCTAGGTATCGCCCACCTGGAGTAGAGCCAATGTGCTTTCCTATTAGTGATATTGTCTATATAAGATGGTCTTCCTGTACAGATTGTCAGAAATATTTCTGACAACTGTGCAACTTGTTGTGAATGCTCTCTCCAAATCTCAGCTGCCATTTCTGGACCTGTTTATCTTGTGCATAGTAAGAACGTGTTTATCTATCAGCCTGACTCATTGCTTGTTATTGTGTACCTTTTCTTCATGCAAGTCCTTCATTCTTTAGGACCACAACAATAGTGAGAATAGGTCTGAATGAGCAACCTATATACGTTTACAAATGCACCAAAGCATTGCTTTTTTACAGAAGAGTAATAGGTCATTCCAGAATTAAAGCCTTCTTTGAATCCATAGACAGCGTATAAGAGGAAAAAACTGATAGAGTTGCATCAACACCTTCTGTATGAGACCCATAGTGGTCTCTGGGGTCCAGGGTGCCAGTCTGCTATTGTGCCAGTATCAGAGCCACAAACTTCCTGGATGTGATATTTAGGGAATGCTGCATTGTCTCCGCCCCTCTGCCAAAGGGGTAGTGCGCTGTATGGCACATTCACATACATGGGGCTCATGGAGAAGGAATGGCACAGTTTATTTGTCAGGGGAATCCACCAACTATATAATGTGACTACTGGAGGTGGTATATCAAGCAGAATTAGCGCAAGATCTGTAAATCCACTACATGTTGGCAGAATTAGCATTACCACAGGAAAAGTGGATGAATTCCAGAACTATAATTCTGCTGGGTGGAAACAGTGTCAAAAAGCAAACATGAAGCTGCCCGGAGGACATCTTTGCAAACCCAATTCACTTGAAATCACCCATTTTGCATGCCATACGATGCAGACAGACTGACAACACCTGTCAGGAGGCAAATCCAAGATGGCAGACATGTGGCTTAGGAAGCCTAAATTGACAGAGGCAGAGATCAAAGTGCTTGTAGAGCAGGGGGCTGCCCAAGCAGACAAGCTTTATGAAATACAAACAGGATGACCACCCACCAGTGGAACACTGCGATATGGAGCGAGATATGTGACAAGGTGAATGCTGTGGGCAGAGTGCCACAGGACTGCAAGGACCAAAGAAAAGGGCGGAAGGACCTGAAAGTCAGGATACACACCCTTGTAGCTCACCACCATAAAGGAGACTGCAGCTGACAGAGGAGGGACAGTGCAGCCTCTGCATCTAATACCTTGGGAGGAGACTGTGAGCAGTATATTCCATATCGTGAACATGGAGGGCAGGCAGCCAGGAAGACCCTGGTGACTACATGGATGTTCTTTATCCATACACAACAATTCAATGTCAACTCTCCCCTCTTTAATGCTCCTCATCTCCTTCATTGGAATTATTCCGCGCTCCTCCTCTTCATTAGCCCTTTTCATCTCCTCTTCTTAACCTTCTGATGCTCTGCATTCTTCCTTCCTCTTCATTGCTGCTCCTCTTCACCAATTTCACCTTCAGTCTCTGATGCTGTCCTCTCCTGCTCTTTTTTGTCTCCTTCACCTTCTGGCCTCTGTGTCTTTAATCACATGCCCTCCTCCATTCTGCAGCTCTTCTCCTCCTTCACCTCTGCACCCTCCCTACATTTCTCCGCGCTGCTCCCCCACACTGTCCTTCATGTCACATATCCAACTCCTGACTCTCACACCTCCCTCGGTCCCACTCTCTTCATATTCTTGCATCCTCACTTGCATAGGATTCTTAACATCTTCACATGGGTGTACATAGTAAGCAAGCATCTGTGTTTGGAGCCGCAGTCACAATTTCAATCTGCAAACTACTAGTCAAGGATCAAGAGTTGCTTGTCCTCTCAATTCTCCAAATGCTCAAAGCAAACCATTTCTTACTTGCTAAGGACCAATTATCACTAGCCAATGGCTTCTGCAAATTGTGAGCACTTTTTGGAGCACTCAACAGAGAACTTCAAACTCCCAGCAGCGTGTGTCTGGCAGGCAAGGCCTATACAAATGTGCAATATTCACTACGGAACAGTGAGTGCATCTATCCAATGAGAACTCACATGACATGTACGTGCACACATAAAGGTGTGCCCGATCTCTGTATGGCTCACCTAGAATTATTGCAGCAGAGTACATTTCACCAATTCTTTCCACAACAATAGGATCTATGATGCTAGCCACTGCCTCCCCTCCGCCTGTGGCACTGGCATGCCCGTGTATGTCTTCCAGCTTTGATTTTGTCCTGTTCTTCATATTACCCAAGCAAGTCTTTACTTCCCTAATGGTTCTCACAGCTAATCCCAGGGCATTGACATTTGTAGTGAGCTCTGTCCGGACGGCATTGTTCATTGCAAGTTTGGCCCTTTGGCCATCTCTCCAGGCGAGTGTTTCTTCACGGTCTGTCATGAAGTTGACTATTACTTCTTCCTCTTCATCACTGAAGTTTGGAAAACGGCACTCTTTCACCTCTCCGTTGTCTGCATTTTTCCTTTGGGACGGAATCTTGTAGGGGTAGGTCCTGGATGCAACACGGACTTTCTGAAGTTCCCCAAAATGGTTTGCGATGACCCTCCAGCTGGAATCACTTCTCCCCAGAGGGGAGCCCCTTTCCAGGAGGCTAGGAAGGTGTGGCTAACCAACAGTCCCCGTACACAGTGTTGAAATGCATGAGGACCCCATGGGGAGGAACTCCCCTCATGGGGATAAGGACGTTAGTCCAGGACACAGCCCCTTTAACTCCCGACCCTACAGGATAATAACACCCAAATCTTCTCTACCTATGATCCAGTCTGAAACCATGTGTTATTGTAAACTGTCAGACAGTCTCGTTGCAATGAGTACAGAGATGAAGAAGACCCTGAGAACGTTACAATCAAGTCAGAAGAGTGCTCGACCAGCTGTTATCATACGAACTGATGTTATGCTGGGGCAGTCCCCACTATTTAAACTAAGCAACAAAGAAGGACTTTGGTCTGTTCAGAATCGAACGAGAGGACAAGAGGGTTCAGAGAAGAAGACCAACATGAAGGGTGTGCTTGGTCAGAACACAGGAGCGCGCTGATGATGTCGGCAGAGCGTCGGCAGTAGCAGTGGTAGTAACAAAGCAGAGAGAGTGTTGTGCAAGTCCGCATGAAGTCTGCAGTAGTAGTAATAATAGAAGAACATGGAAACCGGAGGAGACCGAGGAAAGGCAAAACCGGTCCAGCACCATACAAGCCCAGGAGAGGGAAACCAGGTGATACAAAGGTGAACCTATCGAGAAAAGGAGTGAAGGGGAAAAGATTGAGCCTGGGATGCCCAAAGAGCATCTTGATAAATGAAACCAAGAGAAAGTGTGGTGGTGTGACCTGTGGCAGGTGAACCGTTCTGTTTGGGAACAACGCTGAAACCTCCAGCACTGGTCTACCGCAGAGCCACACAGGGGCATTACACGAGAAACAGCCAGAAGTGCAAATAATACACCACCTACAAGTGCTGGCCGGTCCGGTCATTCTCAAATGCCCGAACTGCCTATAGCCGATGGCTGCAAAGTCAAGCGGCCCCAACAAAAGAAGAAGGAAGAAACAAAACATCACAGAACAGCCCCAGGAAGAACCGGTGAAACGTTCGCCCACCCAGAACAGGTAACGAGAATGGGAGAAAGTCTGGTAGGGAGCCACAGGATATGTAAAGGAAAGTGAAAGCGCATACAAAGGAGACTTACTTTGAACCCTGGGTTGGCGCTAAAACATTTGCCTCCAAACATCGAAGACGCAGATCCTTTGGAATTTGTCCTCGCGAAGATTAACTCCCAGACCCAGGGGTCTTCGAGAGCATCACTGGCTGGGACGGTATTCTCCTGGTGTACAGCCCCGAAACGGCCAGCCTCTGGCACATCATACCTGTGATCCAGAGGATACCTTTTGCGACACACCAGAGTGCACAAGAGGTCTTCCTTTCGTTTTCATGCCAAGAGTCACTGCCCCTTTGAAAACCAATGAGACACACATCTTTCCTAAAAGAGAAGGAAGAGAAGTCTTTGTTCCAACTTGGTACAAGAGATAACTGCCTCAAGAGACCAAAGAGCAGTCAACAAGCCTATTCCTCGTCCCAGTTGGGCAAAGTAGAGAGGGGAGACAACCATTGGAGAGAAGAACAAGATTTGTTAAAGAAATTGATAAGATCGCCTTGAAGAGGCTTATAAAGAACTGGGGAGCATATTAGGAGAAGGGAGTTATTCTCCTAGTACCAGCTGGAAATCGTGGAGCGTTGTTTCTTTTTGTGGTGAACTTGGAAACCTCTACTTTGTTTGTGAACCTTGGAACATAACTTGAGCTTCAGAACGCTGCACCTTGAGAGACTCAAAACCAGGAAGAGGGAGTTATTCTCCTGGGTTTTACAGAAAACTATTTTTCTTAGATTAGGATTTGTGTTTAAGTGGCAGGGATAGAATAGGAGTTTGGACTAGGACAGTGAATTTTTGATTTCGACTACACAGACTTCCTGACTAACGGTGTTTTTGTTTGTCCGAGGTAGGGAAACCACCTCTAGTTATGGATAGGTAGGTTTGTTTATCCTATGAATAAAATATTTAACAATCAATCACTTTACCACAGTTTGGTCAGACTCTTCCTTCCATGCTGTTACAGTGTAGATCAGCACTTCTTGGTTTTCTCCACTTTTATTGGCGTTTGCGCCTGTTTTTGCCGCATCTCAGATAATGCGCACATTTCGGGTACAACTTCAAATGCTCAACTTCATATGGGTCTGTTTTAGGAACAACTGACTAGATGCGCTTCTTTGTGGGTGCACCATCTGATGCTCAATGTAATTTGTACCTGTTTTAGGCACATATGAGCAGATGCACCACAAACGTGCACGTTGCATGGCTATGATATAACTAGCGCCTTTATTTGCACATTTTCTTGTGCACAAGCATGCGCTCGCTTGTGCAAAGTACATTTTCTCTTCTTTTTTTGCCTCATGCAATGATCCTATGATGCCCTTGTCGTCCTGCAGGCCGACAGCATCTAGATAGGTATCAAATTCCTTCATCCACCTATTCCATCTTGGTCTTAGGCTGGTGGTATCAGTGGTGTCAGGATGGCAGTGGGAATACATCCCTCCCTTAAGGCGTAGGCGCAGGGTCTTTTCCTTGTGCTGGGTTAGACAAGCTGCAGGTGGCAGGCTGGGGCGCTCCACCTCCTTCTAGCCACTTGGGGAGATGTGAGGACTTGCCTCGTCTCACTGGATCCTTCCCCTGGGGCTGCGGTGGGCTGATGCAGTGCCAGAAGCATCTCTTACTGAAGCCTTCAGCCTTTGATTGGGCCTACTGTATGATTCCAGTGACTGGGCCTTCCCCTGGGCATGCGCTTATCCCTTATCTCCACGGTTTATTGCGGTACCTTTTTTTCTTTTAGCCGTATGTCTGTATGCCTCTTGATCAGCTGGGCCAGATTCACTCTCACATAAGCATCATCCGGCTTCCACACGTGCTGTAGCAGGAACGGGCTCACCGGCTGGCAGTTGGGGCAGGGAGCCGTTCAGTGCCCACCACACACACACCCCCGTGTGAAACAGGGCAGGCGGGACAACAGTCTCTCACTGTGGCCCTGCCCCCCTCCGGAGGTCCCTCTTCTCTGTGATAGGGAGGGACACAGCTGCTGTGCAGATGGGCCGAAATCCAGCAAAATAAGGGCACAGCCACACTGGATATCATCAGGCATGAGACTGATCTATTGGCGCGCTTACATTATCATCTGTCATGTGACCAAACATGATGCGCCGCTGCGTGTCCCTGGGGTAAGGAGACCACACGCAACGCTACAGGGGAGAGACTGAATTTAGGCATCTAACTGGTGCTCGATGTGTGCTTTATGAATGAAAGTGACTTTTGCATTTCATGACACAGAAACGCTACTAACTTCTCCTTCAAACAAATGGGTTTTAAACAGATTGTTATTCGCCCACACTTTAATGAACTAGTTGACATTGGTTAAGAGTCAATAGCTGAGAGTTGGTTGCGTTCTTGCGAGTATTGTGTGGTCATCGAGATGCGGTTACTGGTAAGCGCGAGGAAGGGGCAGGGATCGGGCCAGTTCCTAGCATACCGTGGCTCATAGAGCCCCCTGTTAACACCCTCCCTCCGTGTTCACAGGGTTGGACCAGTTGGGGGAAGGGCTTTTTGCTGAATGGATCCAGTTGAGCAAGTGGCAAACATCGGGAGGTTTCCAGAAACCTTTGAAGCAGAAAGCATAAGGCCCAGAAACCAGACTGAAGATTCCTGCAAGGTGTGTCAGAGATACCGAAGTCCCTCCCACATAACCAACCAATGTGGGGAGCAGCGGCAGTCGCCGGGATATCGTCCTTAGCTCCAAGAACAAAGAAGCATTAGAGAGATCAACACAGGCGGCGAGTTGGGGAGACCAATGCAAGACCGGTCTGTGTTGAAGTCAAGGTTGCAAGTGGCAACATTGTATAGCGAGCGTTGGAACGAACATTGTTAAAGATGTGTGATGAAAGACGTGAGTAAAGCTAAACTGCTGATGAATTTTTGAACTTGAGAAGGAAAGATATGATACCGCTGACTGTGGTCCAGCACTGTGAAAGTGCTCAATCAAAGGTCTCGGTAAGGTATCCCGCCAAGAGGAATGAAAGTAGAAGATTAATAAAAACAATTGTGTGAAGTGAATTCGTCCTGCAACGGTTTAATCACAACCCATTACATATTCGAAAGTCTTCGATTTTGATACTAAGAGGATCCAAGCCCAAACGAGGGAGATCCATAATAAGAGGATCCGAGCAAGGGAGATCCATATCAAGAGGATTCAAGCCCCAATGAGGGAGATCCATGGTCGGAGCTCGAACGAGGGAGAACAAGTGTGAACATTATGATAAAGGGCGTCTCCGCCTGAAGAAGGGAGACCCATGGTGAACATTGAAAGCGAGAACTTGTGCATGTGAAAATCCTGATAGGAATGAGATTTGTTGGTTACGACACACCTCTGCAGTAGGAGACTTATTACAAAAGAGGCTTTGGCAGACGGCCCTGCTATGTGTGCTTTGAGCTGTATCCTCGTGGCCGAGAAGCCAGAGTGTGTTCGAAGCTCGAACGTGTCGCATGGTCTGTGCTGAAAACGTGGGTAACGGAAGCCAACTGCTCCACCGTCCTGACAATTATTTCTTGAACACTTTTCTTTGTTGCGTACATTATTGTCCCACAACATTTGTGAATAGGAGTAAAAATTGGCAATAGGTTTATTAGTATAGACTTTTTTCCTTACACTACATACTCAACCCGAGAAGATGGAGTAATGAGACTCAAGCTTTGGTATCCAATAATCACTGCTGATGGATAAAATCTATCTGCAAGAAGACGAAAGACAGCAGTGAGCACAAACTACCAAGAGCCTTCGGGGCAGAAAATTTGTGGGACACAACTGGCTGTCCATGCTCCGCTGCCTGAATGGGCTATAGGGAACAAGTTACTTACCTGTAACTATTGTTCTCCAGCATGGGTCTGGCATGGGTTCACATGCTCATGAAAATTCCCCATCAGGCTGGGAATCCTCGGAAAAACAAAACAGTTTTACTGTCACCTACAAACTGTATATCTCCTCTAAACCAATCACTGCACTCTGGGTCATACTGCCCCCAGCCAATGACTGCCCACTCCTTAAGCGCTTCCTCGGCAGCCATCTTTAGATTTGGTAGCGCAGACAGTGGCAGTATGACCAAGAAGAGCCGCAGAGGGGCAGGTAGGAGGGTTTGCATGTGAATCCATGACAGACCCATGCTGGAGAATAATAGTTACAGGTAAGTAACTTGTTTCTTCTCCAGCATGGGATTTGGCATGGCTTCACATGCTCATGAAGAATACATAGCAGTACAACATTACACAACCAAGGGAGGTGGCAAGGCTCAACAGAAGCAATTACTCTTACCTCTGGAGCAGGCTCACCTTCAAGCAAACAGGTTGCGTAGCACTGCTTGGCTGACCCTGCACTCCTCTCTGGAATCCCTGTCAACGCAGTAGAATCTTGTGAAGGTGTGCGTAGACCTCCACGTAGCAGCCCTGCAGATGTCCAGCAGCGGTACACCAGAAAGGAACACTGTCCTCGCAGCGATTGCTCTGGTGGAATGAGCTCTCGGACGGCCAGGCAGCGGTCGGTTCGCCAACCAATGACAGTGCGCGATGCAGCCGGAGAGCCACCTTGATATGGAAGCCGTGGACAAGGCCTACCCATGGTTGACAGTACCAAAGTTCACAAACAGTTGAGACGTCTTCTGAAAACTCTTTGTGCGTGCCATGTAGAACTTCAGAGCACGAGCAACGTCCAGCGAGTGCAAAGTCCTTTCAGCTGTCGACAAAGGTTTCGGAAAGAACACAGGCAGCACCAAAGGCTTGTTGAGGTGGAATTCCAATGGGATCTTTGGCATACAGGAGGGGTGCGTCCGCAGCACCACCCTCGATGCATGAAAAGTCAAATATCTCACCTACCCTCCTGGCAGAGGTGATGGCCACAAGGAAAGCAGTTTTCCATGAGAGGAACTTGAGGGGGGCTGATGCATAGGCTCGTAGTTGGCCCCATGAGCCTCGTCAGCACCAAGTGGCATTCCTACGCCGGGGCAGGAGCCTTCACCAGCAGGAACAATCAGTCCTTCGGAGGAACTCCTTGACGAGACAATGGGGCCAAATAGAAGATCACACTGGAGACCTGGTGTAGCAGGAGAACTCTGGCACTACCCCAATTGTCGTCAGGGATAGTAATTGTAGCCGCCTGTCTTTGCAGCAGCTTCACTCCTCTCCTCCTCTCCCACCCCTTGTCCTGTGTAAGTCAGCCCTACCTTAATTGCCGTCAGGCATAGTAATTGTAGTTGCTTGCCTTTTGCAGCCATCTTCCGTTCCCCTTCCCCCTTTTCACTTTACCATTACCAAAGCACTTACTCTTATCACTGTCCCTTGACCTCTGATAATAGCTTGTCTGTCTCCCTCCTATCCTTCTTTTCCTCTCCCTCCCTCGCTCCCTCCCTCCCCAGCACTACCTTATTCAGTCGCCGACCCCTTAAGATAGTCACTTGTTTTGTTCCTCTCCTCTTTCCCTCTCTCACCTACCCCACACCTCCCCTCCTCATGTCATTCTACCACTGCAACAATTGCTGTCAGGCATAGTAATGTTACTGCTAGTATTGTCTCCTTTTTTCATTCCTAAGTTCTCCCTCATTGTTTCATGCACTTGTACTATCTGTTATGATATGTTTTTCTCACATTCTGATTTATTTCAAGGACCTGTAAGAATGTAACTATATTTTCCCATGCTCCCTTGCTCCTTGAAGCACTTTGAAACATATTGTTTATTTGTATAGCGCCTATACATAATCAATCAATAGCCGCCAGATGTACCCTGAAAGAGGTGTCTGTCAGCCCCGCCTTGGCCAAGTACAACAAGTACGGAACAATCTGCGGGGCTGTGACCCTCAGAGGGTTGATCTTCGGCCCCCGGCACCGCATAGTGAAACGCTTCCACTTGTGCCCGTAGCACTTAAGAGTCGACGATGCTCTGGGTCTGGCAAGGACTTCCCTGCAGTCCGCCGGCAACTCAAACCCTCCAAACTCTAGGGCTGCAGGAGCCAAGCCCTCAGGTTCAGCGATCCTGGGTCATGACGCAGGATTGCGCCTAGTTCTCAGATGAGCAGACCCGCGACCACTAGCAGCTTGACCGGAGGCGACGTTGACAGCCTGAGAAGGTCCAGGTACCAAATCTGCCTGGGCCATGCCGGGCAACACGGATCATCCTGCATCAGCACTGTTTGAGTTGACTCGCAGCAGGAGAGGCAACGGAGGGAACGCGTATAGGAACATGCCTTCCCACGGGAAGGAGAACGCGTCCCCCATTCTGCTTGGCTGGTGGAACCTATTGCAGAATTTCTGGCATTTGAAGTTTGTCGCCGTAGCAAACAGATCGATCTGGGGACTGCTCCACTTGAGGAAGATGCGGTTCACCTGATCCTGTCGTAGTACCCACTTGAGGCAGGAGCACAGGTCCTTGCTGAGGGAGTCAGCAATGGTGTTCTAGACTACCGCCAGTTGAAAAGGGATGAGAAATATCTCTTGGGCTACGGCCCAGTGCCACAAGTCCTGCACCTCTCTGGAGAGCGCTGAGGATCGGGTGCCCCCCCCCCGCTTCCTGATGTAGAACATCGTGGTCGTGTTGTCCGTGAGGATCCTCACCACTTTGCCCTTGAGGGACAGAAGGAACGACTTGAGGGCCCAGAACACTGCCCACAGCTCCAGGATATATATGTGGAGATCCCTCTCCTCTGGCAGCTTCAAGCCACTGGCATGGAGACATACAGTGTGGGCTCCCCAACCCTCTAGAGAGGTGTCAGTGGTGACCGATTCCTGGAACGGGGCTCTGAAATCCTGTGCCCCTGGTGATATTGGAGCGTACGTCCCACCACCTTATCCAACGACGAAACTCCTCGTCGAAAACAATCTTTTCTGTGAAGCTACCGGACACTTGGATCCAGCAAGCGACCAGGAACTCCTGAAGAAGTTGCCTCAGCAACCTGCAGCGCATTCTGCAATGGTATCAAGCAGTACTTGGATAGTTGAGGGAGAACCCCAGATCCGTCAGCAGCCGGGCGGTCGCCTCCGTGTGGTCCACGGCTGTTTCCCTTGACTTCGCCAGGATGAGCCAATCATTGAGGCACGGGTACACGTGTATTCCTTGGAGACGTAGATGGACCACCACTGGTGCCATGCACTTCATAAAACACCCTGGGCGCTGACTTCAATCTGAAGGGGGAGGGCCTTGAATTGGTAGTGTCTTCCCTGTCCCACGAAGTGCAGGAACTTCCAATGCTTTTCGTCAATGGGGAGGTGGAAGTATGCGTCCTCTAGATCCAGCGAGGTCAAGAAGTCTCCTTCCTCCAGTTGGCCGAGCACCTGCTGCAACGTGACCATCCTGAATTTTTGGGACTTGAGGTATTTGTTGAGACGCTGCAGGTCTAGAATGGGCCTCCAGACCCTTGTCTGCTTCTTTGCCAAGAAGTATCTGGAGTCCGGAGCCCTGTAGTCGAATTGGAACCATCTCTATCGCTCCTTTTCTTATCATGGCATGTACTTCCTGCAGGAGCTGAGGGATGTGCTGCTCCTGCCGGCCACCAAAGGTATCTGCTGACACTTTTTCTGGAACTCTAGTGTGTCCGTGGGCGAGAGCATCCAGAACCCATCAGTTGGTGGAGATTTTCCACTCGCTGACAAAGCCCGCCGGCCGGCCTCCCACCGGGGTGCTTGGGTGGGGGCCCAACATCCCGGCCGGTTAAGTCTTGCTTCGGGTCCTGCGTGCCACCTTGGGGGCAACAACGACGCTTGCCACCTCCACCAAAATACCCTGGAACGGCCTCTGTAGGCCTCCTGGGTCATGGACCGGGAGATTTGACGGTACGAAGAGGACCCTCTGCCAAAACCTTTCAACGATCTGCTGGACTTCCCTCCGGAGGAGCAAAAGGAAGAGCAGTGTTGCTGAAGAGTGCCCAGGGCAGGGGCCATCTCCGTGGACTGCAATGACTTGTCAACGGCCTTCCCATAGAGGTTGTCCCGTCGAAGGGCATGTCCAGCACCCTCATCTGGACCTCCTGGTGGAAGTTGGTGGCTTTCAGAGGACAGAGGCAGACACTGTTCCTCCTCTGCTGGAACCCGTGTCTGCGATGTCCAGGGCCACATGCCATCACATGTCCAGGGCCACTGTGATGGCATGGTCTGATTCCACCTCCCCTTCCTGGAGGATGGAGACCGTCTCAACCCGTTTGTCGTCGGGCAGGAACCCCAGAATCTGGGCCATCTTATACCACAGTTCCCTGTCGTACTTGGCCAGGATTGCAAGTACGTTGACTGTCGATGCCGCAGAGTAGAACACCTTTCTTCCCATTGCATCAAACTTCTTCACCTCGCTTTCCGGAGGGACGGAGAATGAAGACGAGGGGTTAGACGACTTCTTCTGAGTCCGGGGAAGGCTGCGATTGTAGGCACGTGGATGCGGACTCCAGCACCTGGTACTTTTTCTCCAGCCTATACCTCTTGGACAGGGGCTTGGCCGGATTCCTCATCAAAGCCAGGCCCTCCTCCCAAACGTCATCCAGGAGAGGCACTGCCATGATGGTCTTCCTCTTGGCCTTGCGCCTTTGGTAGAGGAACCCTTCCTTCTTCGTCTCTTCTGGCATCAGTTGGAAGAGTTCGGACACTCTGGCGACCATAGCATGGAACAACCCCACCTCGTCCGGGGGATAAGCCTTTCGGGGGTGAGGGGGGGCATACAGAGCTTGTGTGGAGGTTGATGCAGTGGCGTAGGGTGCCGCGTCCTCTCTTTTGCCGGAGCTTGAGCCAGGGCCACCGGGACCAGAGCTCAGGCCGGTGTTGTCAGCATCCTTTTCTGAATTTCCTACACCAGGGTACATAGGGTCGAAAAAATGTCCAGCAATACATCTCTTGGAGGGGTCGGCCTACTGGACCCCGCGCCGTCAGCATTGTCGCTGTGGTCACCGTCGGCATCTCGACCGGCATCGGTCCCCTCTGCATTTCCGCCATCGTCGTCGTCCCTCACGTCCTTCTGGATCGTGTGGGTGGACATCTGGTCCTCCTCGTCCGAGGAAGAAATATCCATGCCATGGAGCAGAGCCTGTCCGGTGGCCTCCTCTGCCCCCCCCCCTTTTTTTGCAGCCTCAGGGATCGGTTTCGGGCTTAGGGACAGCATCCTCTTTTCTGGTGTTTTCTCCTCCCGCCTCGGGGATAGGGATACTCTGGGCACCGCCGGGGCTACCCTGACTGGGTCAGACCCTTTGACCTTCGAGAGGGCAGCAGCCACCAACTCTGAATTTGATCGAGCATCACTGAAATTAAAGGAAGAGGATAGCGATTTTTTATGGTAATGCGGTTCAGTGCGCAATAATCTATGCACATTCTCAGAACTTTGTCTGTTTTCGGAATGAAAAACAGAGGCTAAACTGCAGAAGACTGAGATGGACGAATTAAACACTTAGCTAGATTTTCTTCGATAACCTTTTAAATGCTCATTTTCTTTTACAGTAAGCTACTGCAAGGGTTTGGAGCTCTGACTTCCAGATCTGTTTTACGGTCTTAGGCCCTATGTGGTGGGAGTTAACCAGCTTCTTTCTTATCAAACATGCTCCAAATTTCTTCGTAACAACTCTGGAACTCTCCTGTCACTGCTCCTATGGTGATACTCTTGGACCCACCTTCCGCAATCCAAAGCGCCTCATTTTTTTTCTTTATTTTTTTAAAATTAATATAGTGTGTTATAGTTAAATATAAACTTTTCACACTTACATATTTAAAATTCAGAAGATTTTTTTTTCATATAAACAACTTCTATCATTCTTTAAAATTCTGTTACATAGATAATAATCATAAAACATAATAAAACACAATAACAAACATTAAAAAAACATAAAACATAAAATATCATGGCAAGAAACACAAAACTAGAAAGAAATATATATAACTATAGAAGAACTTTCATTTATAATAGACAATTAACTAATTCAACTTATTATAAATAACTCGCACAAAGTATAAATTCTTAGATTGGTAAAACATCTAATCTAAACCTGCTAATAGCAAACTAAACAATTACTAATCTCAAATAGTTATTGCAATTCACCTTCAATTTATAGCAATATCATAACCACTCATTTTCTGTACAAGTTCATCTTCAATTTTAACCAAAAGGCGAGCCAACGCACACATAAAAGCAATGTGAGGGTTACACATACATTTCTCCCATAACATTTCCCGATATGAAACAGAATTTCCCACATTTTTATCTCCTAAACACATAATCCTATCATTTTCAAAGTATCTACAGTAAATAACCAAATGTTTTATGTTTTCTTTTTGTGGAACAATCTCACAAAAGCGACAAGTATTTGATTCAAAGTGTATCCATTGACTAATCCGTTCTTTAGTATGTAATTGATTTAGTCTAAAACGCATATAAATTTCACGCACTTTAACATCTGAGAAACACTCTATATACATCAACCTGGGAACTTTTTTGTGTGTATATAATGCAAATTCTTTATACATCCAATAAGAACAAGCTATATCCTGTGACTCAACCCAGTCCATTTGATATAGCATTTTTTTACAAAAGCGCCTCATTAGTTTCTAATGACAACTTCTCCTGACGGAGCCTCCCACCCAGACAGTACATGCTCCAGAAATTAGATTAAAAATGTATTCCTCGCTTTTCTCAATCTAACAGGGGATTGTGTAGTGTAAACCAGGCCATTCCAAAAATCAGAAGCAATTGTGGTGCATCAATTACCTCCCACACGAATTCCGCATGTGCTCCCTCCATCTCGTGAGTAATTGGTCCTGAAGAGAGTTCCTGGGAACCTGCCGAGGATGTCCATGCCCCATTTCTAGTTAATAGATTTCGTAGAGGTTTCCTTTGAGCCAAGACCCTGGGATAGATCCTTGTGAGGGTGGGGGGGGTACTGAAAGGGTTCTAGGAAGGTGTGGTACAAGAACTAGGCTGGGAGTGAGGACACACAGGCTTAAATGTGTGCAGGCAGGTTCAGGGGGTTGGGAACAAAAGAAAATGCATACTATGTTCTTTAGCCATTTAATCCTGAGATCTGCAGTAGCCAGCTCACAAGATGGAGGATTGGGCAGTAACCCATGGCAAGATGTTTCCCCTCAGTACCATTCCACAATGGAATGTGAAGGACAGGTTTGTGGTGCGCAGGAAAGCAGAACTATTTATGTTCCACGCTCTGCATCTCTCGCGTATTAAAATGAAGACTTACTCTGAAGAGGCTAAGGGATTTCACTGAAAAGTGTTGCCGACGAGATACACGTTTTAAAGAAATGAAACTACAGTTAGCTCCGGAAACACGCGCTCGCCACTAGATGCCGTTTGAAGACGCGACTCGCGCCTACAAGGCCTCAAGTTGAAGTAAATACTTACCTCTTGCAGATGACATTGCGGGATGCCGCGGAGTGGTTAAACTCCTTGATTAATTAGCACCAAAGTCACCTTTGAGCTTGTTGATCTTCTGGAGGACAACGGTGGCCATCTTTCTTTGGCTTTAGGGTAGTTGTAGTTTTTTTTAGATAATACTGCTATAGTTATAAGAAAGAAGAGTACACATTAGGTTAGCTAAGTTTATACATATAAGGACACTTTGGAATTGCAGCACATTTAACGAAAGTAGAGTTTAAAAGAGTTTGTAAGGACACACATTGCTTTACAGGTTGCTAAAATAAGGAAAACAGACTTTCAAGAAGAAAAGCAAGGTTATGATTTTTGCAAATACAAGACTTTAAGAAATAAGACTTTTCTACTATGAGATATTGACAGAAAGTTATAAGAAAGGTGTTTCAATAACAGGAATACAAAGCATACAGTGATCTTCAAGTGCAACTACGGCTAAATAAAAGTCCTCTAGGCATAGTCAGAGGATACACAGGTAATTATTGGATAGAAGAGAGGAAGGTGGGGTGTTGAAAGTAGTTAGTAATAACATTACCCAATTCTTCTACAGGGAGCCCAGCAGAGAACCAAGAAGAGCTCCAGTGTCTTTTGTTATTTTATCCAATTCCCCTTTCTCTCCAGGCTGACCGGAGTCTTGCTGGAACTATAAGATCAGTAGGACACACAGCAGTCAGTGAGGGACTGTGGGGTTCAGCAGCTTCCACAGAGGAAAAGATGCATATATACCAGACACAGAGGCTGCCAGACCCACGCTGTGCTCAACATTGTTCACCCCAGGGTGGACTGGGTTGTGGAGTAGCAATTGAAACTTGATCAGAATTGTCACAGTGTTTGCTGGTGACCTCCCGGCTTTGATCAACGGATGGGGCTGGCAGCGCTGAAAGGTTTATTTGAGACTGCATTTGGCACCTTTTGCACGTTTAAAATTAGAAAATGGTAATTTTGGTGGCAGTCGCAATGAAGTTAAACATCTTGCTGTTTTCACGCCTACAGGCATTGTGGGAAATGATGCTATGCTTGCTGCATGTCAGAAGAGGGATTATCCGTTTTGATAGTCTTGCTTCACTTAAGGAGGAGCTTCACTCGCCTTGTTTGCAGAGGGCAATGAGGTTTTGTGAGTTTTAGGTCCTGCTGGCTGTTGCACCTGCTGTGCTAGTGTCACACAGGTTTTGTTTACATGACAAGGTGTACATAAGAATGGTTGATCAGCGCCAATTGTAATGACGGTAGCCACCCTCCGACCTCTTTCACTTTAGGGTATATAGTGTGGGGGTTTGTTGCTTCTTTATAATGCATCCATTTACAATGGGGGAAACACAAGGTTCTATTCTGACTTTACAGTAATAACGAATAGTTATGGGCTCCATGTGGGGTTCGTACTGTTGTAGTTTGTTAGTGCCATGGCCAGTTCCGTGGCAATTAATTCTGGGCTCTGACTGACCTAATTTCATGACTTCCTGCCCAAGTTTGGTTATATGCAACATACATGGCACAAACCTTAGCACGTTGCTACGGGTCAAAGTTACTGCTGCCGGCCACTAGAAAAAAAAGAAGAAAAAGATGTTTTCGGGGCCTAGCGTAATGTTTACAAGTACTATGTTGCATTCCTGAAAGAGTGTTTAACCATTTCTGATAAAGGGAACATTTAGCAAATTAAGGTTTGTAAGGTTCTGCCTCGTTCTCATAAGAGGGATTACCCTTTTTGTAATAAGCCTTGCTTCTCTAATGTTGTTACATGGGACCACTTGGTGCCACTGGTTTTGGGGTATTCGGCTGGTGAATTGTCAGTAAATTACTGCTTCTCTCTTTACTGAATCCATCAGCAATAATGACTCCTATGCGGATAACTTCCACTTTCAGCAGCGGTCTTCAGTACAGTAGAGTCATTGGAAGATGGTTTGTTTTGATTATTTTCTCTCGGCAGACGATTCAGCACATTTGTTTGGGACTTTGCTGCAAATTCTGCGCCAACTGCATGCAAATGGCTGGATAATTAATAGAGCCAGTACTATGGGTCAGTGGGCTAAATGCTAGTAGCAGTGATCTGTGCTTGATCTGCAGATCACAGGTTCGGATCCCGGCAAGGCCTACTTCTTGGGGTCAATAAAAAAAATATGAATTTCGATTGGGTAGTGATAGTAATGCAAGTCATGTCCTACGTAAATCGCTGTACTATAAATATAAAGTGCGCAATTATTTACTATTGGTTATTCATAATGCGCCTAGTCAAAAGGTTGCTTGAAAGGTTTAGGAGTCCCAGGTGGGTGATAAGAATGCTTTACTTGGCTTAGGGGACGGGCCCAAAACATTTAATATGAAGAATGCTTGGCGCTTGAATTTTGTGGGAAATGTAAAGTGTTTGACTACGTATGGACAGCAAACCACATATTACTTCCCACTACAACTTTAACTTCATTAGGTGACTGGTTCTGCCCTTGGCACTGGTCCGTGATTCACTGCGACCATAACCAGACGAACATCTGTTGCAGACAATCCTCCCAGTAGATGAGGGACTTCCTCCGTCACGCCTCCTCTCCCCATCCCTGCAGACATTTGCCCACACATCCTTGTGAATAGGAGTCCCAGTCACAGTGGTATAAAGGAAGAGTCTCCATTACAGGCATAACTCATGGTGAGACAGATTCGTACCAAGTTGAGTTTAGGGTACAGTACTCCGGGTGGATCCCTTCCTCCCCAAGGCAGTGCATGCAGGGCAGTGGAGTGCTCTGGACAGCACAACTAGGGGGATGTGGGTGGAAGGCAGTGGGTATATGAGCGAAGGATGAAAGCTATCAGCACAGGGCTGGTAGAGAGTGAAAAGGGCAGAGGGTGAGAAGGAAGGAAACACAACTGAGGGGATTAGGATAGTAAATGGTATAGGACAAGGGAAGGAAGAAAAGTTGGTTTGCCAATGGGGTTATGGAATTTCTGATGAGAATGAAACAAGTAATTTAAGGGTTCGTCGCCACAGGGTGGTTGGCTTGGGGCAAGATGGTAGGGTGTTCTAGATGCCTGATGTTTTAAGAGCACTCAGAAGGTTCACACAAATGGGGTAATGGGCTAGCATGGTGATTATGGACGCCATGTGCCATGTAAAACAAATGATCTGATGGAACGCCATCACAGGGGTGGTTGAGAATGGGCATCAAGGAAGCTGTAAAGGAATTGGGATGCAGATATAGGGATGTGATAAGGAAGGCAGAAGAGGGGCGTGAGAGGGAGGAAGAGGGCTAGGAGGACACCGCTACAGGGTAGCCGGAAAAAAGGGAAACGATACATGGCTGTGTGGCAATTTCAAAGTGGGAAAAGTCAACATGAAGTGAACTATAATAGGATGACGCCGCTATGGGGTAGCCGGCAAGGGGAAGTGGGCGGGGGTATCAGTAGAACGGGCCAATAAGAGTTATGAAACATGGCTGTGGGGCAATGTCAAAGTGGGGGGAAAGGCAACATGTGAACAAAAATACGGCTGAGCTGGCAAAGCGCGAAGGGGGAAAAGGGTGTTGGCAACAGTCCAATATAGTGTAAGAAGACATGGTCGTGGGGGAACTCCAAAAAGGTGCAACAAGAGGAAACTAAACTAGGGGTGCGGATACCGAGGGGGGAGGAGGGAGAAGAGTCTCAGTGGCTGCAGCAACCAAAGAGTCATGGCGGGACTAGGGCAGAAGGGGCTGGCATAAAGGTGTAAGTGTGCGGCAAAACAAGTTAGGTTGGGGAATGGGTCCAAAGGCACGGCAAAAGGGTACATCAGCAAGGGAAGGTAGTAGAAGACAAAAGAGGTCGGAAACAAAGGAGACAGGGAAAGGGGTAAGAGAGAGGGGGAAGAGTAGGGGGATAAAAAAAAATTGTAGACCTTGTATCATGACTAACCAGAGTGTCAGGATTGCAGTTTGATCTGCGGACCGCTCTGCGGTCCTGCTGAAGCTATAATCAGTGTCTGGCTTCGTGTCACGTAGTGTGTCTGGATTACCGGTTTGATGTGTGGATCGCTCTGTGGTCTTGCAGTTCCTAACCGGCTACCTCCCGAGTTGAGTTGCTCGCTTTTTCCTCCACCAGCAGGCATTCTCGTAATGGAACTCTATGGGACAAAAAGAAAAACACTGTCCAGCATTGTACACAGCAGTTATGGGGCAAGAAAAGGTGGCACTTAGTTCACTTAGCAAGGCACAAGTAGAAGGGACAGAGAATGGGACCCTCCCAACTCCCACATCCCACCTCTCCACAGGTCTGGCTCTTGTAAACACCTTGGTAGGCCTCCTGCCCCAGGTTGAAGGTGGGCTGCATCGCTTCTTGACAGGGTTTGATCTCTGACCTGGGCAGTACTCTCATCTGGGACCTCTTAGAACATCTTCTAAACCTTACTAAAATCAAAACATCCTCCTACCTGATGGATCATTATTGCCCTGCCCGTCCTTGGCATAAGGGCCACCACACACGACGGGACTAAGGTATTAGTTTGTCTTGCAGGTGGAAAGGCAATTTACAGACTTTGTATTTCACAGGTACTGCTCCTTGCTTGAGTTCTATCTTGTGACAGAATCCTGCCACTAGCACAGAAGAGCATAAAAGCTTTCTAGGATTTCTATGGGATGGCCGAAATGGTATGTGAGAGAGAAGGACACTGGTACAAGTGGGTCGATTTCACCCTCTAATGGTTCCCTGAAGATGGGAAGGAGAGCATACATTGACCCTAAGTCGGGGTGGAGATAATGCCCATATCCTCTATGGGAGCGCTGAAACAGAGGATGCTGCCGCACAACTGGTGGGACTGGGACAAATGTGGTATAGCTTGAGGAGGGAGGGCCTGACTCCTTCGCACAGCAAAGGATGAAGCTAAAGGAGAATACCTTTTCTGAAGTTGTGTTCACTGCAGCTGATTCTCTACTGGCACCTGGCGTAAAGGTAGTCACCAGTGCTGTATTGAAGGAACTTGTGCCAGGCAGAATAAGGTGAGTGGCTTTATTCAGAGCAGGAAATACAGACAAATGTTTGTCCACTGGGTGGGGAGCAAATGCAGCCTAGAATGCTACCTGCTGGCAATTGTCAGAGTTTCACAACACACAAAGAGCCTATGAGCAAGCAAGCAGATACATTGAAGAGGTGAACAGTTTTGAAACTCATTAAATGCCAAGAGGTAGAAATGGGTAGCATATTTATATGCAAGTTTGGTGACGGTTTTCAAAGGTCCCCTAAATATCCCCTCCTGATTTCTGTTCATCTGGGTTAGCATCTCACAGCTCCTTAAACTTCCCCATTATTAGTTTTTTATGTATATCACTAGAACATTTAGGGTCCTTCCACCCTCCATTTTCTCTTGGGTTTCAGAGCAGGATAGAAAGAGCCTTATTGGTCAATGATCAACTGGTGACTATTTTGTCAATTTTGTCCTGCTGAACGCAGGTGCCACATATAGCACCAAGACAGCTTTTGCTAGGAGTGCTTGTCTCTGCCTGGTGATTGCTGGTGTGGAAGAAATTTACAGAGATTTTTAATTTAGTATCTCTGTATTTAAATTTGTTTAGGGCCAGAAAGTACAGAGGGGTGCAGGCAACGTTTTGCTTATATTGCTCAGATTCTGACACGTTTCCTAATATTTTATCCAAGCTGGGCATGGTGAGGGTCCATTAATGCCATTAGATGAGAAATATAATGAATTACAGGGGTTGTTGCTTCCCATAGAAAAAAACTCTTATACATGTACAGATTATGGTTCACACCTTAATGACTTCGTTGAACTGCATTTTTATTTTAATACATTCATGTCTGGCACGCAATAGTAGCATTTGACTGGCCAGTGATGTCAGCAACGTTTATTTCAAATATTCCAAAGGGAGTTTTATATATTCCAGTTTAGTGTTCACTACTCTTGGCGCACCTTCAAACGCCAGCAAAGCTTGGTGGATGGAGGCACGTTAAACCATAAATGCTCCAAGTAATTCAGGTGATGGTTATGTGCCCCTCTCGGGTGTGCTTTCTTGATGGCAAAATCAATGTTTCACACCCAAAGTGTGTGAAACGTGTATTGCACAATCAAGGTAGCAAAAGTCATCGTAGGAGGAGTGGTAAATGGGAAGTGACAAGTAGTGAGTCGTGGAGGGTGAAAAAAGCAGAGGAGAGGAGGGGCAGGGAGTCCAGGGTTGTCCCCTGGATAATGGAAAGTATATTGTGGCTGGCAGACTGTATCGTTGGGAGTGACAGGTGTTATTGGGTTTCCCTGGGAGATTGAGCAGGGCTATGGGGATGTGGGGGACAGGGAGCCGGATAGATACATTTTGTAAATTCAGTTGCGTGAAGAACAGAGCACAAAGGAAGTTTTCGAAATGGATACATTTTGTACTCCCTACCTAAATCTGAAAGATCTTTAGAATGGCGAGTGAGTGATGGAAATTATTTTAGGGAACTAGATAATTTATTTGAGATCTACCACCTGGTCGATGTTTGGAGATCAACTCAACCTTGTAGCAGAGAATGTACCTTAATTCTCCCTTGCATAAATCATATACTGAGATATTTGCTTATCTTGGGCACCATCAATAGTGGGGTGCTGTGCTCAGAGACTGACGACCTTGGCATTTTGAATCATATAAATGCGCTACTGCGTAATAAACGGGGTGAGTGCAAATTAACCCTAAACATTTCTATGTTGGTTGATACTCAGTTATGTTGAATTATTTCAAGCTCAAGCTAGAATGATGAATGATTTCAGGATAAGCGTGGGTCAGACATCGAGAACATGTGTGATGCTTTTACGGCCATGTTTCAAGAGAAATACATTAGTCATTTATCTTTTAAGACAGATGGGAGACTTAAGCGAAAATTAAATATGTAATCAATGATGGATCATCAGGAACTGATTATTGCTAGTAGTAATTGCAAGTATATACTGATAAGGCTGCATATAGAGGCTTCTATCACATTCTAGGTGAGCTATAGTGTTGCCAAATAGGCTGGACGAAATGCAGAATGTTCAATTTTTGGTGATGAGGTTACACAGGATTCCATTGGTGGTATATAGAGTTGGTGGGTGTTTTACTCTGGGAAGACCTTAAATCGGTCATATGAGGAATAAAGTTGTAGCGATTGGGTCAGGTAGACACTTTGGAATTAGGAGGAAGGAAGTTGGTTAATTTGAATATTTCCTTTACTCAGATTTGCAGTAAACAAATGACTTCTCAAGCCGAGATGGAGCTGGAGCTGCCAGAACCTGACTGGTTTAAAAGAAACGTAGGAAATGTGGAATGCTGGCCACATTACATAACTGCCTTCCACAGTGATTTTTCTGCTGACCAGAACTTGCTTGTTGATGCGCCTGAATTGACGCCTTAATTTCTCTTAAGTTTAAGCGCCTAGATACCTCTGGGTTTTGCGTGCTATATAAATAAATCAATTTTGACATAACTTCAGTAAGAAAGGAGCACATCTCACAGTATCCTGAATAGAATCCAAGCGCAACCGTTAAAGAATACGGTGGGAATGCAGCAAACCTTTATGTAATCCTGAGCGCTGATTTTCTTTGCGTTTATGCTTGTTATGTTATGTCTTTGTTTATAACGCGCCGATAGCCCGCAGGCATCAGGGCGCGGGAGTGTCCGGGGTAATTCAGTGCGCATAATATTATGTGCTGTAGAGGGAGGTCTGTGGAAAGATAATGAGGTTATCATTGGAAGAGGTGGGTTTTCAATGATTTCCTGAATCTCTGCTAGTTCTCTTCTAGTCGTAGAGTTAGTGGCAATTTGTTCCAGCATTTTGCTGCCTTCACTGGGAAAGATTTCCCCCGCCCTTGCACACGTTCAGCTCTAAGAATATTCAGATAAGCCTTATCCTCTGATCTAAGGTGTCTTTCAGGCAGGTACAAAGAAAATTGCTTCTTAAAATATCTCGGGGCTTCTCCATACAGGCATCTGTGAACTATGGTCATCCCCTTAAAGTGTACTCTCTCTTCCACTCTTAGCCAATGAAGAGATCTTCTCCCCATAGTCACATGCTCCCTTTTTTTGATTCTCTTGGTAGCTCGAACTGCGTCATTTTGCATGACCTGACACTTTTTTATATCCCTCTTCGTGGCTCCTATCAGTAAGGCGTTACCGTAGTCAAGGCGTGACAGAATGACCGCTCTTGCTATAGATGCTGCATTCGCTTCATTAATAAATGGCCATATGGCTCTCATGAGACGCATGTAGTAGGCATGGTTTTTTTGCAGTTAGTTAACCTGAGCCTCGGATCGTACTGATGCTTCCACAACCATCCCTAGGGTTTTTACGTAGGGCACCACCGGGATTTTAGCCTTTTTGATAGTAAAGGTCTGGTATTCTGTCCCTAACTTGGATCTGGCCTGTTGCGTCCCAAAAATCATCAGTTCGGTTTTCGCATTATTAAGACACATTCAATGACGTTGCATCAAAATGTCAATAATGCGATAAACCTCTGATATTTTCGCGCTGTCGATGCTGTGTTCTCCCTTGAGTTAAAAAATGAGCTGCGTGTCATCGGCGTAGTTAGTAAAGAACACGCCGATTTGTTCCAGGAGCTCGCATAGACTTCTCATATATAAATTAAATAGCAGCGGTGTCAGGCTAGCACCCTAGGGGACACCAAACAGGATAGGGGCGGCCTCAGAGAATGTGTCACCCCAGTGGATTTTAGCACTCCTGTTTTCAAAAATGATGCTAACCACTCCACCGCCTTAGGTGTGCAAGCAACTGTTTTAGCCAGTGCTTCCTGCAGGAGTTGGTGATCTACCAAGTCGAAAGCCGCGCTGAGATCCAAAAGCATAAGGATACCAGTGCTGCCCTTGTCTATCAGGTCCAACATGTAGGTCTGAAGATCAAGCATAGCTGATTCTGTGCTGTGAGAGGCTCGAAAGCCTAATTGCTGTTGATGCAATAGGTTCCAGTCTTCTACATGCTTTTGTAGTTGGTTCGTGGCAACTTTATCTAGGACCTTCAGGATAAAATTTGAATTCGTTCTGGGCCTCAGATTGCTGGGGTCCTTCGGATTCCAGCCCTGGTTTCTTCACTAATGGGGTAATAGTCACCTTCTTAATTTCCTTTGGTACTACCCCCTCCATAAAGGAGGCTTTAACTATCTTTGTCAGTACTGGAACAAAAATGTCTTTATTGTCCAGTATGATTTTGGAAGGCAGAATATTCTCTGCGCAGGAGGTGGGTTTCATTTTAGCCAACACTCTACATTGCTCCTCCTCGGATATAGGGAGGAAGCTGAAATTCTCTCTTCCTTCCTGGTTACTTATTTCCTCTGGAAGGATAAGGGGCTCTCCTTCTCTTCTGGCTGTAATTATGTTATTTCGAGCCTTAGAGATCTTGGCAGCGAAAGCTTCTTGTACCCTATCACATTCTTCCCTAGTGGGAGTATGTGGAGGGGAGAGTGATTTCGGCTTTTCAATCCCTTTAAGTATTTCAAAGACCTTACTGGATGTGTTGGTCGCTGCCTCTATTTCTTTATTGTAATGATTCTTCTTTGCTTCCCTGATACCTTTCCTATACCTGTAATCGGCCTTTTTCCAATCATCTTTGTTTGCTAAAGTGGGATTTTGGCGCCATGATCTTTCTTTGGCCCTCTTCTCCCGTTTTAGTTTATTTAGTTCTTCGCTATACCAAATGTGGTGATTACTATTTTTTCTCACCAGTTTGTGTTTAAGTGGGGCTTTCTCCTCTACCAGTTCTTGCATGTGTTTATTATATTTTTCCAACAAGGTGTCGCAGTTGTCCTTTTCTGCAAAGGAGTCAGTGATGATCTGTAGGCATGGTTTCAGAATCTCGGGACCAATACACTTAAAATTTCTGCTCCATACTTTAGTATGGAGATTTTCAATGTAAGATGCCGGTTGATTCAATTGCACTACAAAAGGTAACCAAGTGATGGTCTGACCAGATACATGATTCCGTGACAACATTAAATGCTTTCAGGTTGTTGGTGAACACCCGGTCTAACTGGTTACCTTGGGGGTTGTAGGTTAGTTGTTTAATACAGGGACATCCAAGTTATTCATTGCTATTTCCAGCATTATGGCCTCCTTGTCCCCTTTATTCCCTCTCCACCTATTCATGTCACCAACTACCAAAGTGGATGCTTTATTCGATATAAGTCGAGAGGCTTGAGATGTAACTTAATTCTCAAAATCACTAATTAAGGAAGGTGGTCTGTATATAACAATAATGTTAAAACTATCGTTTGGGGTATATGTGAGTTTTAGTTGAATGGTTTCACAGCATGTGCATACAAAATTGGCTCTGAAGAGGTTCAATGTTTCGCGAGCTATAACGGCAATACCTCCTCCCATTCCAGTCTCTCTATTTGTGTTATACATGATGTACCCTTCGGGAACCGCAGCTTCGCATACTGGGCCGATAGGATCTTTTAACCATGTTTCTGATAAACAAAATATCTAGAGCTTTCTCCTTTATCAGATCATTTACGTTATGTGCGTGTTTGTTCAAAGATCGTGGGTTAAGTAGTCCCACTTTGAGACTCTTCAACTAGTCAAGGTGATCCGTTTTCTTTTCACTGCCTTCCCGTTCTGTTTGTCTAGAAAGGTTGTTGTTCAGTGCTTGGTTCCGCTTTCTTGTAAAGCTACTGGAGGATGCAACCTTCATTTCTTCCCCCTTGCTCTCTCTAGCTTCCATTGGTATATCTTATCACCCAGTCAAGGTCTACTTTCAATTTTTTCCCCGCCACCGCTCACTGGCGCGTATTGGGTGGAGGACAGAGTAGTGATAGGGAAACTGTACTTACATCTGTGACCCCCGTTCACCTCTTTGCACAGACTGTAACAGACTGTGCCTGCCTGTGGGTTTGTGGGTAAGTAGTGCTCTGGGACTACAATCCTACTGGGGATTGTAGTTCTTAGAGCAGGAAGCGCGTGCAGTGGCTCACTTCCAAGCAATGCAAATGCTACTATTTACAAATGCTGCAATTCGTTTTACTTCTACCACTAAGGCTCTGAATCTGGCTATACCTTACTTCAGTGGTTTAAAAACGAACCTGGCTAAAAACTCTTATTTCACAAAATAAAATGCACAATTAAATTACAAAGACTAACCACAGTGAGATTCCCGGGCACATAACTGCTTACAACTCACTCCGAAATATTGTTTCCTGCATACATCGCTTGCATGGAACCTCTCTAAGCAGAAGAAAGAGAAACTTCAGTTAGTTTCAAGTGAGCATCCCTGGGCGCGAGAGAGGACGCAGCTGAAGTGAGTAATGTCTTAGTACTGCAGTCCGCGAGCGCGCGGGTTAGAGACCCTGCTCTTCCAATGTCTACATAGTAAAAAGCAGGAATGGACATGCAAGCTGGGACACCATGCTTTAGGCTATCGCTGGAACCTGTACGCATGTTGTGACTGAAAGAGATAGGGGGTCATTCCGAGGTTGGAGGTAAGGGATTACCGGCGCCTGTAAGGGCACCGATGGCGGTAATCCCTTACCTCCGTATTCCGAGTTCCTTTTGCGGGTCCCTCTTTACCTCCTGCTTTTAGCAGGAGTAAATTACGGGACCCGCAAAGTGACCTTGGAGTAAATTACGGCACCGTAATTTACGGTGCCGTAATTACCTCCTTCCCCATTCCCATTGAGCCCTATGGGGGCAGAAATGGGGATGGGGAAGGGCTATGGTGAATGGGGAATTACCGGTCCATCCAACCTTGGAATTGACCGGTAATTACTCCATTCACCATGCCGGTATTCCATGGAGTAAATAGCTCCATGGTTGCCAACCATGGAGCTATTTACTCCATGGTGTAGTCCTAACTCGGAATGAGGCCCGTAGACTTTGACAGAGTTGCCAAAAAGGCTTTCAAGTTTAATAGAAAAATACACGAATAACAAACAAGAGATACAAAATACATAAAAGTCACCAGAGCAAGAAAGCAAGAGACTTGTAAATTATTATGGCCAGTTCGTTTTAGGAAAGTTTTTATTTTTTAATAAAATAACCAGCTGTAAAAAGTTACTCAACAGTACGAAATACTAAGACAGGGAAAATATCAGATGGGAACTTCTCCTTACGGCAATTAGAGGAGGAGGAGCACAGGTGCATTGGGTTAGACATAAGCAATCAAAGGAGTTTTAGGAAAATAGTGCTCCATTGTGAAATTCATCATGTTGTTTGTTTTTTTCCCTCTAGGTCTACAGATTCAAAACTGGAAGAGAGGTGCGAATAGGTTGTATGTGGTTTTGTCCCATTCCCCTTTCCATCCAGGGGTGCTTTGGGTTTAGCTGGGTGTTAAGAATCAACTGGATACTGAGTGCCTTTGAGGTGTCTGTGGGGTTCAGCAGCTCCAAGAGTTGACAGGTGACTATTGTGGGAGTGGTTGGAAAGGTAAACTCCAGCAAACCTAAGAACTCCCTTTTTAAAAAAACTTTGAGAACCTAATGCTGGCAAGGGTTTCCCTGCCCAGAAGGATGAGCTGGGTAATATTTTCTGGACATTTGTTTTACCCCAGTTGTTAGAGAGTGATATTGCACCTATGTCTCAATTTGCAATTGCCATTTGCTAGTGATGAATAGCTGCACTATTAAGCGCAACGATCGAAGAAAAATAAATATTGTTGGCTCCAAAACGAGTTGCACGTGGTAAGTCACCTGCATTGGATGTCCTCCCCACAGATCTGTACATGATATTTTCGGCACTGCTTGCTGCATTCGCTGCAGACAATTTAACTTTTGTATTAAGAATGGTGAATTATTATGCTAGTCAATGAAAGTGTCCTTAACTACTTTCATTGCATAGCCCGGGAAAGAACGTAGTACGTGTGAGAATTATAGACCAATCTATATTCTGAATTTCAATGTTAATCCCTCTCAACGTTTTACTTAAAAAAAAAACACATAACTATGTAAAATAGAGACTTGACACGTTAATTTGGAAATTCTGTGGCAGCAGTTTAATTCCACTAAATGTGGTGTGCTACCCCTTTTTGGATAATGATTCCATCCCAGGGCTTGTGCTAATGCCACATGCTGTGACCATGTGACTCAGGCAATAAAAGGCACGGGCCATAGCCAAGAACAGTCAGCAGAAGGCAACAGGAAAGATGGCAGCACTCTACCCACTCCTGAAGACCTCCATGCCCCTCCGGACAAAGATCAACATCTACAAAGCAAGCGATCATCAGCCCTACCCTGATGTATGCCTCCCCAGCATGGATGACCTGCCATGAGCGACACCGGAAGAGTCTTCAGATAGTCCACAACAAGGTCCTTGCGGATAGCGTCTGGAGCTCCACTCTTCACAATGATTGCTGCCCTTCACAGAGAACTGGACATCGAGATGTTGGACTAACATCTAGCAAAGTCGAGCAAGAACTTCTGCCAAGGAGTGGATCAAAACCCAAACCCTCTGATCAGAAGACTCACTGCAAACCCTTTCGACCGATACCCGCGGCCCATCACGGCGAAGACCCTGTGAAACCAGCCCTACTGTGACAAGTCCACAGACCACGAAGAATCCTAGCCTCGGTGTCCGATGATCACAATTGATGGATGAAATCTATCAGCAAGAAGAAGACTTGTCAGTCCATGCCAAATGACTCCTGCCTTCTGTGTCTTCTTGCTGCGGCAGGATGCTGGCGCTGCGTAGGTATGATGTTATTATGTGGGAATGCGACGGCAGCGTTGAGCAGTCGCATGCAATTAAAATAAAGAGGGCGGTCCCGCGCAGCAGGCAGTGCGCGCAAGGAACCAGACAGAGCAAGATTTGGGTCTGCGTGTTCTGTTCAGGGCACAGCGGTGCAAGGCCTGCACACCGGGGTTCCTCATGGTAGCGAAGCCTTAACACTGGCGACGAAGGAGGCACCTTGGAAGAGGAAAGGATTTCGATGCGCGCTCGACAAATGGGCGCTCGACAAATCTAAGGGCAGGAAGTCCTTTTCTTTAACCGACGGCACGAGGACGCTCCTAGTGTACCCCAACAGTATGCAGAAGTCTCTAGTCTGTACGGGGCACACACAAGGAGAAAGCTTCCGGGTTTGCCCAAGTGGATGCTGATGGTAGTGCTACCGGTAGATAATGTTGAGCCAGCCAACAGTAAGTTTGTTCCCTGAAACGTGATGAGATGAAAACAGGAACGTGTGGTCCAGGGAAATCGTCAGGGAGTCTGTCTTACGATGAAGCAAGCAGGTAACAGTATTCCTTAGTGCGGTGATAAACGGGAAGAAAAGACGAAACCAGGAAAACAGTCCAAGTCGGCAACCTGGAAGTCAGCAAACCCAAACGAGGTAACAGGCAGGGAGCAAGCAAAAGGAGTCCAAAAAAAAAACCAGGCAATAGTTCAAGAACACAGGTTAGGTCAGATAACAAGAGCAAGGAAAGAACGTACTTCAACAAATTCAGAAGCACTGAATGAACGTTCTGGAGGAGTTTAAAAAGGAAAGCATAGATCACATGATTGGGACGTAACGTGTGCGTGCGTGCAGAAGCTATCGTGCCTGCCCTAGTTTCCATGGCAACCGCCACCTTCGGTTATAGCAGGTCTGATCTTTAGCTGCTATGTGTTTCCTTGAATGAGAGGTACGAACCAACAATGGTTTTCTAATGTAATTTGGCAGGGCAAGAACGCGGATGTTAGGATGGGAATCTGAAGGGGCGGAACAGCGATATGAAACAGGAGGACTTAACAAACCTGGCATGCCGTCCGCATTCCTGACTGGCTCAGACAATTGGCAGCCATGTGTGCCTGGGAAAAAGAGATGTGCCTCAGGGAAACTGGCTGCATACTGGAGATGGGCAGGGTAGGTCATGAACTGGCGGAAACCTGCACCACCAAAATGGCCGCTGCAGTTCGCTCACTCAAGCTAGAAGATGTCTGTGCAGTGGGACAACAACAATCCCCTGGGTCAGGCAAGTCTCGATGGAATTCCAGGAGAGGGGAAAGTCTGATTTCATGTAAAAAATGCGGATACAACCTCCCACACAAGGGGGAGTGCCCAGCCAAAGGGAGGGTGTGCGGCCGGTGCCGGGAGATGCGTCACTTTGCAAGAATGTTCAAGGCTGCCACCCCAGTGACCATTTCCAGAGGAATGAGCAGGACACCAAGTGATATCTCGAGGCGACAGGTGGCGGTGGTGGAATAGGACACAGTGGACCAAGAGCTGGCAGAGGAAGAAGAGGATGAGGAAGAAATCTTTCATTTCCCACATAGAATCACTTAAAACAAAGAAAAGATGACACCCCATGTGCACTGTGACCGTGGAGGGGACAAAGACACAAGTGTTGGTGGACACAGGGGTGTCAGTAACTGTCCAAAGCAAGGGTGAAGATCTTCACATTTGGTGGCACCCAACACATACCTCTCAAAGGTGTTTTTGTCACCAAGGTGGCTCAAGAGGGTAGAGAAATCAAAGCTAAGTTCTTTGTCACAGACATTAGCAGTCACTCACTCCTAAGTTGTGCAGCGGCAGAATCCCCAGGAATTGTTCATTTTGCCTACAGGGTATTTATTGAAAATATAAATTAGGTGTTGGAGAAGTACAAACAGTTATTCGTGGGAGTGGGTAAGCTGCAAGGTGACCCCATCAAACTGCACATCTATGAGTCAGTTTGCCCAACATCCCTAAAACATTGCGTATACCTTTCCACCTCAGGGATCAAGTAGAACTGGAACTAGAGAATCTAGTGAAGTTAGATATCATTGAAAGGGTAGAGGAACGCAACCCATGGGTCTCGCCCATTGTTGTTGTGCACAAACCAAAACAACCAGGATCAGTGTGGATATGTGTTAGCATGAGGCATCCGAACCAAGCCATCAGGATGGATAGGCACATAACACCAAAGTTGGATGACGTGGTGGGTGAGTTGCAAGGAGCAAGAGTATTTTCGAAGTTGGATCTCAGATCCAGGTACCATCAACTGGAGCTCCACCTGAACTCTCGCTACATCACCACCTTCACGACCCACCATGGCCTCTACCAGTACAAGCACCTCTGTTTTGGGATATCTTCAGCAGCTGAGGTATTTCAAAATGTGATACGAGAGGCTCTGGCGGGACTGGAGGGGGGTCATAAATGTGAGTGACGACATTTTGGTGTATGCAGCGTCTGAAGCGGAACATATGGGCAGACTGGGGAAAACACTGGAGAAAATCCAACTCCTCAGTCTCACCTTACACCGTGAGAAGTGCACATTTTTGAAGAACCGCATAGAATTCTTTGGGTTTGTGTTTCACAAAAGTGGCATTTCACCTGATCCACGAAAGGTCCAAGACATCCAGGAGGCAACCCCACCAGGGAGCGTTTCGGAGATCAGAAGGTTTCTAGGGATGGTGACATACTGTGGGTGCTTCATCCCGAATATGGTGACCATCTCTGAGCCCCTCAGGGTTCTCACTAGAAAAGACAAAGGTTGGGAGTGGACTGCAAAGGAACAAGAAGCCTTCGAAGCCATCAACCAGGGCTCACCAGGGAGGAAACCATGGCCTTCTTTGAGCCATAGAAGGAGTCTGAGATTATAGTGGATGCTAGCACAATTGGACTAGGAGCAGTCCTGTCACAACAAGACACGGGCAAATGAGACCAGTGGCACCTGCAAGCAAGGCACTAGTACAGAGAAACACTACTCCCAAATCAAAAGGGAAGCGCCCACAGTCTTATGGGGATGCCAGCACTTTCGTATCTACATTCTGGGCAAGCCGGTAATCGCAGTGACCAACCAAAAGCCACTATTACAAATCAAGGCAGTGTCATCGTCAAAACCACCCCCGAGGATCGAGCGCTGGATGCTCGTACTATTGGAGTATGGAGTACGTTTGACATATAGGCCCGGGTCTCACAATTCCGCAGACTACCTCTCGTGCCATACAAGGGGTGAGGCGGACGGAGAATGTACTGACCAACTCGCGGTAGAAGAACATGTGCGGGTAGTGGTGGCAGCTGCCAAGCCAGTGGCACTGTCCATGCAAGAGGTGACCAACACGTCCAACTGCGACAGAAGCTTTGAGATAGTGAAAGCGGCCATGGCCAACGGGGACTGGAAAACTGTTCTGGCAAACCCGCACCAAAGAGTCCAAGGTTCCCAGCGGGAACTGGAGCAACTGTGGAAGGTGCGTCACAAACTGTCGTCAACCGAAGAAGGGCTCCTGTTAAGGGGAAGCAAGCAGATGATTCCACTGGCACTGGTAGAGAAAGCAATTGAACTGGCACACTGCGGACACCACAGAGCGGCCAGAACCAAAATCAAGGTTACGCTTGAAGGTATGATTACCCAACCTAGAAACAAAGGTGGATGAATTCATAGCAAACTGCATATGGTGTCAGGCGGCGGCCCCAGGTAACAAAGAACCCTGAATAGAATCAATGCATCGGAGTGATCCACTTTGGGTCCACTGGCCAGGGGATGCATTTTCTGGTGATGATGAACCAGAGGACACGGTACCCAGAGGTCAAGCTAGTGGAATCCACGTCTTTTCAACACGTAGTGCAGGCAATGAAGAAAATATTTGCGACTCACGGCTTCCCCAGACTCATATGCTCAGACAATGGGCCCCCGTTTCAAGGAGTGTTTTGCGGAATTCCTGGAAGAGTGTGGAATCACCCACCGGAAGGTCAAGCAGGTTTGGTCACGTGCCAATGGAGAGGCTGAGCGATTTATGCGATTCTAAGTGATCCGACCGCGGCTGATTTTGACGCGGCCAGAATGTTCGGATGAGAAAGGTGCAAACTACCAAAAGTTTGCACCTTTCTCATGCGAACACACTTGCATACTACGGGGGCTGCAGGGGTTTCCCCCGCAACCCCGCTCACTATACTTTATTGTATAGTGAGCGGGGTTGCGGGGGAAACCCCTGCAGCCCCCGTTGTTTTATTTTTTTATTTTTACTTACCTGCAATGCTACCACCAAAGGTACAAACTTTTGGTGTTCAAACCTTTGGTGGTAGCATTTTTCGGTCGTTTTCTACGGTCGGGCCTTTTTTGTCAGTCCGATCGTACAAAACCCTTTATGCAAACATTAAATAAGGTGTACTGCATCACACAAAGGCCAGTGTAGCTCACTCAAGAGGACACTATCAGTTCCTGCAAGAGTACTGATCCACGCCCCACTGTTCCACGGGGGTGGCACCAGTGGAGGCACTATTCCAGAGATGCCCCAGGGACCTCATTCCGGAAATGGATGGCAGGTCCCCGGGAACCAGAGATGATGAAAAAGCAAGGGAGGAAATTGAAGAATTCACAATGATTGATTGATTGATTTATAGAGCGCCTTATACCAAGGCGCTGTACAGTGGAACAACATAATACAAGATAACAACAGAATAACAATGGGAGCAATTACATCATGAATCATTCGACAAAACAGTGCAAAGAGAAATTAACTGAAGGGGGGAGTGGGAAGAGAGTAGGGGGCAGAGGGGGGAGTTTTCAAGGAGGAGGAGGGATTTGAGGGAAGTGCGAAATGAGGTGAAGGTCATGGTAGAGCGGATTGTGAGGGGGAGTGAGTTCCAGTGTAGAGGAGCAAGGAGTTGGAAGGAACAGAAATGAGAGGAAGCGCAGGTAAATGGTGGTACATTGAGAAGGAAATGGTCAGCGGAACGAAGGGAGCGGGAGGGGGAGTAGAAGGAGAGAAGGGAGGAGAGATAAGGAGGAGCAAGGCCATGGAGGGATTTGAAGACAAGGAAGAGAAAGTAAAATTTTAGCTGTGAGTGGAATGGTCGCCAGCCCAGGTAAGAGAGCGAGGAAGAGATGGAGTCCCGGGAGTTAAGGAGACAAAGGGTACGAACAGCAGAGTGGTAAATGGATTTAAGAGGGGCAAGATGAGAGGTGGGAAGTCCAAAGAGTATAGAAGAGCAGTAGAAGAGGTGGGAAAAGATGAGAGAGGAAATTAGAAGTTTGGTGGTGTGGAATGTGAGGGAGGGACGGATTTTGCGAATGTTTTAAGACGTGGTATCGGCAGGAGCGAGAGGTGAGTGAAATGTATTGTGAGAAGGTGAGAGAGGAGTCAAAGAGAACGCCTAAATTACGGGCTTGGAGAGAGATAGGGAGATTAGAGGGAGGGAAGTGAATGAAAGTGGGAGGAGAGGTAGGGGGGAGAGAATTAGATGGGAAGAAAAGGACTTCGGTTTTATCGGTGTTAAGAGAGAAAGCGGGAGGACATCCAGTTCTTGATAGCAGTGAGGAAGGAGGAGAGCTTAAGGTGAAGGTCAGTTGAGAAGGAGGAGAAAGAGAGAAAGAGTTGAGTATCGTCAGCATAGAAATGGTGGGAGAAGCCAAACGAGGAGATAACTGGGGCAATGTGGGAGGTGTAAAGACAGAAGAGGAAAGGACCAAGTACAGAACCTTGGGGAACACCGTAGGTAAGAGGGAAGGAGGAAGAGGTCTGGCCTCCCCTAGATACAGCGAAGGAACGGGAGGAGAGGTAAGAGGATAGCCATTTTAGAACAAGGCCCTTAAAACTGAAGGAGGAAAGAGTGTGGAGGAGGAGTGGATGATCGACAGTGTCAAAAGCTGCAGAGAGGTCAAGAAGAATAAGGATAGAGGATTGCTTGGCATGTCGAGCAGAGAGAAGGGAGTTAAGGATAGAGGTGAGAGCAGTTTCTGTGGAATGTTTGGGACGGAAGCCAGATTGGAAGGGAGGAAGGAGAGAGGAAGTAGTGACAAAGGATGAGAGCTGAGAGTAGGCAAGGTGCTCAAGAAGCTTAGAAAGGAAAGGTAGAAGAGAGATAGGTCTGTAGTTAGCAGTGAGAAGTGGGTCGGCAGACGTTTTTTTTAGAATACGAATAATCGTCGCATGTTTGAAAGCAGAGGGAAAGGTTGATGAGGAGAGGCAGGAGTTGAAGAAAGTGGTAAGGTACGGGATAAGAAGAGGGTAGATCTTAGGGATAAGAACGGAGGGGAGAGGGTCAGAAGGAGCGTACGTGGGGTGGGCTTTGGATAGGAGGGAGGAGACTTCTGAAGGGGTAAGAGGTGAGAAGATGGACATGAAGGAAGAGGGAGGAGAGAGGGGAGGAGCAGAGTGGGAGTCAGAGAAGGAGTTTCTGGCGGAGGGTGAGGATTTTAGAGGAGAAGAAGTTGGCAAAGTCAGTGGGAGAAAGTGTGGAATTGGATGAGGGATCAGGAGTAGGAGGTGAGAGAAGACGAGAGAGAGTTTGAAAAATCCGACGAGGGTGAGAGGCTTGAGACTGGAGGAGGTTAGAGTAGTAGGAGGTTTTGGCCTCTGTAAGACAAGAGTTGTATAGTGCATGGTAAGAGAAGTAGGAGGTTTGATTAGCAAGCAAAGGAGTTTTTATCCAGAGTCTTTCCAACCATCGGAGAAGGCGCCGCATAGAGAGGAGATGGGAAGTAAGCCAGGGTTGAGAAGGCTTACGGGTAGGCCGGAAGAAAGAGGGTGAAGTAGAAGAGAACCTACAACAACACCTCAAACCACCAAACTCGGCGGTAAAGGACAATGTACTGGTCAAAAACAGACATCCCAACAGGAAGTTAGCCTTCACATATGAACCTTGTCCCATGGACGTCATCCAGGTCAAATGATCAATGGTGACAGCAAGCGATCAAAGAGGGATGGTTACCCGAAACTCCAGCTTCTTCTGAAAGGTGGATGAACACAGGGAAACATGAGATGCGGACACCAGGACAGTTCTGAGTAGAAGCACAGACTGTGAGCAGGTACCAGAGGACACTTGGGAGGGGAGGCGCCAGCCCCAGCCCAGGTAGGTGACTATGCAAGGGGAAGGGTAGGAGAAAGCCGATATCCCATCCGGGAACACCGTAGGTGCACAGCTTCATTTAAGGACTACATAATCGGAGTGTTAGCAGAGTGTTAGATACCTGTGACCTGGAAGCTACCCTGCTGGAGCCCGAGTAACTTTTCTACTGCCATTGTTGGAGGTGGTGCCTGGAGGTGGTGCCTGAACATAAGCTACACTCTAGACACGCAGCGTCCACGGAGTGTTAGCAGAGTGTTCACAGAGAGGGCGCAGAAGACGCCATGGATTCAAAATTAACCTCATCAAACTATTCAAAGAAACAGGCCCCCCACACACGGAGCCGAACAAAAATGCCTGGCACCTGTAACCAAAGCGCCGTTGGGGAGGAGGAGCGCTGTTTTACGCTCTCTGCCTCTGCCTCACCCGTTAACATCAATGCCTGTGATGCCTGCGAGCCACTGTGTAATGGGCCGTCGTGTATTTGCCATGCGTCTAACAGCGAGGGCGCTGTGCCTGCGAGTCAACATGGCCACTTAGAAGCGAGTTTTCCCCAGCGCGTGAGTCACCCCAACAAGCACAACGTGGCTACTGACACACAAGGTATGTGCCAAACAGCCCCCTTTGACCCATTGTGCGTGATGCGCCCCCCCACCCCGATCCCCCATGCCTTACCGGCTGTGTGTGTGCTCCCTCAGGAAACCCAAGCGGCCCCTCCGAACGCTGATCCTAGCTGTCCGCAGCAAAGCGTGTGCGGGGGCATGGCAAGAGGGGCCGTGTGTGCTCAACGGAGCACCATCGTCCTGAACAATGAGCGGGCGGCGCCCTCCGTGGCTGGAGGAGAAGGGGGAGGGCCAAGTCTGGGACTGCGACCTGGCGATCTAGATTCAGTGAGTGAAAGTGAGGATGCCTTCTGTGTGCCGCGAGAAGAGGCATTCTTCACTTTCCCACAATCTTTGCAAAAATACAGGAATGGAGAATCCTGTGGAAGTTTAAATTCTTCTTTATTCATGGATGCTGTGGGAGAATTGCCGAGTGGCCCTGACCACTCTCAGAGCAATCACAACACTAGTAAAGCTCAAGGCACTGCCCCACCTCGTAAGGAACTAGATCCCTCGAGAATCACACAGTTTTCATTGCAGAATGGGCTTGTGAGCAATAGAAAAAGCGGAATCAAATTACCATCGAAGTTAATTGCGTCAATAAATACTCCACAAACTAGCCCAGTATTTGTGAAAAAGGGTGGCTTCAGAGTAAATAAAATACAGTTCCAAAACCCTACTCAAAAGAGTAAAGCAAGAGCAAATTCTCTTTGGATATAAAGTCGATCAGATGGCACTTTAAAAAGAAAGACCTATGTCCCCCACTGAAAGCAGCCCTAGACCCGAACAGAGAACCCAGCTTAATGACATCCGATGCTGAACGGGTCGAGCTTGAAGTCACTGAACATGAAATACTTCAAGCATCTGGACACTGCAAACTAATTAAATGTGCATTGAAACAGACTATGGCCCTCATTACGACCCAGGCGGTAAGTTACCGCCTGGGTCGTACCCTTACCACCATGGCGTAAACTACGTTTACGCCATGGTGGTTGGCGGATTTACCGCCCCATTCCAAGGTGAGTGGGGCGGTAAATCCCCATTTCCCATTTTACCCTTCCCCATTCCCATTTTCGCCCCATAGGGCATAATGGGAATGGGGAAAGGCGATAATTACGGCACCGTAAATTATGGTGCCGTAATTATCGCCAAGGTCCCTTTGCGGCATGGATTTTAACGGCTGCAAAAAAGCAGCCGTTAAAAGCCATCCCGCAAAGGGAACCTTGTAATCAGGCGTTAAGGGTCGGCGCCGTTTACGGCGCCGTAAACCCCTTAACGCCTGAGTCAGAATGAGGGCCTATGCCTAAGAATAGGGAGCTGTTGAGTTCTCCCATAGAAAACCATACTCCATGCCGTCCTCCTAGCCAAGACAGAGTCAAATGAGGCTGGAATAGCCATCATTAAACCTTTATCCTTGAACACACAAGATGTGAGCCAATGTCAAATTTCTAACAGTCCAACTACAGAAGCAGAGGCCATGAGTTCAGCAGTCCAACGAAAACCTCCAGTCCTCACCCAATCAGACCTAAACGATGTATTGGAGAAGTGGACATAGACCTATCCATCTCACAGATGGCTCCAGAAAAAAAATCTAAAACCATAAATGCAACGTTAACTCAAAAGAAACAGTTCCATCATGATCATTCACCTACACTTGCACCAAAAAACGGCCCTCAGAAACAGACAGTAAATTCGAAAAAGAAAGGACACAGGCGCAGACACAATTGCAATTGAAAGTTTGGCCGAAGAAAATTAGCTCTCTCCAATAAACGTTTCCAAAAAACAGGCCCAAGGAGAAATTGCCCATGACAATATTGTTCCAGCAATTTTACAAGCAAACTCTGAGGCCTGTGCCAACATGCAGGCCGCAGTTGGATCTATGACAATAACCATGGCACGATTTCTCAAATTATATGAAGGCCTCCAGGAAAACTACAAAGACCAGTCTACTTTACTGGCCTTAATATAATATAAACTAATATGCGTAGAATCTTACATCGATGCTATCAAAGAAAAGAGAGTCAGAGAGAAAGAACCAGAAAACGTTATTTTCAAAACGATCATTGACCTAATGGAAGATGCTCGGGAGGATAAAAGGGCCTTTCTTCACTGTTTCAGCGATACAATAACTCTTCTGAAACCCGATGCAAGTAAGCACCAAGGCGAAACTGTTGAAAAAAGTACCTCAACAAAAAACATCTTGGGTTGCCTGGATAAAGTCAGTGAAGCGGCAGAAAAAATACTGGTTATAAACACTGAGATAAAAAAAAGTGGTCCCTGTGATTATAATGGAAACTCAAAACACCAATAGAAAGGAAAAAGAAGCTAAAACAGTTATAATAATTGGACCTGATTCAAGACCAGCCTTTCAAGCTGTGATAATAAATTCTACGACAGGTCATATCTAAAACCCATCCAAACTAAAACAAAATAAAGAATTATTCCCTTTATTCGCCCCAGAGAACTCAAACTAACCAAATGAAAAGGAAATGGGAGCCAGACCTAAACAAATTCCCGACAGATCTACCAAAAAGCAAAAAACTTCGGTTGGGAAACAAAACAAGAAGACAAAAAATCTATTGCTGCCAAAACACACCTCAAGTGAAGGAACTCGCTATTTCATTCGCAATTTGAAACCTTTTGAAGATGCGTCCCATAAGGTTGAGCAAATCACCCAAGTAATTAATGCTCAAAAAGAAGAAGGACGTCAAAAACTGAAAGAACAGGAATTTGTCACACAAATAGCTACTGTATATGCTGAAGAAGCTGATATCAATACTAGCGAGGAACAAGATGCCCTATTGCTCCTCTGTCCATGATTGTGAAAGCTCACTAGAACCTGATAGTCAGGAGGGTCTAGAGGAGACCCAGAAATCGGAAGGCGATTGTGAGGAACTAAATCAAAGAGAGATAACATCTCCCTCGTTCTGTACTCTCCAAGAAAAAAAGAGATCTGTTGGAACTCAAAAATTCAAACGAAATTAAACAACAGCAACAACTTAAAGCAATTTTGGACCACTCAAATCAAGATCGTCATAAAAAGGGAGATCCCCTACTACGGGGAATCCCAAGAAAGGAGATAAGAATTCCAAGCGATCGATCCCAAGCCAATAGTCTCTTTCAAGAACAAAGAAAAAGAGGGGAGAGGCAGACTGGCCACAAACTCGTAATTGAGAGAGTACTGAAAGCAAAGAATGGTCTAATTCTAAATAGATCTAACCTTATGAAACTATTTCATAATGTACCACAACTACATGTTATAGAGCAAAAAGACATTCAAATTGTGGCCTTCCCCAAAGAAGAAGAAACAGATCCAATTTGTAGCCACTTGTTCTCAAAAGCAGTCACATATCTAATCTGGACAGCTGCTAATGCACTCAGAATACTTCGTTTCGATATCAAACCACATGAATCTGCAAATACCGAACATGGAACAAACCAGATTAAAATCTCTCAATATCCATCGACCTATAGTCCACCAAGAGCACTTTATCCTGCAGACGACCCGAATGCTAAACCAATAAGGTTTTCTCCAACTGTTCTGCGAGGCCCAAACGCACTTCGAATGAGGATAAAGGAAGTGCTGGAAACAAGGCCGTGGATCATACAGTTAATAGCGAAGCCGCACTCGTGACAAAAATTGATACAAAAAAAACATGGGATTGGCTAGCTGGGACCTTAGCTCCAAGAAATAACTATTAGACCGAATGCCCAGATGCCACAAAAAACCTTTGGATAGCATCATGGAACACACAAGGTTACCGACATCTGTTTGAACAACTAAATGAGGAGCTACTGACGACAGATATCATATGCATCCAAGAATGCTGGCTCCTAGATACTCCAACTATGAGTGGGGCCATGTGCCTCTTGAATAAAGGATATAAAGGACAAAAAGGTAGACCTTCCACAGGCCTGTTGACTATCATAAAGAATGATTATAAAGGCAATGTATTCCGTGTTGTGACTCCTTCACCACTTATACAGATAACTATAATTCAAGAACAAAGCGGTGGACTCCCACATTGTGAAAAGCGGTTTCAAATCATAATTAACCTCTATTGGAATATCAAAGCTAAACATGGTGACAAATTTATGGACACTGTGATTCAACACACTGACGCGCTAAGAGCCGAATTTGGAAATCCTTCAATAATCATATGTGGCAACCTTAATATAGACTGTATAAAAAAGAAAACTCATGTCGATCAAATAGGTCAAAACCAGCAGAAGTTAACACGTACGCAAAATTGGTTAACAGAGATGAACATTCGGGATCTCTTGCAGGTGAATGGAAATCTAACTGGTGATCTACAAGGAGCAGTGACATGGACTTCACATAATCTAAGTGCGATCTTGGATTATTTTTTTGTGGATCGTGAAACTTTCAAAATCATTTCTTTCTTGAACATAATAACAACAAAAAGCGACCATAAAATACTTGTTCTTAGGTGCTCACTTCCAATCAATCAACATGAAAGTGCCCGGACTATCAAAAAAGTTGGTCCAATAAGGTTGAAGTGAATAACGGTCTAAACAAATTGAGATTGGCGCCAAAAATGATACCGACTCTTAAAAAAGCAATAGAGAGCTGGCAGTCAGCAACTAACACAGGTGTAGAATACAAAGCTTGTCTCATCATCTTCAGAGAAAAACAAGGCTTCAACACAAAGCCTTAAATCATTCGACAACATAAATACAACTCTGAAATAGTGGAAAAAAAATCAGAACTAGCAGTGAAACTTAGAGCACTAAAAAAACAGAACACTCAAGTGTGCATTCGATGAAAGGGCAACATTCAAAAAAGCTTATCGAAATTGGGCCAAATCTCATAGAGCTCAATTGTTCCAGAGAGACTCTGAACAAATGCTGATAATAGCCAGCAATAAAAATGCCAAATGTATGTGGTGTTACGCTCACCTGGTATCCACGGGGACGCCACCCAGCCAGTTGGTCGTTGATGCCCTTCCCAATGATTCCCTGGTGTGGTCTCGGTGTCAATGGGATTCCGCCTGGAAATGAAGAATATATTAGGACTGGGCGACCAAGGTAAGTTTTCCCCCACCTGCCTTGTGTTTCCAGCCCCTCCAGGTTTTCTTCTCACCTGGTTGTCGGAATCGGTGAGCTCTCCGTCCTGCTCTCTGGGCAGGGGCACGTGGTCTTTTGTGGGCGCGGGCGGTCCAGTTACTTCACTGACTGCTGCCCTTGTAGTGTCTTTCAGGTAGGTCTTATTACGATTGATGGCGTCGTAATTCTTGCATGACTTTTCTCTGTTCTAAATGTCTCTTTTTTTATCTACTAGGAGCTCGGAGTGTCCGCTTGGAGAACTGGATATGCTGGTTCTCACCAGGAGATGATGGTGCGCTATAGCGCTATGATGCGGTAAGGAGGCGTTTTGCGTAGCCCAGCGATGCCTTGTCCTCACTGACCTGTGCTTTTCTCTTTTCGCAGGTCGCGGTGAGTTCCCAGCGCAGATGGAGTTCCGGAGCTATGCCGGCCGAAAAGCAACCAACCAGGTAAGTCTTTAAGCGCTTTGTGGTTGTAATGTCTCCACTACCTCCTTTAATTATGTCTTTCTCCTTTTCTCAGGTCCTTCGATCCGGGCGGTGAACTCCACCAACAGAGCTGCCCAGGAGCTGCGAGCAGTGAAGGATGATGAATGCAGGTAAGATTCTGCTGCTAACGATGTTCTTGGTTTTTCTGCAGGTCTGGAATTCACCAGGCTTTTGAGAAAGCTGGACACGGTGAGCGTCACGTTGCTAGAAGCAAAATAACACAAAGCGTGTTATCTTGTTCGGGTGTGGTTTAAATAGCCACTGTAAAGCAGTCCAGGTAAAGTAGTCCCTAGGCCACCACACCCAAAACACTAGACCGCATAGCTTGGTTCTACGAACCAAGCTATGTGGATGCCTCCATGTTGGCTGAAAGCCTAAATAAAGTAGTTCCTCAAGCAGATGTCTTTCCTTACTGATGAGCCTGGCCCCAAGAGGGCCTGAGAAGTGGATGCAAGGGCTTATTAGTAATCCGAGCCCTGATTCCACCTGGCCAATGGGCTTGGCAGTGGGGATCAGGGCTGAGGGTCGTGACAGCACCCCCCTCCCCCCCAAGGCCCCTCCCAAGGTGTGTCTCCTGCCTGGTCCAGGTTTAGTTGGGAAATTGATGAAACTTCTTGATCAGACGTGGTGCATGGATGTTCTCACTGGGTTCCCAGGATCTATCTTGAGGCCCAAACCCCTTCCAGTCGACGAGATAGTACAACTTGGCTCTAGAGTACTTAGAGTCCAGGATGCCCTTGACTTCGAATTCTGGTTCTCCATCTATTAGTATAGGTTGAGGTGGTGTCTTGATTCGTGTACCGGGTTGCATTGGTTTTAAGAGGGACACATGGAATACCGGATGGATTTGTAGATTAGGTGGTAAGTCCAATTTGACGGCTGCTGGGTTGATAATTGCCTTGATGGTATAGGGTCCCAAATATCGAGGATGGAAGGTCCGGGTCCCTTTGATGGGTACGTATTTGGCGGCTAACCAAACCTGGTCTCCTACTTGAGAGTCTGTGGACTTTTTCCGATGCTGGTCGGCGAAGTGCTTTTGTTTTTCTTTAGCATGAATAAGATGTTCCTTCGCCTTTCTGAACGCCTGAGTGATGGTTGTATGAAGAGTCTTTACTGCAGGCATTTCCAAGTTGGCAGGAAGGTCAAGTTCTGATGTACGTGGATGTCTGCCATACAAGGTGTAAAAAGGTGTTTGGCCCGTGCTAGAATGTACGGAGTTGTTATATGCATACTCGGCTATCCACAGTAAGTCCTTCCAATCTCTCAATTCATGGTGCAGCATGCACCGTAAATACTGCATGAGGGTCTGGTTGGTCCTCTCGGTTTGGCCGTCTGTCTGGGGGTGGTGACTGGTGGATAGCCGGACGTCAATCTGTGCCATTGCGCAACATTTTCTCCAAAAATTGGATACAAATTGGCTGCCTAGATCGGAGACCAGAACTGATGGAAAGCCATGCAGCTTGACAATGTTTTCCAGAAATACTTCTGCTAGGGTCGATGCGTCCGGGAGGCCCTTGAGAGGAATAAAATGTGCCATCTTTGAGAACAAATCCACGATTACAAGAATGGTGTTAAAGCCTGGACTCGGTGGCAGATCGGTGATAAAGGCGAGGGATAGAGTGTGCCATGGAGCGGGAGGGATGTCCAGTGGTTGTAGGAGACCCGATGGTTTCTGTTTCTGTGATTTATTTTGTGCACAGACGCCGCAGGACTGAACATACTGGACAATGTCCTTACGCCAGGTAGGCCACCAAAAGTTATTTTTTACCTTGGCTAAAGTTTTAGGGATTCCAGGGTGTCCTTCGATCAGAGAGTCATGATAATCTGAAATGATATGCTGTTGTAACTCCTTCTCGGGTACATATAGCCGGTCCCTAAACAAAGGTAACTGATCCTTGATGCAATATTGTTCTCCTTGAGTTTTCCATGCGAGGAAAGCATCCGGGTTCATTGATTGTCAAATTTTGTTTCGTAATTCGGCTTGTGAGAACGCAGTTGTGATACCCAAGAGTTTGTCTTCAGGTATGATGGGTACCGGGTCTGGAGTTGTATACACTGCTTCACCGATGCCCATTCGAGATAAGGCGTCAGCTTTCCCATTCTTGACCCGTGGTTGAAAGGTGATCACGTATTCATATTCGGCGAAGAAGAGGGCCCACCGTAACTGGCGTGAAGACTGGGCTTTGGCTGTTTTGAGATATTGCAGGTTCCGGTGGTCTGTGATCACTGTAATAGTGTGTCTAGCTCCCAGAAGATAGTGTCACCACGCCTTGAAAACGGACTTGATGGCTAGGAGTTCTTTGTCCGTGATAGCGTAATTCATTTCCGGGGGTGAGAATTTATTTGACCAGAAGGCCACTGGATGCAGCTGGCCACTTTCTGGGTCCCTCTGTGAAAGGACCGCTCCCATTGCCATACTGGAAGCATCAGTTTCTACGACATAAGGGAGGTCTGGACGCGGGTGCCGCAGGATTGGAGCGCAGGTGAACCTTTGTTTCAGTTGCTGAAAGGCTCTTTCTGCTGCCTCAATCCAAGCAAACTTTTTATTGCTTTTTCGTAGCAGTACTGTGATCGGGTGCACAACCTGAGAGAAGTCTGGGATAAACCGGCGATAAAAGTTTGCAAAGCCTAGCATGTCAGGTACTGTCAGGATACAGTGGCATATTCTGAATTACATTAGGTCTGGGGAAAATTAGTATAGAAAGGTTTTTCGAAGTTATTATGAGTTAAATTTTAAAACAGCCAATTTTGCCCTTAACTTTCATTACAGTCAATGGAGAATGCCCCAAGCCAAGATGGAGGTCCTCAGTCTAAGTTTTGATTGGCTGGTGATTGTTTATAGGGAAGACAGTGAACATTCTAAACTGCCTTTCATCGTCTTTGCCCAGCTCAGAGGTTGTGTACGAAGCTGCTCCTGCTTAACTTGTTCAGGGGTTTCAAGTTTCAAGCAGTCGAGCGGCTTCTTTGGAAAAGTAAACAGAAATCTTAAGGAGCTTCATTTTGGCACAGAACAGGAGAAAGAAGATTTCGAGTTATTCAAGAAAATAAGTTTCCAAGACTCTTCACAAGATAAGTTCTTTTAAAACTCAAGACTCTTTTTATAATGTCATTGTTGAAGAGTTAAACTGATTTTCAAGTTCATATGAAAACATTAACTAAGAACTATATTGCTGTCGTACGTTTGGCTTTGCTACGTTACGTTATCTTTCAAGCGCGTGGTTTTTTACGTTAACAGAAGCCTGCGCGTGAAAGTCTTCGCTTGAGTATCTAGTGCGAGCTCTTTGGTGTCGCGTGATACTATTGTGCGTGTGGATTTTTTCCCGCGGGTTAGATTTCAGCGCGTGTGCGTATACTCGTATCTTGGACTAAGCGCGTGTGGATTTTTCCCGCGGTTTCGACTTCAGCGCGTGTGCGTTTTCTCGCATCTTGGACTAATCGCGTGTGGATTTTTTCCCGCGGGTTAGATTTGAGCGCGTGTGCGTATACTCGTATCTTGGACTAAGCGCGTGTGGATTTTTCCCGCGGTTTCGACTTCAGCGCGTGTGCGTTTTCTCGCATCTTGGACTAATCGCGTGTGGTTTTTCCCGCGGTTTAGATTTTAGCGCGTGTGCGTATACTCGCATCTTGGACAAAGCGCGTGTGGATTTTTCCCGCGGTTTCGATTTCAGCGCGTGTGAGTTTATTCGCTCCTCGGATAAGCGCGTGTGGTTTTTCCCGCGTTTTGGTCTTCAGCGCATCTACGTTCTTCACTCAGTTTGGATTCCTATGCGTGTTCAAGATATTTCCACGTGAGAATTTTTGTTGCAAGTTTCAAGAACAGTTTGTTTTTTTTTTTTAAGTAAAGACACTAAAAAATAATAAGAAGAAATATAAGTTCTTTCCAGAAACACTAGAACTTCCATTTACTTTTAATGAACTTAAGACTTTGTTCAAGCTTCTTGAGTTTTAAGAAGATTACCTGCAAAGTTAATTTCACATTCATGGACCTACTAAGAAGGCTGAATGATCGTTGAGATTCAAGTCAACTAGTAAGGAAGTCTAGTCAGCTTATCACTTCTCTGGGAATTTTGTAGAGAAGTTCCAGGTATGGTTTTTTCTTTATTTGGTAAAGGATATTGATAATTAAGGTTAGTATAGTACTCCATGAATAACAAGGTGAATTATATGTTTATGTTTTACTACAGATGAAGAACCAGCTAGCCTTTAGCTTCCAGCCTGGTGTTTGTTAATTTGTCCCTTCCCCCTTTCCCCTGGAAGTGAGGTAAACTGAGCAGTTTCTAGTATCAGCTCAGAGTGCCACATTTTGGGTGGATTGTCGGGGGCTCAGCAGCTTCCGCAGACACCAGGATCTCAGCCTGACAGAATGAAAGGCCAATAAAAAAAAAAAAAGTCTGCCCAAGCTGTATGAACCCCGACGAGACAGCCATAGAGGCGTTGGGAGAAATGGTTAGGGAAATTAGAGAAGAGTTACGGGTGGCTCATCTGGAATACTCAAATCTTAATAAAAGAATAGATGAGTTAAATTTAAAGATAACACCAATACAAGAAAAAGAAGTGGAAGTTTCGGGAGGTGCAGGAAACCCACCTGAGTTGGTGAGAGTAGGGGAAGAACAAGAACATAGGCTTCCAAGGGAAGTGGTGGGTGGTTTAGGAACTTTAGTTATGCCAGTTCCTTTGGCTGCTCCTGAGCGTTTTTTGGGAGATTCGAGAAAGTTTCAAATTTTTCAGACTCAGTGTGAATTACATTTCTTAAATCGTCCTGAGTTATTTTCAACGGATGCTTCTAAGGTCACATTTACATTATCTTATTTATCAGGAGAAGCCTCTGCGTGGGGAAGTCTTTTGGTGAGTCAAAAGAGTTTGGCTTTGAATAATTATTCCCTGTTCCAGGCCGAATTTAAAAAGATGTTTGATAAGAGACAGGTATCTTTAGAGGTAGATGGAGAACTACTGGAGCTGCGTCAGGGAGGAAAGGAGTTGATTTCTTATATCACTCAATTTAGAACTTTAATTTTAGAGAGTAGATGGCCAGAGGAGAAGAGGGCTTCCTTATTTTATCGGGGCTTAAAAGATGAATTGAAAGATGCTTTGGCTGGTGTTTTGGAACGACCAAATACTTTAGATGCGCTAATTGATTTGGTAGTTCGGTTAGATTTTCGTTTAACCGAAAGACGTTTAGAGCGTAGACGTTCTCAGGGAGAAGTCAGGTTTCCAGGAAGAGTAGAGAGATCTAAGGTTGAGGTGGTGAACAGGGAAGTTAAGTCAAAGGTAAATGAGCTGCAGAGTCGGGTGAGAGGTCCGTTGTCAAAGGAAGAGAAGACAAGAAGAAGGGAGAATAATTTGTGTCTATACTGCGGTAGGAGTGGTCATTTCCTTGAAAACTGTCCTTTTACCTCCAAGAAGATCTTCAATTCTTCAGGCAGAGTACAACAAGTTGCTAACACGATACAGACAGCTGTTCCTCACATAACTGTGAACGTATCCTTAATGTTTGAAAAGAAAATCTTAGGTTCTGGGCCAATTATTATTGATTCAGGGGCTACAGGAAATTTTATGGACAGAGGATTGGCAAAGGTTCTAGGTGTTCCTTTAGTGGCTAAGAAAGAAGTGGAGCAGGTAAGGGCAGTTGATGGTTCATCTCTTTCTTCAGGTCCAATCACTCATAATACAGAGGTACTTGAGATGGAGTTAACTGGAGGTCATAAGGAAAATATTTCTTTTGAATTAATTGACGCTCCAATCTTGAAAATAATCTTGGGTATGCCATGGCTTACTCTGCATAATCCTAGAATAGATTGGAGTGCAAGAATTGTATCCCTAGAATCAACTTTTTGTAAGAAACATTGTTTCTTAGGAAAAAGTCATGAAGCGGAAGAAAGATTTGTGAATTCAGTTTCGTTTTCACTTGCAGAAAGAGGGGCAATAGGTTTTGATGTTGGAGCAGTAGTGGGTGAACTTCCTACTTGTTATCAGGAATTTTGGGATGTATTTGATGAAAAGGAAGCTGGAGAGTTGCCTCCTCATAGACCGTTTGACTGCAGGATAGATTTGGAGCCTGGAGCTATTTTACCTAGCAGTAGGGTTTATGCCCTGACAGAAAAAGAGAATGACTATTTGAAAGAATACTTAAAGGAAAATTTGGCTACGGGATTTATTCGGCACTCTCAATCGCCGGCTGCCTCACCATTGTTCTTTGTGCCAAAATCTGACGGTTCCCTCAGAACTTGTATAGATTATAGGGCGGTAAATAGAATGACAGTAAAAAATAGGTATCCTCTCCCTCTCATCTCTGAGATGTTAAATCAAATCCAAGGTGCCACCATTTTTTCTAAATTGGATTTAAGGGGAGCTTATCATCTTGTACGAGTTCAAGAGGGGGATGAGTGGAAGACGGCATTTAAGACCAGATTTGGCCTGTACGAGTACCAAGTGATGCCATTCGGTCTTTGCAATGCCCCAGCGGCTTTTCAATTTTTTATCGATGAGGTTCTCCGGGAATTTCTTGATATTTTTGTTATCGTTTATATTGACGATATTTTGATTTTTTCCCAACGTTTGGAGAAACACAAAATTCACGTTCGACAGGTCTTGAGAAAATTGAGAGAGAATAATCTTTACGCTAAATTGGAGAAGAGTCAGTTCCATACGAATTCGGTGGAATTTTTAGGTTTTGTGATCACTCCTTGTGGTCTGGAAATGAATCCGAAAAAGGTGGAAGCGGTTCGTGATTGGCCTACTCCAACGAAGGTGAAGGAGATCCAGAGTTTTTTGGGATTTGCCAATTTTTACCGAAGATTCATTGAAGGTTTCTCCAGTTTAGTAACTCCTATTACTCGACTTTTGAAGAAAGGAGTTCCATTTGTTTGGGACGTTAAGGCTAATGAGGCTTTTCAAATATTGAAGGAGAAATTCATAACTACTCCTATCTTGATTCATCCTGATACTTCCAAGCCATTTTTTGTAGAGGCTGATGCTTCCAATGTGGCAATGGGAGCAGTGTTGTCGCAGAGACATAATGTTACTGGACAATTGCATCCAGTGGCCTACTTTTCTAAGAGGTTCTCACCAGCGGAAGAAAATTACACCATTTCAGATCGCGAGCTTCTTGCTATCAAAGCAGCATTTGAAGAATGGCGACATTTTTTAAAAGGAGCACGTCATACTGTGACAGTATTAACTGATCACCGAAATTTACTTTTTTTGAAGACAGCAAGAACTCTGACACCTCGACAACTAAGGTGGTCTTTATTTTTTGCAGACTATGATTTTATAGTTACTTTTAAACCAGGAAATCAAAATAAGAAAGCAGATGCTCTGTCACGGCAATTTCCAGAAAGTGAAGTTAAGTCGGTCTGTGAGTCACTTCCTCTGATCGCTCCAGAACGTTTTGTTCTTGCTGGAATTGAGAAAGAAAACGAAATCTTCAAGCAAGTACGAGAATCCATTTCTGAGACACAACTTGAACATTGGGTTCGTTTGGATCCAGCTCGCAAGATTAAAGATGGTTTGCCTTATCTAGACGACAGACTCTATTTACCATCTATTGAACTTAGAGAAAAGATTTTGAAGGAATGTCACGATTCAGTTCTGGCAGGACATCCAGGATATCGGAAAACACTAGAGTTGGTCAGAAGACATTTTTGGTGGGATAAAATTCGACAAGATACTCTTAATTTTGTTAAGACCTGTGAAGTTTGGGCTAGATCTAAGATCCTCATCGGAAAGCCTTCTGGGCTATTGGAACCGTTGCCAGTTCCACCGCGGCCTTGGTACTCAGTGTCTTTAGATTTCATCACGGACCTACCACTAGATAAGGGGTGTACATCAGTATTGGTTGTAGTTGATTTACTCACTAAAGAAGCACATTTCATTCCAATGAAGGGAGAGGTTACCGCCGATAGTTTAGCTCACAATTTCTTGCAAGAAGTAGTAAAACTGCATGGAATTCCCAGTCAGGTCATCTCAGACAGAGGGTCTCAATTTATTTCTAAGTTTTGGAGAGCTTTTTGTAAGAGATTGGGAGTTGAGGTAGGTCTATCATCCGGTTACCATCCCGAAACCAATGGACAAGTGGAAAGGATAAATCAGGAGTTGGAGAAATATTTGAGGTGTTATCTACAGACAGGGGAAGAGTGGGTAGATATGTTGTGGGTGGCAGAATTTGCATATAACAACTGTAGTAAGGATGCCACCTCAATGTCTCCATTTTATTTGGGACGAGGTTTTCATCCTCGTTTTCTTAGTATAGAGATCAATAATGATGCTGGAAACCCGGAAGTGGAAAAGAGACTAGAAGTCATGAAAAGAAATTTGGAGAAGGCAAAAAGGGTGTTGGTGGAGAGTAAACAAAAATATAAAAGATTTGCGGACCTCAAAAGAAAGACTAGTCCCCAGTATAGGGAGGGAGATTTGGTATGGTTATCAACCAAATTTTTGAGAATTAAAGGAAGAAATAAGTTTTGCCCTCGTTTTGTAGGACCGTTTGTTGTTGAAAGGGTGAAAAATCCTGTGGCTGTTCGCCTTAGATTACCAAGACATATGAAAACTCATCCAACTTTTCATGTTAGCTTGTTGAAACCTGTGGTTAAAGGAACTAGATTGACACCTACTCCTTCAGCAGTTGTATTTGAGGAAGATGATTCAGAAGAATTTGTAGTTAAGAAAATTTTGGACTCTAGAATAGTGAGAGGAAAGTTACAGTATCTCATTGATTGGGAGGGTTTTGGTCCTGAAGAGCGCACTTGGGAGAAAGCAAGTGATGTACATGCTCCTCAGTTGGTTAAAAGATTCCATAAGAAATTTCCATTGAAAAAAGGCCCAGGGACTGGGCGTTAGAAGGGGGGTACTGTCAGGTACTGTCAGGATACAGTGGCATATTCTGAATTACATTAGGTCTGGGGAAAATTAGTATAGAAAGGTTTTTGGAAGTTATTATGAGTTTAATTTTAAAACAGCCAATTTTGCCCTTAACTTTCATTACAGTCAATGGAGAATGCCCCAAGCCAAGATGGAGGTCCTCAGTCTAAGTTTTGATTGGCTGGTGATTGTTTATAGGGAAGACAGTGAACATTCTAAACTGCCTTTCAACGTCTTTGCCCAGCTGAGAGGTCGTGTACGAAGCTGCTCCTGCTTAACTTGTTCAGGGGTTTCAAGTTTCAAGCAGTCGAGCGGCTTCTTTGGAAAAGTAAACAGAAATCTTACGGAGCTTCATTTTGGCACAGAACAGGAGAAAGACGATTTCGAGTTATTCAAGAAAATAAGTTTCCAAGACTCTTCACAAGATAAGTTCTTTTAAAACTCAAGACTCTTTTTATAATGTCATTGTGGAAGAGTTAAACTGATTTTCAAGTTCATATGAAAACATTAACTAAGAACTATATTGCTGTCGTATGTTTGGCTTTGCTACGTTACGTTATCTTTCAAGCGCGTGGTTTTTTCCGTTAACAGAAGCCTGCGCGTGAAAGTCTTCGCTTGAGTATCTAGCGCGAGCTCTTTGGTGTCGCGTGATACTATTGTGCGTGTGGATTTTTTCCCGCGGGTTAGATTTCAGCGCGTGTGCGTATACTCGTATCTTGGACTAAGCGCGTGTGGATTTTTCCCGCGGTTTCGACTTCAGCGCGTGTGCGTTTTCTCGCATCTTGGACTAATCGCGTGTGGATTTTTTCCCGCGGGTTAGATTTCAGCGCGTGTGCGTATACTCGTATCTTGGACTAAGCGCGTGTGGATTTTTCCCGCGGTTTCGACTTCAGCGCGTGTGCGTTCTCTCGCATCTTGGACTAATCGCGTGTGGATTTTTCCTGCGGTTTAGATTTTAGCGCGTGTGCGTATACTCACATCTTGGACAAAGCGCGTGTGGATTTTTCCCGCGGTTTCGATTTCAGCGCGTGTGAGTTTATTTGCTCCTCGGATAAGCGCGTGTGGTTTTTCCCGCGTTTTGGTCTTCAGCGTATCTACGTTCTTCACTCAGTTTGGATTCTTATGCGGGTTCAAGATATTTCCACGTGAGAATTTTTGTTGCAAGTTTCAAGAACAGTTTGTTTTTTTTTTTTAAGTAAAGACACTCTAAAAAATAATAAGAAGAAATATAAGTTCTTTCCGGAAACACTAGAACTTCCATTTACTTTTAATGAACTTAAGACTTTGTTCAAGCTTCTTGAGTTTTAAGAAGATTACCTGCAAAGTTAATTTCACATTCATGGACCTACTAAGAAGGCTGAATGATCGTTGAGATTCAAGTCAACTAGTAAGGAAGTCTAGTCAGCTTATCACTTCTCTGGGCATTTTGTAGAGAAGTTCCAGGTATGGTTTTTTTCTTTATTTGGTAAAGAATATTGATAATTAAGGTTAGTATAGTACTCCATGAATAACAAGGTGTATTATATGTTTATGTTTTACTACAGGTGAAGAACCAGCTAGCCTTTAGCTTCCAGCCTGGTGTTTGTTAATTTGTCCCTTCCCCCTTTCCCCTGGAAGTGAGGTAAACTGAGCAGTTTCTAGTATCAGCTCAGAGTGCCACATTTTGGGTGGATTGTCGGGGGCTCAGCAGCTTCCGCAGACACCAGGATCTCAGCCTGACAGAATGAAAGGCCAATAAAAAAAAAAAGTCTGCCCAAGCTGTATGAACCCCGACGAGACAGCCATGGAGGCGTTGGGAGAAATGGTTAGGGAAATTAGAGAAGAGTTACGGGTGGCTCATCTGGAATACTCAAATCTTAATAAAAGAATAGATGAGTTAGATGTTCTGTATCCCCTTCAGAGATGTTGGTGATGGCCATTTTAGAATAGCATCAACCTTATGTACGTCCATTCTGATGCCTTTCGGCGAAAGGATGAAACCCAGGAATTCTACTTCGGAGACGTGAAAAAAAACATTTCTCGAGCTTTGCATACAAACGATGTTGGCGGAGCTTGGTGAGGACTGAACGAACATGCCTGATATGATCTTGTTTTGAGGCTGAGTAGACCAAGATGTCATTGATGTACAGTAAGGCGCAAATGTCAATCAGTTCTCTCAAGACATCATTCATGAAATATTGAAACGCTGCGGGAGCGTTACATAAGCCAAAAGGCATGACTTGATATTCAAACAAGCTATAGATGGTACGGAAAGCGGTTTTCCACTCATCTCCAGTTCTGACCCGGACCAGGTGGTATGCTCCCCGAAGTTCTAATTTGGTATAAATCTGGGCATCTTTGACTTTGTCTAGCATTTCCCGGATAAGAGGCAAGGAGTAGCGGTTCTTCGCGGTTATCTGGTTTATTGCGCGGTAATCAATACAGGTCCTCAAGTCTCCTTCCTTTTTTGGTACGAAGAACAAAGGACTGGCTGCTGGGGACTTAGATGGGCGGATAAATCCGTTTGCAAGGTACTGGTCCAAATAGGATTTCAGGTGAAGGTTTTCTGGTTCGGTAAGAGCGTAGATCCTGCCGCAAGGGATTTGTGCCCCAGGAATAAAGTCAATTTGACAATCATACGTCCTGAAAGTCACGATATTCATCTGGCAAAGCATTAGTTACTCCCAGAGTAGAGGCTCTAGTATTGGAAGTCTTGGAGACACAGGAGTCAGGTTCCAGGTCAGAAGAGTAGCAAGTCAGGGAGCAGTTGCTGGAGAAGGTTAATTTCCGTGCCAGCCAGTCTATCAAAGGGTTGTGAGCAACCAACCATGGCATCCCTAATATCAACCGGAACTGAGGTGCCTTTATAAGATCGAACGAAATACACTCCTGATGTCCATCCTGGCACAGCAAGGTTACTTCTGCTGTGCACTGGGTTAGTGGTCCGGAGGCGATTTCTGTCCCATCCACAGTAGTCACCCTGTCCCTGGTAGACTTAGAACACAAAGGGAGCCCCATCTCTGCTGCCAACTCTTGATCTATATAGTTCCCAACTGCTCCGCTGTCGATGTACGCTTCTACAGCATGCATCTATGACGATTGTTGGTGATTTATTAAGATCACGGGTATCGCAAAGTGTGAGGTCAGTGGCTCTTTCTCATCACTCGACAAACTGACCTCAACGGTTGCCGAGCTTGGTAGTTTTCCGATTCCTTAACTTCATCCTTTTCTGTGGCCCCAACTGTCCTCCTTGGGGGTTTTATTGGGCAGTCTTTCAGAAAATGTCCTGGTTTTCCACAATACAAACAAAGTTGCTGTTGTCTTCTTTTATCCCGCTCTTGTTTTGTTAATGGAGGTCGTATCCCTCCGATCTGCATGGGTTCTACCGAGTTGTCTGGCACCCGTGGCGCATTGTCTTTAGGCTGAACATAAACTACGCGAGAGTCTGCTTTGGACCGGTATGCTTTTCGGTCCTGCAACCGATGGTCTAGCTGCACGACTAGATTTATGAATTCGGTACAGTCTCTGGGGGGATCAACTACCTGGGCCAAGACGTCCTTTAATTCGCCTCGCAAGCCTTGATGGAATAACATGGTTCTTTTGTTTTCTGGCCACCTGGCTTCAGCAACCAGTCTATTGAAACTCGCAATGTATGTTAACAAGTCTTGGTTCCCCTGCCGGAGGGATAAAAGTTTGTTATCCACTGCCTGTTCCTGGGTATGTCAAGCAAACAGTTTTTTCCATTTCTCTCCAGAACCCCCCATAGTCCCGTAACAATGGATCATTATGGGTCACCAACGGCACCGACCAATCCGCTGCACTTCCACTCAAGTATGATAGGATGAAAGCTACCCGAGCTTGGTCATTTGGAAATGCCCCAGGGCGACAAAGGAAGTGAAGGCGACACTGATTTATGAATGCTGCATACTTCTGTGGGTCGCCCGAAAACCTTTCTGGTGGTGCCAGGGGAACTGTTCCAGGCAGCGTGATCTGTACTGGTGTGGGGGTACAAGATGGTGAGATAGGATTTTGCATTGGTGGATTTCCTCCAGGCAGAGGAGTCTGCCCTGCCTGCGATTGCAAGAATTGTCTGCTGATTTCGTCGGTGCGCTCCTTGGTCACTATTAGGTCTCTATGGAGTGGATTAGTCTCTTGTCGGGTTGAATGGACCTCAGCGCGAAGGTCCCCAAACAATTGGGCAAATCGGTCGATTTCTGATGTTTCCATGACGCCCAGGTGGATTATTTATGTGAGGCTTCGCATTCTGTTACGCTCATCTGGTATCCACGAGGACGCCAGTTGGTCGTTGGTCCCTTGCCAATGATTCCCTGGTGTGGTCTCGGTGTTGATGGGATTCCGCCTGGAAATGAAGACTATATTAGGACTGGGCGACCAAGGTAAGTTTTTCCCCACCTCCCTTGTGTTTCCAGCCCCTCCAGGTTCTCTTCTCACCTGGTTGTCGGAATCGGTGGGCTCTCCGTCCTGCTCTCTGGGCAGGGGCACGTTGTCTTTTGTGGGCGCGGGCGTTCCAGTTACTTCACTGACTGCTGCCCTTGTAGTGTCTTTCAGGTAGGTCTTATTGCGATTGATGGCGTCGTAATTTTCGCATGCCTTTTCTCTCTGTTCTAAATGTCTCTTTTTTTATCTCCCTAGGAGCGCGGAGTGTCCGTTTGGAGAACTGGATATGCTGGTTCTCACCGGGAGATGATGGCACGCTATAGCGCTATGATGCGGTAAGGAGGCGCTTTGCGTAGCGCAGCAATGTCTTGTCCACACTGACCTGTGTTTTTCTCTTTTCGTAGGTCGTGGTGAGTTTCCAGCGCAGATGGAGTTCCGGAGCTATGCCGGCCGAAAAGCAACCAACCAGGTAAGTCTTTAAGCGCTTTGTGGTTGTAATGGCTCCACTACCTCCTTTAATTATGTCTTTCTCCTTTTCTCAGGTCCTTCGATCCGAGCGGTGAACTCCACCAACAAAGCTGCCCAGGAGCTGCGAGCAGTGAAGGATGATGAATGCAGGTAAGATTCTGCTGCTAACGAAGTTCCTGGTTTTTCTGCAGGTCCGGAATTCACCGGGCTCGTGAGAAAGCTGGACACGGTGAGTGTCACGTTGCTAGAAGCAAAATAACACGAAGCGTGTTGTCTTGTTCGGGTGTGGTTTAAATAGCCACTGTAAAGTAGTCCAGGTAAAGTAGTCCCTAGGCCACCACACCCAAAACACTAGACCGCATGTCTCCATGTTGGCTGAAAGCCTAAATAAAGTAGTTCCTCAAGCAGGTGTGTTCCCTTACTGATGAGCCTGGCGCCTTTGCCCCAAGAAGGCCTGAGAAGTGGATGCTCGGCCGTATTAGTGATCCGAGCCCTGATTCCACCTGGCCAATAGGCTTGCCATTGGGGATCAGGGCTGAGGGTTGTGACATTTGGGCACTAATGAACCAGAAAATCGAATCACAAGGAGTGGAACAGATTAACCCTATTCATGAGGGAAAATGGATCCAACACTTTCAAGAAATGTATAGTGATGGTGTGGATAAAGATCGGATTCAAGGAAACTCTGACAGGGCCGCATGGAACATACCTTTTGAGAAGTCTGAAATGATCACCTTAATTAACAAAGCTAGCAGTTCCCGGGCACCTGGGCCCGATGGCTTGTCAAACGCCATATTAAAACAAGCTCCAAAAGTGTGGGCTACGTTCTATACACACAAATTATTAACAACAAACAAGTACCAGAAACATGGACAAAAGCTATAATAATTCCCATACACAAAAAGGGAGATAGAACCAGGCCCGAGAACTACCGCCCAATATCTTTGCTGGAAGTTATAGGTAAAATCTTCGCTGGCATCCTCCTAAAGAGATTGAAAGAATGGATCGAACAGTCAGGAAACTACGATCCCCGGCAAGCAGGGTTTGTCGAGAAAGTCGACTGTGGCCTAAATCTACTCATACTTAATCTATTGAAGGCGAAAACCATTTGTGAAAATCAGAAGCTTTACCCTGTGTGTATAGATATGGCTGCCGTCTTTGATAGAGTGGACAGACAAACTCTGTGGACCAAGATGGAACAGAAAGGATGCCCGAAAGACCTAGTGGCCGCAATTAAAGCCCTGCATACCAACACCTCCATACAAGTACGGTTAAATCAAAAAGGCAATCTAACCAAGGCAATTCCAACAAAAAGAGGCCTAAAGCAAGGGTGCCCCTTGGCAGCAATCCTTTATAATTTCTATATCCTGGAAATAAAAGATCGGCTCGACCCAACGAGAGCATGTTCTCCTAAAATAGGTACCACAGCAATAGGTCATCTATTGTATGCAGACGATTTGATCATCTTGGACAAGACCCCTATTGGTCTGCAGAAAAAACTCGAAGCCCTGGATGTCTATGTTAAAGAAAATAAAAAATAAATCCTGACAAATCAGAAATTCTAATAATTAAAACATTGAGAGCAAGAGTGAAAAAACCTTTTAAATGGTGTGTTGATAACAAACCTATCCGGATAACAACAAGCTCAAAATACCTGGGAGCAATAATAAGTGCCGATCGGAATGGCCAACCCTGGATAGAACATCTACAACATAAAATGGCTCAATTTACGGCACAAGCATTAGTCCTGAAACGAAGATATGGTAAGTTCTCGATTCAACCAACAGTAGACTTCTATAACGCAAAAGTAATTCCATCGATATCTTACGCCGGTGACACCGCTATCAGAATACCGTGGGAAACCTGGAAAAGGTTGAAGCCAGATTTTGGAGAAAACTCTTGAGGCTACCGCAATGTGTTCCAATGAACATAATTCGACACAAATTAAAGATTGTCCACCACAATATATAATTTTACAGGACGAAATCGAAAAAGCTCCATTCTGGCCTCGGACTATCTGGCAAGAAAAATGTAAGGAGATACTACAAAATTTGCATATAACAGAAGACACCTTATGCAACAACCCCAAGAGGGTGAAGACATTGGTACTGTCAGTTGACTGGGCGCAAACGGAAAGTGCCCGCGCTATTTCCAAATTTCATACCCTTTCAATAAGTCTCAGCACAGTACCAAAAATTCTGACCCGCTACTTGAAAAAGAGTGCAAATCCTACTCACCGAGATCTAATCTTACGATACAGATTGAATATTCTAAGAACGAAAATCAATCTGAGGAAATATGGCACAGTAAGTGACATCACATGCCGGCTTTGTGAGCAGGAGGAGGAATCCCTACAACATTTGGTAATATACTGTCCTGAGTTAAGATCAGCAAGAGATCAACTGTTACATCCAGTATTAACTCCGACTTGTGAGCTGGATCCAGACCTGTGGTGGTCAACTCTGTATAACAATCCGAATCAAAAAGAGCACTTGGAATATTCCTACAAACAATGTTAATTAAATTAGAAAATAAATAAGTGACTCCTCAACAAACAGAAAAGGATGTTTTGATGTATAACCTGACGAATGTGTCAAAGCTCAGGCCAAACCAAGGATGATAAAAACAAACAACTGAAATCCACGGATTGAATTGTCACAGGAACAAAAGCAAAGTCCGTGGAGTTGGTTTGGCTTTGTAATTGAGACACAAAAATGTTTTTCTTTTAAAGCAAAAGCTTGTATTTATTTACGCTATATGCTTGATAAAAAAATATATATATTAATAATAAGAGAGTAACAATGTGGGAGAGGTCTGTAATAGGACGCCCTGATCGAGGTCAGGTCAGAACAAGTTGCCCATGTTGGGCTGAACTAATGTTACAATCAGTTTAAAAATGTTATGCTATTCAAGTTAAGTTATTCGCTTATGGAGAAAGAGATTGAAGTGTTCCCTATGAAAAAGGAGGAATGTGATGTTGTCACTTGGGGGTGTGACGGCAGCATTGAACCGTCACACGCTGTTAGAATAAAGTGGGCGGTCCCATGCAGCAGGCAGTGCGCGGGAGGAACCAGACAGATCAAGATCTGTGTCTGCGTGTTCTGTTCAGGGCGCCGGTGGGCAAGGCCTGGACACCGCAGTTCCTCATGGTAGCAAAGTCTTAACAGCAGGCAGAGGGCCTGCTCCTGCAGGGCCGTCTACCAGGACAGTGCCACTGCTGGGCAATGCTGTCCCTGATGTCCCCTACCGTACTACTCTGCAGTATATGCCGGTGCCCCTGCTGGGGAACCCCGGCTGCATGTGTCGTGATGACCTTAGTGCCCCCAGTCCATGAGGATCTTGTGTGACCACAGGCTGACTGGGTGCCCCCAGCAACCATGAGCCTGGAGCCCTGTGACTTGGGGGTCCAGGACGCAACACTAAAGAAGTCTGAATTAACCTTTTTCATTTGGAATCTTATTGATTGGAGAGGCTGGCGGATACCGTTGAAATGAGTAAAGGACCTGTCAGCGTGCGCAAGTGTGCAGTCCTTTGGGAGATCGTATCCAGGGTTACCAGCAGTGTTGTGTCTGTCCCTAGTGGGCAAGGTTTGCTTCTGGAAAGCAAAAGGAACAAGTTACTTACCAGTAAATGTTCTCCAGCATGGGTCTGGCATGGATACACATGCTCATGAATATTCCCCGTCGGCAGGCTTGGAATCCTCAGTAAAAGAAAAAAACAGTTCACTTTCATTTACAAATTGTCTTTCTCCTATAAACCAATCACTGAACACTGCATCATACTGCCCCCAGCCAATGACTGCCCCCTCCCTAAGCTCCAGCCATCTTCAGATTTGGTAGCACGTAAAGTGGCAGTATGACCAAGAAGAGCAGCAGAGGGGCAGGAGGGAGGGTTTGCATTTGAATCCATGCCTGACCCATGCTGGATAACAACAGTTACAGGTAAGTAACGTGTTCCTTCTCCAGCATGGGGTCTGGCATGGATTCACATGCTCATGAATAAAGAATACATATCAGTGCATAATTACACAACCACGGGAGACGGCAAGGCTCAATAGAAGCAATTACTCTTACCTCCTCACCAGGCTCACCTTCAAGCGTACAGGTTGCGTAGCACTGCATGGCAGACTGTGGACTCCTCCCTGGAATCCCCGTCGACACAGTAGAATTTCATGAAGGTGTGCGTAGACCTCCACGTAGCAGCCCTACAGATGTCCAGCAGGGGCACAGCAGACAGGAACGCCGTTGTCGCAGAGATTGCTCTGGTAGAATGGGCTCTCGAACGGCCAGGCAGAAGTCGGTTTGCCAACCAGTGACAATGAGTGATGCAGCTGAGGAGCCACCTGGAGATGAAGCCTTGCACAAGGCCTTCGCATGGTTCACAGGATCAAAGTTCAGAAAAAGCTGAGAAGTCTTCCGGAAAATCTTCGAGCGGACCACAAAACTTCAGCGCTCGAGCCACATCCAGAAAGTGCCAAGTCCTTTCAGATGATGACAAAGGAGTCAGATGATCATAGGCAACACCAAGGGTTCGTTGAGATGATATTCTGACGGAACCTTAGGCATGAAGGAGGGGTGCGTCCGCAGCACCACCTTCATCTTGTGGAAAGTCAAATAGGGCCGCTTGCAGGACATGTCCTGGATTTCACCCACTCTCCTGGCATAGGTGATGGCCATGAGAAAAGCAGTCTTCCAAGAAAGGAACTTGAGAGAAGCTTGATGCATAGGCTCGAAGGGCCCCCCCCCCCATGAGCCTACTCAGCACCACGCTGAGTTTGCACGCTGGGGCAGACACCTTCACCGACGGGAACGATCAGAGTAATGAACTCCTTGACTAGACGGTGCGACCAAAGAGAAGACCGTCGCGGAGACCTGGTGTAGCGGGAGATAGCCGCCAGATGCACTTCGATGGAGGTGTGAGTCAGCCCCAACTTAGCCAACGACAATAAGTACGGAAGGACCTTGGGGGCCGGGACCCTCAAAGGGTTAATCTTCTGCAACCGGCAATAAGTCGCAAAACGCTTCAATATTTGCTCGTAGCATTTAAGAGAATATTCTAGTGTGAAATATTTGGGTATTCATATTACTCAAGATTTTGGAAAGTTAGTAAGTTATAATGTGGATAAAATCATTGAGGTTCTTAGGCGGGATATTATGAGATGGGGACGTGTTAATCTGACTCTTTGGGGCAAAATTAATGCTATTAAAATAATTTTGCTGCCAAAGATTCTGTATGTTGTTCAATCTCTGCCTTTACATTTTACAAAGGGAGCATTGGCACGTGTAGATAGATTGTTTCAGGATTTTTTTGTGGGGATTTGGGAAGAGAGCCAAGATTCCCCGGTACATTATGGTCAGGAAAGTTAAAGATGGGGGATTTGGGTACCCGGTATTGAAAAACTACTGTAGTGGTTTTTTGTTAAACAAAGTGTCTAATTACACTGGTGTAGACCTGAACCGGGTACCGTGGTGGGTACAAATTGAGATGCAGCGTTTTTGCCTTATGATATTAAAGGTTTGTTTTCTTTTGGAAAGTTGCCTTAGAAGGTACGGTGTTTGAAATCGGTGTTCGCTACCAAAGAAGCGTTGTCGTCATGGATTATAGGTACTGGTCAGGGACTATATCTTTATGAAGAGGCTTCACTTTGGCATAATCCTGGTCTGCAGTATAATAATAAGGTACTGACTTGGAAGAGTTGGATTCAGAGGGGAGTTTTGATTATTGGCGATGTGTGGAATGATGCTGGGGTGGTACCTTTTGGGAGTTTAGTTGAGAAATTTGGTTTGAGGGACAGGGAATTGAGAAGATATGAAATTTTGGTAGCTTTACTCTTGGAACGGAGAGAAATGTTGGATGCTCCATTCTTGAAAAAGCCAGAGAATTTTGATATATTGGAAATGGGATTTCAAAAAGTGTCTACATTTATGAAGTTTATGCAACTGGATGGGCAATGGTTGGACTCGTGGGAAAAGTTGAGGTTATCGTGGACAGAGGAGTTGGGCAGGGAACTCACATTAAAAGAATGGGATAAGATTTGGAGAGTGCCGACGACAGCCAAAGTGGATTTGCAATTACGCTACATACATCAAAGGATATTGGGCAGAATATATTGGACTCCAACACGTATGTGCAAATTGGGTTTAGTTGATGATGATTTGTGTTGGGGTTGTGGAAAAGAACAGGGTACTCTGTTACATATGTTGTGGCATTGTGAAAGAGTGGTAAGATTTTGGAGGGATGTTATTGACAGGATTGATCAGGTCTGGCACATTGTTTACCCACGCAATCCCTTAGCAGTTATATTCCTGTCGTATGGTGGTGGGCGTAATGTAAGTTGGGTGATATTGTGCGGGGTGCGTAAAGTTTTGTTGGTGGCGGTTAAACAAGTGTTGAAGGTCTGGAAGACACGAAAAAAGCCGACAGTGGAGGAGTGGATTTTGGATGTTAGAGCTTTATCAAGATTTGAAAAAACTATGTTTAGTAAACAAAACAAGGCAGAACTTTATGATGAAATGTGGGAGAGTTTTAATGACCTTTATGGATAATGCTAGGTTGAATTATAGAGTGGAGTGAAATGGTTTACTTTCAGGTACTTTACATATAGGGGGGGGCATTGTGTTGTTTATGTGGTTGTTTTGTGTAGTCTTGTTTGTCTGTTGTTATTTGTTTGATATATCTGGTTTGGTTTTAAGTTAATTTTACATTTTGATATGGTGGGATATGGGGTTATGGTATGAAATTCTGCTGTATTGCTAACTGCTATTGTATATTTTGCAGTTCAATGACTTATGATGATGATACTGCTTGTTGAATATTGTTGAAAATGAGAAATAAAGAGTTGAAAAAAAAAAAAAAGAGTCGACAACGCCCTGGCCCTGGCAAGGACCTCCCTGCAAGGACCTCCCTGCAGCCCGCCAGCAGCTCATAACCACCAAACTCTAATGCTGCAGGAGCCAGGCCTTCAGGTTCAGCGAACCTGGTTCGTGGTGCAGGATTGCGCCTCCTTCCCCGGCAAGTAGATCTGTGACCAGTGGTAGCTTGACTGGAGGGGCCTCTGACATACTGAGAAGGTCCGGGTACCAGATCTGCCTCGGCCACTCTGGTGCAATGAGGATCATCCTGCACGACACTGTCTAAATTGACTGATCACTCGTAGCAGCAGAGGCAACATGTACAGAAACAGGGCTTCCCAGGGGAAGGAGAATGCATACCCCATGCTCCCCGGCTGGGGTAACCTGCTGGCCTACCTCAGGCCCTTGGTGTTCGTCGCCTTCGCAAATAGATCGATCTGGGGTCTGCCCACCTGAGGAAGAGGTTGTCCACTTGATCCTGCCGAAGCTCCCACTCGTGGCAAGAGCGCAGCTCCCTGCTGAGAGTGGGTGACAGTGTTTTTTACTCCCGTCAGGTGAAAAGGAACAAGAAACATCCCATGGGCCACGGGGAAGTCCCGCAGTTCCTGCGCCCCTCTGGAGAGCGCCGGGGACCTGGTGCCCCCGTACATCCTGATGTAAAACATTGCGGTGGTATTGTCAGTGAGGACACTCACCACCTTGCCCTTGAGCGACGGAAGAAACAACTTGAGGGCCCAAAACACTGCCCACAGCTCCAGGACAATGATGTGGAGCTCCTTCTCCTCCGGCAGCCAAAGGCCTCTGCCGTGGAGACGTCCGGTGTGGGCTCCCCAGCCCTCCAGGGAAGCATCTGTCGTTACCGTCTCCTGGTAGGGGGGCTCTGGTACTCTGTACCCCCGGCGATGTTGGAGTGCACGCCCCAACACCTTATCGCTCGACGGTGCTCCTCGTTGAGCACAATCCTGTCCTTGAAGCTTCCAGACACCTGGATCCAGCGGGCGTCCAGGAATTCCTGGAGGGGTCGCATGCGCACCTGCAGAGCCTGATCAGGTAGATACACAACATTGTGCCGAGCAGCGACTTGATGGTCCTCACTGTGGCGATCTTCAGTGCCAACAGCCATTGCACTTTGCCCAAAATGGCAGCTATCCTCTCTACCGAGGGGGCCACAAGGCAGGATACCATGTTGAGCGTGGATCCCAGGAACAGCGCGTCCAGCGATGGAGTCAAGCAGGACTTTTCATAGTTCACTGAGAACCCCAGATCTGTCAGCAGCCGGATGGTCCTATACATGTGATCGACGGCATGAGACAATCTTAGAGGTAAGGGTACACATGAATTCCCTGTAGTCGCAGATGGACCGAGACCGGAGCCAGGCACTCGGTAAAGACTCTGGGTGCCGACTTCAGTCCGAAGGGGAGAACCTTCAACTGGTAGTGCTTCCCAAGCACGACGAAGCCCAGGAACTTGCAATGTTTTTCGTGAATGGGGACATGCAAGTACGCGTCCTCTAGATCCAACAACGACAGAAAGTCTCCCTCCTCCAGTTGGCCGAGCACGTGCTGCAACGTGACCATCCTGAATTTCTGGGACTTGATGTACTTGTTGAGTCGTCATAGATCAAGAATGGGCCTCCAGCCCCCAGTCTTCATTCTTACTAGAAAGTATCTTGAGCAAACTCTTGAGCCCCGGAGTCGCTTCAGAACCAGCTCTATCGCGCCTGTCTTTAACATGGCCCGAACCTCCAGCAGCAACTGAGGGATGTGTTCCTGCCGGACCACCTGTGGTATTCGCGGACACTTAAACTCCAAAGTGTGTCCATGGGCGAGAGCGGCCAGCATCCATCGATCAGTGGAGATGTTTTCCTACATGCTGATGAGGTTCGCCAGCCGGCATCCCACCGGGGTGCAGGAGTGGGGGCCTGACGTCCTGGTCGGTTCAGTCCTGCTTGGAGGCCGGCACGCCGCCCTGGGAGTCTTGACGGTGACCGCCTCCGAAGGCCTTCGAACAACCCCTGTAGGCTTCCTGGGTCGCGGAACAGGAGTGTTGGCGGTAAGAGGATGTTCCACCGCCAGAACTCTTCGAAGATCTGCTTGACCTCCCTCCTGAGGAACAAACGGACAGACAGTTCAGTTGCAGCGTGCCCAGGGCACAGGCCACCTCTGTGTCGGTTTTGATGGCCTGAAGAGGTTCATAGACCGCCTTGCTGCAAAGATTGTCTCTGTCGAACAGCATGTCCGAGACCTTCGTCTGGACCTCTTGTCTAAAGTTGGTGGCCTTCAGCCAGTCTCGATGACGGAGGCAAACCCTGTTTCCCATCTGGCAGAACCCTGTGTCTGCAATGTCCATGGCCACGGTGATGGCGTGGTCCGATTCCACCTCGCCTTTCTGAAGGATCTCCATTGCCTTGACCCGCTTGTCCTCGGGGAGGAAATCCAGGATCAGAGCCATCTTGTACAATAGCTCCCGGTCGTACCTGGCTAGGATCACTAAAGCGTTTGCCGCATTAACCGTTGTCGCTGCTGAGTGGATGACCTTCCTACCCACGGCGTCCAATTTCTTCCCCTTGCCGACTGGGGTCACAGGTTGAGGACGGCGGGTTGGACGACTTCTTCCAAGCAGCTGCCGAGACCACCGATGGCTGTGACCACAAACATTTGGGTGCAGACTCAGGCACCCAGTATTTCTTTTCTAGCCGGTCTCTCTTCGCCAGGGCTGAGGTGGGGTTCTTCAGCAGCACCAGCCCCTCATCCAAGACATTGTCCAGAAGTGGCACTGACAGAGTGGTCTTCCTCTGACAGGGTAGTGACAGCTATGTCGTTGCCCCCGCCGACGTAGTCATCATCGTCATTACCGGGCATCTCCTAGCCGTTCTCGTCGTCCCCACCCTCCTCCGGTATGGTGCGGACAGAAACTATGTCCTCCTTGTTGGAAGAAGAGATATCCGTGCCCTTAAGTTCTTCCACGCCCCCTTTTTCAGGTCGTGCGAGGTCGGTCTCAGGCTAAGGTCAGGCTGACTTTTTCTTTGATGAAAAACTGGAGCGATGGTTGGAGTTTGAGGTCGATGGAGACGATGAATGCGCCCTGGCCATCGCTGGACCCCCACGGATGGCGCGCCCTCAAAAGACTTAGAAGCCCGCTCTGGCTAGCTGGATCCGGTGAGGCATGCACTTGTGTCCCAAACAGGGTAGAAGCCCTGGCTTTGAGCCACACCGCCAGTCTGACGTGTCAATCCTTCATCATGCGCATGGTAAAGCCACAACAGATCTCGCAATCTTCTTCCTTGTGCGGCGGGTAAAGACAATAAAGGCACTAGGAATGCTTGTCTTCCGTGAAAACCTTCCGCAAACCGCAGCTGGTACAGAGCTTGAAGAGGGAAGCCCTGTCCTTCTCCTCCGACATGATCCGGCATGGTGTAGGCCTGATTCCGCCCTTGAGGGGCGATGAAAGATGCCGAAAAACAGATCCCCGTTAATCGGATGAAGCAACGATGGAGCACACAGGCTTGATTGAACAAAAATAGGGTTTTCCTAGCCAGAAATGCGTGAAAAACACAGAAAGCTCTAAGAGCGAAACACAAGGACTCCCAACACTTGAACGGGTGATAAAAATCTGAAGATGGCTTAGGGAGAGGGCAGTCACTGGCTGGGGGCAGTCTGACCCAGAGCTCAGTGATCATTTTATAGGAGAAAGACTTTAATTGTACACTAAATCTGGAACTCGACAGATCAGACAATAAACTTGCACACCCAGCACCTTCAGCCAAAGCCCTAAACACGTTACGAGCGCTCACCCGAGAGCCTGCGGATATTCAGATTACACAGCCCCAAAAAACATATAAACCAGCCTAGACTATGGGCCTCATTACGGGTCCAGCGGTACACACGCCAGTGATACCGGCCGGTTGCCACTGGACCCGTAAATATTTACTGGCGCTTGCCTTGCTGGTAACACCGGGGATTACAACCCCAGCGGCCGGGAAGTCAGGCACTGGTAAAATGTTGTTCCCCATGGGAGTGGGGACCACGGGAACACCAGTACCTGTAACAACGGTGCCAGTGCTTCCGTAAAACTCTGCAGGCAGGAGGGCACCCACCTGGCAGAGTTGTACTTTGCTGGTCCGGAAACAATGGTGTCGGTAAGCTTACTGGCACCATTGTTTCGAGACCAGCAAGGTTATAATGAGGCCCTATGTCTTAACAGGTGAGGAAACCCTAGGCTAATTCAATACGGCAGAATATAAAGCACGAGTACTATAAGATCACGCACTGCTGATAGTCACATGGCAGGTTGTCCCTCCTAGAGGACTTATCCCGACCTGGAAGTTCAGGAGGTGAATCCCTGAAAGATGCAGTGTTCAGGGAACATCTGAGGTAGGGATCATAGACTACTTTAAGCATAAGACAGAGTGTAGAGTCGTCCAGGACATTATAGGAAGTAGCGATTAGAGGGATAGCAATAGCTAAAGCAAAAGGAATGCATGCCAAAATAGAGAGAAACGTACACAAGGCCGAAACCACACTAGAAGCCATGAACTGCGTAGACCACACATCCAGGGAGTGGGCCCAGGAAGTTATCCGACTGAAGCATGAGTGCCTGAGGTACTCGGATTGATTAGGCACACAACCACAGGAAATACGTAGAAAAACAGGCAGAGGAGGTTAAACCAGGACGGTTGTTGTCTTTGCTATACAAAAGCAAATCCAAGCGGGATATGATGCAGGCGATTGTAGGGAAGAACTGGGAGGTATGTATGACACAAGAAGGTAAACCATTGTTTCCACGACTATTACAAGGAATTATATGCGGAGACATCAGAGACAGTCATCTGAGATAGACGAAGCCCTAGCACAGATGGAGTTCCCAACATTAGATGCAGAAAGCCAAAAAGCTGGAAGCTCCTATAGCTATAGAAAGACTAGAAACTACTATAAGAGGGTTGCCTACTGGCAAAACTCTGGGTGCAGATGGACTACCCAGTGAATTTTATAAGGAATTCATAGTAGAAGTTACGCCCCCGCTGCTGGCAATGCTGAATGAAGCACTAGACACAGGTATTCTACCAATATCGCTGAGAGAGTCAATTATCAACCCACTACTGAAGCCGAACAAGCCCGACACAGACTGCGGGTCTTACAGACCGCTCTCGCTGCTTAATCAAGATGGGAAAATACTCACAGCCCCATTAGCCAATAGGCTTAAGACGGTAATATCCAAGCTCATACACCCAGACCAGATGGGCTACGTTCCAGATAGGAATATTACATGGAACCTGAGAAGGTTACACCATATCATTGATCACACCAGCGACAGCACGCATCATTATGCTGTGGCCTCACTAGACGCGATCAAGGCATTTGACTTGGTTAGATGGCCATGGTTGCTAGCTACACTGAAGTGTTTTGGCATGGGGCCCACATATATTAAATGGGCACAGCTGCTATACAGCAGTCCGGTAGCGAGAGTTAAGACGGGCAACCACATCTCAGAGCAATGGTTGTTGGTACGAGGCAGTGTTGCCCTTGGTCCCCTATGTTGTTCATATTGGCCTTCGAACCCTTAGTGTTGTATCTCCAGACGGAATATCAAGATGCAGGCATAGTTACACATGGCAGAAAGAATTGTATTTCCTTATTTGCTGATGATATGCTTTTGTACTTACAGCACCCGGAGACTAACCTACAATTTATTCTGGATGTGTTTTAGCGCTAGGCAGACTTTTCAGGCATCACAATTTGAGCACAGAAATCGTGTTTGTTCCCCTTGGCAGGGTATAATGGGAAACCCCCGAACACACTGCCAGACATACCGGTTAAGTGAGAAGTGAACCCATTCAAATACATGGGTGTTGAAATCTTCCACGACCCCAAGACATAACACATACATAATACACAGAAGGCGGTAGACAAAGTAGAGAAATCCATGGACTTTTGGGCTAGGCTGCCTCTTTCACTGATGGGTAGAGCTGCATTGTTAAAGATGGTGGAGCTCCCGAGGTTCCTTCACTTTTTCACTAATGTCCCGTAAAACATCCCTAAAAGCTTCTTTAAGAAACTTAACACTGTCATAGGTTTTTATGGCACAACTCTAGATGCAGGATGGCACTCACGAAATTGCAGAGACCATACGACCAGGGGGATAAGAGTGCCCAATTTTGAAGCATACTTCATAGCGAGCCAACTACAATTTGTTACGAATTGGCTGTCAGACGAACAGTCCCAAGATACTCTGTTGCTACAGCCGGCTTGCACCCCATTTCTTTCTAAAAGAGGTGATATGGATCCGGACATCACAAAGTCAGAAACCCTGACGCTGGGAAGGACGATATGGCATAGGGCTTGTCGCTTGCTAGAGAAAGAGACACCTGATTCTCCACTAATTCCATTGGTAGCATTAAAGGCAGAGGGCCCATAGTTCAGATTAAATGTGAGGAAATACTGGGAACCTATGGGGGTAGTGACAGTGTGAGATTTACTACATGAGGGGAGGCCAATGGATTTCGGAGCACTCACCTCAGAAACAGGTTTACATGGGGGGCAACATATAATATACGCTTCACTCTTCACTAGGCTAAAGCAGAAATGGCCAGAAACAGATAGTGAACTACAGCAGGACGAAACTATAGAAACACTTAATCATATTTCAGAAGTGGGGCATGCGGTATCGAGACCATATGAACTATTGATGTCCCAGCGCGGTGATGTGCTTGCGCTGACTCGGCCAAGCTGGGAAGCAGATCTGCAGGAACAATTGGCAGATAAGGACTGGGGTAGAGCGATAACCTATTAAGCCGGTCAAGTGGCACAGCGAGTAGAGCGCTCGCTTTGACATCCGTGCAGAGTCTGCTAACGCAGGTTCGAATCCCGGCGGGGCCAAACTCAGCCTTTCATCCTTCCGAGGTCGATAAATGAGCACCACACACCGTGGGTAATAATAAGCAGCGCTCAGATACCTGAGGGTTCGTAGCGCTATATAAGTGCCAAATTATTATTATTATAAAAAAAAGTGCCCAGAAATGCAATTATAAAAAAAAGTGCCCAGAAATGCAAAACTTCAGTTAATACAGTTGTATATAACCCAAAGGGCGTATTTAACGCCCAAGAAAATCGCCAGTTTTAGCAAGGCAACAGAACAAACTTGCCCTAAATGCGGACTGATTAATGAGGATCTAGTACATATGTTCTGGGCCTGCAGGAAGATCCAAAAGTACTGGGAAGACATAGCTCAGTTCCTAGCCAAAACAGGTATAATATTGGATACCCGGTCTCACACAGCTTGTATGCTCGGCATCTTTACACGACCTAAGCGGGCAAAACATGACAGCAAATTGAAAGAGCTAGCATATAGCCCAGCAAAACATAGAATAGCGATGGGCTGGAAAACACACAAGGTGTGAAGGTAAGACTGTGGTGGAATGACCTCCAAAAATTAACGTTAGCAGAGACCTCGGTGTGGCAATAAAGCGACCCGTCGAGGCCAATGGGAGCAAAATGTACACTTGGACTCTTGGAGACTGATCCTTCAGGAACTGGTGGCATCTAATCATATCGACACCCATGTGGTAATAAAGGCTCTGTCTCAACAGACAAAATAGAGATAAATACATATACTATGTACAGTCAGATGGAAAGTGATTTGAGATAACATAATTGGAATAGGCTGGGATGAGGGTGAGGGGAGTTGGGGGGTAAGGGGAATGAGCAGACACAACCAATTGCGCATTGTTATGTGTATACATGTATACGTCTGTAAGTTATACAGTTGTTAATAAAACAGTACAATTTGGTTTTTAAAAAAAGTATAACTAGAACATGCAGTAATCTCGAGTCCCTGAAACTTACATTTGTATATATTAAATAATGTAGCAATTTCCCCAAAGTGTTGAACATAAACTAAACGTAGATGGAGGAAAGTACAAGTCCTGGTAAGAATTAGAACACTGTTCCCCGCACGCAAAGGCTGGCACAACTAGCCCTACTGTGAACTGAAAAGGCAATGTAAAATGCGGGTAAAGAAGCCTTTCATATGTTCTTTCAAATAAATGGCGTAAAAGCAGTACAACAGCTCTGCCCCAGGTTATAGCATCCGTAACTTCCAGCTGTGAAAAAGTAATATTCAAAAGCATTACAATACAAAATGACAGTCTTTGAATGCCAGACAGTTCGCTTTTTATGGGGTGCCGCTTTACAGAACCTCTTTAGGGGTACTTTGACCTTGAACTTAACAACAGAGTACCTGTCCTGTACACTTTTCACATTACACAAATCTCAAACCGATGCACATACTGTAAACAATCTTCCCCAGCATGAACGAGGTGAAACGGGGGGTGAGGGGGCCGAGATTCTCCTTTAATGCAAATTCAATTGCTGGACAATTAATGGATGCCACTTTTTTTTTAGTTGGCTGGTGTTCAATGGCTTAAGTGAAAACAAGGATCAGGCCGCAAGCATTGTTAAGAGAAATAAATAGATGGGGGCATCTCTCCCGGTTGGTTAGAGGAGCCTGTTTCTCTCCCTTCCAAATGAGAGCTTGGATGGCCAATATCTGCAACCATTCTCTGTGCTCAGAATCACAACAGCCAATCTAATTTGGAGCTTTTGTAAAGTAAAGCACAAAGCGCCCTGTGCCACCAGAAGCAGGAAGGCAGGAATCAGAGCGCATTCTTCAGGGCATTTCAACCATCCCCAGCCTGAGACTGCACCTGGCGATGTGTGCAGCACAACACGTACTACACAGCGGCTCAAACAGTCTACCACACTTCAAACCTAGGCAGCCTTCATGCCAGCCAAACTAAACTATGCCACTTGGCACCCTGCTTCAGAATTAAGCCATATTGAAGATGTTGCGAAGGTCACACACACGTCCCACGAGCCACACAACAATCCCCTCACAAAGGAAATCTATGCCAGTGGGCGTGCCGGCAATCAAAAAATATATTACCATATAGCGGAGCCAGCAAGATAGCAATTAGGTTTTTGGCCTTAAAAAAAAAAAAAAACATTCTTGATAACAAGATTGTTACTCTACAGAACCCCAACCCCCCGCCCCCCCTCACCCCTGCAAGAAAAATGTACCTGGCTTGGGCCCCTCTAGACACATGGACGCCAAAATGTTTATCGGTTGCAAATGGTTATCGCCAGCTGGTGTAGAATGGTGCCCCAAATGGAGGTGTGGGTGCCGAACACCAAATTCATCCAGAATTATTGCTTTCAATAACTCAAATTAGATTAGAGGGTAAATATTTGTAAACACAGCATTCAGAATGTGTTGCTAGAGGACTTGACTAAAAGTAGTGATGGATATTTATTTTCTAAAGTAACATTTGACATGTAACAATTCGTTTTTTTAAGTACAACAACTTTGAGATTACTATCAATACAATCACTTGCTAGTTGGGCAATGGCATACTGGAGAACTAGTGTGACGGGTGGGCCTGTCTTTCAGCAGCCAGCCTGTCACTATTGGGTTGACTTGTTGCAATAGCCAACCACAGGTTGTCTTCCAGCTTTGACCGATATTTAGTCTTTAGGGCGGAAAGTGCTGAGAATCCACTCTATGAGGTGCTGAAAGGTAACAGTACATTGACTGCACATTTGGATAAAGTTGGAAACTCTGCATATTGGCAAAATCCACCCAAATACAATGTTTTGAATTTGGCAGTCACTCCGAAACTCCATTAGTTCCTCCTGGAGGTGAAGTGGGAGGTGGGCCCCTACGTTTGCTAGGAAAGGCTAAACCACTCAGTCATTGACGTTACAATTGTCCCCTGTAAAGTACTTTGAGACTGGTTCTGAGATGGTTTCCTATTAGTTCAGCAACACATGAAAGATCATACTCCGTCCCCTCAAGAGCATCTGTAAATAATGGAAACGCATCGGAATGCAGACATCAACTCTCCTCCTCCAAAGTTCCAGCTTCTTCTTGAATGCTGATATTTTTGTGTTCATAGCCAATAATGGGGGTTTTTGTGCCTTGCAAGGAGAGTTTTAGAAAAGATAGCTTTTCAAAGATGTTGCCATAGTAAGCCAACAGTACAAGCCAGTGTGAATCACACAGAGGCTCTAATTTTGTCTGGTCTACACCTAGGAGAAAGTGTCCCGATTGCCTAAACGCCCTTTAAAACCTTTCACCTGAAGAGCCACCTGACCTCCGTGTGAAACAAAGCATCATGTTCAGCTCCCATTTCTGCACATAATGTGGCAAACAGACGGGCTCTTGTGCGGTGCATCTTAATAAAATGTACAGTCTTTACAACAGAAGTCAACACCTCTGTGAGTCCATTCCCCATATTGTGCACAGGCAAAGCTTCCCAGTGTATCACGCAGTGTATCCACAATATATGTGGGGCTCCTGCCAACATGTTTGCTTTTTACCTCGCTCTAGCACCACACATTGAAGGAGCACCATCCATGCAAATACCAACACATGCCTCCCACTTTAGGTGGTGGAAACTTAGGAAGTATTGAATGTCAAAGACTACAGATGCAGTTGCACTGCCCTGAATTGGTTTACAAAATAAAATCTTTCAATATTTCTTTTCCATGGCAGTACCTCACATAAGCAATCAAATGTGCTTCATTAGAAATGTCAGTGGCCTCATCCAACTGTAGGGCAAACTGGCTGCTTCAAGTGCAATATCAATTCTGTACTGATATCAGAGGACAGGTCAGCGATGCAGCAGAAAATTGTGGTGTCAGACATAGGGATACTTTTGCATTTCTCTGCTGCACCGTCACCAAGGATTACCCGGTTGACAGCGAGAATTGTTGGCAGAATTATTTTCCCCAGCATCTATGAAAGGCTTTTTGTTTTTGTCCAGATAATATGGTAAGAAGCTTCCAAAGCATTTGCAGGTTCTGAGGCCACATTTTTAACAGTGTCTTTTTGCTTTTGTATACCTTGTAGCTGCTGTACAAAGAAATCCCTGATCTTGTATGCTAAATCGGCATGTTTTGTTTCCAAATGCCACATTCATTGTGTTGGCTTCAGGCTTGCTAATGTACCGCCATAAACCACACACCGCAGCTTAACTTCTGCAGCAACAGCGATCCATGTGAACCCAAAGTCCAAATAAGAGACATCATATTTCCGTGTTTTTTAATTTCTTTTGTCTGTTTCCACCTCTCCTTCTGCTTTTTTTTTAGATTCCTACCATCTTTGAGCACTAGAAAACAATCCGGTTCTATGTTATATTTCTGCATTTTAAAGCCCGAACACAAAAAAGAAAGATTTGTTTGGCTGTTTTTGTATTGGCTTTAAAATGCGGAACCATCAACACACTCAGTCTCCCCACACGTACCCACATACACTCATACATGCACACACATACAGTCCAAAACTCACCTCTGCCTCCTGCGACAACACAGCTGGGGCTCACATCGCCTGTCAGCACCTGTGCGCACTCTTGTAGGGATTTGACAAGTATGATAGCTCGATTTAGAAAGACCGCTCAGTGCGGTCATGGAGCGGTCTTTCTAAATCAACACACCCCCGCCCCATCGGTACAGTGTAAAAGATCTTTTCACCTAGTACCAACGCTCTATCTAAAAAAGGAGCCTGATCTTTGAAACAATGCAAACCCCCACTTTAGTGTACGTCACGTTTGTTTTTAAAAACCCTTTCAAGATTTCAAAAATTACAAATGCCTCAAAAGATATAAAATGGCAAACTCAACATGCAAAGATTTAAAACGATCCATGTGAAAAGGCTGGGGAAAAATAATTTTAAAAAACATCCCCAAAAGATTGAAACAATGGCAAACACATGCAGACTCAAAAGGAACCATGTGAACAGCTCGGGGGGAATAAACTTGCAAAATGGGTCTGAAAAACTAGTTGTATTAAAGAAACACCACATTGATACAAGTCTCAGAAGACTCCCTGTTGAGATCGTGAATGTCTAGCTCAAATTTATTTTTGAAGTGTGGCCCTGGATTAGGGCAGAAATTGGCAGCGAAAACCACACCTGGATGCACATTGCACAGGGCCAATATAAACCTTAAGCCTCCGTGACTGGGTCAAGTGCTTCACTGGACACAGGTGGTTAGGTTGACACACTGACGCTTGGAGCGATGCTGCTGCAATGAAAACAAACAAACAGTTAGTCTAGGATACATGGGTCTACCTGAAACTTCAAAATTAAGATTAGATTAGCAGGGGTTAAAACCAGCTGTTTGGTGTTAGGCATCAGCTAGAAAGCAGGACTAAACGCTGAGAAACCAGGAGAGAGTACACAGTGCACTGTAAATGCAACTCCCACATGAGACGTGAACTTTCAGTACCGCCACAAACTGGACATGAGAAAGTAACATCCTCAAAAACAGGTTTGAAATCCCTGATTTTGACTCCTAACTATACCTTTAAAATTGACCCACCATCGCCCTCAGCAAAATACAGTAGTTTAAAAAATAAATTAAAAAGGCATTCTTACTGTCGGCAAGTCCTACTACAGATGACAGGCTTTTTATGGTGCCACTGCTGCTGGGGACTTTACTGTCCTAGATGGGATGATAGAGACATTTTGTTTTCCTGCAAGTGAAAAAGTACAACAAAAAAAATAATTATAGACTTAAATCTCCAAAGTTCCCTATAGGCCAGTCCACTCCAGCTGGCAGAGAGAGCAGAGAGCAATCAGAGCACATACCTGAAAATGTGACTCATACTTAGTCACAGACAAAAAATGATAGAGCGAAAATGATAGAGCAAGAGAAAGAGCGAAAATGATAGAGCGAGAGAAAGAGCATCATCTTTTTATATTTTGCCCTTTCTATTCCCTGCCTAGAATAGTTGAGAAGTCCAGCCTGCTGGCATTCCAATCATTCATAATCCAACAAGTTAGTGCTTAACCCGCCAAGCTAATTTTCGGAAACATCGAGTAAGATATGATATGGCATTTGTAATGCACATATACACAAGTGTTTCAAGGCACGATGAGGTAAGGAAGGGGGAACAGAGGGAGGACAGAGACAACAATCTTACTAGGCCAAGTGACATTTTAACATGGGGAGAGGGGAGGGGGCAGTGCTGTACATGGGATCAAAACAATAACAAGAAGTGTGGCCAGCAGGTGGCAGGTGCAAGGGTAAGTGCAGACAGCAGGTGTCCAAAAGTGCAGGTAGGGGCACTGTAGGGTTACAGATACAGACCCAAGTGCAAGGGTAGACGGGAGGCAGTGTGGGTGTGCAACTGGGCGGGCAGGGAGCTGGGCCCAAAATCAGAGGGAAGCCAGGTACCCAGTGCAGTATCAGACAGGAAATCAGCAGGGGAGAGAAAGAGAGAAGACAAGCAAAGAGTAAGGTCTTGAGGTGCTTCCGGAATCGAAGATGGTTCTCAAGTTTCAGAGAGGCAAGGAGGCTGTTCCAGACGGAGGCCCCAGCCGAAGAAAGAGATCTACCGCCAACTTGTTTGCTTGGAGAAGCAACTGCTCCTGAGGGAGTTGGAGGTGGAAGAGCGAAGAGCTCGAGTAGGAAGGTATTTACGAAGAGAGCTGGAGGTATTGAGGACCCAGGAACCAGAAGGCCTTATGGACAATGCAGAGGGTCTTGAACGTAATCCTTGCAGGTTTCATGTGTTAATATCCCTGCACAAAAATATCGCCATATTTCTGTGGCGATATTAAGGCATGGAACCTGTGGGGAATACCCCTGCATTATTTTTAAAGGAGCGGGGCACACCCTCGCAACCCCTGCTCCCTAAAACCCCAAAAATTATCCACCCCCAAAAATATTGCCTATGGCCGTTCCAGACGACCATATATACAGCAATACTTTTGGTGGGGATAATATGTAGTGATACCATCCTTTCAGCCACTGGGAGCCAATGCAGAGATTTCAGTGCTGGAGAGATACGATCCCTGGGCTTGAGGCCAAGGACAAATCTTGCAGTCCTGTTCTGGACAAGTTGCAGAGGGCGTAGAGTAGAAGCAGGCAGATTTAGAAAGAGGCTGTTGCAGTACTCCAGCCTGAGAGAACCAGAGCTCTAGAGACAGCGAGCTGCTGGGGAAAGAGATAAAAGGAAGAATACCTCTGAGGAGGAGCAGTTGGTAGATTGACTTCTTAGAGACGTCAGAGATGTGGGGAGAAAAGGAGAGTGTGGAGTCGAAGATGACCCCGAGTTTCTTAACCTTACAGCTGGGAGCAGGAAGTGACACGAAAGGAGGGTGCAGGTGTGCCGATGAGGAGAATCTCTGTCCTACTGGCATTAAGGCAAATATCATTAGCGGCACACCACTCCTGGACAGCAGACCAAGAAGAGAGAAGGAGAAGTTGTGGCAGAGGGGAGCCTGAAAACTAGCTGAGACATCCGCACATCACTGAAAGTTGGAGCGAGAGCGGCAATGCGGTGGGCGAGAGGTGCCAGGTATTGGTTGAACAGCCAGGGAGAGAGGTTAGACCTCTGGGGAATAGCACAGGTAGAGAGTGAGATAGAGGAAAGGAAGAACCCAAGTTGAACCTGGGAGGGTCAATCAGAGAGGAACAAGGTGTCATGGCTATCGGGCCAAGGAAATAAATATTACCTTTGTCCTCAGGCTCATGAAAAACAATAAGCAGGAACATGTATTTGGGTCAAGAATACCTTTATTATGAACGTGGCACCTCATTTTGGGTGCCAAGTGTATTTAACATAGGAAACTTTCATTACTACAGTGGCCCCACGTGTACTCTTGGATGGGGCTGCTGCTATTGGGTTGCCTTGCAAGTGCTGACTCTCTGGGAGTGGCAGGGTGTGGTATGCAAGCCAGACCTAGTGGGCGTGCCCACGATCGCAGCTATATAAGCTCCTCCAATCCCTGAGGCAGACGCTTCGCGTTATTCTGCACTTCCATGCAGCGTAACGCTCACCGCCGCCTGGGGTTAAACTTACCTTTGGAAATCCTGTTACCTGTCTCCATACTTACCATCTCTGGAACCTGCTCCCACCTGTGCGAGTCTTAAAAATTTCCGGAACGCTGACATCTTCATCTTGGCACTGCAGCTCACCTTCAAACCTTCATCTTGGCACTGTAGCTCACCTCCAAACCTTCCGGAATGCTGAAATCTTCATCTTGACACTGCAGCACGACGCGCTCCACCCACGATCGCAGCACCTGCAAGTAAAAACAAAAGGCAAGGTTAGGCACTTATCAAACATTAAGTTTAAGGTCACGCTACCACCGAACCTCACGCTTTTCCTTAAAATATCACTCACCTGTTGTCGAATATTGCGGTTTCATCCATCTTGCTCCCGGCCGCGCTCCACGTCTCCGCAGCTGCTTTTGGCCCGCATATCCATCTATTGGGAAGAAAACAGAAGAGAAAAAGTTTTTCGGGAATCAACAACACTATTGATAGCAGTAATACCTGGACAGAAAACAGAATGGGGAAAAGACAAGAGACATTGAAAGACACTTACCATCAACCAGGGGAAAGCATAGTCGCAGCTGGACTGGATTATTACTTACCAGGGATCAGTGAAGGAACTAGATCCCATCAACAAGCGCCCCTCCCCTTAGTAGCAGGACGGAGAGCTCATCATCAATACTTAACAGGAGCAGTGCCACCAATTGTCGCCGTCCACAGCTTATCAGCAGGGGGGGAGACCTGACGGGGGTGATCTAACTCCAGGGAGGGCTGCAACCGTGCCCCAACGCCTCTGCAGAGACCAGGTGAGCGTAACACGAGGTCAGCCAGGCCAGGGTCTGATCGGTGATACCCAGGTTATCACTGAGACAATTGAGCAGGATAGCAAGGCTGACTGTGTCAAAGGCAGAAGAGAGATCGACTAAGAGGAGAACAGAGGGTAGATTAGAATCAAGGTTAGAGAGCAGGTCTTCACAGATGTTGTTCAGGGGAGCAGTTTCCGTGCTTCTAGCTGCTCTGAAACCAGACTGATTGTCATGGATACAACCAACAGATTCAGTGTGAAGATTAAGCTGGGAAATGGCAAGTTTTTCCAGGAGTTTGCCCAGGAAAGGAGTGGTGGTGATCGGGCGATAGTTAGCCAGGCAGGAGGGGTCGGCTCAGGGTTTCTTAACAAGAGGGTGCACAAGAGAGTGCTGCAGGGGGAGGGAAGGCTCCAGTGGCGAAGGAGTGTTTACAGAAGTCAGCCAGGGCAAGAGCAAGGGTGTCAATGTGGTCCTTGATGGTTTTGAAGAACAGGGGAGAACCTGTTTTGATGAGACTTTCATAGATCAGACTTGTCTAGAAATCTCATCAGGGAAGAGCAGAGGAAAGGCAGAGAAGGAGGGAGGAGAGGTAGCCACAGGGTGGCTAGAGGAAGAGCAGGCAGTAGAGGGATGAGGGGGAGAAGAAGAGAGAGATGACAGGATGGCCTGAGTTTTAGAGATGAAATGAGAAGCCAGGGCCGTGCAGAGGGCCTGGGAGGGGACAGGAGAAGTAGAGACTTCAGGAGGATTAGCCAGCTCCTTGCAGATTTTAAAGAGTTCAGCCGAGTTGTTAGATGCTGCAGAGACCCTGGCTTAGATGTGGGCTCTCTTCTTAGTGCGGACAGAGAGCCAGTATTGCTTTTGGAGCAGGCGGCAGGCGGCATGCCAGTTTGTCAGAGGATGCACAAGAAGCTAGCCATTTCCCCTCAGCCACCCTGCACTCGCGTTTAAGGGTGACGAGGTCAGAGTCATACTAGCTGTTGCACTTGGCTTTGGGCTTCAAGCGGATCATCATGACAGGAGTAAGAATATCAAGAGTATTAGAAATAAAAGAGTGGAGCATGGAAAGGGCTGTGTCAGGATGTGAGTCAGCCAGAGGAAGAGGGGACGAAAGTGGCAGCAAAAGTCTCAACTGACACACGCTTCATGGGTCAGATTACTGAGACGGTAGGTGGCAGTGCTGCAGTTGGCTTGGCCTGAGGGGTAGAGAGGGAGAGATGTGAGGAAAGGAGAAAGTTATCACTCCAGGAGAGAGGCGTGGTGAGGGGGATAGAGAGGGGGAGGTCTGAGGAGATCAGAACATCCAGAGTGCGCCCTGTAGAGTGAGTCGGGCCAGAGGGGAGAATAGAAAGAGAGAGTCGCAGAGGTCCCAAAGTCCTGGGAGGATAGCTCAGGGGCAATGTGCTCACCTTGGAAGCAAGACGACACAGAGCAATACAAGTTCGATCCCCGGGTCCGCACTTAAAAACCTCTGGGTATTAAGCACGTTAAAAAATAACCTATCATATATCAAAAGAGTCCAGAGGAGGGACAGGAATGCGGACAGAGCTTTCACTGCAGTTCGGGGACAGCGCTGAGGTAGCAGCAGACTCTGCACGGCTGCCATGCCAGACACGAGGGCCCCTGGCTTCTCTACAACATATGATGCCCCTTTCAGGCTAAGGCCTGGCACCCACAGCAGGAAGATGTACATGAATTCCACTTTAAATCACTTCCATGGCAGTGGTGCACCCAAAGTAGTGTTGGTAATGCAGTGATTTTAGTACATCAAGGAATGCATAGACTCGCTCTATAGTAGATGGCTACCGGGGTAGCTCAGCAGGTTCATAGTTGCTGAGAAGTTATATATGCAAAATATAATTATGTGTATTGATATATTGTGGTTTCTTTTAATGTGTTGAAGGTTGAATTTAACCAAAACAAAAAATATATATATGCAAAACTTAATGGAACGACTTTTTGCAATTACTTATAAAAAAGTAAGTGCTATAAAATGTATTTGGCTAAGGGATGAGTTGGGCTGGGAAATGGGTTGGGGTATTTCTGCCGCTGTAGTGAAAACCAAACGTTGGCACACATGAACCCAGTTTCATTTCCTAATAACTGCTGTCTGCACAATGAAAGCATTTATTTGTGATTAACCAGTTTGATAAACATAACATAAATATAACCTGTGATAAAACACAAAGCAAGGGGCACCCAAATTACAGTGTTGGTGTGGTGCTCCGATAAAAAAACAATAACAAAAATAATCTGAAAGAAAACTAGTCAACACGAGTTTTAGCAGCGTTTGAGTTTGGAAATTACTTTTTTCCTATGAACATTTAAAATGCACATTTGAACAATAATGTGTCCAGCATGTAGAATGCCTGCTTTCAACAGTGATCCCTCCACTCCCTCCCGCAAGAGTGATGTTCATGGCCCATTGATTCCCGTGGTGTCCCTTTCAGGACAGAAGAAAACAAACAGGATGAGCAAACAGAACCAGGAAATGCACAAGTGATGGTTGGGGAAAGGAGCATCACAAAGATTAGGTCACCGAGCCCCCAGCTTCACTTGGCAAAGCTGGGGGCTTGATAAAGCCTTGTCATGGGTGAGGCAGGCTGGGCATAGAGATCCAGCTAGAGATCTGATGCCGGATCTCAGACAGGGCCAGAGCCGTCCCATAGACCAGAAGGGTGACGAGGCGGAGGGGCAGCCAAAGCAGGGGGGCAGGTGGTGTATGATATCATACAACACCAGCAATACGTGCTTCAGTCCTACTCGCCTCCTCTCCCCATAGCCCCTAAAGTGGGGGCACAGAGGGAGTGGGGTACAGTGGGGACCAACATTGCAGTGATTCGGCCCCCCTGCTCTCCACATCTCCCCACACATTCGCCTTCGTGGGTCCACAGGGGGAGAGGGAAGCAGACGGACCAAGAATGGCCTGAAACGCTTGTTCCCCCCAGCCCCCAACTGTGGTGTGAGGGGCTGACCCGAGAAGCGGTATCCCTTACCAGGCAAGAAGACACTGGAGGCGCCAGCAGGCAGCAACAAGGCAGCCCGGACACGCAATCCGAATACAGGAAAGTGCACGTCCAGTCTGCATTTATTTTCTGTTTCGTGGCCACGCCCCCAGCACGTCACACTGACTGAGCAAGTGCAAGGGGGCAGCGGCTCGCCATGCACAGTTAAGTGAGGCAAAAAAAAAGCATTTTCTCTTTTCTCCTCGCCCTTGACCTCTGCCTACAATATGGCTATTTTTAAGGCAAAATACTTAATTGTTGTCATCTTGCTATATAGGTGTCTGCATTTTCACTGTATACTAACATAGTCTAAATCAACATGCAGACACCTAGTCAGTGAGACAACGCAGGGAAATGAAGAAACTCTGTCCTATACAGACAGACAGCGGAAGAAATGCCTGAGGGGTGGGGTAAATCAAGAAAGACATCTTGTGGTACAGACTCTGGCCGATACAGCTCAATGCACTGCCTGGCAGCACTGAACAGTTAAGTTAGACACATCTCCCTGCAATGTTCAAATCAGAACCACTCACCTCGTAAAGGCCGTGGCCGTCCCCGTTGGCGTTTCTGGTGTAGTCAACAACCCTCACGTCCTCCTGGATCGTGTGTTTGGACTCCCGGTCTTCCTTGTCCGAGGAAGAAATATCCATGCCCTGGAGTACGGCCTGACCTAAGGCCTTGTCTCTGCCGCCCCCTTTTTGCATCTTGAGATGTCGGGTTCGGGCTTATAGATGGCATCCCCTTTTCCGGTGTCTTCTCCACCGACCCGCGGCCGAAGCCTCCCACCACGGAGGTAGGAACACTCTGGGCACTGCTGGCGCTACCTTGACTGGTTCAGCCCCTTTGACCTTCGAGAGTGCGGCCGCCACCAACTCGATTGTTGAAGACGACTTCACCTGGACCACCTGAGCCTCCGAGGGCAGGTTGGTTGCCTTTTCTTGCACCTTGGTTTTCTCAGGAGAACATGCAGCTTTGTCAGGTTAGCTGATTTCCTCTTCGAGGAGCTGGATCGATGGCTGGAGAGTGAGGAAGATGATGAAGATGAATATGCCCTGCCCGTCGTGGGACCCCTGCATGCGTGGTGACCCCGGCGGAAATGGACTCCTAGTGCTTGGCCTCGTCTTCGGCCCCCACAGACGGGGTGCTCCTCGGACAAGCCCGTCCTGGGTGAGGCATACCCTGCTTGGCGCTCGGGGTAGAGCCTTGGTGCTGAGCCACGCCGCCAGTATACTGTGATGATGCTTCATAGTTCGCTTGAAGAACCTGAGGCAGATTTCACAATCCGCTTCCCTATGGTCCTGATGGAGACAGTACAGGCACTAAAGAGGTTTGTCCTCTACAAACACGTTCCGCAGTCCACAGCTGGAGCAGAGCTTGAAAAGGGAGCTTCCCTCTTTCTTCTCTTCCGACATGATCCGTAGTGCGGAGTAGGCCCAACGGCCTACTGGAATCTCCGATGAAACTTCGATGATTCTTGCCCTTGAGGGGCGCTGAAATTCACCGACAAGAGTATGCCCACTTGTCGGCCAATGGTGAAAGAATGCACAGTCTCTGTTTGACAAAAATAGGACTTTTAACGAAAAAGCGTGAAAAACATAGAATAGCTCAAGGAGCAAAACATGAGGACTCCCAACACTTGAATGTGCGGTAAAAATCTGAAGAAGAATGCCAGAGGAGGGGCTTAGGGAGAGGGCAGTCATTGGCGGGTGGCAGTAAGACCCAGAGTACAGTGATTGGTTTAGAGGAGAAATACAGTTTGTACGTGAAACTGTTTTTTCTTGTACAGAGGATTGGCGACAGGGAATATTCATGAGCATGTGAATCCATGCCAGACCCCATGCTGGAGAAGGTCAGAAGTTGTATCATGTACTTGGTGGCCTCCTCTGACCCCTAGTCCCCCCAGCCTCCCGATGTCCACCAAGGTGTCACCATCACACAGGTTAAATGAAAAAAACAGTTTCATCTGCAATGATGAATCAATTTCTTTGTGTTGAATCGGAGATCCAATTTCAATCTAGGGCATGCCAGCATTTTCAGAAGTTTCCATTTCCATGAAGTTTGTTCTATGGGGAAAAATAAACATTAAAATATGTATAAAACTTTAAGTAAATTCTACTGTATTCTGCAAAAATGCAGGCAGAATCACAAGAAAACTTAGAGGCTATCATTGAGCCATCTCGGTAATTAGACCACCCCCATTGCCATCCATACAACCTTGGACAGATCTCTCCCTCCTATCGTCTGAGGTCCGTTCTAAAAAAACTACCTAATAGGATGACATTATCTAGGCAAACATCCTCAAACAAACCTCTCTCAGCTGTGGGTCAGATTCCTACCAGGGAGGTATCCAGAGCCAGTCCTGCCCGAGGTGGACGGTGGCAGCACAGAGGTCCCCAGTTCCTACACCCCCTATGTCCCTTCCAGTGCCAGCATGTTTACTTGCAAACTTTATCTTCAGCCATACCTTGAAAAAGAGATACCTTGAAAAAGAGATACTCACAAGGTCCTTTCTATTGTTTATTGAAACCCTGCACTTGCAAAAATTGCTAATAAATACATTACAAAATATACATGAAGAAAAGACAATAAAAAAGCCCCACCCAGGCCCACTCAAGAGTACGAACCGTCTAGAAGGTCCTATCTATGCCCTTTTTAAAATCTTTGTCCAGATCAACCCAAATAATCACCAATCGACACATTATGACTCTCCAAAACCCCACCCAAACACCCTCTGTCAACATACAACCCCGCCCCACATATAAAACCCAATCCAAAACCTATCAGGCATTGTTCAATCCTGAGGCTCCTCTACAAAGCCACACACAAAACAACCTCTGAAAGGGGCCAATCCTGGTGTCTTCTACAAAGGCCAACCCAGAACACCTATAAAAATGTCCAATCCTGTCCCCACTCTACAAAACCCCATCCAAAAGCACTATGACTTGGTCCAATAGTGGTGCCTCTCTACAAAGCACCACATTAAACAATTCTGCAATGGTCCAAAGGTGATGCCTTCACTATACGCTCTATCCAAATCCCCTCAAAGTCAAATCCTGATGTATTCTCTGCAAAACACCATGACGATCTAATTCTGCAACCCCTTACATTGCACCTTTCATAACATTTCTAACAGTGTTATATAGAGCCCTCTATACAAGCTCTATACAGCTCCCCTTCCACAAATCCAACACTATACTGTGCCACCAACCAAAACCACTCCTACAAAGCCAAATGCCCCTTTGTTAGAGGTAGTCAGAATTCTCCCCTACAAGCACCGTCCTTTATAAAAGACAGGGTTTGAAATTGAGGGGAGCTTGGAGCTATATAGCTCCTAATTGTAGCCTAGAAGAGCCTGCTTTTTCTTGACACCAACAGCTACCAGGAGCTAGGTTTGGCTCCACAGGCCATGTGATGCTGAACAAAACACTCTGTGGCGCTCAAGTTAAACGAGCATGTAACGTAAATGAATTATGTAAAAGCCTTGCGTAAGGCTTTTCGCCATTCATTCAAGTTACGCTCATTTTAAACATGTGTATGGCAGAGCGGAGGGGCAGAAGAGATTTACATTTTTTCCGCCTCCCTTCCTCTCCGCTATACAAATGCTCGAGCATTTGTGCCACGGTGCATTTTAATGCCGGGCACATGCTGGAGATCGTTATGGGGTTTGTGTGCTTTGTGCACCAGCATAAAACAGGCGGACACCATAGGGATATATTGTACATGACCTCCCATCATGCTTGCATGGCAGCCAGCGCGTATAATTAAAATTAAACCCCGACTGATATGCTTGCATGTCGAGCAGGGTTTAAGTGTAATTGTGAATGCTGCTTGTCATGCGAGCATGACAAGAGGGGATCACAATTAAAAGTAAAGCTGCCTGGCATGCGAGCATGCCAGGAAGCATTTAGTCACTTTGCACAGTGGGGCACAAATGAAGAAAATGGTGGTCAGTCAAAATCTCGAATTTCTAAATATCGAAAAATATAATCTCGAATTTATTTTACCGAAAATAAAAAATCTCGAAAGTCAAAATCTCGAAATTTTTCAAGCAATCTCGAATTTATGTCAATTTCAAAGGTAAGTAAAAATCATACTTTTAACAAAAGTAAGTAAAATCCATACTTATTATTCTTTTTATTTTATTTAATAACTTTAACTATTTTAATATACACTATATGAAAAGTATTGTAATATAACATTATTTAATATATTTTTATATATATGTATTAATATAAGCTTACAGATATATATTATATTATAGATTTTGTTAAACTGAGTAATATTTTTAACATGTAATACATATTTTTTCCTCTTGATGGTGCTATTGCATTAATAATAACAGTTGTATATATTGTAACTTTGTGTTTGTTTACTTATTTAAATCCATGTTACGTAGTCCTACGTAAAACATAAGCGCCATTTTTAAAGTTCATATTCAATTGGCTTCTGGTGCGGTCGCGTCTCCTGCAAGCTGTTCCTGGATTTTCGTGGATTATTATTATTTTTTTTTACTTGGATTGCCTTTTTTTCACTGGATTTACTCGGAGTACATGGACTGTGGATTTCTACAGGATTTCCTGGATTCGATGGACTTCGCGTCTCCTGCAAACTGTTCCTGGATTTTCATGGATTTTTCTTTTATTTTTCCTTGGATTGCCTTTTTTTCATTGGATTTACTCGGATTACATGGACTGTGGATTTCTACAGGATTTCCTGGATTCGTTGAATTATGGATTTACAGTGGATTTACTTGCAGTCGCTGGATTATGGATTATGGCTACAACGTGTTTTTTTTCTGGATTAGCATCGGCTTTTATGTTTGCATGAGGACTTTTCTTGTTTTTTCCCACGGATTTTCTTGGTTATTTTTTTCTTTCGATCGAGTTTTTCCTGGATGTGTATTTTGCTTTTTTTGATGGTTTTTTTGGGTTTATTTCCAATGGTTTGCCGTTCCAGTTCCTGTATTTTGCATCACCAGGATGTTCTATTCGCAATCAATACCGCCATGGTACAATGGACTGCACCTTTATCTGAACCGTGAGTAATATTTTTTAACATTTCAAGTTGAACGCTGTAGAGTCTAAGAAGGTTTCTTTATTTTGGGGGTCAAAAGCTTCTATTAACTGTATCAGTTTTCCTTCATAGTCTCTGTATTTTTTTCTCGGTTGTGCCTGGTTAGTTAAGGAAACGCTTTGTGCCAATTTAAATTGTTGGTGTTGTTCTTCATCTTGCAAGTCGCGTAAAAAATGCCACAACGTGGGGTTATTGATGTTAAATTGTTTGTTTAACCTGCTGTGCCATCCCTCCAGGGCGTTATTCGTTCTAGGTGTTTTTTCTAGGGTTGCCTGATAACAATTCCAAAAATTTAATGGCTATTTTGGCCTTCTTCTTGTGCCACTTCTGGTTAATTGTCCAATCCATGATTTTTCAAAATAGTCTAATAGATCACTAAATTCTTCCTCATGATTTTTGTAAAAAGTACTGTCAATTAAATGTTCATAAAATTCAGTTACATAATTTATTTGTACAAAAGCTAATGCAAAAAGTTTTTTAATATTAAACTGGTAGCAACTGTCCTCTGTGTATTTTGTGTTTAGACCTAATTTCTGCATTTTGCGCCATATACTCTGTGTGAAGTGGAAAAAACATCCTTGAATTCGTGTATTTTCGAAAATTGATTTAAAACCGTTGATCTGTGCTGTCTCGTAATCCATGATTATTGTAGTTGGGTTTGCCTCAGGGATCGATTGTTTTATTTTATCAAAAACGATCCTGTACGCCTCTTCAGTCTTATTCGGCATTAATGTATACACAAGTGGAATTGTCTTGCCGTTTATTGTGCCAAGAATGGTATAAAACTGGAGGAATGGCTGCGGGCATACTTTAAAAGTTGCGTCACTTTGCCATTTTTCACTGTTAGTCAGATGGTGGAAATTACTTACAGTGGCGAATATTAATATTTTTTCGTGGTTTAAATCAATTGTCGCTTGGTGAAAAATGTCTCCATTTTTTGTTGTTTTAAATACATCAGGGATTGTAATGTCTTCAAAAAGCCTCGGTACAGGTGGCATATTTTCTTTTTGTTTTCTAGCTCTGTTTATTGTCCGTTGCATTAATCTCTCACCTGGTAACTGTGCAGCGATATGCATTGGTAAATGGTCACATACTTTTGACACAACCGAGCCACTTGTTTCCCCGAGACTTTCTTCAGCCTTTCTTTTCAGCTCTGAGAGGGTTTTTTTATAATTATATTAGATTGGTCCGGTAGATGATTATGTTTGTTTTTACTGTGTACATTTGTCCCCTCAGTTATAGCGCGAGCCGTGCATTTATTTCTTTTATATTCGGCGCATTTCCAGTATACACGCTCATTCTTCTCATATTCCTTATGCTAAACGTATCCATTTAATGTCAGCTGTTTTCCTCCCTTTTGGTTTGTCACAAATTCCATTTCGTATTCTAAAACAAACGGAAGAAACGTTTCCTGTCATATATCTCTAAGAAATATGTTTTTTTACTGTTATTCCACTTCAATGTTTTATAAATATTACCTGGTGTTTTGCGAAGTAAACTCAAGCGATTTCCCGCAGTACAGCATCAACTGTCGTCCTGTCAGGTAATGACGGTTTGGCAATATCGTTATTCCAATTTTGGTTCCTGAACAAGGTTCTTTACTCTTGCTTTTCACCTATCATTTTAACCCCTTCTAAACTCTTGATTCTAATACGTATGGTGACAGTAGGGTGGGGGGGACGTTTGGGGGTAGCGGGGTGCCGGGTAAGGGGGTGGTCGACAGGGGAGGTGGTGGGGGGAACCCCCCCATCATAAAATGCTAATTTTGTTTTTTCTTTGTTTCTATTTATGCATGATCAGTTTTTTCTTTTCGACATATAAGTATTCGAGATATTGACCTTTTTAATGAGATGTATATATTTTCGATATTTTAATTTTCGATATTTTTTTTTGGAGATTTTGGTAGTTCGAGATTATTTTTTCGGTATTTTGACTATAAACCGAAGAAAATGTGGTGGCAGGCAGCCACCTGCATGAAGGGCAACACTTAACGGCTACCTGCCACCAAATTACACTTTCAATGAAATGAGCCAAATTACGCTTTCAATGAAATGAGCTCCTGTATGCTTCAGACAATCTATAAATAAACAATACGACACATCAACACATCTTTTAAGCATAGGAGTCATAAATACTGGACAAAATATTAAGTTTCCATTTTACGTGGAAGTTAGACTTGCGTGGTAGTGGTAGCTCCTGGACTCTGCTGCACACCCAGGAGCTGATTTTATCTCCTGCTTATATAATCTTAATTTTGATCTCTATAAACACCAAATGACCACTTTACAAATCCCCACACAGATGCTACACTTTCACGTTTCAACTTGTTACAAACATGGTTTACTCTGACTCGCCTACCTGCACAAAAACATAAGAAATCCGCCCGTCTGTACAGGGAAAATCCACCACTCTGCACAGGACCAGAACAAATGTATAATCATGTTCCTCTGCCCCGGACGAATAACATCCCACCCTTCTGCTACACAGTACAAATCTCCAAATACCCCCTCAGGGCAGCGACATCTAATCCTTCTCTGAATCAAGCAAATTCCATACTCTGTACCTTTGTAAAGTATACTTTGTCCCCCGGGTCAAATACACCCCTGTGCAAGACAACAAATCCCACACTTTCACAACACTCTGCACAGCACAAATACCTAACTCTGCCACTGCAAAAATAAAATAGCCTTCTCTACCACACATTACAAAGGGGCAAATGAACAAGCCCGGGGAGGGAAAGCCAAATCACCCCCATGCAGGAGAAAAAAAAAACAACATAATAACTAAAGGAAAAAAAACACTGAATCCGCCTGTACTGCAAGTAAATATCGCCCCTGATGCACATTACAATCCCCCAAAATACACAGAAATACCCCCTTCCCAATAATGCCTCACCCCTGTGATGCACATTAGAAATCCACAAAATACACAGAAATAAAAGAAAAAAAAACTGAATCAGCCAGTACTGCAAGTAAATCTCACCCTGATGCACATTACAAACCCCCAAAATACACAGAAATACACCCTTCCCAATATTGCCGCTCTGCATTAAAAAACAATCAACATACGATAACTTTAAGACTTACCGTAAACCAAATTCAAGCACAAAACAACACGCATTTAAACACCAAAAATAACAAACTATACTAAATGTGCATTGTAACGGAAGAATCGGTCCCGCTCTGGCAACGGCATGCCTTCCCGCTCCTACTGCTTGTGCCTTCCCGCTCAAGCAAAACCAATGACGAAATGAACGTTTCAGCCCCACGTGATGCAGAGGAGCCCACGTGATTAAGTGGAGGCGGAGCGTTGCTATGGTTTCTCGGATGGAAACTATACAATAAGCTTTAACGAACATCTCGTGTCCTGATTCCAGGCGGCATTAGGTGAGCGCATGCGATCCAGCTCTTGTAGTGAATTTTATATACATTTCTTTATCACATGTTCAAATTAAACATTGTAATTACGTGACTGTCTAAACACCTGGTTTTGAAATTACACAGGGCAGCCTGTTGTTGTGGGTACCGCAGACACAGCAGCTGCTCCGGAGCTCATTTACGGTACAATTCAGGCTCTGGAGTGCTTGCAGACGCGGGAGTAGCTGTGCAATTACTACACAGACCCTGCTCTGCTGTAAGTGACTACATATAATATAATACCTGCGCAGGCTAATGATTGCAGACCTGTACTGTCGCCAGTTCCAGTGCCTACTCTGAAAGTAATGATTCCCCAGGGCTAATGGCTGCAGATTCAGTACTTCCTCTGGGTCTATTGACCGTTCTGTGATAATAATTGTAGGCACAGTGTCTGTTTTAGGCAGGGTTTTAAGTGGGGTAAGAAATCGGGGTTCGGGGGGGGGGGTGGAATGCGCTCATATGGGGTCGTGGCTTGTGGGATGGGCATGGCCTAAAAAAAGTACACAAACCATAGTAAGGTAAGCAAACAATTAAATATTTGTATGCGTCCCTTACTGTGGTTTGTGTACTATGCAAGACATCTTTTATAAAGCTTTGGTGTAAAGCGCTTTATAAAACAATAAATACAAATACAAATGAACATAGAAATATGTCATATATTTCTATGTTTATAAAAGATGCATTATATATTTATTTGCGAGCCTTTCTGTGGTTTGTGTACTTGAAGATGGCTTAAAAAGTACAAAAACCATAGTAAGGTGCACTCACAAATGTAGAACATTTATATATTTGTGTGCATTGTTAAGGATTTCAATCAGGCACACACCCGGGTCTTGCCTAGCATGTAATGCACAGATGAAATACTTATTTATTATGTCTATAAGTTCAATATTCTGAGTGATATACCACTCATATCACACCCATCTCAAAATACCCCCCGCCCCCAGGTCACAGTGGACCAGGAATCGGGCTGGTTTGTAAAGGAAATATTTATTTATTTTAAAATTCAAATAATCAGTTTTAATATATTTATTTATTTGTTTTTACATTTATATAGCCTACATGCAGCCCAAAGGCATCGCGGCACTGTTACTTTTGGCAGACTTAGTTACGAAAAAAAAAAAATATATATATATATATATATATATATATATGAGGCAGCAATCACCAATGTGGTGACAATACAAATCAGAAAATAAGTAAAGCAATTGAATTCAATTTTAAGCAGCACAGAAGATAAAACACAGGGAAAAGACAGTTTTGGTTTGTGAACAGATAGCGTTTAGGTTAATATTTCCCCATGCAAAGTTCTTAATTCACCCATGAGCAATTCCACATAGATGTAAGTGAGCATCAGGTATTCAGGAATTAACAAAATAATACAGTGTTTGAATATAATCTTCCCTCCCCAAACAAGAGAGAAAACGCTTTTGGGAAATTTACAATTTTTTAAAATGACAGTTTGAAAATGGCTTTGTGAAACAGTAAAAAGTGCAAAAATGTTTAAATTGATAAAAATTCCTATGGGAGCAATACTAAACAGTTTCTAACCAACATGAGCTATGTGATAAACAACAGTACACACTTTAGATCGGAATGGAATTATAAGAAACACTTTGGAGGGGAAAAGACAAGTGTAAAACTTTTGTAAGATGCGAATTCGCGCCTAATTTCCGCTATGCAATTCTTGACAAAAATGGGTCAAATACACAATGTAGTTTTTGTTTGTGGATGTAGCTACAGATCTTAGGTTTAACTGAGAGTTGAAATTAGGTCTCTAGCTATAAAATTGAAGAAGTTATGTATGCGTTTTTGAAAACATTAGAACTGAGAAAAGTAGAAATTCGGTTTTGAAAATGACAGATTGGGTTATTTAAAGTATATTAATGACTAAGAAAAAGAGAATGCAACCCGTGAAGCTCCACAGTTACGCACGGCCGATTGTAACTCTTCACGTATGATACTCTGGTTTCCGTTCTGTATGGGAATTACTTTATTTAATCCAAATCACTAATGGGTTATGGTTTTGTACAACAAATGAGAGAAAATCAGCGCAAGAATGGTTCTGACAATATTAGGGTTCTGAAGTTAAAGATGGGATGGTTTAAGATTGGGATAGTACAAGGCAAATATATACTATGGGTTACTCTGATTCCTGTTTATACTTACAGTCCACTGTAATTAAGATTGGACCGTCATCACGGGTCGGGTCTACCGGCAGCAGGGCACTTCTGGAGGGATCGGTCAGCTGTGCGGTTCTGGTCAATTGTACTGGCACCTCCACTGGATTTGGATTGGATTGGCCCCTCTGGTCACTGAACACGGTAGATTAGCGTGATGGTGAGTTCAGCATGCAAGCGTGATGGTAGCAACCCAGACTGGATCAGAATTATTCTTTCCTGAAGATTAGGATGGTTGGATTTGGGCCTAGCTGAAAAGAGTTCAGCAAATGCTGGGCCTGGGTTTTGCAAAGTAAGTCTGGAATCAGGACAGGATGAAGAAGTCAGGAACAAAGCGCTACACGGAAATGAGGAGGTAGTCAGGAATCTGTGTGTGTGTGGTGAAGTTCCTATATTTATCATGCCAAGTGACAACACAAAGTTCATGGTAGAGGCAGAATTTCAAACCACACCCTCACGGCTGTGAGTAGCCAAAGGCACTTGCCTTGTTCTGGTTGGAAGTCAGAAAAAGAGCTGTCATATTTATGATGCGATTTAGGAACTCCCACATTGATTTGAACTACAATGTAACTTTCGCACAAATGCACATTTCTATAATTATGCCCCCCAATAAAATCGGACACATACATTATATATTTTGTGAGTTATCCTTACGTCCCAATTCCCATCTCTGCAAGAGCTGTCTTTGTCATTCTGTGGAATTTTGTCTATTTTAATCATAACGGTTTGGCCTAACAATTTCTAATTCAATACATATCTGGGTGATTACCCCTAGAACATGGGTATACAATATCATATTTGCAGCATCAATAGTTTTGCCACAATTAGGGTTTTGGTGTAACTTTGGTTCCTTATGTAGGACAGGGTTCACCAACGTCTCCACAGAAAGAGCATACATTTAGATTTATAACTACCAATTTTTAGATTTGTCCTCCTTCATGTTGCAAAGTTAAAGGTTTTCAAAACTTAATCACAAATATGCATTTTAAACAACAGATTGCTTTGAGCAGTTTTTTTTTCTCTCTTTTCAAAAAACAACAGCTGTCAAATCTATACCAGTGAGCAAAATTATACAGAGCTCTTTTCATACCAGGCATGTTAAAAGTTGAAATCTTTGCAGAAAATGTGTATGTAAAGTATTAGAATTTTGTGTGGCAGGACGCCACCCTCTTGTTTCAATAGCTATTAGGAACAGGTGCAGTGGGATATAAAATGTGTGGTTTGGTCACCTATGATACTGCCACGCCCCCGCCGAGGACAAGGCGGCTGGAATCCCCGCCGAGAAACGAAGGATTCTCGGCCGGGTAAGGACCCGGCGAGAGCCAATCGGAATGCGTGTTGCATTCTGCTCGACTCTCGCCAGGTACTAATAAAGCAACGAGTCAGCATTTTCCCCGTCCTCCTATTGACAATCTACTGTCTTGGAGCAGCGCTAAAACAGTACGTGGGGGCATAGCGTGTTCCCTGGTACAAGCTAACATTTGCTGTACAACTTATCTGTATTGTTCCAGGGGCCTAAGGTCAGTCTGCCCTAAAGCCTGGGAGTAGGGTTTTTCTCTAAAGGAGCACATAGCAGCTGCACATCATTACAATTAATGGTTCGGTGCAGAGACATGGTTGAGACTTGCGGGCACCTAACTTTGTCTCAGGAGGATAGCTCAGCGGCAACATGCTCGCCTTGGAAGCAAGACAAAACGGAGCCACACATGTTTGATCCCTGGGTCCGCGCTTAGAAACCTCCTGGGTATTAAGTGTGTTATAAATATCATATCATATCATAACTTATAGATTAGTGATGCTTCTACAGGCACTTCAAGGTTCTACAGCGTAAGACAAGCAAAACGCTCAGCAGAATGTGCATTCCTGCTTAGCATTTAACACAGGGTTCATGCCGCGGCCTTCTACGCGTTCAGAGTGAGAAAAGGCAAGATGAGCAGGGTTTTGAACTGAACATTGTACCCAAGATGGCGAATGAAACAAAATGGCAGCGTGGCCACCATTAGTGTGGCAGTGAGTTTGTAACATGATGCAAATGTGCTTAGGCCAATATGCATACCTGTAAGACACTGAGACTGAATACATTTTCACACTGCGTGGAGGGGAAGGTGGTCAAGTTCACCCTCTGCACCTGCTCATACCATGAGTCCCCCACTATCCTGCTACAGTACATGTTTGCTGGTCTATCCCCCTCGGGTCACCACAACACCTTGTCCAGCGGCATGCCCACCGCCGCTTCAAGGCATAAATTAGTTTTCAAAATTTGATTAGCAGAGTTTGCTAATAACATTTATCTTGATTAGCAAACAAACCCATTTGATTAGCAATGTTGTATTCATGTTTTTAATGCCACCAGAAGATACTTGTACCCAAGATATACAATGAGCAACAATACATCAGTTTTGTATGCCGCGGAAGTAAGACATTTGTGAGATAAGTCAGGCCTTGCAAATTCTTTCTGTAAAATGGTGCATGTCACCACAAACCCACTTTAGTTTGGCACACTGCTGCCCCCCAGAGGCCAGCCATGCACAGTGAAACTTGTATTTGACATTTACTGCAAACAAAGAAAAGTTTAAATAAAAGTTTCCAACATCCCTGGCAAATGGTACTGGCCCTTCTTAAAATCTACTCGACTATGCAAGTGGGTGAAAATACTTTGTGAGCCCTGAATGAGTTTCTGTAAAAAGGTTAGCTGCATGAATGCACACAAATAAATAGATATGATAAATAGGCTCTCAAAACAGTTTGGCCAGCTCTCTCTAATGCAGCTGCAAAAATATAATACAATCATAATCATAGAGCAAAGTGAGCTCTGGAGGCCAACCACAGTGTACAGTTTTGCAGTAGGTCTGTAGATGTATAGACTGGATGACACTATCGATCGCTAATTTAAGTAAATATCAAGTTAGCTTTGTGTATTCATTATGTAAAAGATTAAACAGAGTGGATGGCATAGCAGGCAGAGAACTGGGCAAATTAGGCATATTATTGTAGTTTGCCGCCATCTCACTTTCAGGGTAGCGGGTATAAACCAACATGGTAAGCTAGAATGTCAAGGAGTATGGGATCAGCTCATGGGTTGAGCACCAGTTGCAAGCTTTATGTAACCAGCAGGCCACAAGACTAGGTTTGCCATCAAATCATTTGGCAGCGTGGTCATGTACATTTTCAAAGGTGTTCACTCGTCAATATGATGCATCTACCCCAACCAAATGAATCTAGTTGACACTAAGATTTAGATACACTTCACTTTAAAGCAGGGAGACAATGCAGTGTTTTACGGTATCAATACTGTAATTATGCATTATGTAACCTATTGCATTTTTAGAAACAGAATTGAAAGCCTTTTAAAAAAAAAATAATAACACATACTGGTCTTTGGCAGACAGGATAAAATACCCTTGCATCTGGAAGCACACCTCAATTATTCTAGTGATTATTTATTTTTTAAGAATAGTAGAGGGGTGCAAGGGAGATAAACCAACCCCTGACACTAGGTGGTATACAGTAGTAAAGAACAGAAGATGTCCACAGTCTTGTGGAACACTCCCATCCCTCGCACACCCTATATATGTTGAATACACAACCAAATATTTATAAAGTTCAACAAAGATTCTTGACTCACATCTCATTACCTGTGCGGTATTGCTTTTTTTATATATATATTTTTATATATATTTTCAAACAGAAGTTCATCAAAAAACAATATGTAAACTATACAGGATGCAATTCTTCAACATATCCTTCTCAAAGTTAAAAAAAGTTGTCTGAAAACATTTCATTAGCTAGAAACAATTCTCTTCATTGTTTAACTTATATTCAGTGTCCAGTGTTAGGTGGCATGTGTTAATTCTGCGCAAACCGTTTCGGGAATTCTTTCCCTTCTTCAGGAGCTGCTAGATCCTTTCATGTTGTATTTCTTTCATTTCTATAATTAATTAGATCAAAATAATACTTCAGTCGCTGTGCTAATATATATTCAAGAATCATCAATATATCTGTCATGTGTTAGTCTGAGTTTAGTAATAACCTGGATGATCCACCGATGCAGGTCTCAATCAAGATTTAAGTGCTGTTCCATGCAGCATGGCCTAGGCACGTGTTCCAATTCGATTTGTGTCAGCCTGTAGGTGTGACAATATACAGAGTGCTCTTATAAATGAAGGTAGGCTATATCTTAAAAAGCTATTTACAATTAAAATAAGCTAAAATTTCAAGGACAGAGTATTGTATTTCGTTTATACCTATAAGGAGCTTATTTTAATTGTAAATAGCTTTTTAAGATATAGCCTACCTTCATTTATAAGCACACTCTGTATATTGTCACACCTACAGGCTGACACAAATCGAATTGGAACACATGCCTAGACCTAGATATATTGATGATTCTTGAATATATATGAGCACATTGACTGAAATATTATTTTGAGCTCCTGAAGAAGGGAAAGCATTCCCGAAACGGTTTGTGCAGAATTAACACATGCCACCTAACACTGGACACTGAATATAAGTTAAACAATGAAGAGAATTGTTTCTATCTTATGAAATGTTTTCAGACAACTTGTTTCCTTTGAGAAGGATATTTTGAAGAATTGCATACTGTATTGTTTACATATTGTTTTTTGATGAACTTCTGTTTGAACATGTATAAAAAAAAGCCATACCGCACAGGTAATGAGATGTGAGTCAAGAATCTTTGTTGAACTTTATAAATATTTGGTTGTTTATTGAACATATATAGGGTGTGCGAGGGACGGGAGTGTTCCACAAGACTGTGGACATCTGTTGTTCTTTACTTTGGCAGACAGGATACAGTAGCTTAATAACAGTATTATGCCGATTACTTCTGGTTTGCAATTATTTGAAAAATAAAAATAAAAAAGTGTGTAGCATTCCTACACAGGCCTTTTGGCACATGAGGGAAGGGGATGATTACTGCTGCACTCTCTCTCTCCGTTAGCCCCTTTGAACTTGCAGTAAACGGAGAAAAGAGGGTGGAGAGAGCTCTGAAGGCAAGGCTGTGCTTTCATTGAACATGGTAACTTAAATAGCTAACTTTGCTACACAAGTGCCAATTTAATTAGCAAACCTAGAGAATTGCATAGCAAATTGCTCCGCGACACTGCTTATTTTATGCCTTGCGCTTTGTCCATTCTGCACCAGAACTTCCCGCGATTGCCCCCGAACCAATCCCGGCTGACCTATTTGTGCGGCAAGGAAATGAAGGCGGAAGTTTAGCGATCACTGCCCTCCCTTGCTTCTGGGAGACATAAGCATCTGCATAGCTACCCTGGTTCTCTTGTGGTTGCAAATAAATGACCCAGCATGTTTTTGAATGGTCCTGAAGAAACCTTGGGAAACCCCCACTGGCAGGGCCGTGGAATAGTACAAATATTTGGCAAAATCACCATTTTAAGGGCATTTATCCTCCCCATCCAGGATATTGATTAGTGTGCCCATTCCGCCAGCAGCTGGTGCAGCTTTTCCGCTAAAGGGGGGTATTTAGCATGGTAAAGAGCACCCAGAGAACCAGTAATCTGGTCCCCCGAATATCTAACGGCAGTTTCTGCCCATCTATAGAGTACTATACCATGCAATTCTGAACCTTTTCTGATGGGGCATTCACGTTTAATAACTCTGACTTGTGGGCATTTATTTTTAACCCTGCCACCGCCCCAAAGACAAGAAATTCCTGTGAGATCCCTGGAAATTAGGTTTCGGGTTTTGTGATCATGAAGAGCATGTCATCAGCAAACGCTGCGACTCTATGGTCCTCTCCCACAAAGGGAATCCTCTTAATATCCGGGTTGGCCCTAATGCTGGCCAAGAGTGGCTCCATGTGGATGGCGCATAAGAGCGGGGAGAGTGAGCAACCCTGCTTAGTGCCTCGTGAAACCATGATGCGCTGGGAAAGTTGCCTGTTGATTGCCAGGCGCAAGGAGGAAGTTTGGTAGTTAGCACTTACCATTGAAAGGAATTCAGAACCAAATCTTATAACCTCAATGGTATGGAAGAGGAATGGTCGTTCACCCTGTCAAATGCCTTCTCAGCAACCAACACTAGTATAAGTGCAGGGGTTTTAGATTTATTTACTTTTTCTATTAGATGAAAGACCCATCAAATGTTATCCGAGGTCTGCCAATGCCTAATAAATCCCAACTGGTCGAGATCAATCTGTTTGGGGAGGTGCTTATTTTGGCGTGATGCCAGAACCTTGGTGTAGATCTTTGTGTCTAGATTAATAAGGGTAATCAGCCGGTACGAACTGCATAGTGACATCCTTACCCGGCGCTGGGAGCAGCACAACTTTGGCTTCTTCCATTGTCAGGGTGATACACCGTGCCCCTCCACCTCCGCCAAAAAGAGTTGAAGAGCTGGAATAAGCGCAGTATCAGTGCCTCTCTAAACATTTTGTAGAAGCATGCTGAAAAGCCGCCCAGGCCCAGAGCCTTTCTTAATGGCAAGGCAGCTATAGCCGCCCTTACTTGTTCGGGAGTAATGTCTCCCTCAAGTTCTTCCCTTTCTTGAGGAGTGATCTTGGGAAGAGAGCAACGGGACAGGTATTCCCTTTGGGCTCCCTCCTCATGACAATCTGATGTGTACAGGGATGAATAATATTCTACGAAGACTGAAAATTATGTCAGGTAGAACAGTGCTTTCTTGCCCGCCCCCCACCTTTATTTTAAGTATTTTCCTTGATGGTTCTTTTTTCCTAATCAACCTCAAAATAAGCTAAAATTTCAAGGACAGAGTATTGTATTTCGTTTATACCTATAAGGAGCTTATTTTAATTGTAAATAGCTTTTTAAGATATAGCCTACCTTCATTTATAAGCGCACTCTGTATATTGTCACACCTACAGGCTGACACAAATCGAATTGGAACACATGCCTAGACCTAGATATATTGATGATTCTTGAATATATATGAGCACATTGACTGAAATATTATTTTGAGCTCCTGAAGAAGGGAAAGAATTCCCGAAACGGTTTGTGCAGAATTAACACATGCCACCTAACACTGGACACTGAATATAAGTTAAACAATGAAGAGAATTGTTTCTATCTTATGAAATGTTTTCAGACAACTTGTTTCCTTTGAGAAGGATATTTTAAAGAATTGCATACTGTATTGTTTACATATTGTTTTTTGATGAACTTCTGTTTGAACATGTATAAAAAAAGCCATACCGCACAGGTAATGAGATGTGAGTCAAGAATCTTTGTTGAACTTTATAAATATTTGGTTGTTTATTGAACATATATAGGGTGTGCGAGGGACGGGAGTGTTCCACAAGACTGTGGACATCTGTTGTTCTTTACTTTGGCAGACAGGATACAGTAGCTTAATAACAGTATTATGCCGATTACTTCTGGTTTGCAATTATTTGAAAAATAAAAATAAAAAAGTGTGTAGCATTCCTACACAGGCCTTTTGGCACATGAGGGAAGGGGATGATTACTGCTGCACTCTCTCTCTCCGTTAGCCCCTTTGAACTTGCAGTAAACGGAGAAAAGAGGGTGGAGAGAGCTCTGAAGGCAAGGCTGTGCTTTCATTGAACATGGTAACTTAAATAGCTAACTTTGCTACACAAGTGCCAATTTAATTAGCAAACCTAGAGAATTGCATAGCAAATTGCTCCGCGACACTGCTTATTTTATGCCTTGCGCTTTGTCCATTCTGCACCAGAACTTCCCGCGATTGCCCCCGAACCAATCCCGGCTGACCTATTTGTGCGGCAAGGAAATGAAGGCGGAAGTTTAGCGATCACTGCCCTCCCTTGCTTCTGGGAGACATAAGCATCTGCATAGCTACCCTGGTTCTCTTGTGGTTGCAAATAAATGACCCAGCATGTTTTTGAATGGTCCTGAAGAAACCTTGGGAAACCCCCACTGGCAGGGCCGTGGAATAGTACAAATATTTGGCAAAATCACCATTTTAAGGGCATTTATCCTCCCCATCCAGGATATTGATTAGTGTGCCCATTCCGCCAGCAGCTGGTGCAGCTTTCCCGCTAAAGGGGGGTATTTAGCATGGTAAAGAGCACCCAGAGAACCAGTAATCTGGTCCCCCGAATATCTAACGGCAGTTTCTGCCCATCTATAGAGTACTATACCATGCAATTCTGAACCTTTTCTGATGGGGCATTCACGTTTAATAACTCTGACTTGTGGGCATTTATTTTTAACCCTGCCACCGCCCCAAAGACAAGAAATTCCTGTGAGATCCCTGGAAATTAGGTTTCGGGTTTTGTGATCATGAAGAGCATGTCATCAGCAAACGCTGCGACTCTATGGTCCTCTCCCACAAAGGGAATCCTCTTAATATCCGGGTTGGCCCTAATGCTGGCCAAGAGTGGCTCCATGTGGATGGCGCATAAGAGCGGGGAGAGTGAGCAACCCTGCTTAGTGCCTCGTGAAACCATGATCCGCTGGGAAAGTTGCCTGTTGATTGCCAGGCGCAAGGAGGAAGTTTGGTAGTTAGCACTTACCATTGAAAGGAATTCAGAACCAAATCTTATAACCTCAATGGTATGGAAGAGGAATGGCCGTTCACCCTGTCAAATGCCTTCTCAGCAACCAACACTAGTATAAGTGCAGGGGTTTTAGATTTATTTACTTTTTCTATTAGATGAAAGACCCATCAAATGTTATCCGAGGTCTGCCAATGCCTAATAAATCCCAACTGGTCGAGATCAATCTGTTTGGGGAGGTGCTTATTTTGGCGTGATGCCAGAACCTTGGTGTAGATCTTTGTGTCTAGATTAATAAGGGTAATCAGCCGGTACGAACTGCATAGTGACATCCTTACCCGGCGCTGGGAGCAGCACAACTTTGGCTTCTTCCATTGTCAGGGTGATACACCGTGCCCCTCCACCTCCGCCAAAAAGAGTTGAAGAGCTGGAATAAGCGCAGTATCAGTGCCTCTCTAAACATTTTGTAGAAGCATGCTGAAAAGCCGCCCAGGCCCAGAGCCTTTCTTAATGGCAAGGCAGCTATAGCCGCCCTTACTTGTTCGGGAGTAATGTCTCCCTCAAGTTCTTCCCTTTCTTGAGGAGTGATCTTGGGAAGAGAGCAACGGGACAGGTATTCCCTTTGGGCTCCCTCCTCATGGCAATCTGATGTGTACAGGGATGAATAATATTCTACGAAGACTGAAAATTATGTCAGGTAGAACAGTGCTTTCTTGCCCGCCCCCCACCTTTATTTTAAGTATTTTCCTTGATGGTTCTTTTTTCCTAATCAACCTCACCGACAGGCGATCCGCCTTATTGGCTATGACATAATGCCTCTGTTGGACGTAGAGCAATGAACGCTCTGCAGCCCTAGTCTGCAAAACATCTAATTGGCCCCTAATCAGCCGATATTTCCTTTGCAGCGTACTCCCAGCGTTATTTGCCATTTGAGCCATTATTTGTTTAAGTTTAGCTTCCAATTCCTCCTGTAAGAGACCTCGTTGTTTGTCCCTCTGGCACTTCATCGCAATGAGCTCCCCCCTCAATGTAGCCTTAAACGTGTCCCACACCACCTGGTCCCGTACAGCCTCTGGTGCGTTAAGTGCAAAGTTATCCAAGATTTTATTCTTTATGTCCTCGCATTGGACTCCATCCTTAAGGATGTGGCCAGGGAACTTCCACCGCCATAGTCCTGGTTCGTTCTGCCCCATATTTAAGGTAATCGTTATGGGCGCATGGTCTGACAGGGCGATCATTCCTAGCTCTATCCCTGTCACCCTACCCAATAGTGACCTTGAAATCCAAGAGTAATCTATCCTTGAGAAGGATCTATGAAAGTGGGAATAACTTTTGTAGCCCCACCTCAGTTCCCTCCAGCCATCTACCAATGCCAATTGGGCCATGTGTTCGTTCAATCAGGTAGATGGCGCGATCTGATTGTTGAACACCCTTGCGCTCCTGTCTTCTCTTGGATCACAGGCCAGATTATGGTTGTCTACCAATACTATCTGCCCTTTGGCAAAAGTCTCTAATTAGGTCAGTGTTGCTTGCAAGAACCCATCTTGCCCCGTATTCGGGGCATGGATTGCTGCCACTGTAAATGTCCTCCTCTCCCATTGAAAAGAGGCCTTCAGATACCTACCTTCTGCATCTCCCTCTGTAGCCATGACCTGGAAACCTGGGATGTCCCGAATAGCGATTAACAACCCGGCCCGTCTTCCCAGGTGCGTTGGATTGGAACAGATGGCAGTACCCCTTGATTTTCAGCTCATGCCTGTCTCGATATGATATGATAGGCTATATATAATGCGCTTAATATCCAGAAGTTTCTAAGCGTGGACCCGGGGATCGAACCTTTGTTGCTCGGTGTCATCTTGCTTCCAAGGCGAGCATGTCGCCCCTGAGCTATCCTCCCGAGACTCGCCTCTGAACGTGCGTCTCTTGGAGGTCTACAATTCCTGTGACTTCCTCTGCCCCAAGAACTGTTCCATCTTCCTTCTCTTAACCAGGGAATTAAGCCCCCTGATGTTTAGGGTGGTCACCCGAAGCACTTCCTTCTTTCCCATGGTCGTCTTACCATGTGTCTCACACTAATGAGTGGCTGCTGTTGGGATCCCCCCAAAATCCCCTTCACCCTCGCACCCCCCTCTGGGCAGGCTCAACCAGCCTCTAGCGTCCCACAACCCATCATCTCTGGAATTGAGCCCTTGTAACAACCCAAAGAAAACCTGTGCGGGTCTCCCTAGGCCCATGTAGATAAACCAAGACATCCTGTAAAATCCACCTCCCCCTGGTACCTTTCCCAAAACTACCTCCCGAGGCGGACCACAACATTCCTTTCTGTAACCCCTCTTTTTCCTCAGCGTGGCGCTCCAGTGTCGATGGGCGTGTGGGCACTTTTGACTCCTGCCCCCTCGTCAGGGGGGTGGGGGGTTAAACTGGGCCCCTAGGCCCTGTTTATTTTAGAGCCCCTTGTTGAAAAACTTTTTCCACTCTCACATTTATCCCTTGAGCGGTTCTCTCGCCGGTCTTTCTTCTTGCTTTGGTGACCCTTCATCCTCAATCTTCAGCAAGCTCGTACCTTCCTCGCAGGTGGTGACCCGATGCTGTTTCCTTTCCCATTTGAACAGTAGTCCATAGGGAAAGGTCCATTTATTGCATTTGTCTGCTCGCATTAGGGCACACACCACCGGACCCATCACCCTAAGCTTCACCACGGTGGTCTGGGCTAGATCCTGGAATAGCTGAAGTTCCGAGCCATTGGAGCTGATTGATCTGGCTCTCCTGGCAACCGCCAGAACCTTCTCCTTCTGCCCATACTCATGTAAGGCCACGACTACATCTCTGGGTCTGGCCCTTGGCTCTCCCCTCTTTTGCCCCACTCTGTGTATGCGGTCCAGCTCTATCCCCGACCAGTCTTCCACCTCCAGCAGGTCCGTGAACACTTGCTGCGCCATCGTGCGTAGGTCTTCGCTCTCGGTCTTGAGGTTCTGCGTGACCCTTGCTAATTGCTCTACTAGCCCATTGATCTTCCTTGCGTCCCCTGCAACCTCTTGTATGGTGCTCTCCACTGCATCGGTCCGCTCCTCTAGTTTCGTTATGTCCCCCTTCACCTCTTGCAACAATTGGGACAGTTCTGCTTGCATCATGCTCAACTTCAACTGAATGGTGTTTGCTATCTTGTCCCCAAAATCCTGAAAGCATTGGCGAAGGACCTACTGGGTGACTACTTAATCATTTGCAGTGCCTCCCAGCGTCCCCAAATTCTCTTCTGCCGTGGGCCCCTGACCTCCCCCAGCCGGTACCTCTCTGTCTCTGTGCCAGAGTCTCTGCAGATTGCCCTCCTGTCGTTTCTTCACAGACCTGGGGCAGCTTGCATGTCCTTCCCCTTGTATTTGGACATAGTGCATAGGCAGATCTGTTGGGGGGCAGCCCTACCCCCTCCTCTTCTCGCTGATATTGTTACGCATCCTTCAGACCTCTTCTGGCCATTTTTTCATGGCGTAGGAATCGCCTCTCTCTGCCGTATTGTGGGTCCGTCCTTGACTGTGTGGGGGGTTTGAACTCCCCTCTGAATGTGAGCACTGTTTGTCCTCGTCCTCGGGTTTCAAATGACCCTCCTCCTGGCCTTGGTGCCAGGATCACTCTGCCCTGGGCCCTCTAGTCGGGTCAGGATTGGCCCAGGGAGGCCAGGACCCCACCGGTCACTGTCTCCTATGCGTGGTGCGCCTCTTGCTCCCTTGTCTCCCTTGATGTGCTTCTAGATGAGGGTGCCCTGGCAAGCACTATATGCAGATCCAAAATGTACCCCAAATGCGCCTACAGCAGCCCCGGCTATAACACCACAGGGCCTCCCCTGGTCTTCTCTGCAAAGTGCTGCCTTCAAAGCTTGGGCAGGGGCCCTCCCGCCGCACTCCACCACTCCTCACTGTCACTCTGCTCAAAGCTGTTGATCTCTGCCTGCTGATCACTTCCTACACTGGCCAGCCCCTGTCTGCTTGCACCCTTTCCTTGGGCCAGGGCACATGCTGACCTGTGGTGGTTCTCCCCAAAGTGAGGGTGAGAGGGAGTCGAGCCCCGTAGGGTCGCTGCCTCTTGACTTTCACTGTGCAGCCCCTCCTGGGCCTCTTGGCTTCTCCGGGTGCTCTTCTCCGCTGCGCAGCTCTCAGCAGTGGGCTATGGGTATAGCCCCTCTGGATCCCCCTGATCTCTCAGATGAGACGCTGCTTCTCTGGCACGGCAGCGGCTCGGTCCTGCCTCGATCTTCCCGCTGGTGCTCGCCAGCAATGGAGCCCCCGCTCCACGAATCCAGCCCTGGTGGGCCTCCAATACCGTAGGCAGCTCCTTCTTGAAGGGCTCCTCCGCCATCCGACAGCTCCTGCTTTCTGCCACCCCGCTCACTGCCGCACTGGATCCTCAGCTGCCCTGGGTCTCCCCGAGTGGTTCTTCTTGCTCGCGGTCTGCAAGCGTGTCTCTCAGCTTGGCCTGCACCGGCTGTGGGCACAGTGCCCCCACACCTCACACACTGCAGGGATGAAGACCGCATACCTGCCTCTGCCAAAGTCCCCCAGCGATCCGGACTGTTGCATTCCACCACTGCAGTCTACATTGATAAATCCCCGCCTGTGGAAGGCTCTTTTAATCTATCTTTATTGTCTTTGACCCCTTGGGGTGAGAGCTCCACAATCACGCTGCCCTCCCCTTGGCAGCCAAATTGGAATTCCAATCACAATGCACTTTTTAATGGTTATCCATCAGAGATGCCAGTGCAAAATGCTGTTTTCTTTAATACAAATGATGATATGTGCTTTTATGTGGCTGAATTTGCATTTTGGGGCACCCAGTCTAGCCATTATTTGCTGTAGCATGACATTTTCTTTTTTTTTACTGGGATTCTATGACAGAGCAAGCATGATCAGTGTTATTATGGGTCTAGACTGGCATTTAGGGCAGCCAGTTGAGCCATTTCTTACTGTGGCGTGACTTTTTTCACTGGATTTCAAGGGTAGAGCAAAGATGATGAGCATTATTCTGCATCTAGACCTGCCTGCATTGTGCAGCCAGTTTGGACATTTTTTCTTGTTGTTACAAGACATTTTTAAAGTCAAAGCCAAACGGAGTGTGTGGCAGAGCCATGGTGGGCATGTCTTCTTATAGTATCATTACTGGCATTATGTTATATTAAGTTGATTTGTACCGCACCGCTACCACCCAAGGGCAGTCTCCAGGCGCTCGCGTGGCTCTGCAAAAAAGTAGAGTGGGGGTTTAGTGGGGAAAAGAGTGAAAGGATAGGTTCAGAACCAGGAGGAACTGGCGTCTGTGAATGTTTTGCATGTGGTCACTTGTGAGCGGCCTTGCGCATTGTAACCGTATGGGTCAGATTCCATGCCTCGGGTGTGTGGTAGTGAGCCCTACAGATAAGGTGTGTATCGGCCACTTTTACTCCCTAAAAATAGGCAAATACTCCACAAAAATAAAAATGGGGAGTAAAACTACCCCCCCAAAAAAATAGGAAACCAACATGTGGGACCATGTGCCTCTTCTTTCACCCTCACAGCTCCATGGATATGTTCGCACTAAAAGTGCACATTGTACCTCAGGAAGAAACGACTATTATTTCGGCTGATCGGACGAAGTAAACAGTTATCTTTTAATGTGTATGAATAACTAGGTGCAAAGGAATCATTAGTACAAAAACATTTACTTTGCACAGTTAAAACATATTTGTACACGCTTATAAAATACTCCAATCAGCAATTGGACTTACATTTTAACTCCCTAAAAAATAATTTTACTCCCAACTTTAATAAATAGGGCGTAAAATACTCCCACTTGAAAATCCTATCTGGAGCACTGGTGGTAGTGTTTTGTGTTGGTGTTGTGTGGTTATGATGGGTCGGTCATTTGCACTGGTTAGATAGTGTCCATAAGGGGTTCAGAGTCACTGGTGGTAATTGCTTTAAGGTACACTGGCACTTTGGTGTGTTGTTGCATTTTAGATGGTATTGGGTTATGTGGGTGGTTTACTCTGGATGTTGGCATAGTAATGGTTCTCTGTATGTTTATGAGTGTCGCTAGTCCAAGATCTGGTGTAGAGGATTCAGTTATTTAGGAGGAGCAGGAAGGGAAGAAGGTTAGTAATTTCGGTCAGTTCATTGTGGTCTTTCTCTGGGGCAGTGTCACGCCGCGCGCTCGCTCGGGGGCGCCACTTACCTGTCCTGGGGTCCTGGGTCCACGGCCGCAGCGGTCTCCTCCTTCATGGAGGCTGTACCCGCGGTGGCGTCTTTCCTCACGCCGACCCGCGGTCCGGATAGGCTCCGTGGACACCGCCATCTTGCGAGGATCTGCGCATGCGCGGATCGTCAGTATTCGACGTCCCGCGCATGCGCAGTGTCGGAACATGCGTTCCGAGCCTCGCTTTGATCCCGGGCCTTGAAAGAGCACCGCATACACAGGGACAACGCGTCTCAACGCGGTTGTTACTGTGTATGCGCTGCTGGAATCCTGGCGCTCGTGCCTCAGCCCTCCAGTTCCCTGCCTTGCCTTATCCTGCCTAGCCCTGCCTCTTCCCCTTGTCCTCTTCTTGCTCCTTGGTCCTCCTAACCTTGCTTCCCTGTTCTGCTGGGTCTTTGCCTGCCTCCTGGTTTAGGGTAGGGGAGGTCCTGTCTGGGTTCCTAGATTAACTTTCTTCTACTAGGAAAGTGGGAATTCCCTGTCTGTCCTGCTTGTCCTTGCAGTCCTTTCTCCTTGCCTGTCTTGTGCCCTGCCGGTACCTGTGCCTTGCTGCCTTCTTGGATGTTCCTGAGTTCAGCTTCCGCTATCATCGGTGTCTTCATCAAAGCCTTCTCAGCCAGTGGAAACACTGTCCCGACGTCACGCAAATACTGAGAAGTGCCACCCGTGGCGTTGGGAGTTGGTCCAGTGCCATCCTGTCATATATCGTCAGGAGGGGATTGGGCTAATTTTTCGCGCTACCCATTCATCGGCAATAGATACACCGACATACTGGCAACCTCAACTCCATGGTCTACAGGAAGAAAAGGTAACCAGCGATCTCGTGAAGACTCGTTTAACAGATTGAGACGCCTTTCCTCCAGTCTCGACATGGACGACATGCAGGAACTTCGCGAAGAAATGCGTGCCATGCGTCTTGAAATGACCACCCTCCGCCAGGAGAACAACACCCTTAGACAAGCGTTGGACCGGAATTTGGCTAATCCCACACAACCAGCTACACCACCTGAGAACTCCATGGCTTACACTACTCCGATGAAGTATGATGGTGACCCGCGTCGAGTGGCAGAGTTCTGTACACACTGTCGGATCCATTTCCAGTTCAGGTCAAGTCATTTTGGTCAAGACAAGGCCAAGATCGGGTATATCCTTGGAAACCTAACCGGCAATGCACTTGCTTGGGCCGCACCTTTGGTCTCTACCAACAGTCCTCTGTTGGGTGATTTTGCTGCCTTCGAGAAAGCCTTTTTGGACGTCTTTAAACTGCCCAATTTGGCAGCCATGGCCCAGAATCAATTAATGGAGATCAAACAAGGGTCAGGTGACATAATCCACTACATCAGTCGGTTTCGACAATTAGCAACCGATTCACAATGGCCCCAAATCACTCAAAAAACCCTGTTTCGTCGGGGACTTCGAGAAGAGTACAAAGACGAATTGCTGCACATCCCGGAGCCAGAAACGTTGCCTGCATTGGTGGAACAAGTCTTACGCATTGACCACAGGTTAGCTGAATGACTGAGTGAGCGTCGCAGATTTGACAGGTATCAACCGGTGCTTCCAGTACAGAACCCCGGACCAGCTGTCCCTACCGATATGGGTCCAGAACCCATGCAGTTAGGTGCCATCCGAGGCCCGTTGTCCGAGACCGAAAAGAAAAGAAAAAGGCAGCAAAACCTGTGCTTGTATTGCGGTGGTTCTGGCCATTTTCTGGGCACCTGTCCGCTACGCCCTCTGAAGAAACAGGAAAACTAACAGGCCCGTTGTTTGAGGCGAAGGCAGCAGCGGGCCGCCTTTCTGAATCTGACCTTCCTCCTATGAACCCGGTACCCTTGTTGATCCTGAAAGTCGGTGTTGCCTGCCTAGGAAAGTGTATGAAAACCTGGGCCCTTCTGGATTGTGGAGCATCCGGCAACTACATCGATGCCTCGTTCGCGATTGCCAATGGGATCCGTTTACATTACAAGGAACGACCAACAGTGGTCGAGGTGATCGATGGTTCTGCTTTGTCTTCTGGTCCAGTCTGCCAACAGTCCGATCCCTTGTGGCTCTCTGTGGAAGGGCATCTCGAACGGATTTCATTGGATGTCATCAAGTCTCCCTCTTTTCCGGTGGTGCTGGGCTTACCTTGGCTGTTATATCACAATCCTCAGGTCGACTGGACCGCTCGTTCCCTGGTGTTCTCTTCGACACGTTGTCCTCGGGACTGTGGACTTCACGAAACCTTTCCTGCAATTCTGGAGTCCCTCAATCCTGCTGACGTATCTGCCCGTTTATTTGCCACTCAGTTGGTACCTCAAGAATATGCTGGATACCACAAGGCGTTCTCCAAGCCTGAGGACATACCATTACCGCCCCACCGGCATTTTGATTGTTCCATTGACATCCTGCCTGATGCGGTCATTCCCCACGGCAAGATCTATTCGTTGACTCAACTCGAGAAAGGCGTCCTACAGGAGTACATTACGGATTGCCTCAACAAGGGCTACATAGTACCGTCCAAGTCCCCCGCAGGATTCCCGTTGTTCTTCGTCAAGAAGAAAGAGGGCACTTTGCGCCCTTGTATCGACTATCGTCAACTAAATAAGATCACGAGGAAAGACAGGTACCCGTTACCACTCATCCGGGACATCATCGAATCCCTGAAATCCACACAAATCTTCACCAGGCTGGATCTAAGAGGGGCCTATCACCTGGTGCGGATTAAGAAGGGAGATGAGTGGAAGACGGCCTTTAAAACACCTATTGGTCACTACGAGTACAGGGTGATGCCGTTTGGACTCTGCAACGCCCCGGCCGTCTTCCAGCGGTTTATGGACGATGTCTTTTCGGACCTTATTGGAATATCTGTATGGGTATACCTTGATGACATTCTGTTTTTTTCTGACACTCGTACTGCACACATTGCGCATGTTCAGGAAGTTCTCCGTAGACTAACAGATAACGGCCTGTATGCCAAAGTAGAAAAATGTCAATTTCATAGGGAAAGCATGGAATTTCTGGGCTATGTGATCAGCAGCACAGGAGTGCAGATGGATCCCACAAAACTGCAAGCTATACGAGAATGGAAACCGCCACATGGCGTGAAGTCACTTCAAAGGTTCTTGGGCTTCGCCAACTTTTATCGACGCTTCATTCCACGCTTTTCTCAACTTGCCAACAGTCTAACCTGCCTGACCAGAACCAAGGTGCCGTTTCTCTGGGACACGCAGGCCGAGGAGGCATTTCTGGAATTGAAAAGATCCTTCATGTCGGCTCCTGTTCTTAGACATCCAGATGATGAAAAGCCGTTTGTGGTTGAAACAGACGCTTCGGACTACGCAATTGGTGCGGTCTTACTACAGCAAGATGCAATCACGGGAACAGAGCACCCGGTGGCTTACTACTCAAGGAAATTGTCAGTGAGCGAGAGAAACTATGCGGTGATAGAAAAGGAATTACTGGCGATAAAAGCAGCTCTCGAGGAGTGGCGACATCACTTGCTGGGTGGGAGGTACCCGGTGGTGGTTCGCAGAGATCACCGTAATCTACAGTACCTGCGCTCTTTGCAATGCAGAACCTCCCGTCATGCTCGTTGGGCCTTTTTCTTTTCGCAGTTTGATTTCACCGTCACTTACATTCCTTGTTCCCAGAATACTAAGGCTGACGCCCTGTCTCAGTCTCTGGAAAACGACATTGAAGGTGCCAAGGAACCGGAGCCTCTGATAGCGTCAAAACATTTTCTATCAATGGTGACTCCCCAGCTCCAACAGTTGAGAGAAGCCACACAAACGGATCCCTCACAATCACAGATACTAAGACGCGCTGACCTCAGAGAACGTGACGGCTTGTTGTTCTTCAAGGATCGTCTGTACGTTCCCACCTTGGATCTCCAGAAGATCGTTCTACAAAATTGCCATGATTCCGTCGTTTGTGGTCACCGTGGAGTCCGCACAACACAAGAACTGGTTGCACGGCAGTACTGTTGGCCTGGATGGGCCACACTGGTAAAGCACTACGTGGATTCCTGCCCTGTGTGCGCCCAGACCAAGATTCCTCGCAAAAGGCCCATTGGTCTCCTGAAACCCACGCCTACGCCTCCGTACCCTTGGCATACCATCGCCACGGATTTCATCGTTGACCTGCCCCTATCTGGTGGTTTCACGTGTATAATGGTGGTGGTGGACTGTTTCACCAAGACTGCTCATTTCTTGCCCTTTCCTAAACTGCCCACTGCCTCCCAGATGGCACAACGTTTTCTACACGAGGTGTATCGTCTTCATGGTCTCCCGGAGAAGATCCTATCGGACCGGGGGTCTCAATACATCTCATCTTTTTGGGACCAACTGTGTCGGCATTTGGACATTCAGCGGGCCCTGAATTCCGGCTATCATCCACAGACCAATGGGCAGACGGAACGCACCAATCAGAGCCTTGAGCAATACCTACGTTGTTATGCCAATGCCACCCAAGACAACTGGTCGGAATGGTTGGACACCGCGGAAGCGGCTTACAACAATGCTGTTCATTCTGCTACCGGACTCAGCCCCTTTTTCTGCTCTACCGGTCTTCATCCCAGACTGCTGCCAGTTCGTCTTGCATCTTCCAGTGCCGTACCATCTGCAGATGCCCTGGTGTCCCTGATCCGCAATCAACATTGTCTGGCGGCCGGTACCTTGGCAGTGGCACAGGCACGTATGAAGGAACAGGCTGACAAGAGACGGAGCCCTGAGCCTGTCCTTCATGTTGGGGACAGGGTATGGCTGTCCTCCAAGAATCTACCGGTACGCAATTTACCTGTGAAACTAGCTCCCCGCTTTTTTGGTCCCTTTCGCATCATTGGGCGTATTTCTTCTGTTGCCTTTCGTTTGTCTCTGCCTCGTTCTTGGAGGGTCCATCCTGTCTTTCACGTCTCCCTTTTGAAGCCCTATGTGCCCGATGTTATGGGTCGTACCTGTTCCCGTCCTGCCCCGGTTTTGGTTCGGGGGGTCCCTGAATTTGAGGTGCAGGAGATTTGTGATTCACGGATTTGGCGGGGTGCTCTGCAGCTCCTGGTTAGCTGGAAGGGTTATCCTGCTTGTGACCGCACTTGGGAACCGTGCTCATTCGTGCATGCACCACGCCTGGTTCGGGACTTCTATCTCCGCTATCCTTGGAAACCCGGTGCTCCGGGGTTGTCCGGGAGGGGGTATGGTGTCACGCCGCGCGCTCGCTCGCGGGCGCCACTTACCTGTCCTGGGGTCCCGGGTCCACGGCCGCAGCGGTCTCCTCCTTCATGGAGGCTGTACCCGCGGTGGCGTCTTTCCTCACGCCGACCCGCGGTCCGGATAGGCTCCGTGGACGCCGCCATCTTGCGAGGATCTGCGCATGCGCGGATCGTCAGTATTCGACGTCCCGCGCATGCGCAGTGTCGGAACATGCGTTCCGAGCCTCGCTTTGATCCCGGGCCTTAAAAGAACACCGCATACACAGGGACAACGTGTCTCAACGCGGTTGTTACTGTGTATGCGCTGCTGGAGTCCTGGCACTCGTGCCTCAGCCCTCCAGTTCCCTGCCTTGCCTTATCCTGCCTAGCCCTGCCTCTTCCCCTTGTCCTCTTCTTGCTCCTTGGTCCTCCTAACCTTGCTTCCCTGTTCTGCTGGGTCTTTGCCTGCCTCCTGGTTTAGGGTAGGGGAGGTCCTGTCTGGGTTCCTAGATTAACTTTCTTCTACTAGGAAAGTGGGAAATCCCTGTCTGTCCTGCTTGTCCTTGCAGTCCTTTCTCCTTGCCTGTCTTGTGCCCTGCCGGTACGTGTGCCTTGCTGCCTTCTTGGATGTTCCTGAGTTCAGCTTCCGCTATCATCGGTGTCTTCATCAAATCCTTCTCAGCCAGTGGAAACACTGTCCCGACGTCACGCAAATACTGAGAAGTGCCACCCGTGGCGTTGGGAGTTGGTCCAGTGCCATCCTGTCATATATCGTCAGGAGGGGATCGGGCTAATTTCTCGCGCTACCCATTCATCGGCAATAGATACACCGACATACTGGCAACCTCAACTCCATGGTCTACAGGAAGAAAAGGTAACCAGCGATCTCGTGAAGACTCGTTTAACAGGCAGCCCTTTGGATGCCGCTTGACAGTATCTAGACAGGTTCTTGTTTGCGGTTCTTTGCGCCCTCTCGTCTCCTCTCTAGTTGTTTGTCTGCAGTGTTGTTGCTGGAGTCCCTTCAAGGTGTCATTGTCTGCTGAATAGCCAGGTTTTGAGCAGTTTCCTGAAGGTGATGTGGTCTTCTGTGGTTGTAATTACTTTGGGCATTTTATTCCAGGTGTTCGCAATTAGACGTGAGAATGCTTTTCTGATGACCTTTTTCATGGTGTTTTGCCTCTATTTCTAGGTCGTTGCTGGATCTTAGTTCCGTTCCTAGCTAATCTTGTCTTAGAGGAATTCTGCCCTTGTCTGTGCAAGGCTTTGTGGGCGATGCAGAGTACTTCAAATTTGATGCGCTTTTTTACTGGTATCCAGTGTAGGGTTTTCAGTGCTGGAGTGATGTGGTCTCTTCTATTTAGTCTTAGTAGGATCCTGGCTGCTGTATTTTACACCCTTTGTGGTTTCTTGTTGAGTCTTTCTGGCATTCCTAGGTAGTGGCTGCTTGCGTAGATAACTCTTGTGAGTATCAGGGATATGATTGTGAGGGTTCTATGGAAGAGGTAGTGAGTGATCCTCTGAGTAGTTGTAGGAGGAAGAAGCATTTTTGGCATTGCGTTGACTTGCAGTTCCTGTGATAGCCGGTTGTCCATGAGTATTCTAGGTTGTTTACTACATTGGTAGTCTCTGGTTGCGTTCCCATGTGGGCACATGCCGATTGGCCAGTCCAATTGTGGGTTCCCTCCTGCAGTTGAGAGCATTATTTCCATTTTGCCGGGTTCAGTTTGAAGTTGTTTGTTGTCATCCAGTTGTATGACCATGAACATGCGTTCCGAGCCTCGCTTTGATCCCGGGCCTTAAAAGAGCACCGCATACACAGGGACAACGCGTCTCAACGCAGTTGTTACTGTGTATGCGCTGCTGGAGTCCTGGCGCTCGTGCCTCAGCCCTCCAGTTCCCTGCCTTGCCTTATCCTGCCTAGCCCTGCCTCTTCCCCTTGTCCTCTTCTTGCTCCTTGGTCCTCCTAACCTTGCTTCCCTGTTCTGCTGGGTCTTTGCCTGCCTCCTGGTTTAGGGTAGGGGAGGTCCTGTCTGGGTTCCTAGATTAACTTTCTTCTACTAGGAAAGTGGGAAATCCCTGTCTGTCCTGCTTGTCCTTGCAGTCCTTTCTCCTTGCCTGTCTTGTGCCCTGCCGGTACCTGTGCCTTGCTGCCTTCTTGGATGTTCCTGAGTTCAGCTTCCGCTATCATCGGTGTCTTCATCAAAGCCTTCTCAGCCAGTGGAAACACTGTCCCGACGTCACGCAAATACTGAGAAGTGCCACCCGTGGCGTTGGGAGTTGGTCCAGTGCCATCCTGTCATATATCGTCAGGAGGGGATTGGGCTAATTTCTCGCGCTACCCATTCATCGGCAATAGATACACCGACATACTGGCAACCTCAACTCCATGGTCTACAGGAAGAAAAGGTAACCAGCGATCTCGTGAAGACTCGTTTAACAGGCAGCCCTTTGGATGCCGCTTGACGGTATCTAAACAGGTTCTTGTTTGCGGTTCTTTGCGCCCTCTCGTCTCCTCTCTAGTTGTTTGTCTGCAGTGTTGTTGCTGGAGTCCCTTCAAGGTGTCATTGTCTGCTGAATAGCCAGGTTTTGAGCAGTTTCCTGAAGGTGATGTGGTCTTCTGTGGTTGTAATTACTTTGGGCATTTTATTCCAGGTGTTCGCAATTAGACGTGAGAATGCTTTTCTGACGACCTTTTTCATGGTGTTTTGCCTCTATTTCTAGGTCGTTGCTGGATCTTAGTTCCGTTCCTAGCTAATCTTGTCTTAGAGGAATTCTGCCCTTGTCTGTGCAAGGCTTTGTGGGCGATGCAGAGTGCTTCAAATTTGATGCGCTTTTTTACTGGTATCCAGTGTAGGGTTTTCAGTGCTGGAGTGATGTGGTCTCTTCTATTTAGTCTTAGTAGGATCCTGGCTGCTGTATTTTACACCCTTTGTAGTTTCTTGTTGAGTCTTTCTGGCATTCCTAGGTAGTGGCTGCTTGCGTAGGTAACTCTTGTGAGTATCAGGGATATGATTGTGAGGGTTCTATGGAAGAGGTAGTGAGTGATCCTCTGAGTAGTTGTAGGAGGAAGAAGCATTTTTGGCATTGCGTTGACTTGCAGTTCCTGTGATAGCCGGTTGTCCATGAGTATTCTAGGTTGTTTACTACATTGGTAGTCTCTGGTTGCGTTCCCATGTGGGCACATGCCGATTGGCCAGTCCAATTGTGGGTTCCCTCCTGCAGTTGAGAGCATTATTTCCATTTTGCCGGGTTCAGTTTGAAGTTGTTTGTTGTCATCCAGTTGTATATGTCTGTGAAGCAGTTGTTGAGGGTTTTTATTTTGTTCCTGTGTTCTGTTTGTTTTCACAATCAGTTGTGTCGTCTGCCTAGTTGTAGGCGGTAAGTCTGTGGGATCGAATGATTTTCCTCAGTGGGCACATGTAGATGTTGAAAAGTAGAGGGGGGAGGCTGGAACCCCGTGGGACTCCGCAGGATATATTTTTGCTATGTGAGGTGAACGATGGTATGTAGGTTCTTTCGGTTCGGCTTGTTAGGAATAAGGTAAGCCACTTTAGGGCGGATTCCTGCATGCCACATTCCATCAATCTTTTTATTAGTGTTGTATGGCTGATTGTATCAAAAGCCACTAAATGTCCAATAGAAGGAGGGCCGATTGGGTGTTGTCTGCATTTATTTTCAGGTCGTCCCATATCGATAGAAGTGCCAATTCTGTTCCTCTCATCGGTCTGAAGCCAACTTGTGATTGGTTGAGTATTCCGTTTGTTTCAACGTGTTTAAGGTGGATTTTGTAGACGTGGTTCTCCAGGATTTTCGCTTGGTAGGGCAGGTTGGATATCTGTCTGTAGTTGCCTAGGTCTTCTGCACTTTCTGACCTTTTTTTTTATCATTGGTTTGATGTATGCTGATTTGAAGGAGGACGGTACTGTTCCTCTTTTGAGTAATAGATTAATTAGGTTCCAGAAGCGTGTCGCTGGGGTTCTGTGGTTGAGCATTCCTTTGAAGACCTCCTGGGGGCAGGGGTCCCTTGGAGATTCTGCAAGGTTGGTGTCCTTGATCAGTGTGGCGAAGCTTTCCTCTGTGATTGGCTCTAGACAGATGAGTTTTGCTGTAATCTGTGGTTCTTCTGTCTCTGTGGTACAGTGGTTGTATTTGCCCCTTCTAGGTTGATGGTACCCTGTATTGTGTCTATTTTTGCTCTCATGTGATTGGTGTTTTTGTCACAAAGTGTTTGTGTAGGGGTGATGTAATTTTTGCAGAAAGAGTTTTTTAAAAATCTCTGATGATTTTGAAGAGTTATTTCTGTGGATTGTTTGCCGATTCTGTTGTTGTGGCGTATGATATGATATGATGTGGCATTTATAATGCGCCTTTACACAAGTGTTTCTAGGCACAACAAGACACGGAGGGGGGAGACGAGGGAGGATAAAATAGCGATCTTATTAGGCTTTGTGTCATTAAGATTGTATAAGTGTGGGGAAGAGGGAATGGGAGAAGTGCCAGGGGGTAGGGGGAAGTGCCGTTAACTCACAAGTGCAGCCAGTGGATGGCTCATAAGTGCAGAGAGAAGGGACTGTAGGGTTGCATATACAGACCCTTAAGTACTGGGGAGCCCAGAGGCAGTGCGAGGGCAACTGTACATGCAGGAACCTGGACCCGAGTACAGAGGGGGACCAGGTGATCAGTGCGTGGAGCAGTCCGGTGCATCAACAGGGGAGAGGAAGCGAGAAAGAAGAAGTGAAAAGGAAGGTCTTGAGTTGCTTCCGGAACCAGAGGTGGTTCTGCTCAAGTGTGAGAGAGGCAGGGAGGCTGTTCCAGAGGGAGGCCCCAGCCGAGGAGATAGATCTGCCCCCAACTCTCTGTTTGGAGATGCGACTGACCCTCAGAGGGTTGGAGGTGGAAGAGCGGAGAGCTCGAGAAGGAAGATGTTTTGGAAGAAAAAATTGGAGGTGGAGCGGTCCTAGTCCCCAGAAAATCTTGTGGACAATGTAGAGGGTCTTGAAGTTGATCCTTGCAGCCACGGGGAACCAGTGAAGAGATTTCAGAGCTGGAGAGATACGATCCCAGGGCTTGAGGCCAAGGACAAGTCTCGCAGTTCTGTTCTAGATAAGTTGTAATGGTCGAAGAGTAGAGGAATGAAGATTTAGAAAGAGGCTGTTGCATTAGTCCAGCCTACAGAGTGCCAGAGCTCTGGAGACAGTGAGCTTCTGGGGAAAAATGAGAAAAGGAAGAATACCTTTGAGGAGGTACAGCTGATAGTTTGACTTCTTAGAGACGTCAGAGATGTCTGGAGAGAAGGAGAGGGTGGAGTCCAAGATGACACTCAGGTTCTTAGCCTCACAGGAAGGAGCAGGAAGAGGGTCCAGAGTGGGCGGCCAGAGAGAGAGAGGAAAGGAGGGAGCGGGTGTCCCAATGAGGAGGATCTCAGTCTTACTGGCATTAAGGCAGAGATCATTGGTGGCACACCATTCCTGAATTGCGGCCAGACAGTCTGGTATGAGAGAAGAAGTAGAGGTGGCTGAGGGGAGCCTGAAAGAGAGCCGAGTGTCATCTGCATAACATTGAAAATTGGAGCAGAAAGTAGTGATGCGGTGGGCAAGAGGTGCCATGTATTGGTTGAAGAGCCAGGGAGAGAGGTTAGACCCCTGGGGAACACCACAAGTAGAGAGAGGGATAGAATAGAGGAAAGACCTCACTTGGACCTGAGAGGGTCGGTTGGTGAGAAAGAAAGTCAACCAGGCCAGGGCCTGATCAGTAATACCAAGGTTGTCCCGGAGACGATTGAGCAGGATGGCATGGTTGACTGTGTCAAAAGCAGAGGATAGATCAAGGAGAATGAAGACAGAAGGGGGATTAGAGTCAAGATTGGAGAGCAAATCTTCACAGGTATCCAGGAGAGCAGCTTCTGTGCTTCTGGCAGCTCTGAAGTGAGACTGGTGTTCATGGAGGCAAACAACAGATTCAGTATGTAGATTAAACTGGGAGATGGCCAGCTTTTCCAAGAGTTTGCCCAGGAAAGGAGTGATGGAGATCAGGCGATAGTTAGCCAGAGAGGAAGGATCGGCCGAGGGATTCTTTAGAAGGGGGTGAAAAGGAGTGATTGCAGAAATCGGCCAAGGCTGGAGCAAAGGTATTGATGTGGTCCTTGATTGTTCTGAATGAACAGGGGAGAACCTGCTTCAATGAGACTTTCATAGATCAGGGTTGTCTAGAAACATCGTCAGTGGTGAACAGGAGAAAGGAGGAGGAGAGACAGCTTCAGGTGGGCCAGGAGTCGTAGAGGAGGAGGTAGATGAAGAGAGAGGGTGGACAGGATGTCCTGAGTTTACTAGTGAAATGAGAGGCCAAGGCCGAGCAGAGGGCCTAGGAGGGAACAGGATTAGCAAGTTCATTGCAGATTTTGAAAAGTTCGGCCGAGTTGTTAGATGCCGCAGAGATGCAAGCTTGGATGTAGGCTCTCTTCTTAGAGAGGACAGAGAGTCTGTAGTGTAGTAGATTTTTTTTTTGCTTTGAGGATTGTTGCTTTGCACAGTTTGAGTTGTCTTTGCTATTTTATTTTGTTTTGTCTTTTCTGGTGTATTGTTCTCTCCATTTTGTTTCCATTTTGCAATTGTTTTTTTAGAGTTTTTTTTCAGTTCTTCTGTGAACCATTTTGCTGCCAGTTATTTTGGTGTTGCTTTGAATGTTTTAGCTGGTGCTAATTGGTCAAGGGCCTTGGTGATCCATTTGTTGAGTGTGTCTTTTGTGGTATCTATGTTTGTATCAGTGGAATCTCTTTCGCTTGGAACCGTTGCATCTAGAAGGTTTGTTAGGGCCTCTAGGTCCAAGTTCTTACAGTTTCTTTTCTTGCTGGTGTGGAGTATTTCCTTCCCAACCAGTAAGCAAGGTTTGGGGTATGATGTAGAATGGTATCCAATAGTGGTCACTCCACACCATTGGTGTAGGTTGGTGCCGATGCGCATAGTTCTTCCCTACAGAAAATCCAGGGTGTGTCCAGCATTGTGGGTGGATCCATTTACTATTTGCTTGAACTGCATGGTTTCTAGGAGGGCGCAGAGTGAGATTTCTTTATGGAACCATGTGTTGAAAACTCCCAGTATGACTAGGTTGTTGAAGTGGGTTGATTGCATGGCAGCCTGGTCCGCTAGTTTTGTTGCAAAGTTGGGGGTTGTAAAAGGGTTGTCTGTAGATCAGGAGGAATACTATGTTGGATGTGTCATAGAGATCTATCTTGATTAGGAGGGATTCATAGGATTCATAGTCTGTGATGAATCGCCTCGATGACCTTGGGCTGCTAGTGTTCTTTATAAATGCAAATAAATAAATGATTTGAGATGCTCGGGTGTGTTTTTTGTGTATAATTGCGAGTCCATCTCCCATTCGTTTTTCTCTGTTTGCGTGGATTAATTTATAATTGTCGGGTATTGCTTAATTTGCGATGGCTTTATAGTTGTCTGATAGCCAGGTTTCTGTGAGAAAGAGCATGTATTTTTCCTCATTGATTTTTGTTGAGTGTTTTGCCATGGATCTAACGTTGAGGCGGCTGCAGTGTAGTTTGCTTGATTTCCCTTTCGTGTTGTTGTTAGTATTGTTTATTCTGACCGGTATGTTGTTGGTTGGGTTTCCGTTCCATGTGGGTTTTCCCCCGGTGGAGTCTTTTGGGTGGGATGGTTCTTTGTTGGTCAATCTCTTTGTCGAGTAGACCAATAAAGTTTGTGGCGGGGTTGGTTTGTTCCAGGTGGTAAATAGGGTAGCTACCCCTCTGTTGTTCCAGTCCTCGTGATATAGGGGCTGTAGAGTGTGATGGATTACAATTTGTCCCTTGTTCTGGTTGGGGTTTTGTCGATGGTGGAGACCGGATTGGGATGGGTTATTAGTTGTTGCGTTATGTTTGGTGTCCTGATTGGGTCTGTATTTGTGACGCTTGTTGGCTGTTGGTTTGTTATTGCTGTGCTGGTTTTGTTTACCACATTGTCATATGTGGACAGGTAGCGACAAAATGTCGTCTGTATTTTCTGTATTATTTGTATGTCTCCTTGGGCCATCTCAGATGTATGCTGAATTCTTTGGGGTTGTGGGATCATGCTGGTCGGTGCCTTCCCGAGTGGTTTGGGTTTTCTTATTATTTCTGTTGTCTGTTCTGGCTTCTTTGTCTTTCTTGTGGCGAGGCATGATGTGTGGGTTGTGCTCCTTTGAATGGGCGCCCTCTTTCGATTGGTGTTTTTCCTGTTTTTTTGGGTTTGGTCTTTGCAGTTTGTGGTTTGTTGTTACTTGCATTTGGTAGGTTGTGGGTAGTTGAGACCTTAGTTGATGACTTTGTGATTCCGTTTGTTTATTGCTTCTTTCTTTTTTGGATCCTATGTGTTTTTCTTTTGTTTTTGTTATCCTGGAGATCCTTGTCGTTATGGTTGTTGATTATTGGATTATGCACAAAGCAAACATGAATACTCTGTGGAAGAGTACATGTAAATACTGACGTATATTGGTGCAGTCAGCATGGATATGTTTTGATTGTGTCTTGACCATTGCCCCTGGCCCTCACTGGCAAGTCAGCCTTCCAGTTAGGGCCAGGTCAAAGACCTTAAAACCTCATCCAAGACTCTCTTGGAGTCAGTCTTGGCGCCTTTGACGCCAGGCTCATAACCATCACGAAGACCAACATTAGAATGGGATTACTTACTTGAGACTATTTAACTTGGGGACGGGGGGGGGGGTTCAGCCAACATGGAGGCACACACATAGCTCAGTTACAAGGAACTGAGCTATGTGGTCTAGTCTTTTGGGTGTGGCAGGCCTGGGACTATTTTACCTGGACTACTTTACCTGAGACTATTTAAACCACACCCAAACAGCAGAACATGCTTTGCGTTATTCTGCTGTGGGCAACGTAACACTCACCGTGTCCAGTTCTTTGATGCCAGCTTACCTGAAACCATGACCTGCAGAGAGAGAAAGAACACTACGAAACTTACCTGGAACTGTCTTCAATCCACCGCTGACTTCAGTTCCACTCACCTGAAAGTACGAACTCCATCATCCGGCAATGCATGCATCCTGGAATACCATAACCTGTAAAGAGGAGAAAGAAAGACCGCATTAGTAAGCATTTAATCACGTTTCCTCCCGAATGAGGAAAGCAACACAATTCTTACCTGGGTAGTCATCTCCTGGTCAGTATCATCGCTGGAACATTACGGCGCTCGGCGAGGAACATCGCAACCTGCGAGGAGAGAAAAGACACACGTTAGCAATATAAAAGGCGAAACAGCGCCACGCATCGCGCATTACTCACCGGACAGCATCGCGCACACCGCGCTTTCGCCCACCGGCCCATGCTCATTTTCAAACTGCATGACAACACCAAAATACCTTTCCATACCTAAAAGGAAAGAATCAAGGCATTATTATTCGGACTAAGAGGAACATAAGAACTGCATATAAAGACTGTAAAGCAGCAAACCTACGGAGTCGCAGCAGGCCTGGATTCCCACAGGGGGCTTGCACCAGTGAAGTAACTTGGTCGCTGCTCGCCCCCCACATCTACGCGCCCCTGCCACGAGGAGCAGGACGGAGAATCCACCTCTTACAATATTAAGACCCATCTTTAACCAGAGGCCTTACCAAGGGACCGGGAGAGGGTTTGAGAGTGCAAATCATCCAACCAGGGCTGGGTGGCGTCCCCGTGGATACCAGGTGAGTGTAACAGATTGTGAGGGTGCTGGGTTCCTTCTTTTGACTGGGATGGCAAAAGGATTCTCACCCAGGGGTTGCATGTTATGTTTAGGCCTCTGGCTTCCACTTTGGCCCAACATAGTCTCAAGCTTTACCCATGCCACATTGGCGATTGTGAGGGTGCTGGGTGCTTGCTTTTGACTGGGATGGCAAAGGATTCTCGCCCAGCGGGTGCATGCTATGTTTAGGCCTCTGGCTTCCACTTTGGCCCAACATAGTCTCAAACTTTACACTTGCCACATTGGGGATTGTGAGGGTGCTGGGTGCCTGTTTTTGACTGGGATGGCAAAGGATTCTCACCCACAGGTGCATGCTATGTTTAGGCCTCTGGCTTCCACTTTGGCCCAACATAGTCTCAAGCTTTACCTTGCCGCAGTGGGGAGTCATTCTGCATAAGTGCAAGTAAGCAAAAGTGGAATGACAATCTGTATTGGTCCGCATATCATCCTACAAACTCTAATGTTCTGAAGTAATCAGTAAGTCATCCCCAAATCACAAAGAACAAACATGTTTCAAGGCAATGCTCTTGAAGTAATCAGCAGGTCATCCCAGAATCATCCCCAAATCATCAGGGACAAACGTGCAATCTCTTGGAAGTGATCAGCAAGTCATCCTAAAAGCATCAGGAACAAAGAGTTTTCTAAAATAGGGATGATGTTAGCATATTCATTAAGTGATGCTAAGCTCATCCCCAAATCATCACCCACCATTCTGAGACATTTGCTGATGACTTTTAACAGCGTGATGACGTCTGATGAGGTGGGTATGACTTCTAGTGTAGTTCGATGATCATCAGATGACCGCAGGATGGTCTCTAAAGTCATCCTTTTAGATCAGGGAGGTTTGAATTCAAGTCTGAGGAGAGAATAAAATCCTTATTAAATACAAGTTCCAGTTCAGAAAGGAAGAAGTTGATCTTGGCAAAGAGAGGTAAGCGTTTACTTCCTCTTGGATATCCCTCTGAGCATTTCACAGAGGGAACACTAGGTACGTGTTGTATACTGGATCAGTGGCCACGAGATCACTGAAGGTGTAAGCAACGCCCTGGAAACGACGCTCATATGGAAGCAAATAAGGGGGACAGAGCCATACTGGAACAGTACTTTATTTATTCCCCTCTACAACATTCTGTCCTGGTCCCTCATAGACCCTCCTCTTCCTCCCTTGTCGCCCATGCCATCTCTTTCCTTCTGACGTTTTAGATCGACCTTTGTTTAAGGTGAACCTCTCATGTTCCATCTTCAGCGTCTCTCCCCCTGCATATTATCCTTTGTGGGGTTGATATTTCTTATGATGTTCTCTGCGGGTCTTTGTGGTATTTGTATTGGTCTTTCATTTGTTTGCTCTTCTTCATCTTCCATTTTCCACCGAGACCTCTGTACTAACTCATGGCCACTTTCTGAGACATCATATTCATTCAGGTGCACTTCTGCCAACCTTCTAAACTCTTGTAGCCATTCCCTATGTCTCACGCTGGGAGGAGTCATAACGGCAGGGGATTGTGTCTGGCCTATTTATTTGGTTTCATGCTCGATGATATGCATATGTGACTCATTCTTCTTTGCCAAGCTGGTTGCCTTCTCGTGCAGCCCTTTCCCAGTTGATACCACTGCTTCGATGGCTTTGCAGACTCTCGTTTGCCCGTTGTTATTTCTCATCTCCTGTTGCTCATGCATATTCCCAACTGCTTCTACTTCACTCTGGACACTGGATATCTCTTGTATCTTCTCGGCCGTTATGTTTAGAAGCTCATCAATGTGTTTTATGCTTGTGTGGTTCCTCTGTGTTCGCCATTTTACACGTTTCATCCTGCAGGAGTCCTTCTGCCATTGTAACCTTCTCCTCCTTTCCAAGGGGCGTTACTTTTTGCATCATAGAGTTCCGCTTCCTTGAACTCTTTACCTCATTCTATTTTTTGCAACTTGTATGAGTCTATCTTCGTGCACCTCTTCCACCATCCTCAAGTTACCTTCTACCTCCTGTATCCTCGTCTCCCTCCATTCCATCACCTCTTTGTGGTCCTTGTAGTCTTCAGTGTTCTTTGTAGTCCAACTAAGTTCCTGTTGTATCATCTATTCCATCGCTATTACTGTGTGGTCTTCGTCATGAATTCTTCATTTTGTTTGTTCTACTGCCTTCCAGGTGCCACCCTGTACCGTCAGTTCCTGAACGTTACTTTGGCTGTATCTTTTTCTGTCGGCTTCTCTTAAGCGCACCCTTGTCTGAGCTAGTTGTTGCTTGGACCTCATAATGTCAGGGTACTTACTGTGCACTCTTTGATCTGCATGCTCCTTAGCTGTCATAGTGGTCTGCATGTCTTGACGGAACAGCAGACTGCTGTCTTTGCTGGACGGCGGATGTGCTCGAGGACACAGATGACGCTATGGTGGAGCAGTGGACAATATCTGATTGCTGTACTCTCCCCCGGACTGCACTGTCCGGACGGCGGAGGCTCCTTAGTTGGTGGAAGTGCTTTGTATTCTGCATGTTGTGGTTGTCCTTTGTGTCTGGTTGGCGGAAGTGCCTTTTGTTCTGGGTGGCAGAGGGGCCTTTTACTTTGGTTTTGGATGGTGGAGTTGCCTTTTGTTCTGGGTGGAGGAAGTACCTTCTGGTCTGGAGGGTCGAAAGGCCTTTATTTCCCTTGATGGAGGAAATTTCTTCTGGATGGCAGACATGCCTTTTGTTCTGGAACTGAGGGCTGAAGTGCCTTTTGCTCTGGAACTGAGGGCAGAAATTACTTTTTTACTGGATGGCGTAAATGCTGTCTGGAAGTGCTTTTTTTCCTGGACGGCGAAGTGTAGTTTGAAAGAGGGGTGGACATGTCTCTTGGTGTTGCTGTACTTCTCGAGGCAGAGGTGCCTTCTGGAAAGGCGCCTTACAGCGCCACACATGGGTGTTTCCGTTATTCTTGCGTGGGGTGCTTGTGAGGTGTGTGTGCACTCTTCTGCACGCTTGAAATCTCGTAACTGGTCGGGAGGACCTTAACTTCCTGGGTCTTGTGTACAACTTGTGGAGGAAGGTGGGATGGTGGCACTCTCTGTTGTGTTATGTGGCACTGGCTGTGCATGTTTGAGTGTTCTCTGGTGGTGTGGCCTGGGTAGTTTCCTGCTGTCGGTTGAAATACCTGAGAGCCGATGCAGTCACTCACCCTTTCTGATGTATTTGAGGAGGCGAGGTACCTCGTCGGCATGCCCTTGCAGCAGGCGTTGGTGCCTGGGAGAGTGCCTGGTGTTCTGGACGACGGCAGGCCGCCAGATCAGGAGCCTGCAAATGGGAAGTGGCAGAGTGCCATCAGCAGTGGCTGCCACGGGGACAGTGGTGCTGGACCGCCAGAAGGGTAGTGATATGGCAGCATAGTGCTGCGGACAGTGCTGGTGCAGCGGAGAGCCGTGGTCATCGGAAGGACAGCGCAGTGTTGTCGCTGGAGCAGCAAAGTGCTGCAATCAGTTGCAAACCTCTTCTCAGCCTCTATGCGTTGGGCTGCGGTTGTATTCATCGACAGTATGGAACGCAGGTCCATTTCCTTACACTCGTTGACAGTTGTTTTATGTTGGATCGCTGGCCAGTGGATCAATGAAGAGGTAAGCAGCGCCCTGGAGGCAATGCTCTTATGGAGGCAAATAATGAGGACAGAGCCAAACTATTCCCCTCTACAACATTCCGTACCTGGCTCTCATAGCCCCTCCTCTTCCTCCCTTGTTCCCCATGCCATCTCTATCCTTTTGACCCTTAAGGTCGTCCTTTGTTTAAGGTCAACCTCTCATGTTCCATCTACAACAGTATGGAACACTTGGCTCAGGAGAAAGGAGCTGGAGGGGCTCCAGTAGAAGGTTAATGCTTACTTGATCAATGCTTTTCTCGTCCCAGCAGATCTCCGCTCAAGTTGAAGATCCAGAATCTGAGTTTTTATTTGATCCCATACCCCTTTCACTGAGGGGTGTTTTGGGCTCAGCTGTTTAATTTGGTTTGAGAGCAAGACACCCTTGTGGTTCTGTGGGGTTCAGCAGCTCCTGCGGAAGTTCCAAGCAGGACCTGACATACTGCCACACTCCCCATTCTCTTAATATACCAGCCTCTACCACACATTCTTCACTGTCCTCTACCTCCTACTTAACTCCTTCCTAACGTATCATCCATTAGTTCTCATGGGCCTCCGTAACCTTTCAAACATCTGCAGTGCCCCCCAACTTGAGTTTGCTAGCTTACCTGTCCATTCTCTCCCCTCTTTTCATAACACCCACAGTTCCACTCAAACTTCCTTAGCCTTCTCTTCCTTTCATGCTCCCTCACCACAGTCAGCCTCACAAAGGAAACTTTCCCCTCAACCACTCCTTTGTTCACTTTGTCAGTCCCTGATCCTCTCTCCCTCCTCCACCCACCTTCTACACCACAAAACAGAAATGTAAGTCACACACCATAGCCCTCTACTTTGCTGAAAACCAATCTTTTCTTCACACCCTATCCTTTTCCCCAGACGTCATCCATCGACTAGCCTTTCAGTGACTTCAACCTAGGTCTTAGTTCAGTTTAGGTAAGAACTTTGCGACCGTACTATTTCTTTTAGTTGTGCACACGGAAACCCTTAGGGCCTGATTCATGGATTATTTGCGCAAAAAAAAAATGGGATTTGTGCGCCATTCTGCCTGCAAATACCCATTAGTTAAACAGGGTTTTGCGGGCAGAATGGTGCACAAATCCCTTTTTCTTTGGTGCAGATAATCCATGAATCAGGGGCTTAGTCTCACAAACCCGTATATCTTCCTTTTTCAGAGTAAATTGTGCTGATTCTTGTATCAGGTTAGTGCTCTATAAGGGTTTGCGAATAAGAAAGTATTTAATTTGCACCACAACAATAGTGACGTTTATTTTGTTTTTGTCTTTTACTCTGTCTTTTACTTTGGTCATATTCTTCAAATGGTGCACCACATTTACGATGGTAATGTATAATGATGTAAATATACACATTCCAATTGGGATTGATGTTTGTGCATACATATCGGTACATTACCTGCTGTCCCGTTGGGGGTCCCTACACATTTGTATTGTTTGTAATTATCGTCAAATTCTGTTCATATCCTTTCATGGTAAACTTCCCATCACCTACCAATGTTGACTAATCATTGTTGTTTCTGGGACATAATTGATGGATAATATTTTATTTGTCTGCATGCTACATGATTTAATTACATGTATGGTATTCTACTGCATTACTACGATGGTGCATTGTGACTACAATATCATCTTTGTTGATATACGGGTGCATGTACGCATATAGAAATATATAACCCTTTGAGACCATATTTTGGCTTAATATACATTATCACTGGCCCTGAGGAATGACAATAATGTCCGAAATGCATAGGCCCATGATGTGATACGTCTGCAAATACGAATTAATCAGCAAATAACTTTGAGCAATGAATACATTTTACTTTTGAATGAACCGTTTCTACGTAAGAAAGACATTATTATTCAAACGTGGAAGTAAAAAATAAATACCACTTTATAGTGGAATTCGGTTGTGCGGCCCACAGCTGGCTTCACGGCCAAGGTCTCTTTTCAGTCATTTATAGTGCCGTTTCACGAAGGCACCTCAATAGTGGGTTTGCACCCCAAGTGTAACTACCATTGATACAGAAATCAAACAGAATCTAATCTAAACATCAAGGTTGTGCAAGCTCACCTCCTTTCAGGTTCAACCTAGATCTTAGGTCTGCTTTTAAACACCACTACCTTGCTTTCACCTCTTCTCCATCCACTCCTCTACTCCCCGCCTCCGTAATCCTGGATCACCCGTCATCCATGGTATACAGTGAATATTTTAATGAAACAAAAATATCGACAAAATACCGTTAAAAAAATATATATATATCTGTGGGGTGGGGTGAAGGGTTAAATCTTGTGCGGGGGTAGAGGTTGGTTTTAAGCAAGGGAAAGGGGAGGTTTGGGGGAACCTCTACCAAAAAGGATTCGTTATTTTCTCTTCCTTTTTCAATTTGATTTGTTATTTTTTTCATTTGTTTGTATCACATGGAACCGTCATCCATCTTCTAAAGCCTGCAAAAAATCTTAATTTGTGCTACTGGTGCAAATCCATTCCCTCCCTTCTCCTCACCACATATAAGTAGACTCTCCTGAACCTCTGCTTAATCAGCAATGCCTCTAATTCGCAAAACTTCACTAACCTTATCTGTTCTCTATGCTTCCATCCCTGGAAACACTCAAACACCCTCCATACTAACTAAGGTTTTTCAAAAGATGCCATTTTATTAAACACAAAAAGGGTTTGATAAATGCCTCACTATCCCTACCCTGATGAGGATTTCCCTGCTTAAAATAAACAAAACCAAACACTCTAACAAAAGGATTCTGTCCCTCACACTTGTACATACAACAAACTCAATAAGGTAACATATAGCAATTCAGATACAACAAAATCGGCATTTACATTTAAGATCAAATAGCTGTTTTTCTCCTTATGACCTGGGTGAATCTCCCTTCCCCAGATTCAATCAGGATTTCAACCGACAGTTCAAAAGAATAAGGAAATCCCACCTTGCAATAAAGTTCCAATGTGTTCTCAATAAGTCTCTCAACTGAATTAAGCCAACAGTTCAAAGTGTTCAACAATTCTTTGGTCTCTCCACTTGAGGTGGAGAGTTCTACACAACTTTTCTTGAAAGTATAAGGAAGTTTCCACAGTTCCGTCAGGAGGATTTTGTAATAATTCACAACACATTTGCATCAGCAATGTTGATTGTCAGGATGTTTCTACAATGATTTGCAATCATCTTGCGTTTAGAAATTAGCCTTCAGTAGTAAGCGTCTTATACAAGAACAATTTTAATTATAATGTACTCTGTGGACTTGCCACTTCTTCTCCACACTTTTAACCACACCACAGTACTTCAAAGATAGGTGCCTGGTCCACTCACCTGCCTGGCATATATTACAAGGTCCCTTGTCCTGGTGTACTACCCTGGCAGGACTAGCAAAACTACTACTACTTCTACAAGTACTCTTGAGGTTAGTTTTATCTTCCATGAGTACCCTTAAATTGGGTAACAATAAAACCTCTCTTATTAGCGCCAAGATGCCCCTTCAGGGATGAATGTGCGCTTTACAGATACACGTTATGTTATCTTCAGACAACAACAAAAAAGTTTGATTTGATCAACAATTTGAACTACTTCTTAGGGGAAAACATGAGACACATTGGTGCTGTTTACTCCACACTTTTGATTGCCACATGCAATGCTTCAGAAGGATAGCTCAGCAGCAACATGCTCGCCTTGGAAACAAGACGACACGGAGCAACACAGGTTCGATCCCCGGGTCCATGCTTAGAAACCTCTGGGTATTAAGCGCGTTAACCTATCATATCATATCATATCATGCAGGTTATGCTCTTCTCCTGTACACCTTTTGTCAGAAGTGCAGCCTTCCTGTCGCTCTTGTTTTCCCCCTCTTGCATTAACTATGTGCTGACAATGCTTTTTATCACCTCTGCTCCTCTTTGGCTTCAGCAATGCTAATTTAGGTCAGTTCACTCTATTGCCTCTCTCTTCATCTGACAATAGGCTTTACAAACACGTGGTTTCTTAACAATGGTGGTTTTGTGTCTGTTTCTAGCAATATTGCGCCTTGTATTGTTGGTAATTGTTCTGACCTTGAAACTCACTGCTGGTCTGCATGCCAAACTCTTATACTGCCACTTTCGCCATTTTACATTCTCTTTGTATACAAAAGAATTATCTTTCTGTTTTACATCAGTTCCCTGTGCTTCATATTTATGTTTCTGCTCTTTGCTTCTTTTCTATTTGTTCGGTATTCATAAGACCCTTTTTGGCCAGCGGGCGGTTACGGAGCGCACCGGGGTCACAACATACAAGTGAAATCAGCGGGTTTGCTGTGCGTGTCCGCTTGCCTCACTGCCTTTGGGTTCCTGGCTTCTTCTGCTCCGAGCGACGTGGAAAACAGCCTCACTTGGTTTTCTGTGGCCCGCGCTGATCATAACAGGAGCATTCTGTGCTCCAAAGGCTCTCTGGTGCTTGCCTGCCACTGGGGTCTGCTTGCTGAGTAAATGACTTCTTGGTTTCATGCTTCCTGCTGCGCTACCTCTGCATCCACAACCTTCAGGGGGAAAGCCTGTAAAAATAATGCTTCCTGCTGCACATTCTATGCACAATCCATGCACTTCTGGTCTCTGAAGGAAAAGACCCTCTCAGACCCAGCATCCTTACTCTAAGCCACAGCAGTTCCGGCGTCTCTACGCTCCTTCAGCTGCAACTCCTATAATGTGCAACCACTCCACCTTCCACTGCTACTCTTCTCTATGGCCTGCACTTGAGGAACCTTTTATGCCTCCCAGCTTCTCTCGGTGCCGGTCATTAACTAGCATCTGGGAATCTAGGGCCTCTGCATCCCTTCTCTTCGTCCCATGACATCTGGCACTATGGGACTTGAAGTCCCCAATGTTCAAGTCTCCTTTTTCCACCATTTCAACCTTGCAAGAAGCCATTCGCTATGTTGGGTCTCGGAGAAAGATATTAAATGTGTTTTTCCATTCATCCTGACCTGCTTCCCCCCGCCCACATGTGATCTTCCCGCAGAACACCACCCCCAGTGTCAGGATCAGGAAGCGTTTGCCTTTCCCTGGCTACATGAGTGTTTTCTTGGTGAATCATCTCTGATTCATCACATCTCTCTCATCTGGTCTCGCCTACCCTTGTGCATTGGCTCCTGACCAGATGAGGTTAGTGAAGTTGATACATTCCAGCAGCATAAATGAAGATTCATTGCCCTTCTCCCCTACTTTACCCTCTGATGTCACAAACAAACAATGAGTCTAATGGTATGCAATAGAAGCAACAGCGCTCTTTTGATGAAGAGAGAAGATGGATGGAATTCAAAGGGCTCACCATGCTCGAACCTGTTGTCTGGTAGGTGGAGCCAGGGAATCCCCCATCCTCCTCCCCCTCTAAGAGGGAGAAAAAAAACAGAACAAGTGAAGAACTCTATGAAGAGCTGCTGGCATCACAAAACTAATGACATAAAAGAAGACCCTATTCTTCAATAAGTGAGGAGGAAGATGACGGCTGTGAGAGTGCATGGTGATATGAGATAGGCTCAGGCACAAGGAATCAGTTCAAAAACCTTTCTTTAAGAAAAGGGGTTGGGGTGAATGCCTAACTTGCTCTATTCTATATGGGAGTGGTCTCGACCATAAAAGAAAAAGTATAATAGTAGTCCAAAGTCTGTCAGTCGAAATAAAAATGTCTGTGTCTAACCTAAGTCTGCCCTCACTAACAAGAAAGATACTGTGTAGCGGTATGGACACCATAAAAATGGATGCAACAAAATAATATCAGGATGACACTGCAGGGGTTCTGCAGCCTTCTTCTCAGTGTTCATCAGACGATGTTGGAGCTGTCCCACAACTCCCTTCCCCAAGCTTGAACGACTTGGGATCAAGGCAATTTCTGCAAAGTTCAAAAGAGTCGTAATCGTTTCTTAAGGATTTTCCAGGTTCCCTTTCTCTGCCAAAGCCTTCACCTTTCCCAGGGATTCCTTTTCCCCTCACAAAGTTCAACCAATAAAACAGGTTTAACTTTTCACAGGGCTTCCTTTCCCGACTTTCACAAAGTTCACACTTTCGTAAGACATCTCCAATTCTTTCCATCGTGGACCACAATTCCATTTGGAACACAGTTTCACAAAGTTCACTTTGTAGGCATGGCACAAGATTCTCTTGCTCTTGATGCAACAGGGGTTCCCTTCCACAGCACTTCCACAACTTTAACACTTCACCAATTCTTCGTATCATAGACTTTTTCGAATGCCCACAATTTAGTCCGCTCTGTGCGTGACCACACCGACACCTTGGCCTTTCTGGGATCGTGCCCCGGCACTCTTTCACATCTCTAATAGTTCATCAACAGGGTTGTGCCCCAGCACTATTTGACTTATTTATCTCTTTTTAGTTCGGGGCTTCAGCTCGCTCTTCCAGTCTAACGCAGCACCCCTCTCATACTTTCTGTTAGCTCCCACTACAAGCCTCGCACAGCTCCCCTGCACATTCAGAGAGTATGTTTCACTTTAACAGAGTTTCTCAGTCTGTATTTCGCACATTACAGAACAACGGACAATTGAAGCTTTCTCTTCAGCGCATCTCTTCCTCCTACGCTTGTCCTTCCCTTGTTAACCCTTTCTTATCTCTCGCGCTTCGCGTCTTTCACCAACCGGGTTCCCTTCTGCCTTTGATCTCACTGGTTGTGATCAGCGTAGCTGTTACAATTTCTTTGTGTCGCGGTCAGGGACTCCTCACTTACCCCTCTGACACTGCTGGGCGGCCTTGGTGGTCCAGGGGAATGAACACCTTTAAGGGCGTCCCTCTAGAGGTCAGCTCCTCACGCAGTCCCCTTCTTGCTCCTTGGAGACATGGCTCCCTCGCCATGCTTTCTCTCGCCCACTCCAGCCATGGGCTCTCAGCATCTTGGCGCTCTGTTCTCCGACAATAGAGCTTGGGGTGCTCAGGCCTTTCCAGCTGCCTGCTCGCTCGGTCTCTGCCTCGGGTTCCAACTCGTTAGTTTTGTCTCACAAGGCTACTCCTTTTATACACCTTTTAACAGTCTTCAGGTGTCTTGCTCTTTTGTACATTGCATGACTTTGCCTGATCTTGTTAACGGGACATTCATAAACATGGTAGAGTGCCTCTGGATGTATACTGCCTGTTCTGCTGGTGTTGTGATGATTTGCATAAGTAGAATGCAGGGGAAAATGGGTGCCGGGCACACAATACGCCATGTAGGCTGAAGAAATGTCAGGTAAGTGGGGAGGTTTGCAAAAGGGTGATGGGTAAATCGCTGTGGGCGACCTGATGACCTATTCAATTTCTCTCGCCTAGTCCCCTCCTTCTCTCGCCTAGTCCCCTCCTTATAACGACGATGGGAGGAATAATGATATGAGAGTGTGATCTCTTCCTTTGCCTTTTCTTTCTTAGAGAGAGATATTAGAGAATGAAATGATTTTCCACAACAGTTTGGAGAGGCTAAGGGAGAGGAAGATATATTCAGATTGATCTTGGAACCAACTGATTCTCTAATTATACCAGGAGAGTTTCTTAGTCTTCCTTTCTTGTGTTTAAGATCAGGTTCTACTGGTTGGGTATTAGAATATCCCATAAACGTTCCTCAGCAATCCCTGTCCCTTGCCTGAAAGAAGCAGTATACCACGTCTCACCTGAAGGTCCTCCTAGTGCACTTCCCAAGGATCCCCCATCCAGGTGATCCTGCCTCGCTTGTCCGCCCCCAGGGTTGGGATCCAACAAGAGCGATGGCCCTTCCCTGGCCACCTGTATAAAGGATCCCTGGGAATTACCTGTGAGAAAACCCCCAGGCTTCTCATACGATGAAGGCACCTGGATCACTCTAAGAGGTTCTGCCAACACCAAGAAGGAATCTCTCCTCACACCCCATCTGCACCTGATATTTATTTTTCTTTTTTTTAAGCATGTCAAGTTTTCTCAGGTCAAATACTTAAACATTATAGTTGGTAAAAGGTCCAAGCCATGTCCAATGAAGCTATTTTAATATTGGGTGGATACATCTGATTTTTCCTTTCATGGCGCTGGATGTGCAGTTCTAGTAGGAGCCTAAGTGACTAGTCATATGGACTATGTATTGTAATGCATTAAGGGAGGGTACTTTAATTAAACGTATTAGTAGACTGCAGGTGGTTCAAAACGGATTGAATTCTGGATGTAGAACAAGTGAACATGTTCAAGATACCCTGAGGAACCTGCTGTAGTTTTCAGTAGAGCACATAATTCAGCTTGAAATTATCTGAATCATTTTCCAACACATCCATGGGACTTTTCCCTACAATTGCATCACATAGTATATCCCAGGACGAAACCTCTGGTCTAATGCGGATCACTGACTGTTCTTCCCTAGGACTGTCAGTGATCCCTGCTCACTGCTCTTAGAGAGGCACAGCTTCACCTCACTGATGATGCCCAACAAGGCTGAAACACGTGTATGGGGTTGCTGTGGTACTCTTGTTCAGAGGAAAATTGCTTAGCATTTCAGTGCTGGACTGCCCCTGGGCAGGACAAAAACTGATATGCAGGGAAATGTCTTCTCTGTGAAAGGGACAATGAGCTAAAGACTTGGTTGAGACTCTCCCAGGGGCCATCCACCCAAGAACAAGTCAATGGGCTGTGTTCGTGCTAGTAGAGAGTTTCCGAGACCCCCTCTGTTTTGTAGATGTAATTAATTTCACAAAATATAAATATTCCAACTGAATGACAAAAATAAAAAAACAATACATAAGGACCTCTCGTTCCGTACTTGGCTGTCAACCTGCCATTGCGACAACCTCTTCGCAGGTGTTGCACCATGCTCTCCCTGAAGCCATTCTTGGCCGGGGTATCTGTACCACTGCATTTTTGATGAACGCCTCACACTGGCTTTCTCTGTTTTAATAATGAGGACTGTGATGTGGTTATTGGGCCTTTGAAAATATCCTGTGAATGTCCTGGCAGTTGAAGGGAACCAGTATTCACCTTCTGCACCTAGCAGTGATGCTTGATAGCAATACTGCATCTTTGCACACCACCAAAACGCTCAACAAAACATCCTTGTTTCCTTGTTCTTGAACCGGAACTCTGCCCTGCTTTTTTTCTGTTAAGGGCCCAAGCCTGAGTCATAAACATGTATTTTTCTGTAATATGTGGCCTTTTCTTTACTCTTAAATGAATTCAACAAGTATGTTTCACATATTGTATACTTACCTAAAAACAAAGCAAATTTATAATTTAGATGCCCTTTATGTCCAAAGATTTTTATTTTGTAATTTAGACTGGACATTCTCCTAAAACATTTTATGTAACTTAGTATTGAGCATTTTCTGTAAGTTAATTTGGGTGAGTTATTTGTACTGTATTTTTCATCTTTGGTGAAACGTTGTACCCAGACTTTCTTTGTCTTTGTATTTCTAGCCATGACGGCCACAGGGACAGGAGAAGGCTTCGGAGCCCTGACATGGTGGGGCTTCTCCCCTGCTCTGGATCTTCAGATGAAGTGTAAGCACCTACAATGTTTAGTTGGCTAATGGTTCATACTGGGGGATGAATGACGAAAGGGGTGTCCAGGCGAAGGCAAGTACATGATGCACTACACAAACTCGGAGCATCATGGAGGCTAATAAGCTATTGATACATCAATATGCCTCTGAACCATTGTAGGAACTTGTTCTAGTAATGCTATGTATGCTGAGACTATTCGTTTTATTCATTCCTTAAGAAGTATGGGTCAACTCCCCATCCCTCCCTCTTAGTCTGTATGCAAAGTGAAGTTAGCCTTATTCTAGCACTAGATAAAGGTGGCTCTGTCATGGGACCAGTTGCAAACTATGTTAAAATTGGTAAGCTTACTCCCTAATGCTTGGGAAACTCCTGCCATTGTACCTGGCAAATCTGGACAAAGCCTACCATTATTATGGGCAAACCTAAGCCTCACTGTTGGCAAACATTTTAACTGTATACTGGGAAAATACATGTTCTATTTCTGATCAACTCTGGGTCTAAATGTGGGAAAAGAAATATGTTTTATTGTATATAACATTCATTTCTTGTGCAAAAGGAAAGCTGTGTTCAACGCAATCTCATCCACCCTAGTTCAGAAGAGTTGGAGAGTAGTCCTTTAATAATGGACCCTCACTCTTATATTGTCATACTGAGTATCAAAACATATATCTGTTGTATCATACAAATCAGCACTACACATTAACAAGGCTTAGTGATATGTTAAAAACATCAATACAGTACACACTCATAGGATCTAAATTACCTATTGTACATTTATTACATCATACATGTATCTTTGTTTCCAAGATTTCACTATTCTACAATACCTTTAGTTTTGGAACATGAGTGGAGACCAAATGATCAAACTTTCCCTACACTCCTACAATAGCCCTTACATGTACACCAGTTTGGTACTGTACATTTCACCTAATCGGAAATCTTCAAATTTTTATTTCTTTGAATTGGTTAGGTAAGTCGGTAAATTTTCAAACATCGATGGGGTTGGGGTAAAGTGATAGGATAAGGCAGGGGGAATTGAGGAGGTATCGGGTCTACCCCCGCATAATACAATTTATTTTTGGAGAACATTTTTTAAAAAGATTTTTCCTTTAGGTGAAGTGGTTTTGGTGAAATCACGGACATCCTGCAAGTGTCTGTCCTTAAGGTTTGAATCTGCCGGGCAATCATCTGGGACCGCACAAATCTATGTACGTGTCATGTACTCAATAGTTCATTGGAGAATTCACCATGTGTGCACCTAATCTTCCTGGTGTTACCTATATGGATAGAGAAACGTGCTTACTTTCTAATGGTCTGCTTAATGACCTAATTCATTACCCCTTATGAAACAATATATTTATAAGCAATTCCATATAGCTCACCGGTATGCTCTGATAGTGGGTAAGGATATTCAAGTATACCCTCATATGATTGGCAGATGTAAGTAACCCAGTACTGGACAATCCATGCTGTTAGTCCAACAAAACACTTGCCACTTTCTTGGGCAGGTTGTGTCCTTCTGTTATGAAATTTGTTTTGAATGTGAACAAATAAACATTTTACTAATGAATCCCGTAGCAACTGCATCCTCTAATGATGAGCGAGCACATATACTGAGGGTGGGCAAACGCATACAATAATCTCTTCATAAGTGTGTCTTCCTGTACCTTATCCACATCTATGCCTATACAGATGATGGGCCAGCACATTTACTGGGGGACTGTCCCAATGAATGGCACTCCCTCGCAATAATAAAAATACAAATCATTTTGCGATTTCACAAGGTAGCAGTGTGGTCTGCAAAGATGATTAAACCATTGGTATCATTTCATGAGCCCTGCCTTATTTTCAGATGCCCATGGGCCTAGCTGTGATTCTATTACCCTGGTTTTCATAAGTCATGCATGTCCTCGGGGAAGGAGGGTGTTGGGGGGGGGGGGGGGTGTGGCCAGCAGCCGAGGAATGAGCATGTAGCTCTTCGGAGCTCCCACACCACCTGTAGAAATCCTGGCGAAATCTGACTCCAGAACTAGAAAAATACAACCCTTAAAGGGTGAAATCAAAGCAGAGGAGCTGGCGCTGCTAGGGGAAAAAGGAGGGATGAGACGCTGCCCTGATTCCCGGAGGGATTGGGCGAACGCTCGACAGTGGGAAAGAACTCTGACAACCCAAGATGGCCGCCAGTGGAGTGTCAGGGGCGGAGAAACATAGGACATTCGGCCCGGAGCGAACGCTGGTCTGCTAGGGCTGTTAGTGTCCAGTGCCGGTGGGGGACGATTCATCCGGACAGGTGGATGCCCGGGTGTAGCGCAGGGCAGTCGGCCTGAAGGGAGCATTGATCCGACGGATCAGTCAGTGCTCAGGTGCGGTGGAAGCTATGGCATCCGGACAACAGGCGGGAACCCGGTCATCATACTGATTAAGGTGGCGCACATCGGGAAAGTTGCAGTGAGTCTGGCATCCCGGACTCCGTGGGTAGAGCAGCACGCAGGGACATAGAGACAAGTCGAGTGGAAATCTAAATCCTCAAGGTGTCATGATGCCTACTCCCGGGAAGCCAGTTCAGGCCCAGCGTCCCCGAAAGCAGACATCATGTCCCCAGGGATGGACCCAGCAACCCCTTATAGGGGCTCTTTGGACATTGTCCTGGCGCCTTTGGCGCCAGGCTCATAGAAGGCATCAGTCCTGGCACCATAGGCGCCAGGCTCATTATGGGAGTGCTTGGATGGACTTACCTGATGCAGACCATGCTGCTGGATTCAGACCTCCTTGAGGTCTGAAAGGGACTATTTTACCTATGGGACTATTTTACCACTCGGGCGTGGCTGAGGAAGAATACTTACCTGGAACTACTTTGGGGGCTATTTAAACCACGCCCAGACAGCAGCTCACGCTTCGCGTTGTTCTGCATCTAGCAGCTGGATGCTCACCGTGTCTGCTCCTGCATCCTGGCTCCAGCCACGCCCGCCTGCAACCTGGAACACCTGAAAAGGAAGGAAAGGAGAGAAAGGTGAATAATTGAACTTTACCTACCTCCATCCGGAGTCCGGAACCATCACTCCGACGATCCTGAGAAAAGACATTATTTTTAGAAGCGCATCGCATCGCTCGCTGCAGCGCCGCGTTCCACTCACCTTCACGAGGCGCCCTCGGGCTCTTCAGCGACCATTGGCACCATCCGTCGCCTTTCAGCGCCTAAGGAGAATAAGAGACGAAACAAAGGTGAGCGAAGGAACAGATTGAGGAAGGCCTGATTCTTCCACCTTAAGACTTACCTGATTTTTGTTGGGACAATCTTTCCACACCTCTGGTCGGTGCCGCTTCTTTGGCACTGCCGTACCCCGGCCCCTAAGGGGAAAAAGACACACGCATTAGTGGGTGAAAGCAAGATCACTAAGGGAACCATCCATCAAAAAGACTCACCAGAGTTTACCTTCAGCGAATCCATTCCTCTACGCGGATTCTTCATCCTACATCTGAAATAGAGAAAAGGACAATGGACAATTAAGGCTTCAACTTTTGCAACTGAATACTTACGGCCTCATATCGGAAAAGTCAAGCGGAGTTGAATACTCACCAAACCCGAGATCCAGTGAAGTAACTGGAAATCAACGCGCCCCTGCATCGGAAGCAGGATGGAGAGCTCGTCCTTTCAGACTCCAAGGTGAGACTCTACGGGGAATCGCGGAGGGGGTTCGAGGAGTGTGAGAGGGGGAAGGCGGGGAATCCGACACATTATCCAGCAGACAGTTAATCCCCTTTTCCATCTACAGAAGGATTCTTCTACGGGCCTGACAGGCGAGGTTTGGGGGTCCGGTCCAGTCCGTCTTCCGAGTCCTGCGCATCACCTTAGAAGAGGTCATAGCAGTCCCGAACAGGTCGGCGCCTCCGTGGGAATCAGGTGAGCGTTACACAGGGGAAAGGAGACCCGCTGAGGCATATGGACACGGAGGAACAGGCTCATAAACTCAACAGTGGGGACACGGACCGGGCCTCGGCAATGGGCCAATTAGCCCGAAAGGGAGCATACTGCAAACATATGTCCAGAAGACAAGTGGCTGGATTGGTGACCACAGAGGGATAGTGCTGAGGCAAGGCACTGAGGAACGGATGGTGAATTCTTTGGTCCGGGACAAGGACCAGACACAAAGGCCTGCCAGCACAAAGGACATTCTCGCAGGCAGTCCCAGAGTTAAGAGGTGAGCGGTGGGGGAGCTGGCAAAACCCTGGAAGGCCCTAGGACAGACACTGGGTCACCACCCACCCGCGGTGCCTGACAGAGCAGGGGGGGGACTAGGAGTGGTACAGTGACAGAGATTGGGTGCAAGGCAATAATGGAAGGACGGTGAATGCACATCCCTTTCTGGCAATAGAGGCAACAGTGGTGGCGGGATCAGACCTGAGGGCCATTTAAGTTTTATATGGTTAGTGGGGCTCAGGCCCACAGCAATCCCGCTCGATACGACTACAAGCTAAAGAAATAATAGTACGCACTCCTAAGTACGGGACATGCACGGGACATTGTAGAGACAAAACAGAGGGGGGCAGTAACACAAAGTCAAAGAAGGCCCTCTTAAAAAAGCCCCAGCATCGCAAATTCAAGGGCAAGTCTGCTGTGAGATATAGCCAGAATGGTCAAAGGACAACAAAAAATGGAGAAGTACAGAGATGCAAGGAGTAAGGTACAGAAACAGGAGGGACTGGACCGAGGAACGGATGAGGTGGCTGTGGGAGGTACAGGTGGCGTGACCCTGGACGCGCTGATGGAAGCAATCCAGACCACAAGGTCGTTCCTACAAGGGAGCATCAAGGAGGTGCGTGTGGATGTGTCCCTGGTACGTGCAGACCTCCGCAAGGTATGTGAACGGGACACAGAAGTAGAGCAGAGAGTAAGCTTTGTGGAAGACGACCTCCAGCACGTCAAAAACTAAGTGGCACGTCTGGTGGGTGTGACCAGGACCCTGGAAACTAGAGCGGAGGATGTGGAGGGGCGATCCAGACGCTGCAATATTCGACTGGTCGGGATACCGGAAAGAGAAGAAGGATCTAGTGTGGAACTTTTTGTGGAAAATCTCATTCTGAAGGTGCTGAGGATAAAGGGATTGTCCAGATTTTCACAGCCGAGAGATCCCACAGGGTGCCTGGTAGAGCCCCTCCACTGGGATGTCTGCCGATAGAAATAGTAGCGAAGGTTATGAAATTCAGAGACAGGGATGCCATACTGCAAGAAGCCCACAAGGTGGGGTTTTACGAAGTGGATAACTCGAAACTATGCATCTTCCCGGACTTCAAGCTGGAGGTGCAGTGCCAGAGGAGAATATATGATGCACTGAGGCAACGACTCAGAGAATTAAACATGAAATATATGATGTTCTTCCCAGCCAAATTGAAAGTCATAGCGTGGGGCGGGGGGAATCATGTTTTTTCACGTCCCCACAGGAGGTGTGGGCCTGGCTAGACACTGCATCGCATGAGGGGACTTGCAGAATGGGAAAGGGGTGGAGATGACACAGTCACAATCAGGGGATTGAAGAAGGACTGAGAGGTGCCACAAATTGGTGACATAAGTCCTGGGGGAGAGTGCAGTGGTAGCACCAGGGAAATGGGAGTGGGAGATACGGAGCTCACTGGTGGGGGGGGGGGCGAAGAGGTGTCCCCGGTTGTCACCACTGGCCACTAGCCCACGAGGACAGGGGGAGAGGTGGGGGAAACCGGCCAAGGGGTCAAAGGTTTTGTGAATGGGGGACCGGACCCTGGCGGGGAAAGGTTAAGAGGGAGGGATGGGGAGTTGGGTGTGGGGATGGGAAGTTGGGTGTGGGGATAGGGAGTGGGGGGGCGGGAGGAGGAAGAGCAGGGAAGGCGAATAATTTGGGGAAAAAGAAAGGGGGGGTGAGGCGTACAAGGGGAGATGGGGGGGGTTGGGTATACGGCCAAGTTGGGCACTGTTGCCGAGTTGGGTACAGTACAAAACAAGGCGCGTGGGTAGTTAATATGGGAGAGGAATGGATAAAGTCGAAAATAGGACAGAGAGGAAGACCCGGAGAGGGGATTGTCAGCCTCAGAGAGGTGGGGGGAATATCAGAAGAAGGAAGGAATGGGAAGGGGAGAGGGATCGGGTAGAAAGGGTATGGGTCATAAATTATAACCGGAACCTACAATGGGGCTCAGAGGCTTGAAGTTTGAAATGTGGAATATCCGGGGGCTGGGTACTAGCTGAAAGAAACAAAGAGAGGGGTGGGGGGTTCTGAAAAGACACAGAATACAAGTAGCCCTGATACAAGAGAGACACTTGGCCAGAACTGACCTGGCGCCGCTAGGGAAAGGATGGGGAGGGCAAGTGATCGGCACGTCTCACTTGTCGGAGGCAAGGAGAGTGCATATCTGGGTGGCAGCGGGAGTATCGATACAAGTGGAAAAAGGTATTGATGGACGAGGTGGGAAGGACGGTAGTGCTCTTGGCGAAATGGGAGGAACAAACAATGAGTAGCAAACTCGTTTGCACCGTATATCGATGACAAGGAATATTTCCCTTCAGTGCTACAAATGATAGGGGCACACAGGGACGGTTTAGTAGTATGGGGAGGTGATTTTAGTTGTCAACTGGATGCGGATCTGGAAGGATAGGATAGGATAGGAGGTCAGGACACTGTAAAAAACACACGGCAGTGGCACTTCACAAGGTAATGGCGGAGCGGGATCTAATGGAGCTGTGGAGAGAGATGCATGGGAAAGAGGGGATTCTCATACTACTCGGGGGCACATGGGTCATACTCGTGATTAGATTATTTACTGACGGGGAGAGAGAGTTGTCACCTATTTGAATGGTTGGAATATTTAGGACGCACTCTCTCTGACCATTCCCCTCTAGTGGCGAAGCTGCTGGGGAGGGGTGAGGGACTCCCGCAACAGTTGTGGCATATGCAGAGGACGGCGCTAAAGTATGTAACCTTCAAGAATGAGCTCTGAGGTGGGATTGAAAGTTATTTCAAGCTAAACGCAGGATCAGTGACAACAGTGGGGGTGCTCTCGGAGGCCTTTAAGGCGTATATAAGAGGGGTCTGCATCTCTATGACAGCAGGCATGAGGAAGAGGATGCAGATAGGGTTGCAGCAGGCAGAAGAACAGGTGGCGGAACTGGACAGGGAAGCGGCAACGGGAGGACGGTGGGAGACGAACTGGCCCAGGTCCTGTCGTCATATAATAAGACCCTGGCAGACCTTGCTAACTTGACAGTCTCAGGCGGGATATAAGACTGCATGGGGAAGGGGATAAGGTGGGAAAACTATTGGCCTGGCTAAAGGACAGGGAGTGCCCATGTTGTATTATTACCCAAATCAGGATTAGAACGGGGGAAACAGTAGGTGCCCAAGATCAGATCAATAAGGCATTCCTGGAATTTTACAGGGAGTTGTACACGAGTGAAGGGGCGTATGTGGAGGAAGACGCGGATGAGCTGCTCCGCACGGTTCAATTACCAAGGTTAGGGGTGGATCGGAGGGAAAAATTGGAGGGTCTGATAGAGGAGGGAGATATCCGATGGGCAGTGCGTTCAATGAAGAAGGGTACAGCGCCTGGTAGCGATGGGATCCCCTTAGAATTTTACTCTGGATACATAGACCTCTTAGTCCCATGGCTCAAGAAGGTGTATGCTGACGGTTTTGAATGTGGTAGCCTCCTGGACTCAATGAGGGAGGCAATCATAACGGTCCTACTGAAGGAAGGGAAGGATTGTATGTCGTATTACCCCATCTCCCTGTTGAATATCGATGGGAAGATTCTGGGAAATATCTTGGCAAACCGGGTGGCAGAAGTGGCCCCGGAGCTGGTACATTGAGACCAGTGCTGGATTATTGGAGGGATGAACATGCAGTGGTCGAAGTGTATGAAAAGAAGTAGTGGAACTATGTTCTCTGCTGGCCTGCACCCACTCCCCACAAACCCCATCACCACGTCCCCTTCCACACACAATACACGCACCCTAACACTTGCACCTGCTGTTTACGGGAACGTTCAGTGTAGTGCACTGAAAGTGCACATTTCAACTTCTTCCTACACTTTTATTTTAAAACGAAACCATTCCAGAACGGTTTCTTTTTAAAATAAAAGTATAGGAGCTGTAAAAGGTAATTTAAAAAAGTAGAGGAGCACCGCTCCAACTGCTCCCGCTCACTTCGACCTCTGGGAACATGACAGGAAACATTAGCCGCTTCCATCGCGTAATGGACCAAACCAAAACCCAAAAGGGGGATATGGCGTTAGCCTCCTTCAACTCCATGAAGGTGTTTTATTCACTGGAATGGAGCAGGTTATTCCGGGTACTGGATAGGTTTGGGTTTGGCAAGAACATCTGTAAGTGGTTGGGTCTACTTTATAATAAGCCGGTAGCGGTGGTGAGGACTAATGACTTGGTGTCAGAGAGGTGGGAATTGGGCAGAGGGACAAGGCAGGGATGTGCAATCTCCCAGGTCCTATTTGCACTAGGCCTGGCCATTGGCGGGGTACTTGCGACAAGAGATGGGGGAAGCAGCGATCTTAGTGGGAGGGGTGAGACATGTTGTGACACTGTATGCTGACAATCTATTGCTGTATGTGAATAATTCCCTGCGATAATCTCCCAATGCTGCTGGAAGTGTTGAGGAATTTACAGCATCTATCAGGTTTTCGAATAAAAAAAGGAAAAGTCCCTGCTGTTTCCTCTGGAAGGATTGTGTGGTAGTAAGAGGGAGGACCTACCGGACGGGGGGATACAATGGGAGACAGTCATTTAAGTATTTTGGCATACGCATATTTCACAACATTGACGAATACAGGGAGGGCACTATCCAAAATAGGAGATTCGTTATACAGTTCTGGAAAGGATTACCCCTCTCCCTGATGGGAAGGGTGGCAATATGTAAAATGGTATACTCCAAAGATTGCTCTATTTTTTATTTTTACCAATATACAATTAATGCTAGATGGTAAAATTGGGGAGATACTGTGGCGCACAGGAGGGTATCACTGGAGACGCTACGGAGGGTGAGATCGGAAGGCTGGGTTTGCTGGATTACGAGCGGTTTTTCATAGTGGCCCAATTGCAAATGGTACTTGAATGGGGGCAGGCAAATGGGGAAGCCCAGAGAGGGCTGGTGGGAAGTTTACCGTCTCACAACAAGGGTTAGAACTTTTATGGAATCCAGTGGGGAACTAGGGGACAACAATTGTATTTGAGGCAGTTAGAGAGGTATGGAGAAAGTATGTTAAAAAAAGGAGGCCTGAGGGGCTATAGGGTGGGAGTCTACCCTGGAGTGCGGACCCGAAGGGGGCGGGGGTACAGAGACTCCCAGCGAAGGCTTGCTGTATGGTGGGGGACCTGTTTGAGGGAGGGACGCTACTGACGTTCTCAGAATGGTGCGCGAAGTATGAGCTCCCGAAGGGATTGTACTTGACATACAGTGCAGTATTTAAGAGGTTAACAGAGTTAAGGGAGGGAATACTGGAGGAACCAAAGGTCAGCCCGCTACTGCAGGTACTACTGGAACAAGCGGGGGGGAACGGGGGAAGGATTTCAAGTATTTACAAGGCCCTACCGGGGTTTGGCTGTGTTTGGCCGTCTGAGAACTGATTGCGGCAAACTGACCGAAAAAAAACAGCCCGCATGCGATCAGTTCTCAAAAGCTGAAACACACTCAAACCAACTCCCCCAACCCCAGCCCCCTTCCCCACTTACCTGATTCTTGTTGCCTGGACCACTTAAGCCCTGCGGTATCAGATCCGTCCCTCTAACAGCAGTCGGTTCCGATGCCAATTTGTCCCTTTTTCTTTTTTCCTAAATGTGTTTATTTTTTTTCCTGTCCCCCGCCTCCAATATCGAGGAAGTGGGGGACAATACACACCGATCATGGGGAGCGGTGGACACCCACGCAACCCCCGCTCCCCTTGATCGGGGTGTATTAGCCAATTTTATAAATATATTCGCCAGAATGGTACAGGCAAATGTATTCGAACAAATTTACTAATACCCTCTACAGGATGAGGAACCCAGGGGGATGGGGGGAGGGAATTGAAGTTGAAGGGAAAATGGGAGGTGGATGTTGGAATCCAGATATCTGAGAAGGAATGGACAAAGATCTGGGAGCAAGTGCAGAAGGTGTCGCAGAATGCTAGAATCCAACTGGTCCAGTTTAACCTGCTGCATAGGGTATATGTGACCCCAACTGTCAAGGAGATCCCTCCTTCTCACCTGAGTCCGTTCTTTACCGGCGTCCTTGGTTGATGCCTTCTTACGGATGGAGCGGGTTTTGAAGAAGGCGGCCCGTGTCTCTGCCGAATCCAGAATGCGTTCAGTTTTCCAGGAGGCCGAATCCAGGAATCCAGGAGGCAATGCAAGTTCGCTAGAACTCGAATCCAGGAGGTAAGATGAAGGGGGAGGACAAGGAAGGGAAAGCGGGAGTGGAAAAGGAGAAGAACCGCGTGCTACGGAGCACACGTCTGGTCGCTACTTCGTAACCCAAGAGTATGTCTATGGGGTATCTTCCCAGAGGGGAAAAGATACAAGTCACGGAACAAGATGGCGAGATTCCTTTTGATCTTAGCTAAACGTCAGATGGTGATTGCTTGGAAACATCCACAAGGGCCATCAATAACGCTATGGCAGGGGGATGCCCGCAGATGGGGGATAGCCGAACTGAGATATTACAGGCTAACAGTATTCACATAGAGTAAGAAGAGATAACAGAAGATAGGGGTCAGCTGCTGAATAACGTATCCATATCTAAAGACCTGCTACCACCATGAGCTATGGGAGTAGGAGTAGGAGGTGGGATAGCAAGATGGGGGGGGGTGCGAGAGACAGGCGGGGAGAGGTCTTGGAGTGAACCTCAATGGAAGGTATCCAAGAGCAGGGTCTGCTATTCAAGGGAAATGGGGAGAGGTTGGCGAAAGGGAAGATAGGGAGGATGTGCTACAAGGGTCATAGGGGAATCAGTCAAAGAAATTGAGAGTTAAGGGTGTTGGGAGGGGGGAAGAGGGTGGGGGAATGTTGGGATTGTTGTCTTGGTCTGTTGTTACAAATGCCAATAAAGAGTGTTTTAAAAAAAAATGTGTGTCCTTGCAACAAGCATGTTTATATCATGCAGTGGGCAGAATCAACTCTACGTTTCCCTCTTCAACCACAGAATAGACTAATACATTCATCATGGCCAATCCTGTTAATGGGTCTAAGCTTGCTTTCATTCCTTGGAGAGTCCAGTAGCAATGTCATGTATCTTAATCAGAAAGGTTAGTGGTCAAAGACACCATGCATTAGGGCTGGGTGATATGGACCAAAAGTCATATCTTGCTATTTTTGGGCTGAATAGCGATATACTATATGTATCTCGATTTTTGTTTATGTGGGTTAAAAGCTCAGTTTTAAGCCACAAATTGCATGTTAGATATCACAAAAACCTTTATTTATAAGACCTTGATCAAAATAAAGTGCAAATGCAGGGTTCATCTTCCTGTTTGAGAATAGATGTAAATAAATTATAGTATATGTAATAATGTATATATCTCGATGTTAACGATATTGTCTCATTCTATATCGATTTTGAAAATATATCGATATATCTCCAAAACTTGATATATCGCCCAGCCCTAGCATGTATGCAATGCCAGCCACTCCAACATTCAGAGAAGTTAATGATCCTCCTCGCCATCTCTCCACAGGCCTTGGGAGTTCCATGGAGCACATGAATTTGTCAGAGGATGGCACTCCAGAACTTAACATACTGCTGGTGGGGAGTGGAGACTGTCGGCATCTCCTGAAGACTATCTGCCAGGCCCATCGATGGCCACCGAGGCGGCTGAAGGCAAGGCTGCATGCACAAGCACATTCGTGCATAGGGAAACCACCCTTAATCGGTCTGCTTTTTCTGCAAAGTATTTTAACTGTAACTGAGAGATGAGCCACTATTCATAAACCTTCTTAGAACATCATTACAAGTTTGCATTATGCCCAGTTATCAGATTACCCCATGCCTTCTTGGCATATCATTGGCAGTTCCATTATGCCCAGATGGTGCACCATGGCAAATGTCCAGTACAGCCCTTACCGTTTCATGGCTAAATTTCATTATACCCACTTTGCACATAATTTCCAGTTTAGATGACACGTAATATCCGGTTTCCATTACCTTCACTTGACCCCTCCATCATTACCGGACCTTAACTGCCCTCTCTAGCAGTTTTTACCATCAATTTCCAGTTTCAGAAACAAAGCAGGCCACTTTCCCCTCACCACTATTGGTGTTCAGGACATTGGCGAAATGTGATGCCACAACCAGTGGTGGATACTTCAGTAAAGATTCTGCACCCTCCTCCCCGCCCCAAGCAGCAACTGCCTATTGGTGAGTGAGTGGGTTGGCTGGGGTGGGATGAATTACCAGACTCTGGCTGCCGTGCACAATTGCAAGCAGAGAGGTCTGGGAAAGGAATTACCCTTTGGGACCTGCTTTATGGCACATGTTCATTAGTTGTCTTTTCAGAGGGACAATCGCCCACTACGCACTCGTCTTAGGTCATCATCCTGATGTTGTTGCTGTAATGGAAAAAGTGTCTTAGTGAGCAGTGCTGAAAATGGAAAAACATTACTCTAGGAACCCCTACGCCTTGGGGAGGTGGGGCTAGGGTAATGAGGGGGTGAGAAAAGATGGGCGGGGCCCTCTGGAACCCAAGCCTGGCGAATTTGCATGAAAGCAAAGTGCATTTTGGAAGCATAAGGATACCCACAATTTTAAATGGGGAAACTTGTCTGTGACTGTGATTCGGTGAGAAACCCTTTTGTGCAGTGATGAAAGTTGAATCTGCTCTTTTTATTGGTCACAATACTCACCATAAAAAAATAGTCTGTAAATTGCATGACATATATAACAATTTGGGCATCCTTTGAATGATATTGAGGCTTAGGTCTCCAAAATCACGGGCTCCTTGTGCGTCAGAGCTCAGCTCCTGGGCCAACCACAGGCCACATAAGAGCAGTGCTCTGGCAGTACAAACGTCCCCGGAGGTCTGCTATGCCTTGTTTGGGCCCATTTCCTAAAATGTTAGTGAGGTGTAAAATGGCCTTCGTAATTTTGCATTATTCTAAAGTTTTAAGAGCTCACATAAATGGCACCTGGCAGCACATTAAGAAGGTGTTTGCACCATTGGAGCACAACATCATGTTCTGATGACAATGCTGCCATCAAAATTGAGGCACAACCCACATGCCCTGAACTGGGCAATACATCATGCAAATGTACTAATGCAATTCTCAGCCCGCCACAGAGATCAGAATTTGGCCTTGCGCAATGATGGTAGTTCCAGTAAAATGTCTAAATGTGAATGGATTTCACACTGGCTCATTGTCAGTATTTGTACCATTTAAAATCACCAGCACAGTTGCCATTGTCATGTTCTTTAATGATTATTCACAGTAGATCCATAAATACAGTGATTCAAATTACAGGGTTTTTCAATAGTGCTCAGCACGTTTCATTGTGTAAATGACTATGTTCAACAATGAGCTTTAAACCAACAACAAAAGTGTGAATTTTGAAAAGTGTGAAAAAAGCGTGAGAATTTTTATCGCATTCATCGACCTCACACAGGCCTTTGACCGAGTAGAAAGATCGAGACTCTGGTCAAAACTTGAGGCGTGGGACTGTCCATCCGCCCTGTTGGAACCAATCAAGGCCTTGTACACAGATACCAGCATGCGTATTAGCTTGGACAAAAATGGATTACTGTCAACCTTGATTTCTACATCTCGAGGTGTAAAACGGGGGTGTCCACTGGCGCCGGCACTTTTTCTGGCATTCATCGGCGACATCAAGAGTTCAGATACAGAAATAAGAGCATTCCCACCAAAACTAAGCAAAACACAGATAACAAGGCTACTCTATGCGGACAACCTAGTCCTATTGGACCATACTCCAATAGGGCTGCAACGCCAATTAACTAACCTACAAAGTTATATCCAGGAAAATAACTTAGAAATTAATTTAAAAAACCCAAAGTTTTTGACGTTCGAAGCGTCCACAAGAAAAAGAGAAAAGACACACTTTAATCTCGAAGGTACCCCAATTGAAAAAGTCCTTGACTTTAAATATCTAGGGGTCATACTGGACTCGACAAAACAGGACAAAGCGATGCAAGATGCATTAAGATCGAAAGTAAACAAAATGGCAGCGCAAGCCAGAGCCATATATAACAAATTTGGCAGATATTCAATGGTCCCAGTACGAGAATTCTACAAAAAGAAGGTGATTCCAACATTAACATACGGAGGGGATGCTAAGCAACATTTTGGAGGAAAGTCCTCACCTTGCCAATCTCCACTCCAGGTGCATCCATCCGTCGAAAACTAAGTTTGCCCTCTTTAAAAAGCGCAGAGGAGCAGTCCACATTAATATTGTACAGGAAATGTTGGATGGCCGAACCTCCGTCAATCTACAACTTAATAAATCAAGAAATGGAGAGAAACAGCAGCAAAAGGCTATTACTTTGGAAAAAAGAGAACATCAAAGTACTGGAATCAATACAGTCCGACGAAGACACACTAATCAACAACCCGAGAAAAATACTAACAAAATTAAAGGAGCTGGTTTGGATGGTTACTCTGGAAGCAGCAGAGAAAAACAAACTTACAACACATCTGCCTCCAAACACCAAGAAAGTAAACAAGCTCCAAGAATACATCAAAAAATTCCCATGTAAAAATGGGAGAGATTTGCTCTTACGCGCTCGCCTCTGCTTCCAACAAATGAGATTTTGGCTATTAGAGCTAAATTTGCATCCAACCTCTGCCGCTTCTGCAGCACAACAGAAAAAGCATCTATTCAACTTCTGCTTCTAAAATGTGGCAGTAATCAACACATAAGAGAACGATATCTAAGACACATCTTTTCGGATTTCATTATCTCAGATGAACCGACGTGTTGGGCCCGATTGATCGGAGGAGACAAGACACACTGGCAAATAGCAACTTATAAAATACTGGAAGCAGTAAACCTGCCAAGGCCATAGACGACAACAAGGGCACATTTTTAGAGAGAGTCTACGAACAGCTCACTTGTAAAAATCTATTTTTGATTAAACACAAAAGAAAAGTGTGAATAATTAAATTTTAGTACTTATTGAAAAAAGTTAAGTAACAGAAATCTGCATGCTAGAATACACTTATTTGGCTAGGAAACAAAACTCTTCTTCTTTTCTGCTCAGCGGAGCTGACCAACAGAACTTCTGCCTACACGAGCTAGGAGAAAATGCTTAGCACAAACGCAGACTCTAGTTTACATTGTGTCAGTCACGTGGTCAGTAGATTTAGAAAAAAGCCTCAGCAAGTGAAGGGCATAGAAAAAAATTATGTGAACATTAAAACATAGAAAAAATGGGCTTGTAACACAAGTGGTTGTGTAGTACTTAATTGGGGTCTGTATATAGTTTTTATTTACTTTGTGAGTGGTATTCGAGGATTGTATTGCTTGCAGTTCTGGGTGGGTTTTATAGTTACTGGTATATTCAAGACCACATGGATTGCCCAATATTTTACATCTGTAACCCAGGCCAAGGGGAGAATACAAATGTTTACACCAGTGTGTATTTAGTTTCTGACAGGGCCTCCCTTTTTCTTGTGTAGACAAATTCAGTTCTCACATTTGAATGAGAAATGTTAGTTCAATACTGGAACATCTCTTGACAAGACAAGGTATTCACTAGTAGAAGATTTGCCGACATACATTGATCGTTCCTTATTATGAATAGATCATGGTGAATTGTGCTAGTCATATCCACTATGATGTTTCTAAGTTGTAAGCATTGTTGTGGAACATTCACGTTGCCATCTACAGCATTTAACCCTCTCTCTATGATATGATCTTCTAGACCCAGCATTTCTTGGACATCATCTTTCTGGGATTGTAAAGACCTTGTCAATTCCCTTTAACACTTGTGGCTAGACTTCCGTAGCCATGCAGCGTTCTGTCTGATTGCAGTCCAATTACTAGACAAACCCCATGTGTCTATGGCATGTATGATGGAGCTCCAGGGTGTTGATAGGTCTGTAAAAGATCCCGGGGTATGCTAATGTTGGGACTGTTGGGACTCTGGGCTAGCTAGCCTTTTGGTTGTAATCCCTGAGCTTCTATCCGGGGCTACAAACAAAAGACCCGAGGCTATAGCCCCTCAGCCCACCCCTTCCGCCCCTGATAGCAATGCCTCTGATGGAGCTCACCCTTTCATGCTTAGCCATTGGCTGGCAGAGCTTCCCAATATTTTATGTGAAGTCCAGTCTCTATAAGGACCTATACTGGTTCCACATCTCTGCTTATTGCACTAATTGGACTGTATAGCCCATGATGCTAGCGTAAGACGGAAGCATATGTTATGTGACTTCTAACACAAAGTATAGCTTACTTTACATCCCATAACGTTCCTACTTGCTTCACAGTCTGTATACAAGCATATGTTTAGGTTTTATTGCTACAGGGGGGACTGAAAATGGGTAAAATTAAAAATAATGATATGAGAAAACCTGTATGCTAGGCCTAGGGTGTCACTTCCATGTGCTTGAAAAAAAATAACCTCCCTTCCCCGTGTTATGTGGAAAGGGACTGATTCTTGCCAGGAATTATACTTAACAAAATGACCATGATGAGGCATATCCTACAATTCCTCTGTCACCATCAGTATGTATCAAAATGACTTGAGGCAATGTCTCAGGGCTAGCTCGTAATTTGTTCTTGTACTTCTAAAATCGAAACACTAGAGGAAAACATTTGTGACTCATCCATCATTGACATTGTCTGGTTGCAGTGGGCCAAAAATATGTTCTCTACTTCCTTATTGAGAACTAACCCAAAGGAAGTGGGTGAATGTTTATAGTTTCCGGGGCACTATTCAGCACACCTCTCTTATGTAGTGTGTTTGGGAAGGCTGACGAGATCAACTTTACTAGACTACTAGCAAGATGTGTCGCTGCAAGATTTTCCAGCGGTTACAAATGTGTAAAAAGTCACAAGGCTCATCCACATTAAAGGAAGACTTAACAGAAAGGTCGTTGATGCCAGTGAGAGATGGAGAAAGACTGGAGGAGAGATTACCATCTGCACAGAAGGGTCAAATAGAATTGACAGAGGAGGTTGGTAAAGTTGAGAAGATGGTAAAGTTACTGGATGAAGTTGGGGAATTTGTGGAGGTTGGAGAATTTAGGGAGGAGGTGGCATTATTGTTGGAGGTGGTGGACAGAGTCAAGGGGATGGCCATGTGGTTGTTAGAGAGAGTTGGAGAATTTTAAAAGGGAAGTGGGAAGATTGAGGGAGGGGTTGGAAAACTCCAGAAAGGAGTCATGTGACATCAGGACATTTAACAAAGGTGGACTTCTCACAGGGCGGGGAAGTTGAAGGAACCACAGAGGAGATGTAATAATCTTGGAGGAGGGGAAGTCATGAGTTGGTGCAAATAGTGAAAAAGAGGGCTGGGTTAAGGGGAAATCTCCTATCTGAAAATGATGAGCCTACAATGTAAAGTGGTCTTATAAAGCGCCCTTCTGACAATAATGTTGGTCTTGATATTCATGGCTCTGTAAGAAAGGAAGGCAGGGTGGGTGTGTTAATTGGATAGCTGGAAGACAGATGCTGAAACATTTGGTGTTGATCGATGAAGGTCGGAAGTACCCATTTACCTGTGTGCCAATATGAGAATCTCTTTGTGATTGGCTTCCATATGGGCAGCCCCCGGATTGTGGAGTACAAAAATTAACAGCATGGTTGTTGATAGAAAATGGATAGGGTCTGGATAGGTTAACAGGATACACAGATCTGGATGTCGCCTGAAGGAGTGTAAGAATGCAAGATTTTCAGTAGTGAGGAGTTGGTTTAGGAACTGGATAGGGAGGGGTAGGGGACTCAGGGTGTTGGTGCTTCCTGGCTCTGGGTAGATTTCACTGAGATTAAGGCACAGATCAGTGTCATGCAGCAGAGGATCAATGAATCATATTGGTTTCCCACAGATGATAGAGCCAGGAGTTTGACAAATTATTTGTCTTAAATTAGCACAGGGTTCTAATGTACAGTTTATAGTCAGTTGCTATTATCTTTCATTTCTTTCAAAGTGGTTGGTTAAAAATGCAAGTATGGAGCTGTTTAAAAAGTCAGGTAATTCACTTCCAAGTGGAGAGTTTAGGGAAGGATGTTCCACAGTTTTGTGGGCAGAACTGAAAAAGAGGATCCTCCTTGCCGCTTCTTGTTGAAGTTGGGGACTAGTACTAGTGCAGCATTGCTGGACCTAAGTGTTCTGCAGGGCGTGTAGTATTGTAACTTACTTCTGAAGGAGGAGGCACACCCTCATATGAGGTATTAACGATGGATGATGCACAATGTTTTGAAATAAACCCTTCTTTTATGGCTAGCCAGTAGACAATACGTATATAAATTGATAAAAGTAAAAAAGTAATGCTGGTGTGATATGTTCAAATCGCTTCATTCTGAAAAGTAGTCTTGCCGCTGCATTTTGAACTCTTACATTTTCTCATTAGGTAGTCTGGGAGCCTGAGTTAGAGGCTGTTTGCATAGTCTGGTTTGAATAGAACTAGGGAAATAATGGTCATGGCCCTGTGCTTGAATGTTAAGTAAGGTAAGATGCAACAAAGCATGTGAACCTGGGAGAAACTGCTTCTGATGATGGCCCTAACCTGTAGATCAAGAGTGAGGGTGTTGTCCATTGCTGTTACAAAATTCCTTACTGTGGTTGCTGGGTGTAGGCAAGGCGCCATCTCATCGGGCTATGGGATTGTGGTGGAGTGAGAACCTGGAGAATTACAGAGCATCATTTCTGTTTTTCTAGTGTTGAGTTTTAGACTCCCTGCTGTCAACCATGTGTCCACCTGTAGAAGACAGTTTTTAACATCAGGAGCATTTAGTGACGGGTGGTTCTCAAATGTGTAGATTATTTGTGTGTCATCCACATAGTTGTAGCAGTAGATGCCATATCTGTTGATGTCTAGTATGGGTGTCATGTAGAGGTGAGATTGTGGATCCTTGGGTACTCCGCAGGTAATTGGGCCAGGCCGGGAATAATAATGGGAGAATGCACAAACCTGTGGCATAGTGATATGGGCAAGACAATCTGAGGCTCTAGAGTACTTGATATATAGAGGGGACCCTAGAGTTGGCCCAGTGAACCACCCACCCAAACTCTGTTATCTCCAGGACCTCCCTTTGTCCAGTTTGTCAGACCTAGGAAGTAGACTACCCTTAATCAAGTACTCTGCCAGTGGGTACAATTGCCCAGGGACTGCCCTGCAAGCGGGTAGATTTCCCACCTCTTGAAGACTCAGTAAGAAAGAAATGTACAAGAGAGTTGGGTCCTTTCCAAGTAAATGCGCTCCATTTAATGAAATGGACAGTGACTCCAGGAAGGGAGTCAGCCTAATGCAAGATGCATTTAATTTACTTTTTGTACACCCCATTAATTATTTTGGCCTCAACCCATTCACAGTCCCAAATTAACTCATTTACACTTTGTTTGAGTCATTCTTGTTGTTGATCCCAGTGGCCCTGCTGACGGTGTCTACATTAATGATAATAAGGCAGAACCCAATGAAGGGGTTTATCATGTGATTGCCAAGAGCATGCCCTGTGTGATTGTTCAGTGGAGTTACTCTAATATTGGTTCATTTGAAGTAGACATATCATGGAAAGCTTGAGCATCCGATATCTGACTGATATGTCATTACAAGAGTACAGGAAAGAAAATGGGGTTGGTAGGAAGCAAAAGACTTGATCAGGTCTCTAGTAGCCAGCACAAAGTGGAAACCAAAGAGAAAGGGATTTCGAAAGTTCTGAGCAATCCTTTGTACGGAAGGATGTATAACAGTACCTTTAGTGCTAAGGAGATGGAACTAAAGCCTGGAAAGTACCCATGGTTCAGAAGTCCGAAGGAGGGTGTTGCAATTATGGTAATTGCGGCCACATGTTAGGCTACCATTCTTGTCCTGGGAAGCCGCTAGCAATTTGATATTTTAAAAGTATCTAGCGAAAATGCATAATTAGCAGGAACATGTATCACACTAATGTCTATGTAAGTAATAAAGGCACATCCTGAAATCATGCCTAGGATTCCCAACCACCCTCAAAAGTATCTTCAAAAGGAAACTTTAAACATAATTCCTGTCCATACACTTCAAGACACTGATCAAGTGCAACCTTAGTAGATGGAAGGATATCAAGGTCCAATCAGTATCTTTATGGTCATTGCTCTTGTATCCTTACAATACAAGTGGTCATTTTACCCTTGCAGAAGTTATGTCTCAGTAAAGGGGGTTGTTGTTGTCAAAGAAACCAGTCTCACTCATCAATTTTGGTTGTTGACAAACATACGCAGCTTTATTTGTTGTCTTGGAAGCCAAGGAAACCACATCCTACATCTACCAGGAACTGAACTGACTGCTTTAACATGACCAGCCCTTCAGACCCCTCACCTTTTATATGTCACTGGTCACCAAGTGGAACCAAAACCATAGAACATTCTGCAGCCTTCACTGAGCCTTCCGGAACACACATACAATCTCCCATAAAGTAAAATAGACCACTTTGTGAGTCTCATGTTCCGAAGTCCATGGAAAGTCTGGAGCCGGTGGAGAGTCAGCCATTAGACTGTCCCGTCACGTCTTCTCCTTACATGCTGTTCTGGTCTAGTTGTTTTCCTTCCCTGCACACACGGCAGCATTTAACCCTCTCACTCCGGTTCCATGTGATATTTTCGCCGGAAAATATTGTGATGCAAAAATATATATTTTTTTATGTGCGGGGGACACCCCCGCAACTCCCGCACCTAATATTTTCACCACCAAAAATATCGCCTTTGGCCGTTCCCGACGACCATATGTACGGCGATATTTTTGCTGGCGAAAATATTACCTGATACCCTCACTCCACCCCCACATTGAGTTGCAACGTCTCCACTTTAGTTCTGACACTGTTGTTTTTTTTCTTCCTCGTTTCTTCTTCTGTCATCAGCCGCTTTGTATCCTGCTGCTTTCATGCTTCGGTCTGTTCTCTCCTGCTGTATCTTTCCCGTGGGACTTACGCTGCCTTTGGGCTCCTGCTGCCTCTTCCTTGCTGGGACTTCTGCTGCCTTTGGGGGCATGTCTTGCCTTCTTGCTACATTTTTTCCCGTTCTGGTTCTTGCTGGTTTGCTGACTTTTTGCCGCTCTGTTCCTGCTAGCTTGTCCTCCCTCCATATTCCATTGTGTTTTTCTCTCTGTGGTTGGATTCCGGCTTCATCCTGCTCTTCACTACTCAGTCATCTTCCCTTTCCTCCTTACCTGGGTATGTGTATTGCTCCTCCTGAGTTCCTGTTTATATTCTGAACCCACTGCTGCGCATCCAGTTGGAATTGGACTACATTCTCACTGTCCTGGGACAATAGCCTTGACACACCACAGATTGTTTTTTTATGCCTACGGCTTTTTCCCCAACCTTGGGCTGTTCCGGAGCTTTAGCCCTTCTTTCCACCGGATCCCATTCCTAGGAAATTGTGACGACCTCCAGGAACAGACCCTATCTCTTCAAGAAGAAAGGGACTTCTCTGCGAGACTGCAAAGACCAGGATCCTGACGATTCCAGACAGTTTCACGTAACCTCATCCTCGGGTTAGAGTGAAGGGGATTCAGAGCCAAACCTGACAGTTTGCAACGCCCTAAAGAAATGGCTACCACTGAGCAACTTCAGGAGTTGTTATCAGCAGTACCGGGCTAATCCATGGAAGACTGAGAACACAGTCTCATGCAACTTGATAGCTGCCTGAGATACCCGTCATACTGTCCCGGGAGGATAGCTCTGCGGCAACGTGTTCGCCTTGGAAGCAAGTCGACACGAAGCAACATAGGTTCGATCCCCGGGTCCGTGCTTAGAAACCCCTGGGTATCTAAGCGTGTGATAAATACGCAACTAAGAAAAAATATATTTTTTTAAAAAACAATTACGCAACTAAAAAACAAACAATTCCTGTAACAGCGCCTAGATGCCCGTGGGCTGTGTGAGCCCTTTAATAATGCAAAATAAATAAAAATAAATACTGATCTAACCCCAGTGGGTATTGCCTCTGGAAAGTTTGAAGGAGCTCCCAAGAAGGAATTCCTAGATGCTTGTGTCGTCTACTTCACTTTCAGACCAACTGCGTATGCCACAGATAGATCTAGAGTGGGGATTCATAATTTCCAATATGGTAGGCAATGCCCTAGTGTGGGCAACTCCCCTAGTTGCCTCGGCTAACCCAGTGTTACAAGATTGTAATGCCTTTGTTTCATTACTACAACAGACTTTTGAGAGACCTGAGTTGGTCTTCACTGCAGGAGAATCTCTCCTGGATTTTAAAGAAGGATCAATGGATTTGATGTCTTATGTTTAAACGTCTTGCTAGTGAGGCCAGGTGGCAGGAATCTGTTCAGTTTACGGTATTCCGTAGGGGCCTACATGAAGAACTCCAAGACGAGTTGGCCCGTACTGCCCAACCAAATTCTCTCAGAGTTATTTTCTCTTGCTCTGCAAATAGATTATCGTCTGGCTGAGTGAAGAGCTGAGAAGAGGCCGATCTTCCAGTAACTCTTCATTTGTTTCTACCCTCAAACCACTCCACTTCCTAATCAAGGAGGCTAAGAACTCATGGAAGACGGGTTGGCCAGGGGACCCTTGACACCCACAGAAAGGACGAGGAGGAGGACACTGTGCTTCCGAAGGACACCTTCTACGTGATTGCCCCGAAGTTCCTCCACACAAACCGGGAAGCTCGAGACCCCAGTCCTAGGGGGGACCACTAACTGGGCAAGAGAAATGAGGAGGTGTTGGATAACCGTTTAATGGTGATTAGAACTACACTTCATTGGAGTGACCAGGAAAGAAGCAAAGTTTTGGCCTTGATTGACAGCGGGCTGCAGGTAACTTTCTAGATATTCACTGGGCGAAGAAGGAGGGCATTCCCTTACTCTACAGACCAGAAGAACAATCCGTTGAAGGGGTCGACGGTCATCCTCTGATTTCAGGCTCCAAAGTACATATCTCAGAACCCCTACAGGTTACCATATTTGACCGTAAGGAGAAGATATCCTTTGATGTCATTTGCGCTGCACATTTTCCCATTATACGGGGAATTCCATGGCTACGGCTTCACAATCCCCTCATAGACTGGTCCCTTAATACCGTTTTGTTTCACTCAAGTTTTTGTGTATCAGAATGCCTACCATGGCAGAGAAGAACCAACTATCTCCTACCTACGCTTCTCAGCCTGTAGTCGGAGTCAACTGTATCCTGCCGCCATATCAGGAGTTTACGGATGTTTTTGAGGATGTAGTACCCAAGGAGCTGCCTCCCCACAGACCGGAGGACTGTGCCATAGAACTGTTACCAGAAGCCTTAGTTCATTTTGGTCAGATGTATTCTTTGACTATTCCTGAGAAGGATGCCTTGAGAAAATATCTCGACGACAACCTAAGGAACGGACTCCTACACTCTTCCAGATCATAGGCGGGGACTTCTTTATTTTTCATTCCTAAAAGACACACCAAGGAACTCCAACCCTGCATTGACGTCTGAGGGCCAAATATGGTTACCATCCGGGATCACTACCCAATGCCGTTAATTAAGGACATAATTGAAGCAGTACAGGGGGCTGTGGTGTTTAGCAGTTGGATCTCAGGGGAGCCTACCATTTGTTGAGGATCAAATCCGGCAATGAGTGGAAGACGGCTTTTCGCATTCCGTTTGGACTATATGAGTACAGTGTAATGCCCTTTGGACTCGTCAATGCCCCAGACATCTTCCAATGATTCATGGACTGCCTATTCGCCGACCTTCTCTATCTGTTGGTGATAGTATATCTCAATGATAAATTGGTCTTTTCTCTGACCCTTAACAACAAGAACAAGTCTCCGAAGTGTTAGACAGACTACGGAACAATCAGTTGTTTCCTGACCCCGAGAAGTGTTTGTTCGGGGGTTACTACGGTACCCTACTTAGAATTTATACTTTCAAAGGCATGGAGATGGACCCTAGAAAGGTATCTTCCATAATAAAATGGCCTTCCCCATCATCGGTTAAGGACATTTAGAGATTTTTAGGTCTAGCCAACTTTTACCGCACATTTACACCTAATTTCTCTAAATTGATGTTACCCCTTACAGCTTTACTTAAGAAGAATGTACAGTTTGTATGGGACTTGGATACTGAAGTACCTTTTCAACAACTCAAGAACATGTTCTGCTCTGCTCCCATCCTCAAGCAACCAAATCAACAAGAGCCATTTAGCATGGAAACTGATACCTCAGCTGCCGCTGTAGGCGCAGTATTAAAGCAGGTGGAAGACTGCGTTGAACACCCGAAGCATACGATTCCAAAACCCTGAACCCCAGTGAGCTGAACTACTCTGTCATAGAAAAGGAGTTGTTCGAAATTAAACAACCATGTCTAGAATGGAGACATTTACTCCAAGGCTTCTTACTCCCTTTTGAGATCAGAACCAATCACAGTAATCTTAAGGTTCTACGACAAATGGACTGCTATAATGCATGCCAAGCCAGAAGAGTCATTTATCCCAATATTATTTTTTCATCACTTATATCTCAGGAAGACAAAACATTGTTGTGGACAGTTTATCCTGCAGCTCACTTGTTAGTCAAGACACACCCTTCAGGAGAGAACCCATGTTCAAGGAAGATAGGTTTATATGTGTGATTTCTTCTTTTCTACAAGATGTAAAGGATGCCACCTTGAGCAAACCATTGCCGCTTCCATTGCGGTTCTACTCCAGGCTGAAGAGGAAGGAAGGTCTCTTATTTTTCAACAACAGTCTGTGGATTTCCAATCCTATACTACAGCTTTGGATACTTAACTGGGGACATGATTCCCTTTTAGCTGTTCATAAAGGGATCAATGCTACCATTGATCTTATCGCTCGATCATTTTTGTGGCCAACGATTAGTGGTATATTAAGCGTTATGTGCAATCCTGTTCTGTTTACTCTAGGAGTAAGCATTCCACTGAAAGACCCATTGGGTTCCTGGAACAACCCATTTTGCCCTCACAACCATGGACCCATATTTCCACTTACTTTGTGGTTGATCTCCCTCCTTCTTAAGGTTGTTCTGGCATAATGGTAGCCATAGATAGCTATAGTAAGGTTGCTCACTATTCACCACAAGGAGGGATTCCCTCTGCTCCTGAAATGGTACGTCTTTCTCAAAGACATATTTAGGTTACATGGCCTGCTAGTATCCATCATTTCCGATAGATGTTCACAGTACACTTCCCACGTCTGGAAAACCTTATGTAATCTCTTAGGTATAGAATGAGCCCTCTCCTCTGGTTACCATCCCCAATCCAATGGTCAGACCAAACGCATTAATGGAACTACGGAACAAAATCTCAGTTGCTTTACAAACTTTGAACAGGAAAATTGATTGAATCTTCTACCCACTGCGGAATTTGCATACAATAATGCCACCCATTCTGCCATAAAGATATCTCCTTTTTTTGCCTTTATGGGAGGCACCCCAAGACCTTCCCATCTCTGTCTGTTCCATCTTCCAATATTCCATCCATTGATGTTCTCCTTCATTCTATCATGTCAGCACAAAAGGAAGCACACAATAACATAGAAAAAGCAGAGCCAGGAATAAGCAACTTGCTGATGTACATCGGGGAACTGTTCCTGAGTGGAAGGAAGGGTCACAAGTTTGGTTGTCTACTAAATACTTACCAAAATGGGTTCACCCCTCCAAGTTGTCACCTAAGGTTATCTGACTTTTTTTCCATCACTGCCCAGATTAACTTTGTGGCCTTCAGGCTCAAACTTCCCCAGACACTTCAGCGCATTTGCTAAAGACCGTTAGATACCTTCCACAGGAGGAAGCCCAAGAAAGATGAATTTCTAGATCAATCCTCTGAAGTGTATGAGGTGGAGAAAATCCTAGATTCCAGATACCGGAGAGGAAGAATCCAATATCTTATCCGGCGGAAGGGTTACTCTTCTCTAGAGGATTCCTGGGAACCTTTAACCAACCTCAAGGCCCCCTGTCTCATGCGCTACTTCCATAAACTACACCGTGATAAACTGGGGGTATGTAATCGTAAGAAGGGGCATACTGTCATGTTCCGACGTCCATGGAAACTTTGGGGCCTGTGGAGAGTCAGCCATTATACTGTCCCGTCATGCTTTTTCCTAACGTGCTGTTCCGGTCTAGGTGTTTTCCTTCCCTGTTTACAAAGTAGCATTTAACCCGCTCACTCCACCCCCCACATTGTGTTGCAACTTCTCTGATTTAGTTCCAATGTTGTTGTTTTTCTTTTGAATTTCTTCTTCTGCCATCGGCCGCTTTGTATCCTGCTGCTTTCAGGCTTTGGTCTTTTCTCTCCTGCTGCATCTTTCCACTGGGGACTTCTGCTGCCTTTGGGTTCCTGCTGCCTTTTGCTTGCTGGAACTTCTGCTGCCTTTGGAGGCCTGTCTGCCTTCTTGCTACCTTTTTTCCCATTCTGGTTCTTGCTGGCTTGCTGCCTTTTAGCCGCTCTGTTCCTGCTAGCTTGCCTCGCTGTCCTCCCTCCATATTCCGTTGTGTTTTTCCTCTGTAATTGGATTCCGGCTTCATCCTATTCTTCACTGCTCAGTCATCTTCCCATTCCTCCTTACCCCTTGGTATGTTTATTGCTCCTCCTGAGTTCTCCGCTATATTCTGATCCTATTGCTGCGCTTCCAGTTGGAATTGGACTACATTCTCACTATCCTGGGACAATATCCTCGACACACCACAGATTGTTTATTTTTTTTTATGCCTAAGGCTTTTTCCCCAACCTTGGGCTGTTCCGGAGGTTTAGCTCTACTTTCCACCAGATCCCATTCCTAGGAAATTGTAGCGACCTCCAGGGACAGACCCTATCTCTTCAAGAAGAAAGGGACTTCTCAGTGAGACTCCAAGCACCAGGATCCTGAAGATTCCTGACAGACTGACGTAACTTCAGCCTCAGGTGAGAGTGAGGGGGATTTTGGGACAGTGAGCCCCCAACCTTCCGGTCCTGCAGGAATTGAAGATGAGCGCACTAACCCCACCCCCACCCCAACCGTCTGGCCAGAGGCTGTCAATAAGCACTTATGACTTAACAGCTCAGCGGGGAAAGGGGAATCGGATAACAAAACAAACTGCTAAAACTCTGCTTCAACCCTAAGCCTCTTCTCTTAGCTCTTGCAATCTCTGTATAAATGCTTTTCTCCTTCTAACAGAATCTACAAATAAACACACTACTGTCTACTGCTGACTTTTAAGATTCTCTCTTCTCTTGTACTTGCTGCTCCCACTTACATTGCATGACTGCCTTTCTAACTCTTTGGAAAACAGCTCTTGAAAGTCCTAAAAAAAGCCTTCTTTAAAAAGTAAGTACCTCTTCATTGTTTGTTGGTCTGTTGACCTGACTGTGGAACTAAACCTTGTATTAGAATTCTCTTGTCTCTTGATCTAGTCTTCCTTTAATTTTTGCTTAGTTTCTTCTATCTTGACATTTCCTGCTTTCTTTGACTTATTTTGCTAACTGTCTCTTTTTCCCTTCTTTTAAGTGTCCAACTGTAACAACATTAACAAGTGTGCTGAACTCTTATCTCTTGCTTTTAACACTTCTGCTGCATTTGCTCTATATTAAATGATGCACACACAGTTGCTCTTGCACTCTGCTTTTGAGTGTTTTTTTATTTTAAATTGACTCTGTCCGCGGAGTACGTGCTTTATTCACTGCTTCTGCCACAGCGTTGCAAAATGTTGGTGTGGTACTGTCAGTGTCTGGGGAGTGAAGTGAGTCGCTCTCTCTGCTCTGAAACCGACGAGTTGTTGCTGTCTGCCAGGCCGCTTCGGCTGGTTCCTAGACAAAGTGTGCACTCCTCCTGGAAAACACGATGCCTCGCATGTAACACACACATCGCAGGGTTCTTTTCTCTAACTCATGCCGCTCAAGGTGATTACTCAGAAAAAAGAAAACGAACACAGTTAAAAACACATGCAAAAAAAATGTGACTGTGTGATCTGCTTCAATTGACGATTTACATTAAACTATTCTTTTTTTGAACTAAGAACTCTCTGTAAAAGTCTTTGGAAATCCAATAACTATGTTTTTTATGTTGCAAGTTTAACAAATCAAAAGGAAAAAATGACATGACAATTTTCAGACACTTATTTACAAGACCAGAGTTAAGTAAGACTACTGTGGCACTTAGCTTATGCTTCAGCTCTGGTTTTCTTTCGTCTTTAAAGGGACCTCTTGATGCTGTGACCTGCTTTGTTGAAATCTATCCATGAAAGGCAGTTCATAACCTTGGTGAAGGTTCCAAGTAGAGACTCAAATGCCCATCATTTAATCATTCCTGAGAAGTAACTTCACCATTTTGGAATAGGATAATCTCACTCCCCTGTATAGTCTGTTAAAACAATTAGTACATAAGCTAGAAACACTACCACCCACTGAGGCGTATTGAATCAGTCTACCCCTGACTCTAAGCCTGCAAGATCTGATGCACTTCTGATGTGTCAGATGACAACATATGCCTTATGAGGGGCGTGGACACCTGCTCACCCCTGCCTCCATTGACGACTTCCACCTGTTTATCAGCAAGCCCATTTTTGCAATCTGCTCTTGTTAGTTCAGACTATCGCACAAGTGCCGCTAACTTTGCCACTCTTTCCTGCCGAGCAGCACTTCACAGAGCGCATGCGCAAAAATGCTCATGGAAAGCACAAGTAGTGGCAAAGTCGATGAACATCAGGGAATGCCTAAAAGTCTGCTAGATTATCTGTGACACAATAGGGGGTGTGGGCAACTTGTTTTTGTTGATGAGTATTATCCATGATGTCTTGTTTCCTTTCTTTATTTTATTCCTCATAGTTCTCCCACATGGCCCAAAGAAACAGTGAAGTAGTTGCTGACCTCTTGTTAAGTGCTCATAGGAAATGCTATGTCTGATGCTGCATTGTCATTAGTATCTATCATGTACCAAGGTAAGGTCCCTGAGAACGTAAAAGGTGAGAAACTACTGCCAGCCTGCAGTGAGTACTCCTGCTCCAGTGGACCCAGATTTGCCTGTCACAGTAGTATAATAGCCTGAACTAGATTGAGCCAGAGGACCTGAGCTCTAGCCTGGAGATAATGACTGGACTACAGTGCAGAGCAAGTAAACTCAGACAGGCAACTGTCAAGCACAGAGTTTGTACTAAGTGGAGGGTCTCTACAAGACACAGCAGCCAGAGCAGAGGAAAGATTCCTTGAACTTTTTAAACTGTACTTGGAGAATGGTCTGCCTTACAGTAACCCTGGAGACCCCTGCTTTGGGCTATTGTATGTTTTGTAGTGCTACATGCATTTCCTATTGAACTTGGCTCATGAGATTCCCATGGCAGGACACCTTGGTGTCAATGCCCAGATGTGTGTTAACGTCAATAGACGTAGTAGTTGGGGGAGGAGGGGGGGTTCTATTGTGCTATTGAGCAGCTGAGTGATGAGCACTGCCTGCTCCATCACGTCCTAATTTATCCTGAAATCAAGATCCTTTTACACCACTGAATCCCGTTCATCCTGGCCCTGGGTGACCAGCAGTACGAACCCTAGGCGCCCGCTGTTATTCCGGCATATATCGGTGCCTGCAATCCGGAGAATGGGGAGCGGTGCTGGTGCACTCAGAGGCCCGAGCGCCCTCTTGGGGGAAGGATTGCTCCAACTGCCTCCTGCAGTCCAACAGAGACCTGCCGACTATGAAGCACAAATCACTGCTAGGTCTGTAGTAGGAACACTAACGGGCGACCGTTGCCAGAGAGCGGCAGACCCTAGGGGCTGAGGCCAGCGATGTATGAGTAGCAGACCCGCTCAGAACGAACAGCAGGAGACGGATGAGACCCTGTCGGCAATTGTTAGCAGCAAATACTGTGCAGTAGGACACACACTGGTAATAACACCAAGGGCACTTACGGTCTAATGGAGATTGTCGTGTGCTCCAACAACAGGTAGTGTGCATGCTGGGGCAACTAAGTGCAAGAGGACGCACCTTTCTGCTGGCATCGGCCTCATGGGCGGCCTGAGGCTCCCCTCTCTCGGGGTACGGTGCTCCACCGACCTTCCCTACCGTGCTAACATAAGCAGAGACACACTCCTGATCCAGTAAATAACATGATAAGTTCTATTGCCACACATTGGGGCTGGAAGAGAGGGACACCATTCAAACCCATCCTGAGCGTGGCAGCCATCCTTTGATCTGGAAACCACCAATGTGACTGAGGGAAAACAGAAACCTCCTTCACTGCGCAGCAGCACCTGGTTCTGCAACGACCGGTAACCCGTTTTCTTTTTTTGTTTTTGTTGGGGATTCTCCTCCAGGGTAGTGGCCTGGCATTACCCTCACTTTTATCAGTGGCTTCCCACAAGAGGAGCGCTTCACCGAAATGGGGGTCTCCACTCCTGACTGTAAACCCTCACGAATATGGTTAAAGATAAGTTCTGAAAAACAAGTTCTCAGAACAAGATGGACCAGTACACAATAAGCAATCCACCCGTCTCTAAACCCCTGACGCCTGCAGATACAGCTTCAAATGCAGATCCAGGAGGGTGCTCCCTCTCTCTCAAATATGTGCTGAGTGCCATAGCGGAGTCCAGGACCTCAATGGAAGGGAAGATAGACAGGCTCTCATCGGGAATGTCCCTATTCAGAGGCCATAATCAAGACAAAAGAAAACCAGCTTTCATCAATCTCACAGCAACACAAGCGTTGGAGAACAGAGCGGAAAAGAACAAGGGTCGAACCAGACACAACAACCTCTGCATTCTGAGGCTCCCTAAAAAGAAAGAAGGGCCCAGTATGGAACTCTTTCTTGAACAATGATTTGCAGACCTGATGGCACCTAAGAAACTCTCAACCTTTTTCTCAATAGAGGGAGCTCACCGGATCAATGCAGGTCGACCCACACCGGGAACACCCCAGCACACAGTAATAGCCAAACTGTTGAATTACTGGACAGGGATGCTTAACTACAAATAGCGCATGCTACATGTCAGATCACTTATAATGGGTGCAGGATCGCCTTTTATACAGACTATACTAGAGAGGTGCAGAAAGCCAGACAATCCTTTGGCTTGATCAAGAAGGAACTGCATTTACAATGCATCAAATACACTCTCTTCTTCCCAGCATAACTCAAGGTACACTTCAAGGGGACCAGCCATCTTTTCAATAACCCTTGTGAGGTTGGAACTGGTTGAAACACACGTTGACTCAACTCCGGCTACCAAACCGCATACTGACCATATGCAACCATCAAAAGAGCGCAAAACGTCTCCACGCCTGGGCGAACTTCAACCCTTGTACTCGCCTGGCACTGCTGAGAAGACAAAACTATTGTCAAATATGGGTTGACCAACAAGGACCCACTTTTGTCTCACTTCCTGTTTTAAAATAGAGACAAGGTTATACATTTGTGGTACAAAACATGAAGGTCGTCCCGACTGATCAGCGTGACAGAAGATGCGATCATCCCTACGCCGGCTGCTTCTCCATAACCACAGCAGTTGGCTGCAACTTAGTTTGCTTTGACATGTTTATCAAATCTTTCAGACGACAGGTGCTTCAGGGTTGAATTACAGGCAGGGGGGGGTCGGGGAGGTTTTCAAGTGAACTGTTGTTGATCGGGTAACTTGTACGGGTACTACACGGGTAACAAAGGTTTTTCCTTCTGGGCGAAGACAGCTGAAGTAGGTTCTATAGGTGCAAAACGCTTAATCCACACACATGGGGACTGCAGACCCTGACAGACTGGTTTTCTTCCTGACCTGGAATGTGAATGGGCTGGGTTCCAGTATTACAAGATGGCTGGAGTTACAATTTCTCAACTGACACTCGCCAGATGTAGATCTCCTCACCAAATCTAATTTGGCTGGTTCGGAATGCAGATTCTTTGAGATCTAATTATAAAACTGCAGTCCAATGCCAGATTCTTTAGAGGTGCATGGAGTACCTTAATTCTGGTCCACAAAAGGCTAACCCTCAGGCTCCATACAGTGAAAAAAGACCCACGGGGGAATTGTTTGTGTTACAGGGGGAATTATGGGGCACCAAATGGGGTATTATGGCTGTCTAAGCACCCCCTAATTTAACACTCGACCTACTGGACGACCTTCAATTAGTACTCACAAGTTACCAGGCAGACACATGGGTCCTCGTGGGGATTTGTCAGGTCCTGTCTTCCACAGGAGCTGGAGAACCCCACAGACCCACAAAGGCACCACGCTCTCCACTAGATTAAAATAGCAGAGTCTCGGACACACCCCTGAGGGAAAGGGGAATGGAACAAAACAACAAACATAGTTTCCGATTCTTCAACTCAGGTGGGCCAGAAATGAGAACATAATGAGCTGCAACCTCCCTGTCAACTCCTAGTCCCCTCCCCAAACCCATATCTATGTTGCCTGTATCTGTGAACCCTCTGCCAAGAGCCCAGAGGGAAATAAGAATGTATGCTGCTGTTAGGCTCTTGGTAAATTGGGTCTCTTTGATCTATTGGCTTGACTCTTTGTGCAGACCCTGAACCTCAATTTTAATCTTACTTTATCTTCCTCTTCTTTTATTTTAAAATGTTCCTTATTCTTTAATCCAAACTTCAAGTTACTAAAATGAACCTATTTAGTTCTAAACTAACTGTATTCATTCTCTCTGCTTTAAGCTACCAGCGCCTATACTAGTATTAGGTTTAGCTACAGAAATAAATAAAAAACAACTGCCAAGTAACTTTGCTGCAAAGGTCTCTTGTTTTCCCTTGAACTTGGTTCAGGGATAGAGTCACCATGAACTTTGCCCAAGTGCTGACTCAGACTCACTCCCGACGTGCATGCGCTCCTGCGCCTCAGTACTTTCTCCATACAATGAAGAGCACTGTGCTACCTGGGCACACGAATCCAGTAAAGCCGACCATCAGAACCTCCAGGATTCCCCTGCTGATTCGGCAAACTCCAGGAATCCCAACACGCCCACAACATAACATACCTTTTCAGTGGCACTCTGGTTTTCGAATGCGTGGAGAACTCTGCACACTCTAGATCAGGGTTTCTCGTTCCTCTAGGGGGCACATCCCTCCATGTCCAGGATGAATTCTTTTCTCATTCCCAAACACAACATAGATAGACTTACCTCAGCTAAATGATTAGTCAGAGGAATATCAGACTACTCCCAGCTTAACATGTAACTCAAAAGTGGTAGAATAAGACCCACACGATGTGGCAGTTGAGTAGTTATCTCAGCTTCCCAGAATTTGTAAAAGGAATAACCTACAAGACAACCAAATATTTTGCTCTTAATGAGGGGTCAGTGAGCAGTCCAGTAACTCTGTAGGAGGGTTATAAACCTGTACTGGGGGGATGGGGAGAGAAATTATTTCATTGATAGCAGCAAAAAAGAAAACTCGGGCACAAGCGATACAGAGGCAGAACTTATCATTTCAGCCGAGGAAGACTTCCTTGAAACAGAGTCCCCATCATTGAATGACGCAATTCTGGGGGACCAAGAGGCACTTTAGAATGCCTCCTTAAACACTGAGAAACAAGCACACTGGGTTAAGGGCAGCCACATGAAACACTTGTGTATAGGCACGTTATAAATGCCATATCATATCACATTTATGAGTTGAGTGACCAATCTGGCAAGATGCTTGCATGGTTGGAAAGAAGAGATGAAGGAAACGGGCATATGAGAGAAATAGTAAACAGCAAGGGAAACACAATCACTGACGACGTAGGCATTGTAAGAAACATTTCCTGCATATTATGAGGAACTTTATCGAGCCCTGCATGATCTGCGCTCGTCTGTGAGATTAAATGTTCTGAACAATGTTGATCTCCCACATCTGATGAACAAACAACGGCTAGATCTGGATGCTGAAATAAGTGAAGAGGAGATTGCCACTGCCATCTTTCATCTCCAATCAGGAGAAACACTGGGGCCGAATGGATTCCTGATAGAAACCTGGAAAAGCTTAATGATCTTACGATCGCCCCACTGCATAGCTTCTTCTCTTTTAGCAGAGAGAGCAGAATTCTCCCCCCAGAGCTTAGAAAGGCTTGTATTGTGGTCATTCCCAAAACAGGCAAGCCACCTGAAATCTGTACTTCAAACATACCTATCTTTCCTATTAATGGAGAGGTCAAAATTCTGATGAGGGTGATTGCTAACCACCTCATTGTGGTTATTTCTTCCCTAATCCACCCAGATCAATGCACGCTTACGCTGGACAAATCCATTACATCTAGCCATAAGTCAAGCCTCTGCGACTCCGGATCCACTTGCTCTTCTTTCTGTAAATATCGAAAAGGCTTTTGACTCTGTTACATGTGAATGTCTATGGGAAATCATGACACATATAGGTTTTGGGGAGAACTTTCTGAAATGGATATGCTTGCTTTACAAATCATTGACCGCAGACGTTAAGGTTAATGGGATGTTTTTAGGACATTTTGTATTGGTCATGTGACGAGGCAGAGATGTCGCCTCTCTCCCTTGCTGTTCACACTGGCTATTGAGCCTTTCGCAATTCCACTTAGGACGGAGCCAAACTCGTTAGGATTCTGATGGCCATCAGTGGGGGTGAGGGGGAGACGAGTCTCTTTGTATACAGAGGTTCTCTTGATATATATGGGAAACCCTTTGCACTCTTGTCATACAGTGACCCAGATATTAGATGATTATCAGGCATTTAGCAGACTTAGGCTAAACTGGCAAGAATCCACCTTTTTCAGATACAGGGGGAAGACAGAGCAATCACCCAGGGATGGTCATGCCAAATATCAAGAACTGGTTTTAAATACCTAGGTATCACAGAATTTAATCTGACAAATCTCCACCCAATCACAAGATGTGACTCACTGGAAATCCATTCCTCTGAATATGCTCGGGAAGGCTGATCTGTTGAAGAGGTTAACCTTGCTCAAATATCTGTACATACTTCCGAAAAGCCCTGCTTCCGATCCCCAAATCAGAATTTGACAAGGTAGACTCAGCGCTCAGTGATTTTTTGCCGGGCGGGAAACAGCCGGAAGGAAGAGGAGAAAGATTGGTACTGCGTAGCTGCCGCAGACCAAAAGATCACCCGAGCATCGTGTGCCCCACGGCAGAGCGCAGGCTGCCAGGAAAACCCAAGACCACTGCAGACCGAGAGAGAAAGTACGCGGGTGGTAGGGAAATCACTGGGGCTCCAACCAAGTGGTTAAGAGACTGGGAAAAATAACAAAGCTGTGAACATAGGGTCTGCGACCCTGACATAGAAGGAGAGAGAGGAACTTCTGCGGGTGGAAAAAGCATCCAAAGCATTCTTCATAGTCCCAATACCTGGCAGGAGAGTCAGAGTACACCAAGTGGACTGTGCATAAAAGATAGAAAGTGAAAGTCTGGGACCGGGACCCGCAACCATAGAAGTATCCACATCACCTGGCAGGAGAGTACACCAGGTGGACTGCGCACCCAAGATAGAAAGTGCAAGTCCGGGACCCGCACCCATAGAAGCATCCATATTCCTCCTCATAGTCGCAGTACCTGGCAGAGAAGGGAGCCAGGTGGGCTGTGAATTACAAGAGAGAGTAAGTGGAAGGAAAGCATTACCCCTAATGCAGAGTTGTTTACATTCATCTTTATACTCACAGTACTTGGCCAGGTGGTAAACTAGGTTGTTGGTGAAAGCAATCTAAGAAGAACCCGGGGAAGGGAGTCATTCCTCCTGGTAGTTGTAGACATTGTAAAAATAAGCCAAGAGAAGGGAGCATTCTCTTGACTCTGTGAGAAGTCTGAGAAAGACCTGGGGAAGGGAGACACTCCCCCAGGAGTTGTGAAAATTGTGGAAAAAAAGACAAGAGGCGAGAGTCATTCTCGTGGCAGAACAAAGAACCTGAGAAAGGCCATGGAAAGAAAGTTAATCATCCTGGCATTGGGAAAAACACTGAAAAAGCTGAGTAAGATTAGGGGGAGGGAGTCACCTCGCCCCCGCAACACTGTGAGGATACAAGACTTTATTTTCTATTTGCCTTGCTGGAGAGTCAATCCAAAGAAACTTTTTTGAGACTTTTTGTGTTGTGCCCTTGGAGAACACTTCCTTTTCCTACAAATGAACTTTTAGGTATCGTCCAGAAGAAGGGAACCATTCTTCTGGATCATGACAATTCCCTCTTTTTCCTTGGTTGATTTAGAGTGTAAGGGAAGGAAATAGATTTTGAAAAGACGGTGAACTATTTGGTTTTGATGGACATCCTGACAGAATCCTTAGTTTGTTTGAGGCAGGGAAACCCCTCTTAGAAATAGGAACAGGTAGGGTTTTTCCTTTTTATTTTGATCTAATAAAAGTCTGTAGCCAAAAGCATGCCACTCGTGTCTCAGTCTCCTACTTCTGCACCCTTACAGTAGCCAGCATTAACCAGTGACCAGGTGCTACCGGTATCAGGCAATCTCCCCGTATATAATGTTGCCATACATATAGTCGCCGGGAAACGGCATAGGCAACATTATATATTGGGACAATATATGGGGTAAATGGGAGCCGGGGTTGTGGGCATTTCCCCCGCTCTGTTTAAAAAAAAAAAAGAAAGAGAAATGTCAGGGGTTGCAGGGGTGTCCCCCGCATGTTCCTAATAATAATGTCTCTGCAAAAAAGGCACAGTTTTTGCATGCCCACATTTTTGCAGGGACATTATCACATGGAACTGCGCTAGCATGGCAGGACACGGAGCTAGTACATATTGTTTCCGCAAATCTAACTTTAACATAAGGTGCAAAAATGTACTTTTGTTCATTATATATGACCTCTTATGCTTTAAGTGTTGTATAGATGTGTCCTAATGTTTATTTATAGATTGTTCCAAATGCAGAGTTAAATTCGCATAGGCATGTTTGTTCTGCATCAGTTGACCTAGGGAGCAAAAAGTAGCTCCTGATTACTGTTGTTGTCAAGCTAACCAGGCTCTTTTAGGCTCCTTGCTCCCCTCAATTTCGAACCCTGGTGTTCTCCCCCAGAGGGGAAAGTCCTCGCGGAATGCATTACCACCAACGTCACATCTACATTGTATGAGGTTATCACTGCCTGTTGGGACCAGAGAGTTAGCCAGCCTTAAAGCGAGGTGGGAGATGGATATAGGCGCACTTGAAGCTGAAGAATGAATTGAGGCTTTGATGTTCCCGAGCGAGATCGGGATCTCAGCTAGGCTACGACTGATGCAGTCCAAAATATTCCACAGAGTGTACTACCCCCGCACTGCGTTATTTAAATGGGGTTGGGCTGAACATGCTAATTGTTTAAGATGGGGGGGGGCCTGAGGGAACCTTTTTTCACATATTATAGGACTGTGCCCAGGTCCGATATTTTTGGAGGCAATGTTCAGACAAACTAGACATTGTTCTCAGATCTACAATTCCAGAGGATCCAAAATTGTTTTTAATGGGAATATGGGGGGAGTCCACAATAGTTATGAAAAGTTGTTCCTATCCACCACTGTCAGTGTAATTAAGCGAATCAGGGGGCTTAGTGGGGGCGGAGCTTACATCTTCAACAAGTTTTAGAGATATATTCAGTTTGTCTAATGTACATATGTTATGTAAGCTACATGATTTTTCTAATATGTTTGTAGACCCATGAAGTGAGTTTCTTGGATCCAAAGGTAAAGAAAGAGTAACTATTAAAAGACTTTAGAGGAAAGCTAATAAAAAAAAGAAAAACTAGTTAGACAAAGGGCAGGTGGGAGGGCAGAAAAAGAGGGAGCCCTAAATCTGCTCTTCTTAAAGTGGGGAACTTTTAGTAGAAGTTTGTCCGAAGAACGGAGGGAGGGGAGTATGGGACAAAGCAGCTGGATACTAAACTAGGGGCTTGTCTGTAAATGTAATCTTGACTTGTGCAAAGTAAGGGCACAATTCTGAGTGAGAAGCTTCCCATTGGTTAATTAACCAGCAGCATTCTGAACACATTGAAGCTGATGGACTGTGCCCTGACAGAGTCCAAGTATGCAGTTTTGCTAAGGTCTGAGTGACATTGAACCAATTCTGTCATCCGTGAACAGACATATTAAGATATGGAAAGATTTGTTTGTGTGACCTAAAGCAATCCTGTCAAATGTTAACAGATTTTATGTGATATTTGCATTAATGCCTGTAGGAGACTTTCCTTTTTAGTTCCATCTTTGAACATCAGCTTTGACCCTTTCTTTTCACAAAGCAATTTACTACTGTTTCTCTGTTTCTGTTCTAGTTTTACATTGTGGAGAACAACTGTGAACTCTTGGCGCGGCAGCTGCTCTTTCTCACACTGGCACTGGAAAGCCCTCAGCAGATGGGTTTGCAAGGTAACTACTTGACTGACTCCACCACTGCCATTTCCTCACATGCACTGGCCTATTAGGACATCTTGCCATTCCCAGATAGGTTAGAATGGCTATCTTGGAACTTCACTGGAACAGTATGGATAGGGAGCACATTTTGGGAACGTTTTTAGGGCAACCATATAAAACCTGTACTCATAAAAGGAGCACACACCATACAAGAAGCAACAGTGTTTATTACAGATGGGCGAGCACAAATCAAACAGAACAGTGGACTAGAAATGATTGATGAGAGCTGACACATGGGCATACAGCAACCATTAGCTTTATTCTATAAAATACAATGATCAAGCCACTTAGAAACACTTGCAATTTAGTGTGTTAATATTTTTGATGTTTCCCAAGAATCTCATTGGCTAGGCTACGTCTTATCCTTCGTGCTGAACGTATGTTAGTGAAACATGATTGGAGCAAACAGTTTAAAAGTATCCCAACTCATCGCCTCCCTATGTGGTGCCACATCGCTTCTCACCCTTCCCAGGGACAATTTGCAATTAGTAAAATAACATTTGTGATGGCCGCCAGACCTTTACTATAGTGCCATTGGTCAGCATCATTGAGAACGTAACACACACCCAGCTTCTGATGGGAAGGAAGACATTCACACGGTACCTGCTGGATAACTGGCTTCACAAACCCTGTGGTGGATACTCTGAGGGCTGTCCACCTCCCAGGAACACATAGGCTTACCATTTGGTTGGTCCTCCCAGGAACAGCATTCCATCCAGTCTTCCTTTCCCATAGCCACCTGCCGATGGGCACTTTTGGCCATGTGAACGGTTCACTGGCTCAGATCCACTTCCCCTCTGCCCACGTGTGCCCACTGGATTGGCTTTCTTCCCTGCAGTTACATTACCCAGTGATAAGCTTAGCTGCTTCAATCTGCCTGTGACGTGCAGTTAGGGCTCTGTCTCCCTCCTCCCTGGCCCGCAGGTTATGTGTTTCAGAGCAGGGTTTCCCACACAGGGCCCAGACTGGGGGGGGACCTCCCTGCTGAATATGTTTACCAAGGATATTTTTCCCTATCTTGTGCTAATTAGGCAAAAGGTGCCTTGGGCCAATGGTACACACGATGCATCCCCCCCTGCCTTTCCCCTTGAGGTTGTCTTTTATGGTGTGACTGCAGTTTGGGTACCCGTGTTTCTCCCACCCCTCCCCCCAGAAGGTGCCCCGTCCCCCCATGCTTACTCTCGAAATGGTAGGTGTGCCCCCCCTATCTGGTGCTGAATTAGTACCTTTAATACATTCCCCCTTCGATCTCGATCGATATCTCCTTCCTCCACATTTACTCACCCTTTTCCTTGCATACCCATACCCGTGTGACCCTGCTCATGTCCGCTTCCTCTTCGTACCCTTCTAGGTATTTTACGAATACTAGTATTTTTGTTCCATCAGGTGAGCATTCGCCCCCAAAAGGCCTTGTTGTTTTCTAAGTCTTGTAAAAATGAACTCTACATCATACTCACTCTCATGTATACATGGATGTTCCTCACCCATCACTTTACCAAGCTCAATTTTATTCATTGAACTTATGTAGCGGGCTTTACGCTGGTGGCAGTTGCACCAGCCGATGACCCACCGGTCGATGCAGACGGTGATGAGCATCATGACGAGCATAGGGACAGTTATTTTGAACCTTGCTGTTAGCCAATCTGGGACCCAGGCAAGTAATGTGTCCAGCCAGGTGCTTGACGTGACGTCTTGTGTCTCTTTCATCATTCTTTCATGTATTGTTCATATCGGCTCAACAGCCTTTGTGAGTGTTCCATTGACTGCATCATTGGTGGGTATCGCTGTGCAACTTGTGCTTCTTATCTTGTGACCCACACCACCTTGCATAGCAGTCATAAGGTCCAATATGTAGATGTTCTGGAGGGCCATCATAGGCAATGCTCTGAGCTCTTCTCGCACAGCATTCAATCCTTTTTTTGTTGCGTTATCCAATTGGAGCAGCTCGTAACACGGAATGTGCATCCATTTCACAAGAAGCAGGAGAGAGGTGAAAAATACGGGCGCTTGGCTAAACAATTTCAAATGGGGCAGAATAGCGTCTAAGCTCTGGGTGGATTCTTTCGATATATAGTTACTCAATCTCTTCCTCCTTTTCATCTTTGGTTGTTCTCCTCATCTCTCTGCTGGCCCTCCATTTCTGTGTTGATAGCTTGTCATCAAATCTGCATGGGGCACCACCATGGTAGGACTGTGGAGGATAACCAATGTGCATACTCCTCCCCAATCTGGTGGTAGCTGGGCATAAGCTCTTGTTCCGCAGACCCACCAGACATCCATAACTGCCGCTCCCCTTTCTGCAACTCTACAATGCTCATCCTCCTCTTGCAGCCGGAGTTTATCCCCTAGCGCCACAGTCCCATTTGCTCTAAAACGCAAAGAATACTGTATGAGCGGTTTTATGTACACTGGGTGATGTTTTTCATCTATCCATGTTAAGGCATGCATTTTTTCATCCCATATCTATTTTCTTCCCCACCCTTTCTTCAAATCCCACCAGCCCTTCGGCGCGATATTGTAACATCCCTCTTTCTCATTTTCCATTGTGTTACACCAAACCGTTTATTCGCATTAAGGGTCTGGTGTGGCACCAGGGTATATCGTGTCCTGCCAAATTCTTACAGAATATTTTCTTGTGGGCAGCGACCACCAGCTTTCCCTTCTGCACCCCTTCTGTGTTATATTCTAGTATCATGTGCGTGGTCGTTTTTTTCCTGGGCCGGGCTTTCTAGTTCCATATAGTTGTCTTCATATACCTCCTCCCCCTCATCTATCCATTTCACGGTGTGCTCCTGGAACATCCCCCTTGTTTTGGACAAAGACATATGCATCAGACACCCTCCTTCCTCTACTGCCACCTCTCGTGGCAGAAATTATTTCGGGGGCCCTGCAAGGTGTAGGGTGAATGAGCATGCATAGCATGTGCCATTGGTGTTTCCTCGCCCCACCCTCTTCATTTCCTTTCACCACATGTTTTCAGATGCTAGGTCCCGTCGCTCCCCCCAATAGCATTGTAAAATTATTCAATACTAGATATACTTTTTTTTATTGCATGTCTCCCTTTTAACATCAGCAGGCGTGCTCATACTACCCCTATGTATTAAGAACCAAAAGAGGAAGAGAAGACAGAAACACAGAACTATCCAACCCCTATTATATTTGCATTCATTTTTGTTCTTCTCCCATTCCCGTTAGTATCCTCTTGCCCATCTTCTCTTTCAGTTACGGGCCTATTGTAGAGTCCTATTGCAATACATAATGTCAATGTTGGTTGGTGTATACTTCCCATTAGGAGACTCTTTGTCTTTCCGTTGTGCTGCTGTTGTCTTTGCACACGTTGAACATATGGATTCATGTCCTTCTTTCTTTTATTTTCACTGCCGTTGGGGTTGCATAGATCACTTTGAAGGGACCGCAAAACCTTGTCTCCTCCTTCCACCTTCTCACCACGTTGCGGACGAGAACCCTGTCTTCTGGTTGGAGAGGCTGTGCTTGTGGAAAGTCCTCCTACTGGTTGGCACTTGTATGCTCTTTAGCGTTGGTCGGCTGACATGTAGGTTTGCAGAATCTGGTGGAAGATGTAGCAGAGAACATTTGTCATTTCTGTCAGATATGTTTTCGTCTCCAAGGATCTCTGAGCTAGGGTTACCATCCGAAATTGAACGGGTAGGAGGGACAGGCGCATGCATCCTTCTACCCATTATAATTTTGTGCGGAGTCAAGTGGTGATCTGCACTGGGTGAGTTTCCGAGAGCAAGGGGGGGTGGAGCGCAAGAAAGCCAATTTTGGCACAGAGCAGAGGTTAGCATTGCCAAGCGTTGTTTAAGTAAGCCATTGAGCCGTTCAACAATCCCGTGCACTTGCGGCCAGTACACTGTGGAAAGCCTGTGTTTTATCCCTAAGAGACACGTAATCTCATCAAAAAGGTAATTGGCTGGACTATGACAGGAACTTCATGGCGCTAACCTACCAGCCGCCGCTCATCGCGAGCGCTCTCCAGTTGAACTGCGATCAGCCAGATTTCAGCCATGCCTAACTGGATCGCAATGAACTCTGGCTCGTGGGGATGGGGGAGGAAGGGTTCAAGAGGGACTCATGTCTTACATTGACGGTTATGCTTTGTTGACTATCATTGATTTTGCTGTCATGAGTGAGCTGGTTTAAATAAACACATTAAAAAAAGGTAATTGGTGAAATGCTGGCCGTTATCCGACCTTATCCCCTAACATTCTGTCCATCTTGGAAACATCTCTCTCATCAAGAATTTGGCTGCAGATTTTGCGTCATATTTTGCACAGGGTCCCGCCTCAAACTAACGTGAGAATGGGCAGACGAGGACAATAATGTACCTATTGGAGGCACATCTTCCTTGCATTTCAACTTATTGTCAAATATGCAAGTGCCAGAAGAGCCCTTCCAGCCAAGGTATTGTTCCCCTGATTGTTTTTAAAGTATGACCAGACAAAAATTGTTGACGGGTTATACAATTTCCCACTCTGCCACTCCCTCATGCAAATTTGGCACAATACACCCTTCATTCAGTTCTGCTGCTATACGTTCTTTGGATAAATGGGTAGGGAAGTGCAGCTGTTCTAGTGATACACTTAGAAATTATTTGGGCATCACAGGCTCACCTGCGTTATTCTGTTGCCAAATTAAGTCAGGGGTGAGAGTGAGCACCCATGCTGTGTCTATAATTAATTTTCCTCTTTTGATGCTTCTCCTTGCAGCTCTATAATTTTGACAATGGGTATTGTGTTGAAACTTTCCCCTCTTTCTTCCTCCCCACACACCTTCCTTTCTGCTGCCATAACTGGGGCTCTTTCTTTTGCCCCGGGGTACCTTCTTGTACTTCCTTCAGCTAAATAGGCTGTTTCTTTTGCCGCTCTGTCAGACGTTTTGTTCCCTAATGATATTCTGTCTTGTTTACCTGTGTTGGCGGTGCATTTTATAATCCCCACTATTACTGGTACTTTTAGGGCCTCAATTAACTGTTTAAGCAGCTCTGCATGATGCAAAGGGGACCCGTCACTTCCTTTGAACCCTCCCCTTTCCCATCGTGCCAACCCTGAATGTATTCTTGATGTAACCTAGGCGGAATCAGAGAAAAAGTTAGCAGCGTGCCCTTCCATCATGTTTAAAGCACTGATGATTGCCACTAGCTCTGCTGCATATTCTGAATAGTATGAGGGTATGTTATGGTATGATATGATATGATAAAACATGTGTTTCTAGGTGCCACAAGACAAGGGAGGGGAGACCAGACAAACTATCCTGCTAGGCCTTGTGAAATTTGGATCATGCAAGTGCGACAAGAGAAGTGCAGGGACAAGGGAGAGGGGAAACGCAGGGAAAAGGTTAAGGTGAAGTGTGATCAGGGCAGCATGACTCTGAGTAAGTTCAGCCAGGCAGTGGGGCTCTGGGTAAGTGCTAGGAGACAAGGGGCTGTAGGGGTTACAGTTACAGCCCCTAAGTGCATGGTAGGCCAGAGAGGCAGTGCAAGGAAGACTGGTCATGGAGGAGCCTGGTTGCCAGTGAGACTCTGGGGGTACCAAGCAACCAGTCGTCGCAGCAGACAGGTAAATTAGAAAATAAGTGAGAGAGAGAAGGCAGAGGAGAAAAGGAAGGTCTTGAGCCGCTTGCGAACTTCAGGTGGTCTTGCTCATGTCTGAGAGGGGTAGGGAGGCTGTTCCAGAGGGAGGACCTGTAGAGGAGAGAAATCTACCCCCACTCTGTGCTTGGAGAAGCATCTGACTCTCAGAGTTGGGGATAGCTGAGCAAAGGGCCCTAGAAGGAAGATATATAGGTAGAGAGAGTTGGATATAGTGGGGGGCCTGGCCCCACAAAGCCTTGTGGACGGTTTATAGTGATATTACCGAAAACATTTCACCGACAATCAATTATTTCGAAAAAAAAACATGTTGAATATAAATATCGACATTACATACTTATAATTGCAATGGTCATTTTATTCGAGAAAAAAATTCAAAAAAGATTTGATAACCCAATGCCAAAATATCAATGTTAACTTGTGTAAAAAATAACGTTGTCATGGGGGGGTTCCCCCCCAAACCCCCTACTCCACACGTAACCCTCGCACTCTCTGCAACAATCACAAAAATAATACGCATTGTGAGTGACGGAAAGCACTTAAAATAAGGATACTAAGGGTTAAACGAGTGAGTAAAAGCCAATAGTAAAGCACCTTAAATGATATACACCTATGAACAACAAATTCAATATATAGTAACCCATTTTGAAACACAAGATGCATATGACCTTTTAGAAGCAATAGTGTACAATCTAAAGTGGTAATGTACTCACCATTTCCAAAATCCACGTTAATCTATGAAACATCCAAAGTAACCGAAAAATCCATAAGAAACGATGCCAAAGTCAGTCTCCAAAGTAAATAAAATTAATCCAGGAAGCGTCCAAAATGCAGAAAAATGCATTAGAAACCATTCCACGAAGAGAATCCATAGTCCATTCCAGCCAGAAAAAAAGTTGAAATTAAACGCAAAAAATGAATTAAAATCCATTCAAGGGACATAATCCATTTCATGGTAAAAAAGTGCAATCCGGAGTCCATAAAAAAGAACACGCGAAAAAATATGAAAAAAAAACAATTCCAGTAATCCAAAAATGCAATCCAAAAACTGCGGGAAAACAAACAAAAAAATCAGATAAAAATGAAAAATTCAGAGAAATGGGAAGAGCAGCAGCGAAGACACCTGATGATAAGGAACGGACTTCCAAAATGGCGCTTACGCACACGTAACGCATACATAAGGTTAGGCAATGAACTACGTTTTCAAAAATAATATTATCCATTACAACATGTTATACAATTCCACCATCTAGCGGTGAAAAAAAATAACAATTCAATTTATTTTTAAATGTACTGTTCAATAAATTATTTAATATTCTCATACATTGTATTTCGAATTATTATTTTTAATATTATATTTTAGAAGAAAATGTTTTCGAGATAATGTTTTTTTGAAATAATATTTTCGAAATATTAACTTTCAAAAATATTACATTCGAAAATTTAACTGGACACCTTTGTGGACGATGCAGTGGGTCTTGAACTTGATCCTTGCAGCCACCGGGATTAGTTGCAGGAGGCGAAGAGTAGAGTTAGGCAGATTGAGAAAGAGGCTGTTGAGAAACAGGGCTCTCGAGACAGTGAGCTTCTGGGGGAAGGTGAGAAAAGGTACAATACCTCTGAGGAGGTGCAGCTGGAAGTGGGCCTTCTTGGGAAGGTCCGAGATGTGAGTAGAGGAGAGGGTACAGTCTAAGATGACACCAAGGTTTTTTGGCTCACAGGAAGGTGAGGGTAGAGGGCCCAAAGAGGGCGGCCAAAGTGAGGGAGCGAAAGTGGAAGCGGGGGTCCCAATGAGAAGGATCTCAATCTTACTGGCATTAAGGCAAAGGTCGTTGGAGGTGCACCAATCCTAAATCGCGGATAGATGGTCAGGAATGAGAGAGGAATGAGAAGAGGCTGAGGAAATCCTGAAAGAGAGCTGAGTTTCATCCGCATAACACTGAAAGTTAGAAGAGAAAGTGGAGTTCAGGTGGGCCAAAGGGGCCATATAAACCTTGAAAAGCCAAGGTGAGAGGATAGGGACTTGGGGGACAGTGCATTTGGAGAGAGTGGTGGTGGAGAGAAGGGACACAAGTTGGACCTGGAAAGGTCGGTCCAGGAGCAAGGAGGTCAGCCATGCCAGTGCCTGATCCGTGATGCCCAGGTTCTCACTGAGTCGATTGAACAGGGTGGCTTGATTGACTGTATGGTGGCTTGATTGACTGTATAAAACGCAGAGGAGAGGTCAAGGAGGATCAGGACAGAGGGAGAGCTGGAATCAAAATTAGAGAGCAAATCTTCACTGGTGTTCAGGAGAGCAGTTTCCGTGGCCGACTGCTCTGAATCCAGACTGATGGTAATGTAGATGACCAACTGATTCAGTGTGGCGATTAAGCTGGGAGACGGCCAGCTTTCCAGGAATTTTCTCAGGAAAGGAGTGATAGAAATCAGGCGATAGTTTGCCAGACAGGTATGATCGGCAGAATGCCTTTTTAGGAGGGGGCGCACAAGGGAGTGATTGAGGATAGAGGGAAAAGATCCAGAGGTGGAAGGGTGATTAGAGAAATCGGTCAAGGCTGGAGCGAGGGTAGCAATATGGTCCTTAATAGTTCTGGAAGAGCAGGGAAACAACCTGTTTGCATGATACTTTCATAGAACAGACTTGTCTAGAAACGTCAAGTGTTGTCAGAGGGAAGGAGGAGAAAGGAATAAGAGAGGGAGAGGCGGCCAAAGGGGGCCTGAGAGGGGTAGAGGGGGGGAGAGAACAGAAGGAGGAAGGGGAGGAGAGGATGACTTGAGTTTCTGTGGAGAAATGAGAAGCCAAAGCCGTACAGAGAGTCTGGGAGGGAACAGGAGAGGTGGCTACTTCTGTAGCATTGGCCAGCTCCTTGCAGATTTTAAAGAGTTTTGCCATGTGAGAGGCCGCAGAGACGCAGGCTTGAATATGAACCCTCTTCTTGGAGAAGACACAGAGTCTGTATTGTTCTTGGAGGCAGGCCAGTTTGTCAGAAGATGCACTCGAAGCCCTCCACTTCCTCTCAGCCACCCTGCACTTGCATTTCAGGGCGGCAAGGTCACCGTCATACCAAGAGTTGCTCTTGGAGGTACGCTTCAGACGGATTCTAAAGTCAAAGGCAAGGATGTCCAAGGAGTTGGAGATAGAAAGATGCAGGTTAGAGAGGGCTATGGCAGGGTGGGAGTCAGCCACAGCAGTAGAGAAAGTTGAGGCAAAGGCGGCCACTTCGTGGGCCGAATGACCGAGAAGGAGTGTGGCAGTGCTGGGGAGGGCTTTGCCTGGGGGATGAGAAGTTTCAGGCGGGTAGAGAGCTGAAAGTGGTCAGTCCAAGAGAGAGGAGTGGTGAGAGGGTTAGAGAGGGGGATGTCTGAAGAAATTAGAACATCCAAGGTGTTTCCAGCAGTGTGTGTCGGACCAGAGGGTAGAATGGAAAGGGAGCAGGGTTCAATTGGCCTTTCGGCCCGTGGTTGGGCCAAAATCGTCCCTGGGGAGTGGGGGCCGTTTTGGACAAATAAAAATTATATTTTGAAACAAACAATATTTTGAAAAAATATATATATATATTTTTGAAAAAAAATATACCTGCAACGGCATAATTCATCAAAGCAAGGTAACACAGATGTTACCTTGCTTTGATGATTTATTTGAATGCATGATGTGTGTAGCATGCAAAGTTGAGGGGCCGGGGCTGCTGCCGGGCCGGTGGCTGTCACCGTGCCGCCACTCCAGGGGACACGGTGCCCTCTGGAGTTGGAGTTGCTGTGCTGTTGTATTAGTGATAAATATGTATTGGTGATATTAGTGATAACCAATTTTAGAATAGAATAAACATCAATTTCCGACTATGTATTTTGCCTTTCGCAAGTTGCAGTAATAGCATGTTTTTTTTCTTCTGTTGTCTCTGTTACGATCATCACAGGACATTCCAACTCGGTGTCCTCGGTCACTTGACAGAATCCTTGTGGCTAAAAGCTTCTGTACAGTGTACAAATATTTGACCATAGCACATCAAATGGCCATTGACTTCATTGTGCCACAATGAATGCTTTGTTGTAATGTGTCTATCTTTCCCATCTCACTGGCATGCTGTTCAGGATGTTTGTTTGCCTGTATGAGGTAACGAGTGCTCAGAGTACGGGATGTCCTTTGAGTGCGCTGATTTCCCTATTTTGCCAACCTCTGAAACAGGAAAGTAGATGCATGCAGGCTTGACATGCGGCAAACTTTGCACCAGACCTGGAGATGAACTTAACTGGTCTGCTGTTAAATCTCAGTTACCTGTTTAAAGGTATCCACTACAGAATAATTGCTCATTGTACTATAGCCGATATGATAGCTCAGTGGGTTGAGTGCTTGCCGCTGCGATGTGTGTGTGATCTGCAGGTTCGAATCCCAACAAGGCCATCTCAGCCTTTCATCCTTCTTAGGTCAATAAATGAGTACCAACACAGGCTGGGTGATGTTGTATGCATATTTGTTCTATAAAAAAGAGCTTAAGCGTAAGTGCTATACAATAACATCATTTGGCCTTGGACGTCTGCTTGCATTCACAGTAATTTGACAATATGGATCTATACACACAGATATTAATGATACGTATGGTGATCCATTCTTGTATGAAATGTATATCACATTAGTGAAATCATAACCATATTTTTCGCAGTGTTCTTAGGAACAATGCTATTTGATGCCACTTCCTGTTTTGTCAAGGGGTGAAAGGTCATGTTTCATCGCTTCCCGGGATGTCACTTTGGGGTGGGGTCAAATGACAGCACTTCCGGTGATGTCATCAGAGTTCAAGGGTCGTGAGGTGAGGGGTGGGCCACTTTTTTTGAGGTGATGGGTGGGCCACTTTTGTTTGTGTGTCCGGGCCTATTTCTTGTCCCAGTACGGCCCAGAAAGGGAGAGCGAGCAAAGGTTGCGGGAGAGCCCAGAGTAGGGATTGGAAGCATGCAGGGGAATTTTGAGGTCTCTAAGGGGGAGAAATTGAGAGGTAGATACAAGGCGAGAAGAGGAGAGATCAGCCCATTCTGAGAGGAAGAGGGTGACCTAGCAAGATGGCCTGTAGATGGTGACCACAGTAGGAGAGAGGCCAGGAGAGATCGAGATCCTGCAGACCAGGCATTCGAAGGAGGAATACCTGCGTAGGAATCACAGAAGTAGGGACCCACTCAGGAAAGATCAGAGTTACGCCACCTCTGGGCCATTTGGTTCTGGGCTCGGAGAGGATCTTTTAGCCCTCAGGTAGGAGAGTGTTAAAACTCGTGACCAAGCTGAAAGTGAACCATGTCTTGGTGAGAGCGAGGATTTCCAAGTCAAGGTCTTGGAGGAGATGGCAGATGTCAGAGGAGTGTTTGACAGCAGAACGAGAGTTGAGGGTCGCGACATGGAGCAGGTTGCCACATTTGAAAGACTTCTGTGGTGCGGTACAGGAGTGAGGTACACCCAGCGGAAGCAGCAGATGGGCCAGAGAGTGGGCAGAGGCAGTAGACAGAGGTGGCATATGAGAGGTGTGTCAGAGAGGAGGAAGATGGAGGAGGCAGAGGGGCTAGAGAGGTGGTAGAAAGAGTAGCAGGAGAAGGGGGGAAGTTGATAAGACACAGGAGACACCTATCAAGAAGGAGGAGGTTGGGCTGAGAGCCCTGGACCATGATGGTTCCATTTAGATAGACATTGATGATGGCTTTGGAGGAATGGAAGTAGGACAAGGGGACCTCCCATCTGGTGCCACCATTAATGGGAGAGGAGAAAGGAGAGAGAACAGAAACCATTTGAGGGGTTCATAGGTCTGGAGAGGGAACGACAAAGAGGATGTCAGAGAGTCTGTCTGGAGGAAGCGCTGGTGTAGGTTATCGGCGATAGAATGGCTTGAGTTGGAGACCATGGTATTGCTCTTGAACCTTTTCCTTCCAGACTTAGAGACTTAGTTAGAGGGATAGGATTGGAGATAGAGTAGCAATTGGAGTAGATGGGAGAAATCGAGAGCACCATTGAGGGTGCGAGGAGGAAAGTTGGAGGAAATGAGGGAGGAAGAGAGAAAGAGAGGAGCACAGCCCAGTGCTGCGCAATGCAAGATGCCCGGAAGGGGGGGGAAATCATACAGTAGGGAACACAACAAGAAGAAGCAAGGCAGGTGTCAGTGTACAAGGGGATAACAAAGACACAGCCAGTAGTCGCTGATGGGATGCTATTGCTTATTCCCCATTTATGTAACACACCACTGTCTCCTTACTGCCTCTGGGTATATACTCGATGACCCGTCAATATTACTGTTCTAGGTCATAACTGTCAGGATATATACTTGGAATGGATTGTGTCCTCCCACGTATTCCTCATCTTTGATATTCGATATGCAACGCCAGCTGCTTCGGAAATACATTTCGGCAGAGGGTGCTGTGCGTCAATGGCGTCAACTCGATGTCCCTCAAGGGCCTCTGTCTCGAGGATGATGTCATCAAAGGCATATATAGCACGAGTAGCACCCGTTGGCTTCAGTTCTGTTTTTCCACGACAGCCTTAGCTCTGAGAAATACAGCACGCTTCTTCACTTTCGTGATGACTCCGTTATTTCGAAAGAGAATCGAGAAAATGTCTTCTTCATCGACACCGACAACCCTGAAGTCTGGGTTAAAAAAGTGTTGTGATTGTGGGTCGAAAATGTCTTTGATCGATTTCCATCGTATATGGTTGTGGTGCCTTGGGGCAGACCATAACACCTCGGACTGCTCCAAGTGCTAGTCGATGACTAGAAAGGCCTTGAAGGAACGAAAGGGGAAATGGAAGGTAGGTTGAATCCCTAAATCTCCTACCACGGTCAAGAAACCTTTGAGCAAAGAGTCGAGAGGCGACTCTCCTCGGAGGAAGAAGGCCAAGCAGTCGAGATCGAGGAGTGCCTCTCACATCTCTTCTTTGTCCTCGAAGTCTAAGAGAAGGCACCATAGGTCGCCTTCGTCAATTTCATCGTTGGACGCTTCCCCTGAGAGGGTTTCTTGCCAGCTAAAAAATCCACCCCAGCCGAGTGGGAGTCGGAGATGCTCAAAATATTTGAAAAACTGAAGCCTCCAAGCAATGATCCTATCATGCCTTCGAAAGAAGCCGGGAAGGAAAGGGCTCAACCTAAATCCTGCATGCCCTCGAGCCAGGGACGAAGGCCCGATCCACATAGAGAGCCGTCGAGGCCTCAATCGGATTAAGTAACATCGAAGGATCAATCGAGTCGAAAGCATAATCTTGATGTCGTGAACGCCAGCTACACAATCATTGCCAACTGTGACATCAATGCCGAGCGCTCCAGTAAAACCTATGGCACCAATGAATAAGGTTTTGACGGCTCCTACAACGTCAAACCAATTATTTAAAAAAACCTCTCATACCTGAGAAAACCTATGTGCCACTACCAAGAAAATACTACTTTAAGTCTCTTACTTCAATATATAAGGAGAATGAACCCTCAGATGAAGAGGCTCTATTTGGCCTCCAATTTGGTACGCCAAATGTACAAGAGAGTTTTATTGTAGAGGAGTCAAGGTTGAGAGACCTCTATGACAACATACAGTGGGGTGGAGTTTGTGAGACCAGAGACTGGGAAGCATGCAGATGCAGCCTACCGACAACTCATGTCCAAGATAGTGGAGTACATGGGGTGGAGTAGGCCTCCATTGCCATTCGAACAGGATGATCTAACGGACATCTTGGATAAGGGTCCTAGTCAGATCCCATATTACTGTTTCACATTGCTTTGCAGAAAAGGGTGGCGACGAATTGGGAAACATCGGAAACCAATCCGGCTGTAAATAAAAACTTGACCAAGAAGTACCGCCCTTCCACTAGTGACCTCGGCTACTTGTTGAAAACCCCCACTCCAGAGAATCTGGTGGTGCTGGCAGCTACTGCACCATCTAAGCAAGCAGCTTACCCTACCATCCTTCCAGATAGGGATGACAAAAGAGTAGATGGATGGGCAAGGAAGGTATTTTCTGCAGGGAGTATGGCACTCAAATCTGCCAACTCCACATGTGCCCTTGCAAAATGTACCTTCACTCTATGGGACTGTATTTCCGTGGCGGCAGAGCACATTCCCGAAGGGGATGAAAGATACAGGTACTTAGCCATAGTTAGAGACAGCAAAGGAGCCATATGTGAGCGAGTCTCTTCAGTCAAGTCTGGATTCTGCTGATAGCATCAGCAGAGCCATGGCTACTAGCACCATTATGCACAGGTTTGCGTGGTTGCGGAAGTCGGGTTTGCACCGGATGTGCAATCCAGACTTCTCAACATGCCCTTTGACGGCTCTCACCTTTTTGTAAACAAGGCTGACGAGAGTCTTGAGAAGTTGCAGACCTCGAAGGCGACAGCCAAATCTTTAGGCACTGCTATTAGGCAATATCGGCCTTTTCGACCTAGTGGACAGCCTTGGAGGGGTAGATCTTTTCGCTACTACTCAGTTGAAAAGGCGAGAGGAATGGTCAGTCAAAGGGGCCAAAAAAGATTTCCTCAGGGTGGACGAGGATGGGGTGCAAAGCCAGCTCAAACAGGGGCATCTTTACCATCTGTCACTGCATCCGCTGCCTCAAAACCTCTCTGGGGACTTGAGTCAGAATTCACCAGTGGGAGGCAGACTGTCTCAGCATCTAGAAGAATGGCGAGACATTACTTTGGATGCTTGGGCTTTGGAAACTGGAGCCCACGGGTACTGCCTTCCTTTGGTTCCATGGAATAATGTCGCCACAAAAATATCGGCATGCAAAAATATCGCCGAAGAATTGTCGTTTTTTGTGGCCACATTATTGCATGGAACATGCGGGGGACACCCCCGCAAACCCCACATTTTTATTTTTTTTCCCTGTCGCCATATATATGGTCACCCAAATAATATCGCCACAACATTTTCCCGGCGATATTATTTACGGCGACCATATATGTGGCGATATAATTACCCGATACCCTTCCTTTTATACAGAGACCTCAGAACAATCCACCGGGGAACCACTCTTTGAGGATTCCAGATCCGCTCCTTGTGCAGGAGATTTTAACCCTGCTAGAGAAAGGCACTATAAAACCAGTCCCTGTAGCAGAGAGGAACAAGGGTTGGTATTCCCCTTATTTCCTAATGCCCAAGAAGGACGGTGGACTGAGAACCATTTTGGACTTGCAATACTTGAACAAGTTCCCCAGGAAAGACATGTTGAGATGGTCACACTTTCTCAGATCCTTCAGTCCCTCCAACTCCAGGATTGGATGGTGTCATTGGACCTTTAGGATGCTTATTTTCATGTGCCAATCCATCTCAAGCACAGAAAATACCTGAGGTTCGCAGTTGGCGGTTCTCATTATCAATTTAGAGTTCTGCCATTCGGGCTGACCTCCGCCCGAGGGTTTTTACCAAACTGATGGCGGTAGTGGCGGTGAGTCAGGGTGTGTTCTCCCGAACAAGTGCTGGATCATCTCAACATCACCTGCCACTCCCTTCACAGACTAGGCTTCTCCCTCAATTAAAAGAAGTCCAATATGACACCTTGTCAGAAACTCCATTTCATCGGAGCTGTTCTGGATACATCCTTGGGAAAGAGCTCGCCACCCGAGGTGGGGGCTCAAGATATCCTTCAGATGATCACCAAATTTCAAAGTGCCCAGTGCCTCCCGCCCTTCAATTTCTTTGAAATTGCCCGGCTTTATGGCATCCTGCATTTTTCTGGTGCCAGAGGCCTGTCTGAGACTGAGATCCCTTCAATGGGCTCTAAGAACTCAATGGTCCCAGTTCTCAAGAAAGATGTCGGACCTACTTCAGGTTCCCAGCAGGGTTGCGCAGGATCTTCTGTGGTGGGCCTGCGAGGACAACATGCTGAAGGGAGAACCTTTTTGGCAACCATTGCCAGAGATAACAGTAGTGACGAACACCTCGCTCAAGGGGTGGGGTGCCCACAACAACAATCTGACAATCATCGGTCGTTGGTCTCCATCCGAGTCCAAACTACATATCAATCTTGTGGAGCTGAGGGCAATCTGACTAGCGCTGAAGGCTTTTCTGCCCTCTGTACGGGGAAACAATGTCCTGATAATGACGGACAACACAGTGGCCATGTACTACATCAACGAGAGAGGAGGTGTAGGGTCACTACCACTGTGCAGAGAGGCAATGAATCTCTGGTACTGGGCAATTCAAGAAAGAATCTCCCTATCAGCAGTTCACCTATCCGGAGAGGAGAACACAGCGACAGACGCTCTGAGCAGGCAGAGCACAGTCTCCCACGAGTGGGATTTAGCTCAGGAAGTCATTCAAGAGATCTTCACCCTTTGCGGAACCCCTCCAGTGGATCTGTTTGCAACCGGTGAGAGAGGACCTTCTATCGCGAGAGGAGGGTCGGGTTCTCCATCCAGAGGTCAAAACACTCAACTTTCATGCTTGGTTTCTGAAAGGCTGAGATACAAGCATTGGAACCTCCCGGAAGACGTAATGGAGATTTTGCTTTCAGCCAGAATGCCAGCAACAAAGTCTGTGTACTGTTGCCGTTGGAATAAATTCTGTAACTGTTGCAGAGAAAAGAATGTAGATACTTTTCTACGTAAAACACCAGATGTTTTATCCTTTCTGCTATCTTTAGCCAATCTGGGGCTCCAGATTGGTACTATTTAAGGCTATTTTGCGGCTTTAAGCGCTTGTCAGATGAATGGTCATACTTTAAAATTCCACTGGTGACACAATTTCTAAAGAGGCTCACCAATGTGTTCCCCCATCTCAGTTCCAGGTTCCATTTCGGGATCTTAATTTGGTTCTAAAATGTCTAATGTGTGCACCTTTTGAATCTTTACATTCATGTCCCTTAAAGTTGTTAACATTTAAAACCATTGTCTTGGTAACTCTGACATCAGCCTGTAGAATGAGCGAGTTGCAGGCACTTTCGTCCAAGCCACCCTTTACTATCTTCCACGAGGATAGGGTTGTTCCAACGGTTAAACCTTCATTTTTACTTAGAATCATTTCTGATTTCCACATAGGGCAAATAAAATGGTTTGCCTTGTTTCTATCCCCCACCCCTCACCCTCATTCTAGCAAGGAGGAGGGGAGATTACATAGGTTGGACCTTCGTAGAACTTTAAGCTTTTATATATCTAGAATGTCAAAGCTCTGTCTTGGTGATCTGCTTTTCATTGGCTATATGGGCCACAAACTGGGCCAGGCTGTCTCTAAGCAGACCTTTTCCAGATGGATCATTCTAGCCATTGCAGAATGTTACAGATTGGCAGGGAAGCATCCTGCGGAAGGTTTAAGGGCCCATTCCGCCAGGGGCATGGCTACCTATACAGCCCTGCAAAGGGGTGTCCCTATAAAAAAAAAAAATAATATTTGTGAAGCAGCAACGTGGTCTACTATCCACACATTCACAAAGCATTACTGCCTGGCATCTTCCCTCGGACAGCATGGTAGCGTTGGTAAAGCAGTCCTGCACTTGGTTCATGAAAACAATTAAAATCAAATTCTACTCCCTCCACAAGATCAAATATTGCTTTGGGTCTATCAAAGATGAGGAATACATGGGCGGACACAATCCATTCGAATAATAAGTTACTAACCCCTGGTAACGTACTTTCGACTGGATGGTCCTCCCACGTATTCCTTTTTGCCCCCCCACCCTAACCAACAGTACAATTTCCTATGCTATTACAGCTTTCATTCCTTCAAGGCTGAGTACAGTCATTCCCGTGGTTATGCAGGTATTTCTGCTATAAGGGGAAAAAGCAGATCTGAAGCCGATGGGCGCTGCGCGTGCTATATATGCCTTCAATTACATCATCCTCGAGACAGAGACCCTCGAGGGACATCAAGTCGATGCTATCAACGCACAGTGCCCTCTGCCGAATTTGTTTCTCTGAAGCAGCTGAAGCTGGATATCGAATATCAAAGATGAGGAACATGTGGGAGGAACATCCAGTCGAAAGACCGTTACCAGGGGTAAGTAACTTGTTCTTCTCAGAACCTCCCAGACATGTGCTCCACAGTTGTTAAATGGAGCCCCGTCATGAACATTTGTGCTTAATTTCACCCCTTTGTAGCTTGCCTGGGTCCATAATTTGTTTGCCTGCTCTCCTACGATTGCAGCAAATAAACTTCTCATGTCCCTGATCGCTAGTATCACCACTGCTGTCTTTTTCTCGTGCTCCTGTAATCATTTACTGGCCACTGCCACGAGGAAGAGCAGGCTGCATATTAAATTGTCTCTGTCCATTGTTTTCCATGGCACATAATGCGTGCCCCCTCTCCCTTCCTGTAGTAATGGCATTACTCGTGCCTTGGGACCTATCCCTCCTTCTTTAGTGGCCTGAATTAGTCCCATTTTCACCTTCCCTTTCCTGCTGCGAATGGAGGTAGACCAGTCCCTGTTACTTTTGTCACTGTCCTGTCGCTTTTGCTCTTTTCTGACCCCCCCTTGTTTTGTCGGGTGACCATTCCTCACTGTCCCCATCACTCCAATCTTCCCCCAGCAGTCCTTTGTCTGAGGCTGCATCGTCCTCATCCCCACCTTCTGCTTCTTTCTTCTTCCCCTCTTCGTCTTCTTCGTCTAATTTGAATTTTATTCTCCATGGTAGCCATTCCTCTTTATGTCTCTTACTTTTCCTCTGCACCTCTTCCTCTATCACTATTTCGGCCTCACTGAATAATGGGTCTATGTCTGCTACATATTTCTGCTCTCCCCTCGTGTGTATTTCCTCCATTCATATGTCTGTCTTTCTCCCATGTCGTTTTTCTGTGGTCCCCTCCAAAGGTTTCTCGCTGTGGGTTGGTGTACCCCACTGTGGGTCGTAATGTTGGATAGACCCCATAGGACAGGGGCAGAGAGCTCAGTACGCTCCCTCTCGCAGTCTCCTCTTCCTCCTTTTTCACTTTTTCCCCTTTTTGTCTCTTCATGTAACTTCCAGAGCCCCAATATGTTTTGTCTGCTTTTCAAATTGGAGCCCTTGTACTTTAACAGATACGAGAACCTATTTTTGAATGGATTGTGTCCTCCCACGTAGTCCTCATTTTATGATATCTACATATCCAGCATTTGCTGGATATAGAGATATCGTAAAATGAGGAATATGTGGGAGGAACATCCACTCTTTTTATATCGCAGCTACCCTGTGTTCTTTTTCCCCCTCTTCTCCCGTTACCCACACACTCACTCCCAATCCCTCCTACTCAGGCCCTCTCCACGACCAGGCACTCCACTCGTCACGCTGGCCCTCTCCACAGGCCCAATCACTCACTGAGTGTTAGTATCCTACGGCCCTCTCTGTGGGCTCACCGTTCCCTATGTTAGAGTAAGTATGCACCGTGCTTCCTCTGCACTGTCGACACATACCGTTGCTACAATGCCAAGCATTCTATTTTACATGTGGTACCACCTGGTGTTGACTCTTCCACCATGAGTCCACACTATAAGACACCACTAACTACCACACACGTGCCCCTCTCTATACCCTCAGAACAAGAAAACTCAATAACACAACTCTTACCCCAATGATGCAACTATACAATCACCGGTGCTACACACAGTTCCCATCTGACAGGGTTTGCCATGCACTACGCACCTCTCCTGCTCTAATGCAGGGGTACCCACACTTGCATCCACTCCCTATTGGTTGACACACACTCATTTCTAATACTACTACGCCGATCGTCCTCCCTCCTTGAAGATGCATCCTAGACATGATAAAAATCTATCCTTCAGCCGCCGTGGGCATACACCACTATGTAGCACATTTTTGCGTGGTTATAATCACATCCTAGAGACCCTTGAGTCCCGAGGCACTGAGCCTCCAGCATGAGCTCACCCCTGCCACCGAGCACAGGGTTGCGCTCGGGACCAGGCAGACCTTTGTGAACTCAGCATCTGCAGGGCCTCCTTGGTGATGCGCGTTGGTGGTCAGGTCCGTGTCGCTGGACCCACACCCCAGGGGAGGGTGGCCTGGATACCCTCAGCTGACCAGGAGGACTGAGGATGTCGCTAGGGCCTACAAAAATTTACTCGGGGGGGGGGGGGGGATTTGGGTTGTTGTACTGAGGTAAAAACAATTGCGGTGGAATTCACCCCACAACCACCCCCCTACTTACCTTTTGTCAGTCCTCCTCCGCCTCTCTTGTACCCTGCAGCATCAGTTCCATCCCTCCCACGCAGGTCGGATTCGATGCTGCAAGGTCCCTTGTTCTTTTTTCTTCCTGTTAAAAAAAAAAATCTTTTTGGGTCCCCCGCTTCTGATGTTGAAGAAGTGGGGGACAACCCTGCAACTCTGATGCCGAACATGGGGAGCGGGAGACTCCCCTGCTATGCATGTTCAGTATTTTCGGCAGCAATCAAATGGTACTGGCCGAAATCGGTCAAATGTACCATTCGATCATATTTTTTCGGACAAATTGGGTATTTGGATCAGGGTTCCTCCGTCACACCATATAAAACTCTTACTCAAAAAAGGAGCTGTTCTGACTTGAGTGTCGTGTAGACCGTTGATACCTCCGTCCCCAAGTGACGCACAGGGGAACCTAAAAGAACCCCGCTGTGTGACCTTTGGAGCCACAGGTGGGAGATGTTGCTTCCCGGATCCACAAAACCTCATGAACACTGATGCTGCTGTAGAAAGAACGGGGTTAAGTACCAGGCAAATACAATAGAATACAAGAATCACAGGGTCTGACTAATCTTACCTATCCGGTGGTTGGAAAACCCGGGAGACCTAGTGAAGGAGGTTCGAGACTCAGATGAAAGGTAGTCCCCAGAACAACGGGGACCGGAGTCACACGTGGGTACAGGACAGCCCACCTGAACCAAGGGCTGGAGGCATAGCGTGAGCCCTCAAAGGGCAATGGCGTAGTGAAGACAAACAAAGTCCAAAGGGATGATCCAAAGGCAAGTGAGGGACGGGCCGAGATTCAGCAATGAATCAACAGTTCCAAGCAAAGGTACAAAGGATAATCCGAGGGAGTCCAGGTGAGTGATCCAAAGTCAAGGTAAACCAACAGAGCAAAGCAGAGCAAAGTCCAGACGTAGCGCCAAACAGAGTCGAAAGACAGCTGAGAAGCGGTGAGTGCTCTGTGCATCAAGCGTTATCTACTGGGCGCTTCCGGGTCACGCGACGCCCTCCATCGTCACGTGGGAAACGCTGCTCTGAGTCACGTGAGCGGATGACTGTTCGATGCGGAAGCGTTCTGCCGCCCCGTCTGCTGTGTGCTCTCCATGGCAACTGCCAATGCAGGAAGGGCTGCAACCGGGCACGTAGATTGTACCCGGTACTGAGCTTTCAGTCCTGTGGGGTAACCAAATCACGTGAGTCTCGAAACCTGGGGGGAGTAGTGTGGGAACCCGGGGAAGGTGTTGTAGGGGTGCTAGCAGTGTTCTGATGTGCAGTGTTCTGATGTGCAGAGGAGCATCTAACAGGAGCACACATTGAGCAAGAAGCATCATTGTTTATTACAGCTGGGTGAGCACAAATCACACCGAATAGTGGACTAGAACTGATTGATGAGAGATGACATCTGGGCGTAGAGTGAACATTAGTTTTATACTATAAAATACAATGATCAAGACACTTAGAAACACTTGCAATTTAGTATGTTAATATTTTTGATGTTTCCCAAGAATCTCATTGGCTAGGCTACGTCATATCCTTATTGCTGGACATATGCTAATGAAACATGATCGTAGCAAACAGTTCAACAGTATCCCAACTCAATGCCTCCCCATGTGGCGCCACATCGCTTCTCATCCCTCCCATGGACAATTTGCAGTTGGTAAAATAACATTTGTGTTCACCGCCAGAACTTTATTATACTGTTATTGGTCAGCACCATTGAGAACGGAACACGAGACACCCTACTTCTGGTGGGAAGGGAGACATTCACATGGTACCTGCTGGATAACGGTCTTCGCAAACCCTGTGGTGGATACTCTGAGGGCTGTCCACCTCCCAGGAACACAGAGAATTACCATTTGATTGGTCCGTTCAGGAACGCCACTCCATCCACTGTCCCTTTCCCATAGCCACCTGCCGAATGGCACTTGTGGCCATGTGAACAGTTCACTGGCTTTGATCCACTTCCCCTCTACCCATGTGTGCCTGCTGGATTGGCTTTCCACCCTGCAATTGCATCACCCAGTGTTGCCTTAGCTGCTTCAGTCTTCCTGTGACGTGCAGCTTGGGCTCGGTCTCCCTCCTACCTGGCCCGCAGGGTGTAGGTCATGTGTTTCAGAGCAGGGTTTCCTAGACCGGGCCCAGCATTGGGGGCCTTGTGCTTACCTAGGATATTTATTCCCTATCTTGTGCTAATTATACAAAAGGTCCCTTGGGCCGATGGTACACACGGTGCATCCTTACCACTGCCTTTCCCTGCAAGAAATTAATTTATGGTGTGACTGCAGTTTGGGTCATGTGTTTTTCCCACCTAGAAGGTTCCCCGTCCCCCTTGCTTACTCTGGATGGTGGAAGGTGCGCCCCCCTATCTGGCACTGAATTGCACCTTTAATACAAGGAAATGCCCATACCTCTTAAGGAAATAGTTTAAGGTTAGTGTGAACATACTGCGCTGAGCCCAATGTTCTTTTTTAGAATGTAATATTCAAATGTCAAAACAGTTTTCCAGTGCTCCCAAAATCATGGAGTATCATGACTAAGCCAACACATGTTTCGACCATAAAGTCTTTTTCAAGGCTAATTGGTATCTTGTTAAAGCGTCAGGTAGGTTTGAGCTGTCCTAAATTAGCTACGTTTGGATTTTAATTTCATTGTCAGCCGTCACTGAGAATCGCCTAACGTGGCCGGATGCACCACCCAGGGCACCCTGATTTTTCAATTAAGAGATACATAAAACTTAGTACGCTCAATGGAAAATGAATACATCCTGAAAACTACTTTACATTGTATTCTGCAAAACACTTACAGCACGAAACACAACATGCTGCCAATTAACGCCCAACCTGAGCTAATTTAGGACAGCTCAGACATACTTGACGCTTTCACAAGATACCAATTAGCCTTGAAAAATACCTTATGGTCGAAACACGTGTTCGCTTAGTAATGATACTACATGATTTTGGGAGCACTGGAAAACTGTAATGACACTTGAATATAAAATTCTAAAAAACAACATTGGTGTTCACACAAACCTTACACATTTTGGGAACTTTGTGATGCTACTTCTGATATCTGCACACCCTTGTGTCATTGAACATCTTCCTTGCCCTTTACTCCTGATCCTTTGTCTACTCACTAACCTTCTTGCACTGTTTTCCTGCCCATTTCAATCCCTAGAGAAAAGTGAAGCCTTCTTAGAGTTACTGGGGAACAGCTTGATCCGGAATCAGACAGCAGCCTATCTACAGGAGAAAGCAAACCTCTTTATAGAATACATCACTGACCTGGAGCTCCAGCAGCGCAAGGTGCCCCTGCTGGACCTCACTGCCCTAAAGGTAAGAAGAAAGTAGAAGCTGTATCTACCCAAGTTCACCCCCACTTTTGTACCACATATCCCTCTTCACACCTGCCACCTTCATTTTCCAGACCTCAATCATCTACCATTGCCTGATGGGTCCCACCTCAGGATGTAGTTATTTGTTTTCGTTAAATGCAGGTAAATTGGGCCTTGTTTAGGTAATCTGATTACACATTACAATTCTGTCCCCCAAACTGGGTCTTGCATATATTCTCGCCAAATTTCAAATGGACTGAAAGTAGGGGAGGAATGTCACAGCAAAAGGAATCAGTGCATCTTAAGACTCGGAAAAATTCTGTATAAGGGCCGGAGTCAACCAGTTTGTCTCTTGGGCTGTCCCTCCTTGAACTCAAAGGAAAGTTATTTAGATTAAATGGGGTTTCAAGTGTCCACTACACTTCTTTCTTGGCTTGGTTGATGCTTTCCACTTTTTGCCTCTTGGTCAGGAAGCTATGATCTTAAGTTGTCCCTTCCAACTGCCATGCTTGAGGGGAATGGGCTTGCTTGTTGCCACACCTGTTTCAGGCTTTTCCAGATTTTATTGGGTTAGAGGAGCTTCAAACTTTAGCTCCAGGGTACTGATGATAGACTCTGCCAAAGTCACTGCCTGCACTGAGTCGTTGAATGCCTCTTTCCCAGGAATCCCATATATCATTTCTCACTGTCATGCTCTATTCAAGTTTCCTCTGACTTTACCCTACCTTCCTCCTCCTCAATGCCTAGCAATAATCCGCCTCCTTCACCTCCTCACCTACCCTTCTTTTTCTTAATTTTTTCACAAACACACCCTTAGCTGATATATTTAGTAACTTGGACTTTCCTCATACGCCAAAGTGTTGCACCTTAATATTGTAAGTATTTGTAACACATTATGAGAACCTTGCATACTAGACTGCATCTGTATATTGAAATTGTATATATCACAATATGTAACCGTCTTCTTTAAGCGCCCTTCTACCTCTGGGTTTGGAGCGCTATTGTCACGACTCGCTCCCTTCGCTCCCGTTCCCACCACTTGGGGGCATGATTTGGGGTTTATTCCCTACTGGACCTTTCCTCCGAACCTTATGCTACAGTGCTGTGATGAATTGGGAGCGCTAAATCCCTATTTTCCAAGCTACTTCCCTTCCGGATCCATTCCAGGTTTTTGACAGCCAGCATGCTTCTTTAACCAAATGACTATGCTTCCCAGAATGCCTGGCCCACTGCTCCACCTCCACCCTTGCAGGACAAGGTTGGGTGGAGGATAGGCAACACCTGTGGCTGCAGGTGCAGCAATCAGCACACCTGAGGCGTGTGCTCGTTAAGCAGCTTTAAAAGCCTCAGTCTTACTTCAGTCCAGCGCTGGTCATCGTTTGCAGTGTTCCTGTTGTGACTAGTCCCTTGTTCCTTGCCTTGTACCTAGTTCCTAGTTCCTAGTTCCTGTTTTCTTGTTCCTCCGCCCTGAATCTCGGATTCATGCGCTAATTGATTTCTGCTCCCTTGATTCCCTTTTTGTCTTCCTCTGTTTGCAGGCAGCATTTCTCAGTGCTTTCCCCTTTTAGATGCAGCCCAGTTTGTCTGTGTTCTATATTTCTTTGACTCTGTCCTTTGCTGCTGTAAACCCGTATGCCTTAGCCTTCCTCTTAGATTAGCTTCCTGTCTTTTCCTTGGAGGGGTAGGGAGAAGTCTGCATTGATTATTTCGTTTTTCCCTGCTCCTGATCCTTACTTTCTATTGGGATCCATTCTATGTTTTCCATTGCACTTCTGCATTTATTTCCCATTTGATTATTAGGTGTGGTGTGCGGTTGTAGCTAGCTCATGTGTGAATGCTTATGTTTTCCTCACTAATTTGTAATCACTATTCCAATTTAGGTATTTAGTTTTCCTCCCATTGCTGTTCTAGCCTTTCGGGGTCCCAGTTTCATCAACAGGATTCGTGGGCTAGCTGACATTCAAGAGGTTTATCTCGTCCTCGTGAGTACAGTTCTTTAGTTCCCTTATTTAATACCATCAAGAGTGTTAGTTCACAGATCCTGTCATTGCTTGCCCTCCACGTGGGTTTAGCGCTGTCAGTACCTGTAACAGCAATTGGGGGTAAGGCGCTTGCCGACTTTCCTCGCGGTCAGGTGCTTACCCCACATCCCTTTTCATATATTGGTTTTGTTGTCACACTCTATTTGCACTCCTGGGTTCTAGCATACATGAGTCGTTGTTCCTGTGTGCACGTAGTTTAATTTGAAGCTCTTCACTGTGTGATTTAGTGCACATTTCCCTTGCCATATTCGCTGCCTTTGTACTCGCCTGACTAATCCTGACAGAATGACCAGCCCAAAATTCCCATTGAATATGGCAAGTTTAAGAAAGAAAGGCAGCAAGGCCTCTAACAAGTTTGTACAGACAGCTTCCCCTACATTTACCTGTGACAATCAAATCACTAGTCCTGACTTAAATGAACTCCTTGTCACGAATGGGCATTTACGTGCAAAGTATTTTTCCCATAGGATGGCACATCCTACATTGCCTGATCCTAGTTCTATCTTTTGTTTTGATCCCGATTCTATGTCAGCGCAAGCCTTAGCCGCAGAAAACAACACACTGTTAGACTTATTATACAAGAGTACCTCTGTTGTTGAACCCCATGATTCCAGTTGTGCTTCACCTCAGATAGAACAGTTTCATGGTACAAACATAAAGAATGGAGGGGTTCCTTGCATAACTTCTGTTTTCTACCCTCAGTCTAAAGCATACTCCTTTGCACAGGTACATACTGTAGTCCCTAATGCCAAGAGGTCTAATGTCAATAGTTTGCTTAAGGGAAACACAGACCAAGTTGGTAAGAGAAACTATAAATCACAGAACCTGCAAGCAGTAGAGGACAATGTACAATCGGTGCACATCCAGATTGCTAGTGCAGGATCCAGCCCTGATGCCACTATGCCTCCCCCTGTGCCTACTGATAGTGATGTACAGTTAATGCAGGGCATGCTAAGAGCTAAGCTTGAGGAGTTAAGACAAGAATTCATTTCTTTACAAGAGGAGAATAAAACCTTGCACTCTTTACTGAATACACCTCAGACTTTATCCGTTGATGTTGATGAAGTGAACACTGTTCAGCCCCTGAGTGCAGAGACTTTGGTAAACCATGATGTTTGTCAATATGTTAGATCTATTGGGAGTGAAAGTCTTTCTTCTAGCACAGCGCTTAATCTGGGCACAGTTTCTAACAATTGTTCTGCTGTTTGTCAGGGATTGCAGTTAGCTGAAGATTTACAAGCCACTCCTTTACCTAAAATTTCCTGTGTAGCAGTTTGTCATAATTCTGAGCTAGCACACATGCAAGCTTCTGATTTCCAAACACAATCCACAATGATGGCATACACAGATTCAGTCACTACAGTAGGCTTAGGCCCTGCTCTTATTGATACAGCTGCTGAGACTGAAGTAGATGTTCAAGCTGATGTGGAAAACGATGTTACCTCTGGGTTCACTCTTCCTTCTGCCAATTCTGATCAATACGAACAGTCAGAGACAGTACAGATTTCATGTTCTGATGGACTCATTCCACAGTATACAGAACCAAAAAAACGGCAGGCGATTCCTGAACTGTTGATTGTTAATCTGCCTTTTTCAGAAGCTAAAACAGAGGAATGGACAATTGACGAAATCCTGATTAACAGAGACTTTACTATGGTGATTCCACTGGTTGATTTTGACTTCTACAAAGAAAGAGACTCTGTGTCACCCACTAAAGAAAGGGACTGCAAGGGTACAGCTCAGTCTTTGGTTATTGGTGCCAAGGAGTCTACTGCCCTAAAGGTGCCCTCCATTCCTGAGCCACCAATGTGTCTGTCAACTTCTGAGACTTCTGTCTGTCCTCCTACAACCATTGACTCTTCTATGATCCAATCCACAGCCCTGCAGTCATCTTTGGCACACGTGTCTTCAACCAATGAACCGCTGCCATGTCTGCCATTTACTCAAGAGCCAGTCCCAAAGACCTGGACATGTTTGTATCCAGCAACCGAGATTGCTTCAGCTTGCATGCCTTCAGCCTCAAGGTTTCCCCTGGCCTGCCTGTCTTCAGCTACAGTGACTCATCCTGCAGATCATCCTTCAGCTTTAGAGCCTCCAGTAGTCCATCAAAAGTGCATGTCTTCAGTCCCGGAGTACACTGAGTATATGCCTTCAGTTCATGAGACGCCTGTATCCTGCTTAGCCTCGCTGCCAATATCAGAGGTATACCTGTCTACACCATCAGATCCTGCTGTATTTTCTTCTGCTCCAGCGATTCCTCCTGAATCCCAACCATTTACTGTCGATGAACGTATAGCTTGCCTTTCTTTTGCTTCAGGAGGAGCACCAGAATGCCTGCCTTTTCCACAAGACGATTCTCCCAACTGCTTCACTTTAGCATCAGAGCCTCCTAAAAATGCAGCATCAGAGTTTGAGACTTTTGCCAGCTCCCGCTTCAGAGTCATCAAGCTGGACCAAGTGGTGAGTCAGAACCACTCACCTGGGTGTGCACAGGGGGTGGTGCAGACCGGCGTATTACCTACAGGACTTGTGCAACAGAATTCCGCCAAGAAGCACCAGTTGGGTGCTAGTAGCCAAAGGAAGGGAATGACTGCTGCAGTTCAAAATGTGTCTGTTATTGCTCCTTCTGCGAGTGTGCCTGAAATACCAAGTAATGCGTCTATTTCTCCTATCAGTATGCCAAACGTCCCTGCTGTTGTATCCCACGTGCAACAAGGTGGTTACACGACTGTCACCAGGAGTACCAGCCTCGTACAACCCATTGGACTTTCAGGTCTCCAAGGCGTAGAACATGTGCAGTCAAACCTTAGTCACTTTCAACCACAAGCCTTTTCCCAGATGGATGACAGAAGAAAATCTGAACCTCTACCTCAGCCGCCACCTTCTCTAATGGCTGAACATAAACCTTTCCTGAAGCCAGCAATTTCCTCACCTCCCGCATGTCCACTCTCGGCAGAAAGGCTAACAGGGCTTCTACCATTGTCTAAGGCATGTTGCACCAGCCTGCCTCCCTCTTCAAAGACTTATAAGGGTCCACTCCCAGTGACTGAGCTTCCTGGACCTTCCAACTCTGCTTCAGGTCCTGCAAGTCCTTCATGCCTTTCTTCGAACCATGAGTCTCTTCCTCACCAGAAGCCACCGTTTCCATCAGTACCACCTCCAAAGACAAAGCGCTCCTATCATGGAAGTCCATCTGCCTTTGCCCACAGGCCACCATTTCCATCAGTGCCACCTCCAAAGAAAAAAGCACTCCCATCATGGAAAGAAGATGTCTCGTGCGGGTGGCGGGCACCCGAAGACGGCCGTAGGAGGGGGTATACTGTCACGACTCGCTCCCTTCGCTCCCGTTCCCACCACTTGGGGGCATGATTTGGGGTTTATTCCCTACTGGACCTTTCCTCCGAACCTTATGCTACAGTGCTGTGATGAATTGGGAGCGCTAAATCCCTATTTTCCAAGCTACTTCCCTTCCGGATCCATTCCAGGTTTTTGGCAGCCAGCATGCTTCTTTAACCAAATGACTATGCTTCCCAGAATGCCTGGCCCACTGCTCCACCTCCACCCTTGCAGGACAAGGTTGGGTGGAGGATAGGCAACACCTGTGGCTGCAGGTGCAGCAATCAGCACACCTGAGGCGTGTGCTCGTTAAGCAGCTTTAAAAGCCTCAGTCTTACTTCAGTCCAGCGCTGGTCATCGTTTGCAGTGTTCCTGTTGTGACTAGTCCCTTGTTCCTTGTTCCTTGCCTTTGTACCTAGTTCCTGTTTTCTTGTTCCTCCGCCCTGAATCTCGGATTCATGCGCTAATTGATTTCTGCTCCCTTGATTCCCTTTTTGTCTTCCTCTGTTTGCAGGCAGCATTTCTCAGTGCTTTCCCCTTTTAGATGCAGCCCAGTTTGTCTGTGTTCTATATTTCTTTGACTCTGTCCTTTGCTGCTGTAAACCCGTATGCCTTAGCCTTCCTCTTAGATTAGCTTCCTGTCTTTTCCTTGGAGGTGTAGGGAGAAGTTTGCATTGGTTATTTCGTTTTTCCCTGCTCCTGATCCTTACTTTCTATTGGGATCCATTCCATGTTTTCCATTGCACTTCTGCATTTATTTCCCATTTGATTATTAGGTGTGGTGTGCGGTTGTAGCTAGCTCCTGTGTGAATGCTTATGTTTTCCTCACTAATTTGTAATCACTATTCCAACTTAGGTATTTAGTTTTCCTCCCATTGCTGTTCTAGCCTTTCGGGGTCCCAGTTTCATCAACAGGATTCGTGGGCTAGCTGACATTCAAGAGGTTTATCTCGTCCTCGTGAGTACAGTTCTTTAGTTCCCTTATTTAATACCATCAAGAGTGTTAGTTCACAGATCCTGTCATTGCTTGCCCTCCACGTGGGTTTAGCGCTGTCAGTACCTGTAACAGCAATTGGGGGGTAAGGCGCTTGCCGACTTTCCTCGCGGTCAGGTGCTTACCCCACATCCCTTTTCATATATTGGTTTTGTTGTCACACTCTATTTGCACTCCTGGGTTCTAGCATACATGAGTCGTTGTTCCTGTGTGCACGTAGTTTAATTTGAAGCTCTTCACTGTGTGATTTAGTGCACATTTCCCTTGCCATATTCGCTGCCTTTGTACTCGCCTGACTAATCCTGACAGCTATACAAATAAATAAAACAAACAAACAAAGCATCTGAGTGAATATGGCAAGCATTAATTTGAACTTCAGTGGATGGACAAAAGATAGGACACTATCCATGAGGTGCCAGCCTGATATGCCCTTATTTGAACAAATAGGTTTTGAGGGCTCTACGAAAACAGGTTAGGTCTGTAAGGCTTTGTAACTCCCAGGGCAACATTTTCCACAGTCTAGGATCATAAACTGAGAACCGCTGATCTCCTCGAGAAGAGCAGTGAGAAGAAGGTACCACCAGCAACAACTTGTCTGATGACCCGAGTGGACAGCTTGGTTGATACCATCTCAGATTATCTGCAAGATATGAAGGTACAAGGTTGTGGAGACATCTAAAAACTAGATACCGAATCTTAAAATTGATTCTTTCCTTCACCGCAAGCCAGTGTAAGGATCAACGCAGAGCTGAAATGGCTGAGACTTTAAATATGAGCTGAACAGCTGCGTTCCATGCTCCTTGAAGTCCAGTTACCAGTTTCTCTAGGATGCCTACAAGCAGGATGTTGCTGTAATTCAGGCGAGAGTTGACTAATGTTCCCACTACCGAAACATGATCATTTTGCGGTATGAAGGGGAGAGCAATGTGCAAGAAGCATAGGGAATAAAAAACAGACTGCACGCTGGCATTAATCTGGTTTGCACTTCCTAGGTTCGCTTGCCAAATATAACCCATGTTTTTTTTACTTTGAATGCATAGGCAAGGTTTGAACCATGAATATAGGAGCGAACCATGAATATAGGAGAGGGTAGAAGTATAGCGGCATCTGTAAGCAGATATTTAGGTCCAAACAGTGCCACTTCCGTTTTGTTGGGTGATTTGACTTTCTCTTCCCATACCTTGCCTTTCTTATTCTCACCCCATAAGCCCCCTCGTTTTTCTTCACCTTTCTTATAAATCTCTGCTATCAACCTCGTCTACTTCCCTCTCCAGGTCTTTGCAATAATTTCTGCCTTCTCCAGTTTCTTATCCTGCTTCAGCTTTTCACATTCTTCTCAACCTCTGCCACTCTTTACTCCCCTCTTTCTGCTCCACCTCCTCCTCTGTTCTTTACTCCACTCTCCACATTTCCCCTCTCGCATCTGCCCCTCCACTGTCTCTCTTCTCCGACTTCCTCTGCTCTTCTCCACCTCCTCCTATCCATACTCTTCTGATGGATTGTGTCCTCCCACAGATTCCTCATCTTTGATATGTATTCTCCTGCTTTGCAGCTCTCGGAAACCTTTTCCCAGCAGGGGGCATTGTGTGTGCACTGGCATCGATGGCCATCGTGACATTGATGCGAGTACAAATAGCGTGCTCAGCACCCTGTGATCTCTGTTCCTGTTTTCAAGATGCCCAGCACGCTACTCAGGAACTTCGCCTCAGAATTCCTCTGACGCATTTGATTTTTCTTGAAAATTCTTTTCATTTTTGGAACTCTACATCCTGTATACCCCGAAACCCTCTGGTTTAAAAATAAATTCCATGATTGTGGCACAAAAATGTTGCTTACCGATCCTCACATGATCTGTCTGTGGTGGATTGCAGACACAAAACACACACTGGACGTTGCTGACCAGTAACCCAAAGCTGCACTCCCAGCAGGATAAAAACCGAAGTCAAATATCACAACTAAAGGGGCTTGACCTGCTCCTCTGTGGAGTCCGTCATCTCTGATAGATGGAAAAGATAAATTGTACTCTTATAGCAGATAATGCATAATCATACTTTAATTGTGTTCAGAAAATCGTAGCTTTTAAATATTTCAATATTCCTGTCTGCCTGCTGGAATATTGAAGGACAAGAACCAAACTGACTCAAAACAGGTTTAACAGGTAAAAAACAATTGTTTATATAATAAAGTCACTTGAAGATGCACTGTTAGTTGCACAGTGCGGTATGTAAATTATAGAAATTGTCAAAAAGGCATTTAAAACAACAGTGGTACAATTGAGCTGCAAAGATGCTCAGGTTAAACCAAAAAATAAGAAAATCAACAAGAATTTACGCAGTTGTATGACAATTCCATCATAGATCATAACTTCTGAATTTTTAACATAGGAAGAACACTTCCAAGGAATGGGTGGTGCCAACGCGTTTCGGATTAAACTAATCCATCTTCAGGGCAGGGTGTGTTAGGCTTTCATGCTGTGTTCATGATACATTTTCTTGGTGAGTCCTAAGAATAATAGGAATATACTAATTTAGAATTTGTGAGTGTAACAGAGAGTAATTCAAATTATAGGATAAATGTGAGCAACCACTAACCTAAGTGGTCCAAAAGAACAGGACTCGTGGATTATAGTCAGGTCTCCTCAAGACCAGACAGTACTGGAGTGATGGCGGGAAGCAGCGCCCTTCCTTTTCAGGCATTTGAAACGAGAGGGAAACCTCTGTCAGAGCAGAATATGAGGACACATACTAAATCGATCCCCTGTGTATTCATGTCAGGACTAGAATATATGCTGAGGCGTTTAGACCATGCTCATGTGGACGAATATATATAAGGTGAATCTAGATCACCTTTAGTCAAATGCTAAGATCGTAGTTTTAAAACGCATCTGACAAGTAGTGTCAGAAACGAGGAAGTTATAAACTGTACTCCGTGCGGTCAAGTGTAATTGCATTCGTATTACAACCACCATCAAGTGAGAGCGGCAAAATCCCATGTTTACTAAGTCACTTACTTGCAATATGCGTGAGGAGGTCGGAGTCGAGCACCCGGCAGTGAGGTATTCACCTGCTGGAAAATTTGATCCTCATGATGTTCTTTACTCTATACTGGACGAACCAGGACTCTGGTGAATAATTGAAAAGTTGCACTATGCATTTTTATATGTTTAATATCCACAACTAGGCAGATCACCAAGAATGTGAATGGCCGTGGGGCTGGCAGCAAGGTATTCACCTGTAGCAAAATATAATTCATACAGTGACTTGTTGGAATAGCTGAGAGCTGACTCAAAATAATTTGCTTTGAATGGTGTCATTTACACAACGTCTACCCTGCGACCCGGTCACTAATGGGCGCAAGGCATTTCCTTGGTCACCTATGTCGAGTCTCATACACATTGCAAGAGGGGGGCACCCAATAGTTTAATTTGAACTATGGTTCCCCCCCTCTTGCCTCTTAAACTCGCGGTATATTCGCCGCCAAATACACAATGCCCCACATTGTTTAGATGCCAGTTAATGATTAGCACATGTACTCTTAATTCTTTCACAATCATATGGCTAATCGCCCATATTGCAACTCGACCTTACAGGCATGACTACAAATGACTATGGGTCTCTCTGATGAGGGACGGCAGAGATCTACCTGATTCTTACACAGGAGGCTCTGGCGGTACACTTTCCTTACTACTCGCATGCCGCTCCAATGCAGAGTTAATGCTAACATAGTCCATGGAGCCGTCTGATGCCCACACAAAGATGGCGTCCACAGTGCCTACGCACATGCATGGCGTCCGTGGCGACCATTTCCATGGAACAGAAGAGAGCGATACGTCTAGTCGACGGGTGCTCGACTCCAAACTCCTCACGCATATTGCAAGTAAGTGACTTAGTAAACATGGGATTTTGCCGCTCTCACTTGATGATGGCTGTAATACGTATGCAATTACACTTGACCGCACGGAGTACAGTTTATAACTTCCTCGTTTCTGACACTACTTGTCAGATGCGTTTTAAAACTACGATCTTAGCATTTGACTAAAGGTGATCTAGATTCACCTTATATATATTTGTCCACATGAGCATGGTCTAAACGCCTCAGCATATATTCTAGTCCTGACATGAATACACAGGGGATCGATTTAGTATGTGTCTTCATATTCTGCTCTGACAGAGGTTTCCCTCTCGTTTCAAATGCCTGAAAAGGAAGAGGGCTGCTTCCCGCCATCACTCCAGTACTGTCTGGTCTTGAGGAAACTATCTCCAGACCTGACTATAATCCACGAGTCCTGTTCTTTTGGACCACTTAGGATAGTGGTTGCTCACTTTTATCATGTAATTTGAATTACTCTCTGTTACACTCACAAATTCTAAATTAGTATATTCCTATTATTCTCAGGACTCACCAAGAAAATGTATCATGAACACAGCATGAAAGCCTAACACACCCTGCCCTGAAGATGGATTAGTTTAATCCGAAACACATTGGCACCACCCATTCCTTGGGAGTGTTCTTCCTATGTTAAAAATTCAGAAGGTATGATCTATGAAGGAATTGTCATACAACTGTGTATATTCTTGTTGATTTTCTACTTTTTTGGTTTAACCTGAGCGTCTTTGCAGCTCAATTGTACCACTGTTGTTTTAAACGCCTTTTTGACAATTTCTATAATTTACATACCGCACTGTGCAACTAACAGTGCATCTTCAAGTGACTTTATTTTTATAAACAATTGTTTTTTACCTGTTCAACCTGTTTTCAGTCAGTTTGGTTCTTGTGCTTACAATATTCCAGCAGGCAGACAGGAATATTGAAATATTTAAAAGCTATGATTTTCTGAACACAATGAAAGTATGATTATGCATTATCTGCTATAAGAGTACAATTTATCTTTTCCAACTATCAGGGATGACGGACTCCACAGAGGAGCAGGTCAAGCCCCTTTAGTTGTGATATTTGACTTGGGTTTTTATCCCGCTGGGAGTGCAGCTTCGGGTTACTGGTCGGCAGCGTCCAGTGTGTGTTTTGTTTCTCTTTATCTTGGATCCCTAGTGGCCTTGAGATCTTCCCAGCTGCACCTGAAGTCTTTTTCTACTCAACTACGTACATTATCTCTACAATTTTTTACACCATCAATATTTTTCAGAATTAACACGCACTTCCGTCATACATAACCAGTTGAGCCTCCCACCCCCCATCTTTGCTACTGTGGTGGATTGCAGCTCATGTCAAGTTATGACACCCAATACCTTAAAGGAGAGAGCCCCCAAACTGGCTCTAGGTCGTTCATCTTCAACGTCTACTAATACGACACCATCAAAGATTTGACCCAATGAAAAGAGCTCTGCGTCTGAGAAAACACCACTCGAGGAGTGACTTCTGTCATTCCTTTTCTTCCTCGTTGAAGAAGAGAAGGAGAAGGCACTCATCGACAGAGTCATCCCCAGGAAGACCGGTACGGTTCCCATCTAAATCCACCTCAGGGGAAAAGTGGGAAGAGTTTTGCATCAAAAAATGCAGGTCTTTGAGAAAACAGGCCCCCCCAATTCTCTCTTCCTCCAGGAAGAATACCTCTGAGCCCTCCGCGCCCAACAAGGCCGGCAGGAACTCGACTCACCAACCATGTTGTGCGCTTTAGAGGCCGAGACCGTTGAACTCCTCAATCTGACAATCAACGACAGATGCATTTTTCATTGTACCGCTGGCTCCATCGACCTCACAGCCTATGCTGTCGAAGACGGTTGAGGATCCCTCGAGTAGATCTGTTCCTAAGACTACGGGGATTTGATGTCCTCTTTTCAGGACATTTTTCACAAGGATAACGAATTGGCACCCTTTAGGTTCGAACCCGTGGGTCTTCCTCGATACCCTGGAGAGTTTCAGGATGAGGAAAGGAGGTTGTCCAAGATTAGTTTAAGCCCTTCACAATGCAAGTGGCTTGGACAACTCTCCTGCCATGGAATCCCCATGTGGGATATCCTAGAGCCCATAGAAACATGGTTTACAGGAAAATGATGGTAAAAGTAACGGATGCATTAGGTCAGGTCCCCCACCTGCTGAAATAATTAAATGTGATTTAGCAGATATTATGTACCAGGACACAACAGTTGAGCCTGTTCTCCTGTTACATACCACCATCAAAAATCCCCTCATGGAGCTATGGAAGACTCACTGCTCAGGTCCAGGAGTGTATAACGATTTTGCCAAAAAGTATAAACCAGCTTTATCAGACCCAGAGTTTCTAACAAGACAACCGGTTCATGACAGTTTGGTCGTAAAGGCTGCGACTCTGAGCAGTAAGGCATGAACCTATCCATCCTTGCCACCTGACAGGGATGACACGTGTTACGACGCTTTGGCGAAATAAGTCTTTGCCTCGGGCAGTATGGCACTTAAAGCTGTTAATGCTTCATGTGACCTATCAAGATGCACACACACACTTTGGTCTGTGATTGCAGAGACAGCCGAACACATCCCAGAAGGTCAAATGAGGAAGGGTTTCCCGAGCATAGTACAGGATGGAAAAAAAACAATGCGACAGTCCCTACAGTGAGAACTCGACACAGCCAACTGTTTCTGGCGATCTGTGGCGGTGATTTCTGTCATGCATAGCTTTGCCTGGCTAAGAAAATCCGGATTAGCACAGGATGTCTAAGCAAAGTTGCTTGACATGCCTTGCATCTTTTTGGCCAAAAGGCAAATGACAGCCTTGAGAAACTGCAGGCATCCAAGGTTGCAGCAAAGTCCTTAGGGGTGATGATCAGACAACTGGCACAATCTTCCACTCAATGGAAAGACAAGCCTTTTTGCTTCTATAATTACGGACAAAAAGGCAAACCGCCCGTGGCCCATCAAGGGCAAGGTCAGAGATGTTTCTCTTGTGTCAGGTCCTGTGATGGGAATGAGGCATAAGGAGCAGTGGCATGGAGACATTATGGGCAGTGTAATGAGTGTTAAATTTATTTATTTCATTTTCTATTTGTTTCTTTAATCTCCTGTGTGGTGTTGGTTGCTCTTAACTCTTGAAATTCAGAGTCAGGGAACCTTCTCAGGCCAAGATGGAGGACGGGAGCCTACGTCCTGATACTGCTTTGGCCGGACAAAGGACAGTTGGAGAACATTCTAAACTGCCTTTTATCGATTTCTGTCCAGCTGTGAAGTACTGTTTTTTTTCCTCCAACTCCTGTTTGTCGTGCCAAAGGTCATCACTAGCTCAAGGAAGTCATCCTCAGGAGGTGAAACGTGAGTAAGAAGCAAGCAGGAACATAAGAAAAAGTTTGGCTGAAGAGGAGCCAGAGGTAGCCAAGTTCTTCAGTCTTTCTGTTTAAATATCTTTTTCGAATGACGTTAATTTATTTGAATGGAGGACAGATCATTCAAGGATTCTGTGAAAATTCGAACAATATTAGAAGTAGAAACCGTTTTCTTGGTTGGGGACTATTATTTAATGCTATTTTAAGCGCCAGTGTTTATCTTTGTTTTCAGAGCGCGAGCGGGTTTGAGGAAAGGACCCTTTGCACCGCTCGTTCCCGATTTGTCTCCCTGCCAACCTGGCAGCATTGGGTTTCTTCCTGTGCATGGATCAAAGAGAGCACGGGTTGCTGCACTCGACTTTCCCTTCCTATTGAGGGAGACAAGGAAGAGAGTAGCAGCGGTCTGAGCGCAGACCACGCAGTGATGTTTTGCTGCTGTTACTGGCGCAGGCAGCGCTGTGACAACTTCTAACATAACCAGGAGACATTTTGACACTAGTTTAATGATGCGGGTAATGCAGTGATGTAAAAGTATACACGTATTAAGTGGAGTGAGCAGTAAAACGTCTGCAACTGCAGCACAACTGTTGCCTCAGCTAGTAGTACAGTTGAACTCTCCAATGAGAAAAGATTATTTTGTTAAAAGTTCTGTTTGAAATATTTTTGGGCAAGCAGCTGCTCTTCTGAGAAAAAAGGGCAGAATAAGAGGAGTCAAATATTTGAGTTGGAACCCTTGCCCAGTGCCGCTGTGAATCAGTCTTTTTCATGCAGTGAATAAAGAATTTCCTATGGGCACTTAGCAGAGGAACCTCGGGTACTGCGTTTTTTGTTTGTGAGCCTGTGCAGCTGGAACAGGTGATATAAACGCAGAACCTAATTACTTAGCTATGCTTTTCTTTTCTCGCACATGCAGATCTACCTCAGCGTAAATGTCAGGAGTCTGAAGACCTTTATTATTTTATCCGCTTCCCCTTTCCCTCAGGGGTGTTCCAGGCTCAGATGTAAACTTGCTTAGTTGAGTGCGAGATGCCCTATTGGGTCTGTGGTGTTCAGCAACTTCTGCAGACATTTCCAATCTTGACTTGATAGAATGAAAGGCCCATGTAATTGAGTCTGCCCGAGCTGTCATTAACCCCTCAGAGACCACAATGGATAGCTTTAGGTGAAATGATTCGGGAACAAAGAGAGGAGTTGAGGGTCGCTCATTGGGAAAATCTTAACTTGTGCAGGAAAATTAAGTGAAAAGGTCACCCATATTCAGGAGTTAACAAGCGCAAGAGCTATTGACTCAAGTTTAAGGGAGGGTCAGGAGCCTCTGATTTTGGTCCAAGAAGATGCAGACAGACACTTGGATGTGGAAAAGGGGACAGAAGGAGGTGTTAGGTGTTCTATTATGCCTGTGCCGTTGGCCCAGCCGGAACAACTTGATGTTGTTACTTTCCCCGGGAGGGGGACCCTTCCCATGGGCCAGGGAGGTGAGGTCGCTGGCCGATAGTCCCCCTCACGCTGGTACTCATTGGGAGGACCGCATGGGTGGGGACCCCCTGTATGGGAGAAGTGAGGACTGTCAAGGGAGAATGCGATATGTACACCATCATGCTGCCAGACATATTTCACCCAATCACACAAATAAGGCTCAGATACCCCTATCCTCTGTATCTCTTCTTTCTTCTACTCCAGTGGTCTTCAAACTTTTTTGGCTCAGGCCCCCCCTGAGCCAAGTTTGGGCAGGCCGGGCCGCCCTAAAAGTACCGGATGGACAGTATGTAGAAATTGCTATGAACTTTTGCGTGCCGTCACCGCACCCTACTCCCAGTACAGACCCTGGGCTCTCCCCCACCATACTCCCACCACTATCCCAGTTCTGCTGCCCATCCTGCTCCCACCACAGTCCCATAACACAAGCATACACACATCCATGCACATTTAAATAAAAAATAAATCCCCATGAACTTACCTTCTGCAGGGGCCTGCGCATGGTTGCTAAAATGCCCCGCTCCAGGTTGCTCTGCCCATATGTGCGAGGAGGCGCAGGAGCACCCCCTCGCACATACATGCATGCAGTGCCCCAGCCGGCATTTCCAATGAGCTATGCAAGGCTGGCGAAGCAAAACACCCCCAACGTTGCATGTCTCAGTGATCATGTGTGGCTGGGGAAATGAACTGTCAAAGGCAAACAGTGTTTCTCTTTGACAGTTCAGCCAGCCCAGGAGCACTCCCTCAGCTGGAAAAAGAAGCCGAGGGAGTGCTCAGTGTTTCACTGGGCTGGCTCCTCGATTCCTCCATAATGGGTGAGGTGGCCAGTGGGTGAACGCCCCCTCACCCATTAGGGATGAGTCGGCAGGCTTGGACTGGCCTATAGGGCAATAGGGCGATGCCTGTACCAAAAATGCAAAATGTTAGTGTAGGCCAATCAAAATGGGCCACTTTTTTTGGCCAATGTGGACCAGTTTGAGGAGTTGCTTCACTATGCAGCTAGTAGTTTTGACCATTGTTGCTGAATAAATATTCTTTAAATATCACAATTTGTTTACATTTGATTAAAAAACAACCCCTTGTGTACTATTCAAACAGTCTGTGACTAAAGGACTGAATATCCATTTGCAACTGCTGGCAATGTGTTCATTGGTGCCTAAAACCGTTGTATGGTCCAGTCTGACCATGTGAGCTGCCCCCTCCCATTTCCCCCAATCTAAAAAAAAAAAATTTTTGTTTACAAATAATAATAATTTTTTTTTTTACATTTCATGCTGGGCTCTGGCGCCCCCCCCCTAGGAGGCGGCCGCGCCCCCCTGGGGGGGCACGCCCCACAGTTTGAAGACCTCTGGTCTACTCATTTCCTCATACATAGCAATTATGTATATAAGGCAGATAATACTGGGACGAGGAAGAATGAGGCAAGAGTGTATATGGATGACTGCAAATGGACTGCCACGAGGAAGAGCAGCCCAGGGAAAGCCGTAGAAGCTTATTGATGTCACCGAGGACCGGAACCCTCATGGACCAAGAGTAAAAGTATGTGGACGAGGACTGGGAAGGCACAGGGAGACGACAGAAGCTGTGGTTGCGAAGAAGTGCAGAGGTATCCACCTCATTCCCAGTGGGACCGAAGAGAGACCAGTTGAGAACGAAGGGGGCGAAGGAGCACCCCAAAGAGACTCGAGGAGAGGCTTGGCAGGATAACTGAGCCAGACCTAGTTAAGAGACAGTACAAAATATAAAGAAGGGCCGGGCACCCAAATGTTGAGAAACCAGGAGAATCAGACCTACAAGATAATGCCTCTCAGGTTAGTGAACAAGGCTTAAGAAATCCATCCTATAGAGCTGAGAAAGGGGTCTGGGACCCACACACAAATCACGAGAAGTCCAGAGGAAGGGAGATATATCCTTCGGCAGAAGATAAAACTTTGATAAATAAGACTACTGGAAAAGAGAGCCTGAGAAAGGCTTGGGGAAGGGGGACGCCTATCCAATATTGTTTTTGAACTTGGAACTTTGATACAGCATCTGAAAAAGTCTGGAAAGGAAAATACCTACTGCCCATCTATGGAGAACAATAATGAAAGCCTAGTGCTGGCCAGGGGTTGAAGGATATTCCCCCACCATCTATGAAATGCCTGAAACAAGGGAGTCATTCTCTTATAAGCAGGGTACAATCTAGGTCATAGGTTTCTGTTGAAGTGTAAGGGATGGAAATAGGTTTGGGACAGTGGACGATTTACTTTGGACAGACGTTCTGACGTCATCCTTAGGTTTGTTTGAGGCAGGGAAACACCTTGTAGTTATAGGGACAGGTAGGGTTTTTCCTTATTTTCAGTTCAATAAATGTTTGTGCCAACAATCATGCCACCTTTGTGTCTCGTGTCTACTTCTGCACCCTTCCAGGACCCCAAGAGATACCAAGTCTTTTTAACACTGTGTGAACTGCATTTTCTTAGTTGTCCTGAAGTGTTTGCTACTGAGGCTGCAAAGGTTACTTTCATCTTATCTTACCTGTCTGTGGATGTGGCAACCTGGATGAGGTTATTAGTTAGCCAAAGACATGCTGCCATAAGTCATTTTAGTCTCTTCCTGGAGGTGTTTTGTGAAATTTTCGACAGACGTCCGGTATCGTTGGAGTTGGATGGTAAATATTTGGAGTTGAGGCAGGCAAACGGGGACCTGGTCTCTCATATCACACAGTTTAAATCTCTGGCTTTGGAAATTTGCTGGCCTGAGGAGAAGAGGGCTTCCCTTTTTTATAGGGAGTTGCGGGAGGAGTTGAAGGATGCTTTGTCTGTGATTGTAGATCGGCCAACCTCTTTTGAGGCCTTGATAGACGTACTTGGTAATTCAGTTAGACTTTCATCTGAGTGAGAGGAAGGCAGAACGGAGAACCTGTGGGAGATGGAAAGACAACTCTTAGGTTTGAAAAACCAAGGTTGGAATTTGTCAACAGTGAGTTGCGATTCAGGGCCTCTGAACAGGCAGTGAGGGTCAGAGGCCCACTCTCTATGGAAGAGAAGAATAGGTGTTGTGGGAATAATTTGTGTTTGTGCTCTGGTAGGAGTGGTCACTTTTTAGGAAACTGTCCAAACACCCTGAAGCAATTCCAGAATCCAGTGGCCAAGGCACAACAGGTTGCCAACACTTTATAGGCTGCAGTTAGTCGCATTACTGTAAACAAATCCTTATACTTTGAGACATCTTGAAAGGAACTGGTCCAGTTGTAATTGACTCAGGAGCTACCGGGAACTTTGGGGTAGCTAGACATTCCTTTTGTACAGAAAGAATTTGTTGAGCAGGTAAGACCTGAGGATGGTTCTTTGCTTACTTCAGGTCCCGTAACTCACGAGATGGTTGTCTTGACTATGATGATGGCTGGGAACAATAATGAGGAGATTTTGTTTCAGTTCATTGACATGCCCACAGTTCAAAATGATCTTGGGTATGCCCTGATTCTCTCTGAGTGAGTTGGGTGAGGTCCTTTTGGAGTTAGGGCAAAAACGTAGGGCGGTCAGAAGTAAGAATTGATCCCTGAGTCAGAAGGTGGATATTTTGGGTGAGAAGGTGAAGGTTATCCAGGCTCGGGCTACTCCATTACCAAAAGACATGGTTGAAGACCTTGACCGTGTGGATTTTATTCAAGAAGAGGGGCAAGAAGACTCAAGTAAAAATAGGATTTTCAGGGGCAGAGAATGCCATAACCCCATTTCTTTAGCTGTTCCAGAATGTTATGGAGGGGATTCTAGAAAATCGTCTGTGTTTATTACTCAGCGTGAGTTACATTTTTTCTTTCCGCCTGAGGTTTTCTCAACTGGAGCTTCAAAGGGGGCCTTTATCTTCTCCTATTTAGTTGGAGATGCAATGGCTTGGGCAGTTCTTCTGGTTAGCCAAAAGATCCCAGTTCTTGAAGATGTAAAAGATTTTCTGAGAGAATTTGGCAGAATGTTTGACGGGCGCTAGGTTTCTCAAGAGGTGGATGGAGAGTTGTTGGAGCTGAGACAGGGAAGTAAAGAAATTATCAGTTATAGGACTCCATTTAAATCTTTGGTTTTATAAACTAAGTGGCTGGAGGAGAAGGAGGAGAGAGCGAAAAGAGTAAGAGAAGGCCTTTGTCTGTATTGTGGCTGGGCAAGGTATTTTTGAAAGATTGTCAAAAAATAAATGCCCATGTCCGTTCCCAACTCCCAGACAGTTGCTAATACACTGCAATCCGCAGTCCCTCAAATCACTTTGAATGTATCCTTGTACCTAGCTGGGAGGATTAAGTGAAGGGGCCCAGTAATGTTGGATTTGGGGGCCACAGGAAATTTCATGGATTGGGTATTGGCCAAGTCATTAGAAATATCAGTGGTTTTAAAATCTAATCCTGAATGGGTAAGGGCGGTTGACGTCTCACAACTCTCTTTAGGACCAATCGCTCATGAGACTGTTCCCTTGTGGATGGAAATTGACAGAGGTCACAGTGAGGAGTTAGTATGGAAGTTGATTCATTTGATTGATGCACCACAACTGATTTTGATGTTGGCAATGCCCTGGCTTACTCTTCTTGGTAGATTGGGAAAAGCGGGGAATACATCTAGGCTCAGGATTCTGTTCTATGTACTGTTTTGGTGGGAATTACCAACATGAGCAGTTTGCTTTTAAAGAGGGTAATGGGAATGAGGCGCTGTGGTTAGCAGAAGGAGGATCTCCTAGGTTTTCCATTGGTGTAGTGGTAGGCCAGCTACCAAGTTGTTATGAGGAATTGTTTAGTGTGTTTGACAAGAAGGAAGCAGGAGAGTTGCCACCTCACATGCCTTATGATTGTAAAATAGATCTAGAAATTAGAGTCCCAATCCCTTGCAGTTGAATATATGCCCTTACAGAAAAATAAAATGAGCATTTGAAAAAACCTACTTTGAAGAAAATTTGGCAAAGGGCTTCATCCGTCCATCTCAGTCTCCTGCAGCTTCACCTCTCTTCTTTGTGCCCGAAAAAGATAAGACCCTAAGAACATGCATTGACTACCGAGCACTAAATCGAATTACCATCAAAAACCGGTACCCTTTGCCATTCATTTTCCATGATGCTGGACCAGATGCAGTGTTTTACGATTTTTACAAAGCTGGATCTGCGAGGAGCGTACCATTTGGTTAGAGTTTGTGAAGGAGGTGAGTGAAAGACTGCTTTTAAGACAAAATGTAGGCTATTTGAGTACCTAGTGATACCTTTTGGTTTGTGCAATGCACCGGGGGCCTTCCAATTCTTTATCAATTAGATGTTACAGGAATTCTTGGATGTGTTCATAACAGTTTATATAGATGATATTTTAATCTACTCCCAAGACAAAGTTCATCAGAAACATGTAAGAAAGGTTTTACAAAAGTTGCTCGAACACAATTTTTTTGCTAAGCTGGACAAGTCATAATTTCACACTAAGGTAGTAGAATTTCTAGGATTTGTAATTTCGCCGCCAGGCCTGGAAATGGATTCTAGGAAAGGGCAAGCAGTAGCAAATTGGCATTCTCCGAATAGTGTGAAGGAGTTCCAGAGCTTTTTGGGATTTTCACATTCTTTTTGATGATTTATTAAGGGTTTTTCACTGAAGGTTACTCTGGAAAGTGGTCAAGTTTCTATGGTCAGCAGAGGCTGAACAAGCGTTTTAAGAACTACAGATTAGCTTCGCCTCAGGACCAATTTTGATTCACCCCGATCCCACTCAACCTTTTTTCTTAGAAGTGGATGCTTCTAATTTGGCAGTAGGAGCAGTTTTATCCCAGCAACATAAAAAGACAGGCAAGTTAAATCCACTGGCGTATTTCTCTAAGAAGCTCGCTCCTACTGAGATCAATTATACGATCGCAGATGGAGAATTACTGACCATAAAGGCCGTCTTTCAGCAATGTAGGCATTACCTCTTGAGCGCGCTTCATACTGTAACAGTTCTCACTGATCACTGAAATCTACTTTTTCTGAAGTCTGCCAAAACCCTCAATCCGAGACAATTGTGCTGGTCCTTACTTTTCCCCGAATTTGATTTTATCATCATTTTTAAACCGGGAAGACAAAATGGCAAGGCTGATGCTCTATCTCATCAATTTACGGGTAGTTTGAAGAATGAGGAGGACAAATCAGCACCTTTGATTGCATAAAAGCATTTCGCCTGTGCCGCTTTGACAGAAAAGTTAGATTTGGAAGTTAAGGTGAAACAACTAATAACCTTGGAACAACTACAAGAATGGGTTTGAGGAAATCCAACTAGAAGTATTCAGGATGGTTTACCCAAGGTGGATACTCGCCTCTTCTTGCCTAGTAAGGAATTAAGAGAAGAAGCGTCGAAAGAATGCCACAAAACTAGTTTAGCAGGGCACCCTGGTTACCGAAAAACCTTGGCGTTAGTTCAAAGATATTTCTGGTTGCCAGGAATTAGGACGGATGTGCTTAATTTTGTGGGAACTTGTGAAATGTGTGCCCAAGCTAAAGAAGAACATGGAAAACCAACAAGCTATTTACATCGGTTAAATGTACCACCAAAGCCCTGATATGATCTCCTTAGATTTCATCAGAGATCTAACAAAGGTTCAGGGGTGTACTTACATTTTAGTGGTGGTGGTTGATCATCTGTCAAAAGCAGGGCACTCATTCCCTTAAAGGGGAAGGTTGCAGCAGCTAGTTTGGCAAAATCATTTATGCAGGAAATAGTGAAATTACACGAGTTGCCTACTCAGATCATTTCTGACAGGGGTTCCCAATTTGTGGTAAAGTTTTGGACAGTTTTTTGTAAGGAGTTGGGAATTGAAGTAAGCTTATCCTCAGCTTATCAGCCTCAAACCAATGCTTGAAAGGTTTTTGAGGTGTTTCCGTCAATCAGATAGCAGTTGGGTGGATCTAGTTTGACTGGCAGAATTCTACTATAATAATGTTACTAAAGATTCTACAAAAATGTCACCTTTCTTTTGCAATCAGTGTTTTTATCCTAGATTTTTAAGATCCGAACGTTTTTCTGAAATCTTTTGCACGGTGGTAGAGGAGAGAATACAAACTATGAGGGATAACCTTGAAAAGACCAGGTTGGCTTTGCAGGGTAGCAAGGAGAACATGAAGTGTTTTGCGTATAGTCATAGGCAGGCAAGTCCAGAGTACCAGATTGGGGATAAGGTTTGGCTGTCAACTAGAAACCTGAGATTGACAGGAAGGAATACATTAAGTACAAAAGTCATAAGCCTGTTTGAAATAGAGAAGGTTTTAAACCCAGTATCATAAACTCAGGTTGCAAAGGGAACTCAAAATTCATAACACATTTCATGTAAGTTTAATTAAGCCAGTTGTGGAAGGTACTCATTTTTCAGAACAACCAGCGCCTTTGATCATTGATTCTGAGGGGGAAGAATTCAAAGTTAGGAACATTCTTGATTCTCGCGAGTGCAGAGGTAAATTACAATATCTGATTAATTGGAAGGGGTTTGGTCCTGAAGAGAGATCCTGGGAGTCAGTAGAGGACGTTCATGCTCTGCTTTTGATGGCTAGATTTCATCTGTGTTATCCTTTGAAGCTAGGCCCTTGGACAGGTCCTAGTGATGGGGGTACTGTTGGGGTCCTGGGAAGTCTGTGGTCGAGAACCAGACTGAGATCCAGGAGAGTTGGGGGCTGTAGAATGCAGTCAGTGGCAGGCTGCATTGGAAAAGTTAAAACATTTCCTGTTTTCCTAAGTGCTCATCTTCAGAGATCTGCTGAGTTCAGTGCACAAATTGGAGGATTGGGCATCAACCCAGGGCAAGATGGTGGTTCACCTCAATAAAATTCTAAATCAGAATGTTGAGTGCAGATTGGAGGTGAGCACAATTCTAAACTGCCTTTCATCAGCAAAACCAGTGAAGAGTACACCTGCTTTTCGCCTGCTCCACTGAGAACTACTTAGGAGGAATTAAGAAGGACTGGAAGAAAGAAAACATTAAGAAATCTCAGCTGCTTTACCTTGGTGGTGGGAGTGCAGCGTTATAGAGAGCCATCTGCTCTAATGAGAGTTCAACTTAAAGTAAAACTAACTGATTAAGGAATTCATAACTTTGTGGTGTTAAGGAGTTGAATTTTCATTATTTCATTTGGGTACAATAAATATATGTAGCGAACTGATTCAAAGAAGTCTCCTGCATGAACTTGAATTGAGTTGTCCTTCTTTATAACGGCATTGCGTGCTCTACCAGTGAGTGAAACTGACATTGACAGGGCAGAGGGAGCATGCAGGCTTGCTTATATTTGATTGAGGAAATACTGAGTACCAGCAGGTGGCGTGCAAGCGTAATACTAACAAGTAATTTTTATGTTCGCCACGCAGCACAAATATACAATCGAACACAGTTGAGAAACGAAGGAAGGCTTCATTAGGAAGTTACCAGCAGGTGGCATTCTAATGAACGTAATATTTACAATTCATTCCAGTATTCACAGCACAAGAATATAAACAAGCACAGTTAAGAAACTAATCCTCTGGGCTTCTAGCTGAGGATAAACAGGGAGCCAAGCAATGAAGTAAGAAGAGCTCCAGTGTTGTTTATTATTTTCTCCGCTTCCCCTTTCTCCCCCGGGCTGCCCTGAATCTTACTGGGAACTCATTCATTAAGCGCAGAGTAGTAGGAGAGCGGCTGTGGGGTTCAGCAAGCTCCCATGGTGAACAAGAGGAATTTAGAAACCAGACAGTCGCACTATGTGTTTCTGCACTCATAAGGGCAGAAGGCAGGCAAAACTGGCCAATCAGGGAGGAGGGAGGCGGGAGCCAGGAGGAGTGCAAGTGGAAGAAGAAGCGGAGCGAGAAAGCAGAGATGGAGGCTAGATGGAGGAGGGGGGTCTGTGAGCAGAGGATTGGAGCGAGAAAGTAGGGGGAAAATTGAGAGAGTGAAGGGGAGAAAACAAATACAGAGATGGAGACCAGATGGAGGAGGGGGCAGGAAGGGACAGAGGGGCACTCACCTTGCTAAAGGCCAGGACAGAATCCACAATGATGTAAAATAAATACTGCTGCTTTACTAAAGAGGTAAAACTCCATAGGTATAGCTGCTAGTCTGTCCCTGGATTCCTGTGACCAGTGATTATTACTGTGTCTGTCCCTCTGCAAGTTCAGGGACCTCTTGGTGAGTTTGTGATGCACATTTTGAAGATCAGGATGTTCAGAAAATGGTATATGTTCCAAGTGAGGTAGTACAAGTGCAAGGGAATGCAGTGTAACCAGTGAACACAGTCCACCCTTTGCATGCTTTGTTTGGTGCCCATGTGGATGTTCGCATTGGATTTAAAACATGAGGAAGATTATGAGACTTTGTGAGGGCCTTTATTGGTACTGGTTGCTTATTTTCGTCAATCCAGGTCAATGCCTGGACTTCGCTTTCCCGGATGCTAAAACACATACTGTTGATATATACAGCTACTTGTTTAGAAAACCCCTACATCCTACCAACCCTTCCACCCACTCATCCTTATACAAAATTGCACTCTCTATATGAAATAATTGCTTGTTTTACACCAGGGCAATGCATGACCTGTTTCATTCTCACAGGACAGTGTGTGTTGCGCTGTAAATGATAGGTCCCCCTTTCTTGCTCCCTTTGTTTCAAAACATACTACCACATCTCTTGTTTATTCCTTTTCTGCCATCTTTTTGAGTTTGATATAATTATGCTCATAATCAACATCACCCTCTTCCACTCAATCCACTTGGACCATGTGATCCTGTAACAGCCCCCTAACTTTGCATAAACCCAGGTGAACTAAGCACTGTGCTCTCTGTGCTGGTATTTCCTGTGGGATAAAGAGTTTGGGTGTGCCCGTCGCATGTGGGTTAAGGGAGCAGATGTAACACATGTAATTTGCCCTCTCTCTTACCACTGCCTGCATGTGGTTATACCACATGTTCTCTGTGTCGGTGTGTTTCTCTCCTCTACCGGTGCTCCAAAACAACTCGGATGTTAACAACATCTCCCTTTTCCTTCTGATCACTGACATATTAACAGTCTTTGCTACATCTACATCAACAGTGGGACATGCTAACGGACCCCATTCTATTTTGAATAAAAGAAAAGGAAGAGAGGAACAAAGAAAACAAGAAACCATAATGCATAACACCCAAACTTCTACATTCCTCCAGGTCCTGTGTGCCGCGGGGTGAAACAAAAATTGTCTGGCCTCCTGAAAAGACAAAATGATGTTAGCAATGTAACAGTCAATTGGAGTATTCTTCCTTTTACTCTCCCCCCCTTGTTTTCTGCAAGGAGGGTGTTGCCTTTTGTCCCTGCAGATGTCTATGATATGGATCCATACCCACCAGCCCTCCACCTTGACTGCCGTCGGGGTTGTGTAGGTGACCATGAAAGGTCCCATGAAGCTGGGCTCAGTCCATGTTCTCGTAAAGTTCTTTATGAAAATCTTTAAAGTGCTGGCTGCTGCAGTAGGGTCTCTTCCACTTGTGGTGTTGGGGTTTCTGCAGATGATGCTGCTGGCCTGCTTTTGCGAGGGCAACCTGTCTTGATATAAACTTTAAGGAATTGGTAAGTTCTCTAAGATACCCTTGAAGTTCCTCCTCCAAAACCTCTGCATAGCTGTTAGATTCTGAGATTGTATGCGCATGAGTGAGCAGTGTTTGCAACCTTCTGTCTGTAACAACCTTCTGCCTGTAGCAATTGTGTGCTGAGTAAGGTGGTGGTCAGAGCCATGCTGGTTACATAGATCAAACAAAGCAAGCGGCAAGCAGAGCAGCCATCTCTTGTGAAGCATTTCACACATCATCACAAGGTGTTCTTTAAGCAAGCCATTTAGACACTCCACTATTCCATTGGCCTGAGGGTGGTACACTGAACATAATTTGTGTTGTATGCCCAATAGGGAAGTTATCTCTTTGAAGAGATCACTGAAAAAATGTGGTGTATTGTCAGACCTCAACACCACAAACACCCCAGTGAGGGAAAACCTCACACACTAGAAATGTAGCTGGTGATTTGGCAGTACACAGGGTCCTGCCTCAACCAATGGAAGAATGGGCACACCACAACATGAAAAGGTGAAAGCTGTAACGCCTGGTAGTCATATCCACAAAATTGATAAGTAAATGTTGGAATGGTCCTTGGGGGTGTGGCACGGTTGCTTTTATTGTTATGCATGTGTGTCCGGCGGTGTACCGCTGGCAGGTTACACAGTTATTGATGAATTCTTCCACGTGTTCCTGTAAATTTGGAACAAACCACTGTACCTGAAGGTCTGCTACAATAAGCCCTTTGGATGTGCGCGCTGGGGCAATGCAATTGATCCATGGCAATCGTAAGTAGCTCCTTGGGCATTACGGGCTTCCCTTTACCATTAAGCCTTCATATTACATCTGTGGGTGATATGCTCTCTTTGTCCATAGACCCTGTTCTCGCTGTGGGGCACATCTCTTTAGCTCTATTATCTGAGCCATGGTCAGAGCATTATAAGGTCCGTGAGATGTTGCCGTGAAATGTTTGTGAACATGGTAACTTGTTCTGTGACATGGTAAATATGCTGATTTATTTTTATCAGTTGTGTCTGCTGCATCATTACCCCAGAAAATTAAATATGTACCTTTGGTGTGCGCTGCACATTTTACAACTGCTAGTGCTTTTAATCTGGAAAGTAAATCTGCATGTTGCACTGGTGTGCCATCACTTTTCCTGAGTACTCTCCTGACCTGTCTCGACAACCCTGAATGCACTGTGGATGTGACATGCTCAATCTGAATAGATTGTACCACAACATCCTTTCAACATTTCTATTGCCGTTATTAATGCTACCAGTTTTGCTGCTTGTGCAGAATAGTGTAAATCAGTCTTAATTTTGACATGCCCTCAAACTCCCCCTACTCATAGCGCACTACAGCTGGCCCTTTGTGTCGATAACGAGAGTTTTGATTGATTGTTGATGACCCGTCAACGAAAAGTATCTCTCCTTCCTCTAAGAGATCTTCTCTAACTGTAGTGAGATCATTGAATATGTCCTGGTAAGTAGTACAGTTGTTTACATAGCCCCTTCCTGCACTGGCTCCGTAAGGAATGTAGATGGATTAACAATGTGGCACTGCACTATATTAATGGAAGGATTGGACAGTATTACCTCATACCCTGAAGCCCGTTTTATGGTTAGGGTAGACTTGGATGTGTCTGAGATGACAAATACTGCGTGCCTCACATAAAGCATCAAAGGACAGCCCAAAGTGATGGTGGATGATTTATGTATTGCAAATAGCACTGTTGCGAGTGCCTGTTCACATGGAAAGTGTCCCTGCATGATTGCGTCTAGATGACCACTATAGTAAGCCAATGGCTTGTATCCTTTTTAGGCCTTCTGGGCGAGTACAGCAGCCATCACCTGACCATTAGAATGGGAGAACAGGAAAAACTTTTTCGTATAATCTGGGGTTGGTAAAACAGGTGCAGTGCTAAGTGTATTCTTTAGTTCTTGGAATGAATCAATAGTTTCTGCTGTTCAGTTTATGGGTCTCTTTTCTTTTTGTGCTTCCTTCAACCCCTGGGGCAGGGGTTTGGTGTAGGTGGAATAATCCAAAATCCAAGACCTGCCACAGTCCCAGAAATTGCTGCATCTCTTTTACTTTGTGCGGTTGTGGTATGTTATGTATTGAAGCCACCCTTTCTAGAATAACCCTCCTCCCATCCGAGGATATTATAACTTCTTTTTGGTAGTATTGCAGTTTGTCTTTGTCAACCTTGTATCCCTTTTCAGGAGTATTACTGAATCCTCTCTGGACTGCTCTTCGGTGGTGCTGCACACTAGGATAATATCAGCTTATTGAATTGCTGTGCCAGGCATCTGCAAGTTGCCTAAATCCATTTGTAGTACTCTGTTGAAAACACTTGGGAATTCACAGTACCCTTGTGGTAAACAATTGTGTTTGAATCTGGTCCTGCGAAAGGTAAACGCTGTGAGATACTGTGGGTCTGGGTACAATGAAATTAAGAAAAATGCATTCTTTAAATCTGTTACTGTGTATTACGTTGCTTCTGTGGAAATGCTACACAAAATGGTGGCTGGATTCACACCACTGGAAACTCTGCCTCCACTATGTTATTTAAAGTACATAGGTCCTGAATCATCCCCCAAGACCCCCCCTTTCGCTTTCTTTACTGGGTATTTGGCCGTGCTATATTAGGATTGTGAGATCTTACTAATGCCTTGTCGCCACAGAGCCAAAAGTGTTTCCATAGTGTGCTTCCCATTTTTGGGGGTACTGTTTTCCGCAGGGCAAAATTGCCCCTTGTTTCAGCTTGATGCGGACCACCCTTATTCCCTTCAGCATGCCAACATCATGGGGGCCGCTGGTCCATATTTTCTTGGGCACATTCTTTAAATCTTTTTGTAAGTGTGCTGATAATCCCTTTGTGATAGATATTTTCTATAGAACCGCTTTGTGTTCTACAACCACCTGACATGGTATGCATATTTGAAACACCATGTCCTCGTCGTCTATAAAGAGCTGTTCATCTGTCAATCATTGTGTTTGCTCAACGCATACAACAGTGCGCCATTCAGTACCTTCGTTGCCTGTGCCCTGCAAAATCACCATGTCTGTCTTTATGAGTACTGCTTCCAAGTGGATGAGGATAGTGGTACTCTGTGCTACTTCCTTGTACACTGCTTGTCTGAATAAGAATTTGGTCGGTAATCGAAACATTTGATCCTTAATCCTGGGAACTCAGAGAAACGTAGTGTTTTCCCATCTAGACCCTGAGAATCCTCTGTTCAGGTGGCCAAGGGAGGGCCATCGCTCTTGGATCCCAACCCTGGGGGTGGACAAGCGAGGGAGGATCACCTGGATAGGGGAGTCCGGGGTCGTCGTAGTGGGAATACCCCAGGTGAGAGGTGGTATTCTGACGGGGCAATGGAGGAGGAAGAGGAAATCCCAGACGCCTTCATGGGATAAATTGATTCCCATAGTTCTTATCCAGGTGTCATGACCTTTGATTCCAATTCCATCATTCGTGACCCAAGAGGGAGAAACCAAGGAGTCAGTTGCCTAAGAGGGGGAAGGAAGACGACCCAAATTAAACAAGGACAGAGTTCTTGTTTTGGGATCCATTCATCATCTACCTGTCCAGGTTACAGGGAATACCATCCGCACCCCTTTTTGTATAATCAACCCACAGAGATAAGGAAGTGGGCAACCATCCCTTAAGTAAAGACAAGATTAGAAGATTTTCCCATACTCTATGTCAACTCCCTGAAAAAATAATGACCGGAATTCAATGTAATCCCCAATCCCATTACACTTCACATCCCTCGCCCTTAGCTTTCATAGGGTATTGCCAAACACATTCCACCTCCCCCTCCCCATTTTCAACCAATGCTGGGATGAGGAGGAGGCGACCGGGAGTAGTGAAGATTTCCCATAGGAATAACCTGGGGGGCATGTAAGGGAAACCGACTAAGGAAAGAACTCAAACTGTTCCACTGATAGTCAGGCATTTACTAATGATCACTCACACCTGACTCCACTTGACTATTTTTACAACTATAGAAGGTGTTGTCTCTTTCCAAAAAAGGACCGAGCTGGGCATGTTGTCTGGATCATGGAGGCCAAGGAGCAGAGAGAAGCAGGACCTAATGCCTGGAGGAGAACGACGTGCTGAGACGCTGACCCGGTGTGTGAAAGGGGCTGCAGCGTGGCTATGGAGCCATGTCTCCAGAGAGCCGGGGTGAGGCACCCTGCATCCTGCTGTTGTTGTCAGAAAAGGGCTTGTTCCCTTGGAACTTGTGCATGTCCCAAGGACGTCTGAGGGTGGCAGCGAGACCCTGTCCTGAACCCCGTGTAGACCGTGGAACTGCTCGTCAACGCAAAGCTGCCCGGTGAGTTTCATGTCAGTGAGAGAGTAACTCGGGAGCGTGCGGTTAACTGGAGATGAGCAGGAGAAGAACACAATTTGTAAAGCAGCATGGAGCGGAAAATTAAAAGAATTGAGAGAAAGCTTGTGGAGCGGCATGGAGTGGAAAAGTGAAAAGAAATAGGAAAGTAAAGACATTAAGGAAGTGCAGGTGCGCACGAGAAAGCAGGAAAGGTGCAAGGGAACATGAGAAAGCAAAGAAAGGTGCAAGTGTGCATGAGAAAGAAGAAAAAAAACAAAGGAGAACACAAAGGGGTGCAGGAATCAGCTGAAGGCGAAAGGTTTAAAAGGAAGAGCAAGGCATCAAGAGAGGGGTTACAGATCAGAGTGGTCACGCCTAGGACGAGCAAAGAACCTGGCGGTTTTGAAAAAGTTCTGGATTGTATCCTACACAGGAAGGGTGTGTGAAAGAACTGTATATAAAAAAAAGGAAAGATACATCCTGAAACATTGAACCTGTGTTTGAAACTAAGAAGGGCCTAAGCTTGGGTAAGGGAACTCCAAGAGGCCTGACAAAGTTGAATACTTATTGATTTGTGATGCTAAGAAGTTAAAAGTTTGAAGAGGAACTATATCTTATATATTTCCTTTTGTTATGTTTTGAACTTGGAAGCGTTAAAGCCTGGGGAAGGGATTCCCAGAGAACCTAAGACATTTAAAGTATTTGAGACTACTGCAAAAACTGTGGAGAAGGTCTTATGAACAGTTCTTTTTGATTGAACTAATTTTTGTGAAACTGACCAACCCACACCTGGTGAGAAGACCACCTGAAACCAACCTGGGTTTCCTATTTTCTGTTGAACCACTATAATTTTCTTTTAAGAGACATCCTAACACATTTTGTCAAAGAGAGAGGGTAAGCATAGGTTTAGACACAGACAGAGGGCCTCATTACGATCGTGGCGGTCCGGAAATAACGGTGGCGGTAAACCCGCCGCCACCGTTGTTTCCGGACCGCCTGATCCCGACCCCTGCAGGCGGGAGGTGATGTTCCCGCCAGGTCTGACCTGGCGGGTTTAACACCGCCCGCCTGCAGGCGGACGAGGAAACACCGGCAGCATTACAAGATGCTGCCGGTGTTTCCATGATCCCGATTCCCATTGAGTCCCATAGGACTCAATGGGGATTTACACCATTCCGCCTCCGTGATTCCCGGAAAACCGGGGTTGTGATGCCCCGGTAATTCCGGGAATCACGGAGGCGGAATGGTAATACGAGTCCGGCGTTAACCAGGCGGTTTCACCGCCTCGGTTAACGCCGGACTCGTAATGAGGCCCAGAGTTTTACTTTGGACTTCCAGACTTCAACGGCCCTTAGAAACATCAGTTAAGGGAACCATCCATTTAGACTTTGGGCTCGTTAGGGAATTACACCAACCCAGAAACCATTGTAAACAAAGGCTTTGAAAGATCATCTTTCAGTCTGTCTCCCTTGATCCCATGTCTCACAGAACACATCCTAACAATACTTGTACTCCAATAAGGAATACCTCTGGGTAGAGTGGTGTGCCTCGCAAAGTGTTGTGTGCGCAAGATGCTTGTATCTGTGCTGCGACACTTGTGTGAGAGATGCCTGGACACGAACACACAATACGCTTTTCTGAAAACAAAATGGTCATGTTCAGTTTACTTATAATGTCTCAGCATAATATGTTGATTGGCGTTTCTCGTGAGTACAGCAAGGGCACTACAATTCCTTGTGTACCTAGGGTAACGGGTACATCTTCAGTGACAGGAACCCGTATAACCGCCCCAGAGAAACCCTGCATGTCTATTACTTTGTCCAACAGAGGAAGCCTTGTACAGGAATTGATAGCTCCTGTGTCGACCAAAAATGAAATTTCCTTGTTGCCCATCTTCACTGCAACCTCCTGTTCCTCTTCTGAGTTTGCAATTACCGAGAGGACTGAGCATGTTGCAGCTCTCTGTGGGCTGTCCTATTGGGAAGTCATGGATTCCCCTGATAATGAGAAACAGCTTCCCCCGAACACTACACCTGTGTTTTGTGGTACTGCATTCTGGGGTATTGTCCCATTGTGTTTTTGATTGTGCTTATACTTGGATACTGTTCAGTTTTTAGTATTACGGGAACTGTTGTTATTGCTGGATAGTGCTTTGCAGAGCCTGTGCTACTGAGGGTAGCTACTGTGTTGTGTGTTGAACATTTGCCAAACGGTACTGCTCCTACATTCTCATGCAAAGTGTTTCACCTTCCTACAAATAAAACATGGACCTCCAAACCTTGGTCTGGCCCTGCCATATCCAGATCCTCTCTCTCTGTCGAAGTGTACCCTTCCCTGTGGAAAATACTCTCCTTGTGGGAAATATCCCCCCTGGGGACTCAACCGCCCTGGCTAATAATACCCTTGTGGGTACCCTCCCTGCTTGCATACCCTCCCACCTGTAAATAATACCCCTCCTGCTGTACAAACCTTGGTTATGCCCCCCTCCCATGCACAGTGCTGAGCTTCGGTTGCCTTGAAGCGGTGTTTGTAATTAGTGCCCCTTCCAGTGTTGATTTTAGTTCATTTCTTTTGTACAAGTTTTGCTTCTGCCTTAGTGCATGCTCTGCAGTCTTTCTCCTTCTCCTGCTATGCTCTGCGATGGTGTACTATGTGTGCTTGTATTTCAGCCCATCCTTTTGTCTCAATTCCTACCGCCTTCCCCAACTCTGCCTGTATGTCTGCAGGGAGACCCCTGGATAATATGTGATAGAAAATGGGAATGTTCCAACCTCCACATCCCCTCTATCTGTTGTATGTATAACGCGGGATCCTCATCTGGTCTCATAGTGTGTGCTAAAATGGACTGCATGTCTGAGGTGTCTGGGGGACCTGTCCCTTAACACTTGCCATTCGTGTGCTCAACAGTTATTGAATGGCGCGTCTTCATGGGCATTCCTACTGAACGTCACCCTGTCATATCCTGCCCATTTCCAAATTCCATCCACCTGTCTGCCCATTAAAGAGGCGAATACGCTTTTCATATCACCTATAGCCAAGGTGATCCCTTCTGTCTCTTTCTCGAGGGCATAGATCTATTTGCCTGCTCCTGCTCTGAGGGATGGCAAGCTGTTTATTTAATTTTCCTTATCCATATTTGGCCATGGTGCATACTATGGTCCCCCTCAACCTTTTTGTAATAGGGGGAACCGCTTATGAGGCTGCGATGTGTTGTCCTCCCTGGTGCTGCTTACTACTGCTATCCTGGATTGCTGTTTACTAAGTCGTTTGGATCTCTCTCTCTCTCTCTCTCTCTCTCTCTCTCTCTCTCTTTCTCTCTCTCTCCCCCTCTCTCCCCCCCATTCATCCATCCATATCGCTATCATGTCATGTCCCCAAAATATCATATCTACTCCTGCTGCTTCGCCCCCCCTCGTCTCCCTCTCCTTGACAATACTCATCTGTGAAATCACTATCCATTGTTCTCAAATATGGAGTTCTGCTTCTGAACTAGGTTTACTGTCCAATATAAACATAATTTTTCCTGTTGTCCAAGTGTCTGGTGTAATCTATTTGCGCCGCCCCTCCTCATGTTCCTGCATTGCCCTCGCAAGCCCCCCCTCTGCTTCTTTCAATGCGTCCTTTATCTGCCTTCACATGCTCTTCCCTAGCTCTAAAATGAGTGTGCTCCTAACAGTGTCTGCTGCTGTGGGGGTAGTAGTTCTGTTACTAGAGGTACCCACAGAGTTAATCGTACTAACCCCTTTTTTCTTCTTAGTCGCCTTTTTTTGACCCTCAGCTGGAGGTACATGATGGGAGTTGGTGTATTCCTGCCGCAGGTTGCATTGCCGGAAATAACCCATAAGGGGTCAGGGCTGATGCCTACTCTTCAGTACAATATCCCTTTCAAAGGTACCCTCCCTGTGGCAAGATTTGAACATGTTTCCTGCTGCATCCTGCACCCACTCTATGTGGTACTATATTATTTTATCTCTATACTGTGGCACTTAAGAGCACAAGTGCTCTGACTGAGTTTCAATAATAGCCAATTAACCCCTTCCCTCCCTGCTGTGTCCACCAATACTGTTCAAACATGGTTGTGTATCTCCACACTTCTGCTGCCCTGTAATAACCCAATAACCCAATTTTGAAAAACATCAATCTTATAACAACAGTCCCCCAAACTCTCCAAAAACTCAAATTTTCTTTCACAGCACCAACACCTCACTCTCCAGTCACCACAACCCTTTCCCACTTCTCACACTAACCAAATCAATCCTCCCCAACTCCAACACACTTATACCCACACCACCTGCACCACTACAACAAATCCACTATACGCCTACAACCATAAATTTCCTCACCTACACAAAAACAATACTCACTCCTATATACAACAATAATATCGTCTCACACCCACTCATTGGGCCAAGAAAAAATTAATATTGTACCTCTGCACAGCGCAGGCTTTCCTTTCCTAGGAGGAGTACCCAATTCAATTTACAATTGTATCCTACTTATGAATGATGCAATCTTTCCTCCCAATGGAAGAGTTCTCTCCAATATCTCATCAAAGCTTGTACAATACTACACAGCACTGTCTTTCCCCACAATGGACGAGATCCCTTTCAATCCACCCTAATAACCAATATAATAATCAACAAAAACATGCACAATGTTATCTTTTCATGCACTGGTACACTCACATGCTCTAGGACCTCAGAGTCCCCTCGATGCTGAGTCTCCCCTCTCAACTGCCTGCACCACCGGGATCGTGGTCAGCCCATCGGATCAGGCAGACCTTCAGGTGTGCGGCAGGAAATTCCCAGCCTAGTCAAGGAACTGTGGATCTTGCTGGGGCCTCCAAATGTAAGGGAGCAGTCCTGCAAGTAATCCAAGAAATAATTGAAAAGTAGTAAAAAATTGAGTATACAAGCTTGCAAGAAAAAAACAAGTTTAATAAAAAGGAAACAGCTGGGAGAAAAGCAGACAGCTCAGTGGAATTGAACTGGAAAACCATTTCTGAAAAGTTCACTTCAGGGCTACATCTTTCAAAGCAGAAAATCGCAACAATTAGTAGAATTCTCACATGTTGATTGGACACTCAAAATCAGGCCCCTACAGAAAGCTATACATTGACAAATTGAACTTGCGGTTTCCTTTCTCGTGGCGAATAAACACACGACTCCTTGAACATTGCCTAATGCAGTAGTGCATGCAAAACGTGATACTTTGATAGAGTGCTAGGTGCTGATTGAGCAGTTATGTTGGAGACAACGTCAGACAATAGCATCCCACCACCAATGACCTTATGAGTGGAAATCAGTGAGGGCAAAACTTTGTTTCTTTCCCCAAAATACTGAAATCCCCTAGCCCTGATTGGATCCCTCAGCCCCTTGACCACTGCACATGATCACTTCTCACCTCTCGTGTCGATACATGTTGCCAACTCTGGACTCAACCTTCTAGTTATCTTCTCATGATGAACAACTACATGGAAAAAGCATGTGCACAGCCCTGCTGCTAGAAATGAATTCCTTCTATTTTTTTTCTACCACACACTTTTATTCCAGATCCAAATTCCCTGTTCTCACTACGCGACAAACGCAGAACGCGGCCTACAGGAACGTAATAAAGATTGCATTAAGGCACAGAAAGTAATCTTATCCTTTCTGCTCACACACATTCGCCCGCATGACAGTCAGTCAGCACTTTGTTTCCAATCTCCTAAAAGATACTACAGGATTAACACAAACCCGTTTTTTAACAACCTAGGCAAGCTTGTTCAAGAGATTATTTTCGATTTAAACTGCTGAAAATTAACTTAGCTTTTCTTTTATAAATGTACAAGTCCATGTTTCTTCTTCTTTCAGCAAAAATGATATGTTCCTTTTCTTCTACACTCCTGCTTAAAGAAATGTTTGCTTCTTAAGAAAACCTAAGGCCTGAAACTCAGGACCAAAATAAAACATGACCTACTCAAATGAAACATTTAATGGAAGGCAGTTTAGAAGGTTCGGTTTGCCCCTTTGTCCTTTCATCCTCCAATCACAAGTTATGTTCCTTCCCTCCATCTTGCTTTGGGAACCTACAGCTCTCTGAATACACAAGTCAAGGCCCAAACCAAGATCGAAGGAAACTCACAGAAGATAGTACAGGAAGGCATGGAGACTGTAATAGGCAAGTGTAAGGTACTAAGTGTAAACTACTATAAAGAGGAAGTTACCTATTGTGCATGTAGTCTAACTGGAAGCTGACAAGTGTATCGTCTTGGAAGGCACCTGCTGTCTGTAGAGCAACTTCATGCCCATTAGAAAATGCTCCCTTGCAACTATTAATTGGACTCTGTTTGGCATCCCCTTCCATCCTGACCTTTACTCCATGAGCTTGTTTGGCCAACAGTGAGAATAAAATTCAATTAAGCAGATATCACAGCCTTTAGCTAAACCATGATACTCTGCAACATCGAAACCCTGGCCGGCTCCAATGTAGTTGTCCTCCTGCTCCCTGCAGGAACTAACAGTGCTAACTAACACAGTTCAACCTACATAATAAAACTAAGCACCACTACCTGCCCTTTTACCTTAACAAAATAGGTATACCAACCGGAAATCCCTCTAAAAACGACCCCTCTGCACGTGAGTTTTTCTGCATAGCTCCCAACCTAACAACTCCCTGATGTATGGCACAACTATATGTATATTCTAATTACCCTGTGACGTCACAAAACTACGTCACCACTGCATCACTACCCAGGTCTGAGGCCTTGCTAAAATATTTTCCATAGCCTCTATTTATGTCCCCCTTTGGGATGCTGGATTTACATCTTTACACGGTTTATAGTCCTAGATCCAAGCAAATCATGGTAGTGTCATTTCTAAACCCTCTCATGATTTGTTTTTGAAGTGTGACACCCACGGTTTAAACCAGGGCTGTCACACTAGTCACAGAGACGGGACATGTATGGGTCTGTTTGTGTAGAATGCGTTCTCAGCAACCATGTGATTGCTGGAAGGCTATCATACATTAGTCTCAGGAGCATGCTCATGAGACTAATGTGTGCAAAGGAAATGGATAGCACATCTTTGCTACACTGTTCAGCCACTCCTGAAATGCTCAGGTCACCTTTGTGAATCCAGTGACCTGAGCATTTCTAAAAAATAGTGCAAATGAAACTAGCACATTCTCTGCAATCCTTTCATTTGGGCATTTAAAAAAATATTTATTGGCATTTCCAATATACAGCACCATAAACAGTACCCGCCCCTCCCAACCCCCTTGTAACTCCCTAACGCCCCACCCCGCCCACCCCCCCTGCTGGGCCAGCAAATTATCTTAGTTTTAGTAATTGTACCACAACCTTATGTTTATGTAAATTGACATGTCATGCAATAGTGTACAGGAGGGCAGAGGGACCTCAGAACGGGCCCATGGAATTCAGAGCTTGTCCTCCGGCATCTTAAGTCGAGAAAGCTGCACCTAGAGGAGGATGGGGTGCAAGATTCTCTTACTCCAACACCAATCAATAAGGACAAGTCAATGGTTTACAAAGGGAAGTCCGTTTAATGACAAGTACAAAAAACAGGGAAACAAATGGAAATCATCAGAGCTGCGATCGTCTGTCTCGCTTCAACTCCCAAATTCTTCGTGCAAATTCTCGTCATCATTGACGTGTAAAACTCATAAGTTTGACATGCAATTCTATTAGTTGGAAAAGGTAACTTAAGTATAGATACTATCTGTATATGGTAATAGTGTGGGGATTGGATAACTCTTATCGGGTGGGTGTCTATGCCCATCTCTCTACAACACTCGTGATAGACGTCACTAAAAGTACGACGTCTTATTAGTTCTATTCGCTATAGGACCCTAGATTATTTGGTCTATTGTGATTGAGTCAGTTACACCCCTAGACATAAATCTCCACTTTAATTAGCAGCATGCAGAATGGTCGCCCAGGTGCGGGATGGCCCAAGATTCACCCCGCCTCCCTTCCATCAATCGATACCCTTAGACCTATGAGTCAATTAATTGGCTGAGAGTGGCCTCGAACTGTAGCTTCTTATCCGGAAAAGTTATGGCATCCTCTGGGGTTGGATGACATCAGATGTGGGTAACTCTCCGCACCAGGCTGGTCACGCGTCAGTTCACCGTGAATCGGCTTCATTTTCCCTCTATTTGTGTATTTGATTCTTTGTTCGGCCTCGCCACCTGCCTGGGCCTCCTTATCTCGACCTTCACGGGGCAGGCTTCTATGCTCTTAAGTTTCGATTTTTTGGAGTTGCTGCTCTCCTCCCTTCCTTGGGTTGACCCCGAATTCCTAGCCATGAGCTGCTTCTTGCTGAGTTTTGATTCCACTCTCCCGTCTGACTTTGAGCTAGTTTATGAATCCTGGCCTGTTCATCCTCTATCATCCTAGGCTTAATTCTGCTTCAGTAAAATGGAGTTGCACTTGTATAATGTGCTTCTTGAAGTAGATATATAGTTCGCGCTTGCCGCTCTATCCTCCTACTAAGCATTGCAAGGAGTAGCGTTTCCTTAACTTCTTGCATTTCCAAGCCTATTTACATCATTATTCACAACATTTCGTCTTTGTTTATCACCTTTTTGGTTGTCGTTTCTTTCATCTGTGAGTCTGTCCGGACCATTGTGTCGTCATCATTCGCCTCCAATAAGTGCCCTTTTGGTCTCTTCGTGTACTGTTGGTAAGTGGTCTTCATTTCGCGTCAGCTGCTGATATGGTTGTCTTAATGGGGACCTTGCAGCCCATGGTTGTATGGTTATTGGCTCTTCAGTAGGTATACAAGTCCTTTTGATGGGTACTGGACAGAGCCCCACTGTGGCTCTGTGTTGGTTCATTTGCTCTTTATACGTCACATATCTTGGCGAGTATGCTTCTGGTATCTCAAAATGGGTGGCTGGAGTGCAGGCCATATTTGGGACCTCCTCTACACCCCCCCTTTGGTTGGTTTATCAACCACTTATTCTTCCTCCTTTAGATTAATCTTACTTTGTTCTTCTGCATCCAATTCTTCGTCTTCTGGGTTTGTACATGATGGTGTGAACGTGTGTTTCTTTGGAGTCCATATTTTTATCACTCCTTTCAGGCTTCCTGCTGTTTTTACATGTTCGTCTTTGTTCCAGGTCATAAGCTGACATTGTCCATTTGGGCTGCAATAGATCCATTTTCCTTCATAATGTCTACGTCTTCTGGGATACACAAACTTTGTTCCTTCTGGCGCAAATTCGCTGGCCTTCACAAAGTCTCTTATTTCTTCATCTGTCAGGTCTCTCGGTTTCCATCCTGTTTCGATGTTGATCGTGATCTTCATCCCAATGGCTTTCTTCGCTGTTTTCTGCCATTGTGTGATGATTATCTTGATAACACAAAATCCTAATAGTATCATCAATAGCAAGGCTCCCAGAAATTTGAATACATCTGCCATCCATTGTGGGACCCATGATAATAGAGTTCCAAACCAGCTGTCATCATCAACTTCGTCAGTTTCATTGATCATCTGGTTCTGTCGGTTTGTCAGCATACCTATGGCTTCTGTTAGGGTTTCATTTTCTTCATCATGTGAGGGTATACATGTGCAACATGATTCTCCGATTTTTGCACACACACCTCCATCCATCGCAGTGATCATGTCAAGTACATATCTGTTCTGGAGGGTCATCAGTGGGATTGCTCTTAGTTCTTCCTTAATAGCGTTGACTCTTTTGATGGAAGTGTTAATGGTCTGCAATAACTCCCATCTGGTTATCTGCAACCATTTCGTATTTGCTCCAACCTGGAATCTTGGCATGAGGATTGTTGTGAACACTGGTGAGGTGAGACTAAACAACCTGTGTTCGTATGGGGTTGCATGAAATGCTTCTTCTGATTTGGCTGAGAAGTAATTTTCTCTCTTCATTTGGGATATCAGTTCTGCAGATCTCCTTTTCCTCGGGTGGGCATCTGCTTTCGGAAAACTGTCAATGTTCAGGTCACTCTTCGGGATCACTATTGCAGGAACGTGGACATTCACTATTATGCATATGCCTCCCCAATTTCTCGGCAGCCTTATGTATGCTTTGGATCCACATGCCCAGTAATGATCCATAATTACTGCGGTTCCGTGAGTCATACCTGGAGCTTCAAAGATGCGTCCGCAGTTCTGATTCTCTCCCATCTTCCTCATGCCATTGTTCCTGAAGCACAATTTTGGGCTTTCCAGTGGCACTATCTGCACGGGTCCTCCTCTGTCTTCGTCCTAAATTAGCAACTTTAGCAACTTTGGCCATTGAGGTTTGCACAGTTTGTGAGTTTTCCACTGCTTCCTTGTAGGCTCCAAGGACCATCCATGCTCGGCATATCACTACTCCTGCTTCCCATCCGTCTGATGACCGCACTGTTCCCCAGGTCTGCATTTGACCTCTGTTCTTCCAAATTTGGGCTTCTTCTGGAGTTTTTCCTTGGATGTTCAGTCTCGGATTAATTTCCCAACTTGTTCCTGCTCCTTTCACTTCCGGCTTTTCATACCTGATCACGTGATTCCTAGTATGAGCTCTGTTTCTTGTCTTAATGTCCTGGACATAATCATCTTCATCCGGATATGCTGTTTCAGTTGCCCATATATCAGTGAGGCATCTTTTCCAATAAACTGTCCTCTGGTGTTGCACATTGCTACGTGTGACAAACAATGTGCTGTCAGTACATCGATTTCTACAGCCACGAAGATCTTAGATTTTCCCTTGCTGTACGGTAGAAGTGCACACACGAAGCATTCTCCTTCTGAATTTCGTCTTCCAACTTCTTTCATGTGTTGGTACCAAATGTTGTTCCCCAGATGCGCTGTGCTATCCAGTTAATCGTTCAGTTCATTGTTATCTTCATGTAGGCTTCTCTTCTGGTTTTTTCTTGCTGGACGACCCTTAGGCTTTTCAGTCCATGGTGCAGGCATTTCCGTCTGTGCCATTCGAGTGGGCACGATTCTGTCTGCTCTTTCCTGGTCCTCATGCATTTTTTCTTTTCTGCGTGCAAGTGCCCATGTTTTCCAGCCTGACACTGGTCCTGTATATGGTTGTATAGTAGGTCTGATGCTTGTCCGTTGGGTTGGAACTTGTGTGTTTGTCGACACAGTCTCTGCGGGTTTATTTTTCAATTCCTCATGTAGATTCTTTGCTCTAACTATGAACAGGAATAAATGATCTATCAACATTTGTGTCCTTGCAGTGAATTCTCTTGTAACCACTTCTGTCTTCTCAAGGACTTTTTGCTATGTCTGCAATAGTCGGCCTTTCACTTGATTTCTTTCGGTCTCTCTCATTGTTTCCTCGGGCTGATTGTTCGGTAGGCAGTCTTCTGCTCTTTGCTGCCTTTGCTTGAGGTTCTGCAGCCATTGACACTTGCCCAGGTTTGTGTGCATTTAGTCTGTGGGTGCGTGTAGTGGTTAGTGCTATGTTTTCATTCGTTCCGTGCTGACCCTGTCTCCAGCTTTTCTCTTCATTCGTTAACTCAAGTGTGTGTGTATTACTGCTATTTACATTCAATTTTAGTTCATTTGCCTTACTATCAGATTTTCTTGGGACTGCAATGGCTATATAGGGTCGGGGTGCCTTCGTGGGACTCATGCGTACATCATCTGGTGGATGCACTGCAATTGGACCGTTTCGTGCACCAACAAAGAATGCAGTTCTGATTGTTAATGACAGAAAGAAAATGATAATCACCATGCATATACATATAATCGTGCGGTATGAAAGGTGGCAGCATTTCCTTCCAGGGAAGCGGGGGCACCCCTCTGTTGGTGGGATGACCAGGTTACTGTTTTGGGCCCCCATTTCAATCATATAAAATGCCAGTTTTATTCTTTTCGCTCACTCTTTATTGTTTCTCAAAGTTTGTATCTTAAAAGTGTCTGGTGCTTCACAAGTGTCCCCCCTCTTGTGGGTGACGATTGTCTCTGGATATGGGATACAGTTTCCTTGCTAGACTATGGAAAATAGATTAGACTAACACCTTCAGCGAGTCACATTCGTTGTGCATATTCAAAATACGTGAGTTCCCAGTCCACCCCCCGAATCTGCTTCAATCCTGAAGACATGCTGCAATCTGTTCAATGTGATGAAAAATGGGAACAAAGGCCAGTTAATAAAAAATAAAAGGTGAAGTTCTTGTCTCTGTCCTCTCGATTTGTCCCTCAGCAGAAAGTTCACTGGAAACTCCTCAGATACTCTCTTTGAAAGTTGGACAGCTCCACTTGGAGCATGATGCCATGGAGGAGCGTTCCCAGATGTGCAACATTATCTGGATCTCTGGTGAAGGTGATGACATCAACCTCGGCAGGTCTCCCCACCATTTCTGGAAAGTCAGTGACTAGGCGAAACAGGACGTTGTGCGCCAGTCGGCTGTCCTCGGGTGACAGGGACATTTGTCCTGCTTTGCTGAGTTCTGGATCACAGGCCTTTCCCTTGACGTGAACAGTCCCTGCACTTTCCTGCTGCGTGGATTGCTACTAGGTAGTTTAGTTTAGTCCATAGTTGATCCAAATGTTCTGAGTTTGCTGGATTTCTAATGAAAGTAAGTGTGTCTGTGGTTCTTCCGACAATAGCTGGGCACTCCTTTATGATGCGAAAGAAGAGTGTATTGACGAGTTCATCTATAATTTCCTGCGGTGGAAGCATGTGTGTCCTTATCACTGTATTCAGGCAGGCAAATGAAAGCCTCTGTGATGACGGTAAGTAGTTGCCAGATTACTTTCTTGTTAGCAGGAACTTGGATAAAGTCTGTGACACTGGTGACTCTCCCTACAACTGACGGATATGTCTCTAGCACTAATTGGAAACAGGACAGCTCATCCCTTGTGATATTTCTGCTAAGTGACACCAGAAATGCTGCAAAGCAACGTCTTGTTCTTTGATGAGTCAGGATACTGTGTTTAGCTCTTTAGGCAAAGTCTTTGATCACAATCTATTTGAGTCTTGTTTTCACCGATGTTTCAGTGTGATTAATTTACAAGTTTGTGTCAACAAACGTGTTGTGGCTTAGATGCGCAATTGTCTTCTTCACCCTACAACTGAGATGCATAGAGTGTCTGTTATGTCCTTATCGGCTTTTTTGCTTAGAGGAACTGTCCAGTTTAAGCCACAACTTGCAAACGGGTTCTTTGTCTTGGCTTTGCTGCTCATGCGTCCTTCTTCCTCGTCATGGAACTCGTCTGTATGTACTGAGGTTCTTCCCCGTTGTCTGTAGTTTCTTCGCGGTGGGGTGCAGCTAGAGGGTTTTCTCCGATATAGGGCTTAATGTCGTTGAGAAAAATCCATGCTCTCCTGCCCTGCAATTTTACTGCTGATGGAGTGCAGTCTTCTACAATGAAAGGACCATTGAATCTCGGCTCGTCCCACCTTCTCCTCATGTGGCTCTTGATTAGAACTGCGTCTCCAGGAAAAACGAGTGGAACACAAAGACCTTGAGCTGGGTCTGTTGCAGAGTCTTCTGCAATGCTTTGTGCTGTCCTGCACCCTTTTCATCGCCGCTGCAGCTGGTCTGAAATTACAGTAAGGCTGGATGCAATACAGTTCAGATACTTTGATAATTCTGTTCCCAGGACCTCTCGGGTTGGTTGGCCATCACATCTAGCTCTTCCTCGTGGGGTAAGGGGGGTATTCATTCTACTTCCTGTGAGTATCTCGTGCGGCATAAGATGATGGTCGGAGCCTGGTTGGTATCCTTTCCTTTAACAAGCCATTGAGCCTCTCACAAATACCATTACCTTCCGGATGATACGCCAATGAGAACTTGTGCTTTATACCAAGCAACAGGCTGATCTGCTCGAAAACAGAGTTAACAAAATGAACGCCGTTGTCTGACCTCATCACCTAACACACACCCCCATCTAGGGAACACTTCCCTCACCAGGAATTTAGCCGCACAGGTTGAGTCTGGGTGTGTACAAGGACCTGCTTCTATCCATCTAGAGAATGGACACACCACTACAATTAAGTACCTGTACCCGTTAAACACTTGGATCATGTCGACGTCGTCGATATGTAAGTGCTGAAAAGGCCCATTTGGCCGTGGGAGGACTCCTGTCACTACTTTCAATGTGTGCCCAGCGGTGAATTGCTGACAGATTATGCAGTTCACCATACAAAATCAACGTGCTCTGCTAAATTCGGTATAAACCAGTCTTCCGCGAGCGTTGTAGCTAGATTCTCTTTTGACATATATAATGGGTAATGCAATTGCTCCAATGCTGTTCTTAGTAGGGCCACAGGCATGACTGGTTTACCAGTGCTGTCTTGCCGCCACAATCCGTCAGAGGGGTTTAAAGAACACCCTTGACGTTTCCAAAGGTTCTTTTCATCTTGCGGTGCCTCCCCTTGAAGCTCCATTAGTTGTGTCTGCCCCATATTACTCTAGGCTTCTTGTGTGGTTCGTGCTACCATCATTCTTTCATGGGTGCACGGCACTTCCACTTCCATGATCGTCTCACTCTTGGATGCCATACGCTTGGCTTCCGTGTCTGCTGCGTGATTTCCATGCAACACAAAATCTGTCCCGTGAGTATGGGCGGCGCATTTTACGACCGCTATGCCCACTGGGAGCTGTAGTGCCTTAATCAGCCTGTCCAATAAGGCATTAATTAATCTACAGACTTGTCTAAAATACTAAGCAGGTCTATAGTCTCGAAAGGACTACAGCCCGATAGGATTTATATATAACAATATCCTGACTTGCTTTCAAGCAGGAACTGTTTAACTTTCTGCAAATGAGTTAAATCCTGTCAGATTGTTGTGTTTTGTTTTCCTTTTTCTTTCTTCTTGATTGCTTTTTTGATTTATTTCAATTTAACTAATTTTCTTTACCTGTGATTTGTCAGCTCTAAGGATCTAATTTTGTAAATATACATGTATCAAGGATGGCACTCTGTTAAGAGTGGTACAGGACACCCAGGAAGGGTTTGGGTGGTTGTGCCGGAGTAAGATGGACAGATAAGTACACACACAGCTGAAAGTAAAAGAGAACAAAGAGTGGGCAAGTGTAGCAAGGGAATAAGGTACAACAGAATGGATGTCCTCTTGGGGTGTATGCAGATAAGGGAAAGAGTATTCCACGGACCTTAGGAAAAACTCTAGCCTTCTGCACAGTTTGCTATAACAGAGGCCCACGCTGTTTGCTCATGGCTTGGAACAACAGCTATGGGTGTCTGTAGCGCAGAAACGAGACTAGGGAAGGGGCAGAGGTTGCCTGACGGAAACCAACAGACAAGCTCTGTACAAAGGGGTCTACAAACAGTACAAGAGAAGACACTAACAGACAAATCCAGGAAAAAGGAAATCGATAAGCAAACTAGCAGAAGGAAATGAAGGGAAAGCTGTATAACAGGATTGGATAGGGATAAAGAACAGAAGGCTGAAAACAAAGAAGAAAGCAAGGGAGCAGCAGTCAGGAAACAGGGGACTCCAATAACTGAAAGTAAATAAAGTAAGTAAACTGTTGTGGATAGCAGAGGACGGTAGGGTAAAAGGTTGAGAGCTCAGAGGAGCAGGAAAGCAATGAGCAAGTCCAAAGGAGCAGGGCTGTAAGGAAGGGAGCCCAGAGGGAAAGGGCTTAGGGCAGCAGAGTGAAGCAGGCTGCACGGCAAGGAGCCCAGAAGGGCCAGGCAGCAAGGAGTGAGCCCGGAGGAGCAGGGCCGCTGACTTTTGAAGGCTGTAGAGGACTGTAAAGGGCTGCTAGGCTGGAAGCCCAGCAGACAAAGGCTGTAGTTAGAAAGCAGCGGAGAGATGCAGACTGCAAGGCAGGGAGCCCAAAAGGCTAGGGCTGTAGGCAGCAGGGTGTAGCAGGCTGCAAGGCAGGACGCCCAGAGGAGTAGGGCTGTGAGACAGGGAGCCCAGAAGGCTAGGGCTGTAGGCAGCAGGGTGTAGCAGGCTGCAAGGCAGGACACCCAGAGGAGTAGGGCTGTGAGACAGGGAGCCCAGAAGGCTAGGGCTGTAGGCAGCAGGGTGTAGCAGGCTGCGAGGCAGGACGCCCAGAGGACAAAGGTGGAAGATAGCAGCGGAGCATGATTGGCTGGAAGGCAAGGGCGGAGGCTCGAAAGTAGCAGAACGTGATCGGCTGCAATGCAGAGAGCCCAGCAGGGCACTGGATCCAAAGCAAGAATAAGGAGGAACCGCATAGAAAAACCGTAGCTCGAAGCAAAAAGGTGCAGGAAGGACTCTTAATGCAAGAGACTGAGCCCCTGCAGGCAGCAGCTTTTATACCGCTCTGCCCAGCACAGAGGCAGGCTAATTGGTCGCACCTGGATCAGCACACCTGCATACAATCTGCCTCCTCCCTCTGTGTCCTGAGCTGGTGGAAGCAGAGCTGATCCCTAGGGCTTCTGGGGATTGTAGTTCCGATGATGACAAATAGGAATAGCCAGGTATAGATAGTTATAGCCAAGTGCATTGTGGTAAGTGTAGTTTGTTGGGAAAAATAGAAAAGCACCAAAGTCTCGCAAATGGGAAATAAGGTCCAAGAAGTGAATAGTGGTTGATCCAAGAGTTTTCCGCGGATAAATGAATAACAATTAGTCCATATTGATCGCCAATGTATGCGCCCATGGCGCAGGCATGACGACATGTATCTTTTGTCTGTATATACCCTCAACAAAATCTTGTGTATGATTTTGAATAATGTCATATGTTTTTTAATGGTTTTCTTTTTTCGAATCTAAATATATTAAAACCTCAACTCAATCTGAGTATGCTTTCACTTTGTTGCTTCCCCTAATGACCCTTAGGGCACAGATCCCAACCCCTCCCTCCAAGCTTACCATTTTTCACAAACTAAATGGCAATGAAATGAATATTGCTCTGCTTGTGGATCTCTTTCTTGTTTGTTAAAAAGCGTGATTTCCATGCGACACAAATCTGTCCCGTGAGTATGGGCGGCGCATTTTACGACCGCTATGCCCACTGGGAGCTGTAGTGCCTTAATCAGCCTGTCCAATAAGGCTGCGTGCTGCACTGGCATGCCGTCCGTTCGGAGGTAGCCCCTCCTTTTCCAGCGTGCTAGTCCTGCATGCACTGTGGATGTCACATAGGCGGAGTCACTTTGCACCGTTACTTCCTGGTCTGCGTGATTCTCAATGGCGAGTATCAACGTCAATAATTCTGCAGCCTGTGCTGAGTAATGAGATGGTATTCGCGCACTGATGAGTACTCAAAATTCTCCATTTGCAATGTGTTTCATTACAGCTACGCCTTTGTGTCTGTGTCCGTCTTCTTGGTCGATTCTAGAAGAACCGTCAATGAAAACGATCTCTCCTCCTGCTAGGGCATTTTCTTTTACCCTGGGGATTTCATCATAGAATTCTTCATAGTTTGCACAGTCATGTATTGGTTTGATTTGATTTGATTTTTTACATTTGTAAAGCGCACCAAACAAAATAAACCGTATGTCGGTGCAGATGACACAGCTGAAGGTAGCAACGAAGTTAAAAAGGATCCCAGATGAAATAGGGACAACTACCTAAAAAGGAAAGTCTTCAGTGCCTGGCGAAATTGAAGAAGTGAGCTCATGGTTCTTAGGGATTGCGGCAACGAATTCCACAGCCTGGGACCAAAGACAGAGAATCTTCTGTCACCTCTGGTTCTAAAAGCCGAGTAAGGAATGGTTAAAAGATGTGTATCACAAGATCGCAGTTGTCTCATGGGTTGGTATGGCTGTATTAGCTCTTGTAAATACAGGGGAGCCAGGCCATTGACACATTTATAGACAGTACAGGCTGTCTTAAATTTAATGCGATCTTCGACTGGTAGCCAATGCAACTTTTGGCGAAAAGGTGAGACATGATCAGATTTCTTCAATCTAAATATCAGTCTGATGGCCGCATTTTGCGCTCTCTCAAGCCGCTGAAGCTGTTTAGTAGGAATGCCCAACAATTGACTGTTACAATAGTCCAAGCGGGCACTGGTAAGAGCTCCTACCACAGAAGCATGATCTTTGGTTGGTATGTAGGGGAGTGCTTGACGTAGCATTCGAAGAATGAAATGTACTGCTTTTGTCTTAGCTCCCACCTGGGCTTCACAGCCCAGGTCCTCTTGCCACATACTACCCACATTTTTTACTTTTGATACAAATTTTAAACTCTTGCCCAGAAGTGATGAAATAGGCAACTTCTTAGCTGCCAACAACTGATTTTTTGGTCCAAATAGAATCAATTCAGTTTTAGCAGCATTAAGTTGCAAATAATTCTTGGACGTACAGTAATTCTTGGTTCTCCTTCAGCGACTGGCTCGGCTATGAACGTAGCTGGGTTTACTGTTTTACATCGAACTATTTTGATAGATGGATTAGATATAATCACCTCATAGGCAGAAGCTCTTTGAGATGTCAGCGTACCCTTTGGTTTCTCTAAGATGGCAAATAATGAGTGCTCGACGTATAACGTCATGGAACATCCCATTACAATGGTTGTCGCCTTCTCTGTGGCGAACACTGCGACAGCTAAGCTTTCTTCGCATGGGAACTGGCCTCTCATTACTGGGTCCAGATTCCCACTGTAATAAGCCAGGGGCTTATACCCCAATGAGGTTCTTTGAGCGAGTACTGCTGTCATAACGATGCCATCTGTGTCTGAGAACAGATAGAATTCCTCTGCATAATTAGAAATTCCGAGAACTGGTGCCGTACAAATTGCTCTCTTGAGTTCTGTAAACCCCTTTTCCGTTGTCTCAGTCTATTCAATCTTTTCCTTTGTCACCCGGGACTTCTTTAGGACCTGGAGCAAGGGCTTGGTATATGAGCTGTAATCGAAGACCCATGCTCTAACATAATTGCTTGCACAGGCCTAAAAAGCTCTGCATTTGCTTTACCGTGAGTGGCTTTGCCGTGTTCATGATAGCTTCAGCCCTTTCTGGGGTTACCTTTTTCCCCTCATGCGAAATTAACTGGCCTATGTACAGCACCTCCTGTTTACGATATTGTAGCTTTTCCTTGTCAACCTTCTATCCTTTCTCAACCAGTATGGTCAGTAGCTTAACAGAATTGCACCTGCATTGCTCTTCTGTTGTGCTGCAGATTAGAATGTCATTCACATACTGCAAGACCACGCTTTCTACTGCAATATTGCTCAGGTCCATCTGGAGGACTCTGTTAAAGATGGACGGGGACTCGCAGTACCCCTGTGGCAACCTCGTGCTTTTCAGACGCATTTGTCTGAATGTGAATGACATCAGATCCTGTGAATCGCGGTGCAACGTGATTGAGAAAATAGCATTTTTCAAGTCAATCACTGTGAAATACTTTGCCTCGACTAGTATATTACATAAAATTGTAGAAGGATTATGGACTAGAGGGAACTCGGCTTCAACAGTATCGTTTAATGCTCTTAAATCTTGATTTAAACGCCAAGACCCTCCTTTTGATTTCTTGACAAGATAAATCACTGTTACAGGGTGACTCTCACATCACTAGGATGCCCTGTTCCATCATGGCGGAAATAGTCTTCACGATCCCGTCATCCACCTCTCTGGACATGGGATATTGTCGTGCTCTTGGTAAAATTGCTCCTGGTTTCAATTTAATTTTCACTTCTCCCAACCCCTTCAGGAGGCCTATGTCATATGGTCCTGTAGTCCATACTGCGACAGGCACTTTGGCCATGGCATCATCAAAATATTCCGGACATACCGGTGCCAACATCATTCTCTGAGGCACTTCTCTTTTAATCATCTTTACCCAAAATATGAGACTCAGTTCCACCCTTGTCTCTTCTGAGTCTGGTTGTCCTTCAAACAGATCGTCATCAGTGACGTCAGTCACTCAATACCCTTCTTCAATGGCGATAATCGCACCCCATTGTCTGCCTTCGTCATCGTAGCCTTCAACTAATGCTATCCTACCTCGCACTGCTGCAGCATGTATAATCAAGGGAAATATTTGTCCCTCCTCCTCATGCATTGGTATTCTCTGCCTAAATAGAAATTCGTCAGGGGTTCTCCTGACCTTGTCTGCAAGGCCCGGTAATCCCGCCATAAGTACGCATATGCCATATGCGAAAACCTCAGGTTCCAGTGGTATAGCTCTCATGCCTCTGTGTCCTGAATAGGCTATGATCATTTCGCACACAGTCGAATCATGCATTCCCGGAGTAGAGTATACTATGCCCTCCTCTGTAAACAAGATGGTCATATTCAATTTTCTCATTAAATCTCGACCCAAAATGTTTACTGGGGTCGGTCGCGAATACAACAAAGGTACCTTCATTTCGCATTCCCCTATTGAGACTGGGAGTGCGTCTGTAAAGGGAACTCGACTGTGAGCTCCTGTAAAACTCTTGAGTATCTATAGCCTCGCCGGACAAGGAAAACTTGCCTTCTCGTATGCACGAGCGTGTTGCCCCCGTGTCAACTAAGAAGGAATATTCTTTACCCCCTATGGCGACATTTACCCTAGGTTCCCTATTAGGGTCTGGTGTCACTGATAGGATAGAGCACATCAGGGTTCCCAGTGAGCTGTCCTAGTTCATGTATAAGTTCGGTCCACTGTACTCTTGTGGATTTTCTCCGTTCCCAGGGTTGCGTCCCCTTCCGGAGTTTGTGCCCTGAGATAATTGCAGTGGTGCCTGTTGGAATAGCCCTTGCGGCAAGTTCCCCATGCTCGGGGGTTGAACCCCCTGCTGCGCACCCTGCTACATACCTGGTGCTTGCTGCTGCATTGTGTGATTCTGTGCACCGCCCTGTTGGGAGATTGCAGACGGATTCACCGTGCCTGCTCCCATTCCTTGAGTATTTTGCCACGCGCCTTGGCTTCTGCATGAGCGCGCCAGATGCCCTGTCATTCAGCACAGCCAACACACCGGCGGTGGTCGGGCCATTTGTCAGTTCGCCATATCTGTATTGCCCATTTGCACGTTTTGAAAACCTCCTTGATTCCCTTGGCAACCTCCCTGATTTCTCTGCCATCCTTGTCCTCTAAATCCCCTTCCTCTTGGGTATTGTCCTACGATACCCTGGGTGTTCTGCTGTTGGATACCCACCTCCAAGAGCGTACTTGGATCATTTCTTTTGCACTGGCTTTGCTTCCTCACCTTTTTGAGTTGCCTCCTTTTTCCGATTCTTTTCTTGCAACAATCTATAGTAATGTGCAATAGTCAACTGTATTTTGGCCCAAGGTTTAGCCTCAACTCCTACCAATTTCTTAAGCTGTTTTTGTACAGACTCTAGTAACCCCTGGCATAAAATGTGTAAAACACAGGTATGGATTTTGTCCAAGATTCATACGTTTCGAGTACCCACACGTCATGGAAATTCTGGATATAAATTAATGGATCTTCTGCCTCCTTCATTTTGCGAGTCATTATAGCTCCCATATCAGAAGTGTCTGGGTAAAGCACTCGTAGCGCTTTCCATACTGCTGCTCTGCAATTGTTGAATGGCGCTCCGTCATGGGCAGTGTTAATTATGGTAACACCAGGGTACCCAGCCCATGCCCATACATCGTCAGCTCTCTCACCAAGTATGGCAATCAGGAGACCTTTAATGTCTCCTATAGCTAACGTGACACCTCCTGTCATGTTTTCTAACTCGTGTATCCACTTACTGGCTCCTGATGTCAGCATTGGAAGCTTGTTTTTCAAGTTTTCTCGATCCATGTGTGGCCATGGAATATATTGCGGTCTTGCTCCCCCCTTTTCTAACATGGAAATTGGAATACGCAGCCTTCTTTCTCTTCCCCCATAGCTCTCCTGTCTATCGCTGGGGTAACATTCCTGCATCGCCGTCTTCCTGGCAATATCCTCAACCTGTCCACATAGGCGGGCGCTGACACCCCCCCCTCTGACCATGGGGTGTTCCTTCGTGTTGGTCAGACTGTGATGTAGATTCTGATGCCCTTGGTGCAGACTCGATAGCGTCTGACCATCTCACTCCTTTGTCCCTTGGGAGCCGCTTTTCGCTCTGTCTCCCTTCTTCATTTGTCTCGCACTCCGTATCCTAGACTTGAGTGGAGTCGAACATCGATTGTTCCCAATTCACGCAACTCCTTGCATCATCATCGTCGTTCTTACTGATTTCTAGCCTATCGGGACAGTCTCCTGCTCCCACTACTTCGGGTGACATCTTCAGTGTCGTACAGCTGAGTGCTTTCCAAGCACTCGTCTTCCCCTTGGGATATTGGTTCTAACGCCATTTCATCATATATCTTATCAATCATTTCCCTGATGCTTCTGGTGTCGAAGTCATCCTCAATATTCGCCCCCCTAGTGCCTGGTACTGAATCGTACGCAGGGAAAAATTCTTCAATGTCTTCCCATTCTACAGCAGGATTGGGTTTTTTAACTCCCCGCTCCAGATATTCGAGATCGCGTGCCCTCTGTTTGCGCTTACGTTCAATGACCTCATTAAATTCTTTGCGCTTCCTCGCCTCTTCTTTGATCTTATCTTCTTCCCTTCTTCTTTCATTTCTATGTTCATCTGCCCTTCGAATTTCCTCATCCTTTCGCCTCTTTATCCTTTTTTCACGTGCTCTCTGCTCTTCTTCCAGTTTTTGCAGGTTCTGCCTGTACTGGTCATAGGCTTCGACCTGTTTGCAACTGAGCCGCTTTCCTTGCTCTTCGCCATATAGCTGTTCTCGCCTCAGCCTATCTTTCCTTCCTATTCTTTCGTCTCTTAACTCCCTTCCCTTCTCCATTCTGTGTCTCATCAGACTTCTTTCTCGGTCTCACATGATCACTTCCTTTTCCATCAAGTTTCAACAATATCTGCCCTCCCATCCATTTGTCTTTTGCGAATGCTATCTCATCAGTTCTGTCTTCACCTCCTTTCCATTTTGTTCCCTCTTTCTCCTTATCGAGAGGCGCACTTGTCTGTGCCTGATCCTTCCACTCATCATCACATCTCTCCTTGTCCCTCGGGACTGCGGAGGTAATATTTTTATCCTGATCCTTCCCCTTAATTTCGTCACTACTGTACATAGGTGACTCATATGGGGGGTTGCTGTACCCCATAGCTGCCTAGAGCTCTCTTAATGGGTAGAGTCTCTCGGTTTCTGTTTCAGGCCGGGAAGGTGGCGCGGTAGGCGTCTCACCCCCCTCTGTGCATACATTTAATATCCAGTTTTCAGGTGGCTCTTCATCCTTCGACTGTTCGAACATTTTCCAAAGTTCTAGAACAGCGAGGCGTTTCTCTAGTTTCTTGCCTGTATAGGTGGCATGCAAATAAGTCATCATATGTTGTAGGATGGCTTTAGATAAGGACCCGTTCTGCGGCCACGGCATGAGAATCTTGTGGGCGGTACCCTTCACCCACTCTGTACAGTATTTCTTAAGCTTGGATGCATGTTTAGGCAATTTTTTACATAAGTGTGCTAGCAGAGTAATATCTTCCATGCTCAAATCTGTTCTAGCAATACTTTCATGCAACTTCACAACACCCAACAATATGAGCAAGCACCAATACCGCAAGCTCCAATCCAATCTTTTCCCGCCAAATTTCCTTTCTCGCCAATTGACTCAAGAACATCACTTCACGTGCAATTCCCTCTCAACTATAGAATCTAGTAAAACCCCTTGATCAATTTCAAACAACAAGGAGACACATTTCCTTACATGTGACACATCAACAGAACATGTATGACAAATGTTAAACAGACTAGACAGACACCAGCTGGACACAGATATCTCTGCCTTCTAATCAATACCCCGACATGGAGTTTTAATAAACTCCTTTTACGACGTCTTTAATCGTCGTAGAAGCCTAATCTTTCCCTATTATGTGGGACTATGAGTTCATGTTTCTTCTGACCGCTATATTAAATTGCAGGAACAAGGCGTATCCTTTACCTCGGGTGTCCTCCCCGGTATCCTCTCTCTTTATCTCTGGGGTCCTCCCCGGTATCCTCTCTCTTTATCTCGGGTGTCCTCCCTGGTAGCCTCTCTTTTTATTCAGTTATTCTTGAGTCATCATCCCTATATATCTATATATATACATATATATATATATATATATTCTTCTCTATTTCTGACTATTTTGTTTTCTCCACCTCCCTCCGTTACCTTTCCACTTACTTGTTCTATTGCTTAAGTACATTTGCCAAAGCATCAATTTTAATTTCACTCACCGCTCGCATCCTTCCTCTCTGTGTCTTCGGGATCACCACCTCCGTTACCGCCTGCACCTAGAGGAGGATGGGGTGCAGGATTCTCTTACTCCAACACCAATCAATAAGGACAAGTCAATGGTTTGGCAAAGGGAAGTCCGTTTAATGACAAGTACAAAAAACGGGGAAACAAATGGAAATCATCAGAGCTGCGATCGTCTGTCTTGCTTCAACTCCCAAATTCTTCATGCAAACAGTAACTTTTATAGCAAATTCTCGTCATCATTGACATGTAAAACTCATAAGTTTGACATGCAATTCTATTGGTTGGAAAAGGTAACTTAAGTATAGGTACTATATCTGTATATGGTAAGAGTGTGGGGATTGGATAACTCTTATCGGGGGCGCATCTATGCCCATCCCTCTACAACACTCATGATAGACGTCACTAAAAGTACAACGTCTTATTGGTTCTACTCGCTATAGGACCCTAGATTATTTGGTCCATTGTGATTGGGTCGGTTACACCCCTAGACATAAATCTCCACTTTAATTAGCAGCATTCAGAATGGTCGCCCAGGTGCAGGATGGCCCAAGATTCACCATGCCTCCCTTCCATCAATCAATACCCTTAGGGCTATGTGTCAATTAGTTGGCTGATAGTGGCCTCGAACTGTAGCTTTTGTCTGGAAAAGTTATGGCATCCTCTGGGGTTGGATGACATCAGATGTGGGTACCTCTCCGCACCAGGCTGGTCATGTGTCAGTTCACCGTGAATCGGCTTCATTTTCCCTCTATTTGTGTATTTGATTCTTTGTTCGGCCTCGCCACCTGCCTGGGCCTCCTTATCTCGACGTTCACGGGGCAGGCTTCTATGCTCGTAAATTTCGATTCTTCTGAGTTGCTGCTCTCCTCCCTTCCTTGGGTTTACCTCGAATTCCGAGCCATGAGCTGCTTCTTGCTGAGTTTCAATTCCAATCTTTCGTCTGACTTTGAGCTAGTTTGCGAATCCTGGCCTGTTCGTCCTCTATCATTTTAGGCTTAATTCTGCTTTTGTAAAATGGAGTCGCACTTGTATAATGTGCTTCTTGAGGTAGATATATAGTTGGCGCTTGTCACTCTATCCTCCTACTAAGCATTGCAAGCAGTATCATTTCCTTAGCTTCTTGCGTTTCCAAGCCTATTTACATCATTATTCGCAAAATTTCATCTTGGTTTATCACCTTTTTGGTTGTCGTTTCTTTCATCTGTGAGTCTGTCCGGACCATTGTGTCGTTATCATTCGCCTCCAATAAGAGCCCTTTGGGTCTCTTCAGGGACAGTTTGTACGTGGTCTTCATTTTGCGTCAGCTGCTGATATGGTTGTCTTAATGGGTACCTTGTGTTAGGAAGGATTTCTCAATTGTGGGTAATTTTCCTTCCATGTGGCAACCCCTAAACTTTTTGCTGTTGTTTTCACCAGGATCTAGACTTTGCCAGAGAAGTGCAGCCTTCTGCCGCACTCCTCTGGGCTTTTGCTCCATTCTTACGGAAAAACTGACATGCCCTTAAAACAGTCAGTACCGGGAAACGTTGTTTTCCGTAGTTCTTTTATCATGTTGCAGCTTTCGCGCAACATGGCACAAGAGGGCACTGTAAGCTAAGTTACTGCTCTCTTGGGTCTCTAGTCTTCTACAGGCCCTAGATACTCTCTTTGGATTGTTAACGAACGGTGCAAGTGAATCACAGATGGGACTGGTGGCAGCGAACGTTTCTTTGTGTTTTTGAGCTCCGTTTGGCGTTTAAGCGCATTTCTCGCGCTTAGCCCAAAATGGTGGCCTGGCTCCCAAAATGGCCAGACCACGAGGCTCTTTGTCCTGTCCGCTGACCGTCTTGCCCCCTTCACCTTTGCCAGGTCGAGCCGACCCGGGGCCTTCCTTATTTGGGCATGTACTTTCCCGCGAAACACAGATGCTTTCGCGGGCTTCTACAGGCCTTGTGTGTGCCTCCAGGATGTGGACTGGGATGTCTGGTCCCAATACACATCCTGGGTGCCAGAGAGTCTAGTGTGTCATGAATGCCTGGGACCACCGTGGTCCGTGATGGGTCCACGTATGGTGTGAGTGTTTTGTGAGTAGATCTCCCATTGGGTCCCCTCCGTTTTGGTGCGAAGGGAACCGTGGATAAGAGGAGGCTGGAAAAACCACTACCATGTCGATCTCCTGGGTTCTCACGAACGAAGGAATACAGGAGTCAAGTATCCTGCAACTACGAGGCTGAACCGAGGAATCGCTGGTGACCCGCTGAAGGACTGCTCCTCTGCACTGCTGTCACTTGGTGAAACCCTGATCGAACGAGAAGGCCTTTACTGGTACTTCGACCCCTTGGAATAGTCGGAACAACTATTCTCGGCATCTTCACCATCTCCTGCACGTAAGCCTTCGGAAGTGTCTCTGGGCCATCCAGTGGACTGACCAGCCTACCCGGGAGTCTTGCTCTGTAACCGCCGTCAGGTTGTGTTGTATTACGAGTCCTTGTCACTCTCACACGATTCGCACACTTGGCATTCCCAGGTCTGAAGTGAGTAGTGCACATTGGGCTGAAATACACACGGCCACTCCGTTGCCCTGCTGTGGTAACAAACTGTGCGGGTTCACTGCTTTTGCGACATCCTCAAATCTAACTTCTGCTGCTGCGGAATCTACACGATGCCGAGACGTCCCCTGCTCGTATCTGAACCTGCCAGCACTGAAACTGACGCGGAGAAGCCTGGGTCTGCCTGCCTGCATCGGGGACCAGTGAGTAGCATCGCTAGGAACTGGTCGCCCTCCTGCAGTAGCCCATAGCTTTTCCCCGCTGTGTCTAACGGCGCGCCTTTCCGTACTCGCGCTCTACTTCTGCCCACAGTGGAGGCTGCGGAGCTCTGTTCATCTTCATTTTTGTTCATCAAACTAATCTGCCTGATTCCCTCGAAGAGACTCCCCTTTGCCCGTTGGCACCAGCGTGTGCAGGTACTTTTGAGCACAAGGCTCCACTCTTCGTAGGGCTCGGACTTCCTTTTAGTTGGGTGCCTCTGAAGGCGGACTGGGTCTAATTATTATTCGCACTGCCTGTTTTCCTCCCCATCTAGGTGGCCTACACATTTTGTGCGTCTAACTCGTTAGACTCGTTTGTATTTGTATATATATTGGATTTGATTAGTATGTGTTGGTTTACTTGAGTTTTATTGTGATTTCTCGCTACGGTCAATGTTACAAAGGCCTTGTAATAAATGTGTCTATACTTTTAATATAACACCTGCTTGGAGTAATTTGTAAGTGTCCTTGCTTTGTGTGCTCATTGCGGGCTTTCAGTCACCCTCACCCCTCTTGAGACCTAGTCTTGACCGCCGTGATCGCTACCCTGATTGGTCTGGCTTGTCCAGAGGTTACCCTGTTCCAAGAAACTAGGCTGGTCTTCTGAACCTCTGCCCCTCCAGGACAGATTTCAGAAATCCATCTTAACACCTTGCAGCCCATGGTTGTATGGTTATTGGCGCTTGAATAGGTATACAAGTCTTTCTGATGGGTACTGGACAGAGCCCCGCTGTGGCTCTGTGTTGGTTCATTTGCTCTTTATACGTCACATATCTTGGCGAGCAATCATCTGGTATCTTAAAATGGGTGGCTGGAGTGCAGGCCATATTTGGGACCTCCTCTACAATACCCAAAATACGTCGTTTTTGAGGGCAATAATAAACATTAAAGTCTTCATATAAAAAATGTCAACACCTCTTTCCAGTCATCCGTAAACGCAGAAAGTTCCCCCTGCAGGGAGTATATCCTCCACTCTCGCGATAAGAAGTTCCATACTTTAGAAAACCATTCTAAAATGTGGGGCGGGTCTCTTTGCTTCCAGTTCTGGGCTAAAAGTGCAGCAAGCTGCAGTATTACCTAAGCTTTCTAAGTAGGTTTCGATCGTCGTCTGAAATCCTCTTCAATTGTAAGCATTAAGCAGGATCCTACAGAACGGGGCATTTGGATAGCAAACATTTTGCACATTTGTTCACCTGACCCAAATACAATTTCAATTCCGGACAGTCCAACCACACATGTTTCTAGTTCCCCTCTGATCCGCAGTCCCTCCAACATTTATTAGTTATAACTGGCTTCATCTGATTTAATTGGGCTGGGGTATAGTGCAATTGCACAGATCTATGTGATCACTGCGCCGCCTGCAACTGCGACGCCGAAAATGCTGACGGCAGTTACGGCGTGGCGGAGTGATCATATGGATCACTGTGCCCACTTCCCCTGGCCTGCATTACCCCTCCCAACCCCACCCCCACTTACCTTTATGGCGGCACACTTCTGCGTGTGCCGTCCGCACTCTGCGATCCCTGCGGTGTCCGCTCCTCCCACTAACATGGGTTGGAGCTAACACAGCATGGCGCTTTTCTTTTTTTTTTCTTTTATTTTTTTCTTAAGTTTCCCCTGCTTTCCGAAATGGTAAGCGGGGGACACCCCTGCAACTTCCGAGCCCCATTACTGCACCCAGGAAGAGTGGGGGACACCCTCGCAACCCCTGCTCTGCTTGGGCGCAGTAAATGTCACCCTCATTTTATGTGCCTCCAAAGTCGCAGTGACTGGGGGGGTGCACAAATGAGGGTGACATTTTTGTACGATACCCAATTGCACCATGAGTTTATACAAAAACTGTCTCATTTCAATCGATCTGGAGAGCTTCTGTATTGTTTTCCATAAAGCTTCCCAGTCCCAATCCGTTACCTCCTCCCCCAATATAACCTGCCAGTGTTTTTTATAACTAAACATCACATTTGATGTCCCTTCGTCCATTATTTTGTATAGATTGGAGATGATAACTTTGGTCCCTGGATTACTTGACACAAATTTCTCAAACTGTGTTATCTGGCTCACTGCAGCTGCCCTTTTTGAAGGAGCTAATATCCAGTTTTGTTATGCCACCACTTAGCAAGCCCCAACCACCTGGTGCCTTCCTGCTTGCTGCTCTTTTTCACCACTTAGCAAGCCACGCCCACCTGGTGCCTTCCTGCTTGCCGCTCTGTTTCCCTACTTAAGGAGCCCTCCAGCTTCTTTTCCTTTGCAGATGGGGAGCAGGTGCAAGTGGATCTAGGTCACCTGGCCTAAGCCCCGCCCACCTGGTGCCTTCCTGCCTGCTGCTCTTTTTCACCACTTAGCAAGCCCCACCCACCTGGTGCCTTCCTTCACCATCACCGTTTTGTGGCCAATGCTGGATTTGACTTTTATGGACTTCATTCATTCACGGTGCGTCACTCTTTCTCAACTCTCATGCTGGACTTTCTTTGCATTTTGTACTCATGGTGGCCATGAATCATGCTATTCCCATCTTCATCTTGTATCCTGGCTTGCAACATTATCTGTTACTACTGACTTCTGCAATTGTATTCACTCTCCACTCTTGCTTCTCCATTCTTTTTGACTGCTTACTCTCTGTTCTCTCCTCCTTTCCCTTCTCCCTTTTCCTATCTCCTCCCCTTAATTTCTTCTATGCACTTACTCTATCAGAATTGTCCCTGGACCTAATATGATGGCAACCTCATCTGTTTCCTCCACCCTTCCATTACTGTTTTTTTCCTCCCCACCACCCCTCCAGCACTATCTGAAATGTCGTCAGGCCTAGTATGATAGTCGCTTGTTTTGTTCCTCCCCTCCCTTTCTGCACCCCTCTCCCTCACCTTTTGTTTTTCTCCAGCGTTACCAGAAATGTCGTCAGGCCTAGTACGGTAGTCGCCTGTCTGGTTCCATTTCCTTCCCACTCTCCCCCTCCCTCCCTTATCTATGTCTTAGCTCTTACACTATCTGAAATGTCGTCGGGCCAAGTACGATAGTTAATTTCACATCCTTACTGTTCATGGCCTGTAAGAATGTGGTTGTATTTTCCCTTGTTCCCTCCCTTACCTTGAAGCGCTTTGTAACACATTGTGTATAGGCGCTATATAAATAAACGATCATATATCATATCATATATCATGCCACACAAATGACCAGACGGCTCTATGTATTTTATGAAAAAACGATAGGGGGACTTTGATAGGTAGCGCTTGAAAAAGATATAGTAGATTAGGGAATATCACCATTTTTACAGAATGGATTCTGCTCAACCAAGAAATCATTTGAGGATGCCATTTTTTTAGTTGGGATTCAATTTCTTTCAATAGGGGAGTGTAATTTGCAGTGTATAAGCCTTGTATTGCCGGGGTAATTTTTACGCCCAACAGCTTGATTTCCTATTTCACCCATCCAAGTTGGGGTGAAAGTGATGAATTTAGAATTTCCGATATATTAGCATTTATTTTCAGTCCTGCCACCCCACCAAATTTCTTTAATGCTCGAGCAGCTTCTTGTAATGTGGTTGATGGTTCTGCTGCTGTAAGCAACATGTCGTCTGCATATGCCATCATTTCATGATTGGCGTCTCCAAATGGAATGCCTTTTATCTCCTGTGTTTGTCTGATTTTAGCCAATAGGGGTTCCAGGTGTAATGCAAACAACATAGGTGAGAGGGGGCACCCTTGCCTTGTACCACACTGAAGAGAGATAAGAGAAGATAACTGGCTGTTTATTAAAAGTCTTGCAGTAGGGGTTTTGTAGTTTGCCTTGACCCATCCAATGTAGTTTGAACTGAATCCCAATTAGTCTAGTGTCAAAAAAAGAAATGACCACTTCACTCGGTCGAATGCCTTTTCCACATCTATTGAGACAAGGACCGCTGGAATCTGTTTCTTCTCGACATTCTCAGAAATGTGCCACACTCTGCGTATGTTAATGTGCGTTTGCCTAGACTTAATGAAACCGGTTTGATCCGTATGTATTAGCAAGGGTAAAAAATCCACTATACGGTTTACTAGTATTTTTGTAAAGATTTTGGCATCTATATTGATTAGTGCAATTGGGCGATAGGATCCGCAAATAGTTGGGTCTTTGCCCGGTTTAGGGAATCAGATTATTTTTTGACTCTTCCATAGTGAGTGAAATCTGTTCTGTATGTAAAATGGAGTTATATAATTTGGTTAAGATAGGAGTCCGTGTGGAGTTCTCGAATAACCCTGGCCAACTCATCCGACGTTATGGGTACTTCCAGGGTCTACTGGGGTGAGCCTACGGAGATTGACCAAATTTAAGTATGCTTTTTGGAGATGTGTGTCAGATTTGTATAAATCGGTATAAAATGATTGAAATTGTTTAAGGATGCGTCAGTTTCAGAAGTCATCTCTCCGAAAGGTAATTTAATTTGGCGTATCACCCTGGATGTCGCCTTTTGACGAAGCTTAAATGCCAGGAGGCGGTCCATTTTGTTGGCTTTAATATAGTATTTCTGTTTAAGGCGTAAAAGGGATTTTTCAGCTTTCTTGGTTAGATGGAGATTTAATCTGCCCGCTGCTGCTCTGACAGCTTTCTGCATCTGTGGCCACGTGTCTGTTTCCATTTTTTGCAGAATTAGGGATAATTCCTCCTCTAATTCTGCTTCCAATAATGTAAACTGTTTACGTCTAGTGGCTTCTGCTGCTATGAAATGGCCTCTAGTTGTGGCTTTAAACGCACCCCAAGTTACATTGAGTGAGATCTCCCCTCCTAAATTTTACTAAAAATATTCTCTAATTTGTCCTGCTATCATTTCCCTGATAGCTTGGTCTTGTAATAGGGTAGGCAGGAATCACCAAGACCAAAGCCTTTGCTTATCCTTTGCCATCTCCAGCGTAAAAGTGAGAGGGGCATGATCTGATATATTAATTGTGTGTGTCGTGACTTGTGTAATTGTTCCCAAAAGTGGGATAGAAATCCAGGCGTAATCTTTACGGGAAAATGATCTATGCACATGCGAATAAAAAGTTTATCCTTTTTCGTCTCCTTTTAGAGTGAGCCAAATGTCCACTAAGGAAAGGTTTATGAATGTTTGCTGTAGTCCACCTGAGGGTAGGAGTGCCCTTCAGGTTGCTCCACTTCTATCCCGGTCTGGATCCCAGGCCATATGGAAGTCACCCAATATTAAAAAATCACCTTCCATAAATAACTCCAAGAGGCCCATCACGTGTTTTAAAAATCCATCTTGGCCTATGCTCGGGGCATATAATGAGACCACTGCCAAATTGATGGAACCCATCTTTAAGATAACAAATACATATCTGCCATCTCTATGCATTTTTGTGCGAGTGACTTGGACCCCGGAACCTTCCCTGATTACAATCAGTGTGCCTGAAGTTTTACCCCCTGCACATGCTTGAATGATTGTCGGGTATTGACGCAAGTGTAATTTACCTTTGTCGGCTTTACGGATATGTGTTTCTTGAAGCACCACCAAATCCAGTTGATGCCGCCTCAAGACCGATTCCACCTTCCTGCGCTTCTGTGGTGCATCAAGCCCCCTGACGTTCCATGTCAAAAACTTAATCTTTAATCAATATGTCCAATGGCGGAAGGATTGATAAAGATTGATACAATATTAACAGTATATTGAGGCATTCCAATGCCCTGCAGGCATAACCCCCCTAGTGTCTAACACCCCCGTAATACTACCATCCCTTTAACACATCTGTTGACCTAACTGTCCCGCCCCCGCCCCCTGATTGATTCCCTCCTCCCAAAAGTTCTCTGGTGCAAATCACAGTTCCTATCCGATTCTGGGATAGACTCACCCGGCTGCGATCCATCTTTTGTCCCAGGGTAAAGTGCGGAAAGCCCTGGCTCCCCATTCTGTTGCTTAAAACAGATAGATTCCAAAGTGCCGCACTCAGCCTTGCTGCATGTCAAATGTACTCCTACCAGTGTTACTTCTGCCAGAAAAGTACACAGTAACACAGATTAATTTATGATGTCATGATGATGCCTTAGTAGTCGGGCCTCTTCTTTTTGCGATTCTCTGCAGTTCCTTCTTTGTCGGGTGCCGATTTGCCATTCCCCAGCCTTGGGTTTGTGCTATACATTGCCACTTGTGGATGGGTATCTTCTGATGTGCCCTCCGTGGGGTCCTCCTCTATATGTAACAAAGCCATTCCCGCCTCCAGCAAAGTCATTCTATGCTGCCTGTCGTCCAGGTTGAATGATCGTCCAAAAGGAAATGTCCATCTATATTTTATGCCACTGGTTTGAAGGGTATGCACGATAACACGCATGTTGCAACCTTTATAGAGGGTTATCCTGGAGAGGTCTTGATATAATTGGATCTCCGCCCCGTTGTTTGTGATCGTCTCAACACTTCCTGGTTTCCCTCTTTTATTTCTACTCTAGATAGACCAATCTGAAACCACTAACCACTAGACTGTTCCTTGTGGTTCTCAAGTGTGATCTGCATGCTCCTGCAGGCTCCTGCATGATCCTGTGCATCTCCCTAGTCACAGTGCTGCTCTTCGGGACTCCCTTGTGAGTCATTGGGGATCGTCCTCATCAGAGTGCTGGGAAAGGGATCTTCTCTTAGGCAACTCCTATTCTTCCTCGTTCCAGTCCTTTCTAGGGAAATGCTAAGATGACCACAACTCATGAGCCTATTAGGGAAGGGGTTGTTCTTAGGTTTGCAGAAAGGAGGTCTAAAGTCAGGTGATGGGCAGGGATACCACTTTCTCTCCTAATGGTCATCCCAATCCCACAGGGGAGCCTCCCACCCATGTGATCTTCCTGCTGAGTACCACACCCAGGGAGACTATCGTGTAGTGGCCTTACCTCCCTGGCCACATGGCAAGGGGCTCCCCCTAGGGAAGAAGGGACGACATCCAAATGATTTGTCACACTGCCCAGAACTATGGTTTAAGCATGCAATTAATGTGGGTCCAATGCACAGTTGTGAACCAGTACACATCCAAGTAGACTAATGTAAGCCCCTACTTAAAATGCCACAATATCCTCTGAAACCAGGAATTTCTGTAGTAATAATCTAATTACTAGATCAGGGAATACTAGTGCCCACAACTAGACCATGTAATACCCCAATTTTGCCTGTAAAGAAACCATGTCGGGATGTATGTAGATTTATGGAGGATTTCCGAGCAGTAAACGCAGTGGGGATTCCATCCTTACAATTGGTCACACGCCCTGCAACCATATTATGATGTATACTGCCCAATGCTACATGGTTTATTGTAATCAATCTGTGCTCAACCTTCTTGTCTGTCCCCATACACCTCGATAGCCAATATCGTTGAGCTCTTTAGCCAATCCTTAAAGAAAGATTTAGGGGAGGTTCCATTTTCTGGGGGTCCTACAATGTAGGGTGCAATGTGTTGATGGCATACTAGTCACATCTCTAACATACATAGCCTGCAAATAATGTATTATTAAACTTGTTGGCAAAGAAGGGGCATAACATATCTAAACAGAAATTACAGCTATCTAAGGAAAAGGTGCATAATTGGGCCACAATATATTGGCAGGTAGTCGAAACATTACTAAAGGGAGAATAGAGACCATAATGAAACTGCCCAAGCTGGCCCCAAATAGCCAAATGAGCTGTAGGACACAGGATATTGCTGCCAATAAATTATGGATTAATGGGAGTATAGTGAAGCCACTATTTTTTATTTATTGTGCATTTGTAAGGCGCTTATACAAGAAATTGTGTTTCAAAGCGCCCATAGGAGGAAGGGAACATGGGAACAACAGGCAAATAGAAAACGGATTGATAGGAAAGAGGCGGTCCTACTAGGCCTTGTAAGCATTCAGAACATGCAAGTGCAGAGAGAGATGGGGGGAACGGGTTAAGTGCTAGGACAATCCACAGACGGTGCAGTGCCAGGGAAGTCGGCCCGTTGCAAGCAACAGGTAAGTGCCTCACAGAGATCACTTGGTAAGGAGTGGTCACCTGCCAATACAGTAAGTGCAAACCTGTGAGGGAGCACAGGCCAGTGGGTGCCAAAAGGCAAGTGCTGTGAGAGGGTGGGGACTGAATGCGATTGGGCGGGAGGCCAGGACCCAGAGGGCATATAAGGCCCTAGAAACCAATCTCATCAACTGTGGGGTTTAGCACAGGAGGGAGAGGGAAGGCAGAGGTGAAGAGAAAAGTATTGAGGAGCTTCCGGAATTTGAGGAGATCCGACTCAAGATGGAGAGGAAGGGGGAGACTGTTCCAGAGGAGGAACCGGCCAAGGATAGAGAATGGCCACTAGCTCGCTGCTTAGAGAAATTGCTTGACGGCCAAAGAGTTGGAGCCGGAGGAGCGTAGAGGTCTGGAGGGAGAGTATTTAGTGAGAGCAAGTTGTAGATAGCAGGGTCCCGGCCCAAGGCAACCTTATGGAGGATGCAGAGGGATTTTAATGTAATCCTTGCAGCACTCGGGATCCAGCGGAGAGAATTTAGGGCTAGAGAGATACAATCCCTGGGCTTGAGGCCAAGGATAAGTCTTGCAGCACTTGTTCTGGATAAGCTGCAGTGAGCGGAGGGATGAAGAAGGTAGATTAAGGAAGAGGCTGTTGCAGTAATCCAACCTGGAGAGTACCAAAACTCTAGAGACATTGAGCTTCTGGGAAAAAGTGAGGAAAGGAAGGATACCTCTAAGGAAGTTATGTTGAAAATGGGCCTTCTTGACAAGGTCCAGGATGTGAGGGAGAAAAGGGAAAGAGGGGTCGGAGATGACTCCAAGGTTTCTGGCTTCAGATGAAGGAGAAGCGGGAGATCCCATAGCAGATGGCCAGAGTGAGGGGGGAAACAGGGAGCAGGATTTCCAATGGGAAGGATCTCAGTCTTGCTGGCATTGAGGCAGAGGTCATTGGAGGCCGACCATGACAGGATTGCATATAGACATTCGGGAATAGTAGAGGAGGTAAGGAGAGGATCAGATGGAAGTTTGAAGAAAAGTTGGGTGTCATCTGCATAACACTTCAAGGAATGGCTCGCCTAAATACACCTAACCCTTGTGAATGGACCGAGGGAACAGAAAAAGTAATTTCACCAGTCCTTAGGCTACCAAATTGTAAAAGAAAATATCTATATTGCCATGAAAAAGATGGATATGCATAAGTGGTGCTGACTCAGAAACACAGTGATAAACACTGCCCAAACGCAAAATATAGTAAGGCACTTTACTTCTTAGTGGTCTTAGGTTGTACTTGTCAAATCTGCGGAAGCTACTGAATCCCACAGACCCTCTCCAAGCATTTCCAACCCAACCTCAATATATATATTTACTGATGAGTTAGCAAACCCCAGAGAAGGGACACCAGATGATTCGCTGATTGGCTCTGGTCTCTGCGATCTGTACTTAGGAGAATCAAATAAAACTGGAATCCCTTTAACATTTTATGATAATCCATTCCTTCTTTCCCCTTAACTGTCACACCTCCTTGAAAAGTTGTAAGGTGAATGAGTGAGGAAAAGAAGAATTTCTTGGATTCACAGTAGACTAGTATTCTCACTTTTGTGTGAAACTTTTATTTATTCCTAACCTAATCTGTTCTGAACTCTAACTAAAACTCAGATGAACAGTCTTCTGTGTCTAACTTCTTTCTGCTGCACTCGGAAGAGAAAGCTTCAGTCACTTTTCAGTTGCATTTAACTTGTACTGGGCTGAAAAAGATGCTGCTCTTTCCATCCTTCTCTCTGACTCCCTGTGTTGTGTGTATGCGCGATGGGGACATGATGTCCCGTATCCAAGCAACTAGTCCTCAACTTCCTTTGAAGTCTGCAATGGCATGCGCATGTGCGACAGTGAAGCGAGACAAATACAACTTCAGGGCAGACCCTCTTCACCTTTCCTGATGCCCTATGAGGATGCCCATGTTTTTCCTGCCTCACCAAGGTAACGTTCCGCTTCCCCGCGGCTCTTTCCTGAACGAGCTGCCCCGAGGAGACTGAGCTGTTGTGCAAGTGCAACCGTCAATCACACGAGCTAAAGGCAGCTCGTGCTCCGTACGTGCTGTTTGAGGGACGTGAAGCAACTTCTTTCTAAACTACGCAATGCAGCTTCTTGCCCAGACTGAACTTCTTTTAAATTGAATAGACTCAATGAAGTAACTATTTACATTTAAAGCTTCTTCAACAAAGTCATTATATTTACATTCACATTTTGATGAGCACTAACTCTGCTTGCCTCCAAAAACCTCTGCTCCCACCGGAGGGTTTAGTTGTTTTCTCAAAGCTTCTTTCTTCCTACTGCTTTGGTCTTCTGCTGATACTTAAAACTCTTTCGGGGTCATCACGAGTTGGGCGGTTACCCTTAAATGCGGCAGTAACGCTATTACAGCCGAATTTAAGGGTCGGCCAAATCACGGGTTTGGCATCTCTGAGCTGGGGGGAAAATCCGCCGGGAATGTGCCGATTTTCGGCGGTATTACCATGCGATAATACCGCCTACGGAAATCACTATGAAAATTCCCCATTGGGTCCAGGGAATGGGGAATTCCCGAATTGGTCCAATGGGGAAGGACCGTTCCGCCAAACTTGTGATCCGGTACTAATGGCGCTGCACCAGTTGGCGGTAGCGCTATTAGCACGGGCGGTATCCCAGTGGGAATACCGCTGGTATACCGCCCAACTCGTGATGAGGCCCTGTGTGCCTAAATCTTAGGGAGTTTATTAACACAACCTGTCTCTGGAAATGCTCTGAAAAAAGGCAGTTGGAGATTGTCCTGAACATTCAAAGTTGATTGCTTTTGCCATCCTAGCCAATCATCTTCCTTTTCACGGCTTTGCCATCTTAGGTTGGGATTTCTGGTCATCTAGAGTTAAGGAAGATAAGGAACAAACACCATCCCCAACTCCCGCTCCTTCTAACACCTAACCTTTGAAAAACAGCCTCCTATTTTGTGTATTTTTTCCTGCCCACCTGCACCTGCAAACCCTGGCAAATGGCAGGATTACTACCCTGTCTTTGGTCCTTTGCAGCAGATGTACTGGCTGTGCAGAGTTCAGAAAAGATAGTCCTGGGCCCTCATGGTAGAAGTGCCACACGCACAGCAACGTCCCGGTCATTAAAATCAAAAACACAGCACTTGTCTACATCATGACTGACTAACTATGTATCAATACTGCTGAATTCTGCCAGTTTCACACTGACATTTTCCACTATTGAATCCAGCATCTTTATTGCCTTGCCCTTCAGATGAAGAGGAACACACTTGCATTTTAACCACAGTTCTCCTCCCCAAACCGCGAACAGATTTACAGGAAGCCACTTTGTAAAATCCACCTTTAAACGACCGAAATTGTATGGCAATTTAAAATGGGGAACTGTAATCTGCATATGCATTTTCTACAGCCCATGAAGTGGAAAACAAACCGATGCAGGAAGTAATTTTAGCTGAAATAGCCAAACTGGTTTCACTTACGCATGCCTGCACAATAGCAGTGGGCCTTAGTATTTGACCTGTGCAACAGCAAGCCAAAGCGTATACAGTGTTTACTGCCGTGGAACACGTGGGAAAGCATTGAGACCCTTTGCACTCCACAACATTGTTGCAAAATGAGGATGAACAACACAAGCGTAGTTCCAGCACAAAATGTATGTTTAATCTTTTAAAGATTAGCTTTTTGAAATAAGTCCACAACCCTTATTGCTCCAACAGTTATAAATACTGTAAAACTCCTTAGCTTTCTCGCCAACTGGGGTCATTCAGACATCAGTATCCAGAAATGAAACACGAAAATCCCTATTGAAGCTCCTTTAGTTAAACGCGTGCTGGCTTAGAAAGTTTAGAATATATCCGCATAGAAAAGATATAATTATTTTTATGCTAATGAACTGTTTTTTAATCGATGCATTTGCTTGTACTAAAATTAATTACCTTAACAGGGGGATATTGCTCTTTACAGTAAATTGCTCTTTTGTCAATTTGACACTGACACCTGGGGGTTCGGTATCCTCTCTGAGGCAATGCTGCCTATTTTTTGTTGGTGGCACAACGGACGAAACAGATTACTAAACCCATCCCAATTTTTCAAATCCGATAAAGGGAGTAAATTCAGCTCTAACAGCCAAACTGGTTGCACGTATTCATTCCTGCCCTATGGCTCTCACTGTGCCTTTGAGATAGTACACAACTACAGTAGTCTGTGGAAGGAGCTTGGTTATTTAACTGCAGAAAAGATCCAAATTAAAAATGCAAAATATGTGAATGCACTTCTTGAATCAATGGGACTCCATAAAGAGATGGCTGTTATAAAGTGCACTACACAGCAAAGTCCCATGAGACGATGTTAGCAAAGGAAATGCGCTCACTGATCAGACAGTCAGTGGGACTGTCCTTTCCCCTTGATAGCGTGGCAGAAATGAATCATGCCTCAGAGGCAAGTGCAGTCAGAAAAAAACACCAAATAAAACACTCATGGAGTTGTCATTGCTGCAAGAGCAAGCACCAGATATAGAGAAGAATGCACAGAGAAAGGCTGGAGGTTCTCTTAACAGGAATTAGCTTTGGCATTCTTCTGAAGGATATTTGATCGTCCCAAAAACAATACAGGCATATCTAGCACACATGTCAAGTCGGGGAATGATGAAGAGGAAAGAATGATGTGCCCTAGGATTTCTGCAAATCTGTAGGTACTTTGTACGTAAGCACCAAAATATAGGAAAGAAATCCTAAAGAATATCGGTAGGCACACCCTGCCCTTTAAACCCCATTTCAACAGCTCCAGTGTGATTTTATACAGATGCCGAAAGAGAGGTATGCCTGGACTATGTACTGGTTCTAGTCGACAACTTTTTGAAATGGGTAGAAGCATACCCCGAGTGAATACCAACAATGAAAGAGGGCCCCACTTCACTGGAAAGCTGATACAGAAGCTATGCAAAGAACTACATATGCAACAGAAACCTCACTTCCCTTATCACCTACAATCTTCAGGGTTAGTTGTCTTGGCACAGACACTAATAAGGATGGGGGCATGCACCCTAGCACACCATGTACACATCTCACTGTTAAGAGGGATTACTTACATAAGTAATCTGAAAATAAGGACAAAATGTACTCCACAGTAGAGTGACACAGTGCAGGAAATGAAACACACATTTATTAACTCCCTTACAGCTGGGAGAAAGATTACGACAGCCCTGCAAGCCCTGGTTGAAAGGTTCTCAACCCTGCCCATTGCTACCACACTTTTTATAGAACAAAACATTAATTACATTTTGGGACCAGTCACACATGCTGTTTAAACTCCAGTGGTATTCTGTAGATTGGGACACCTCTATTGGACAGACGTTTCTTGAAACAAAACCCTTTAACACCCATTTCATGATGTGATGATGCTAAAATATCCCCTCTCATAATTACATCACTTTTTGCTAACCGGCAGGAAAACTCTTTGCTTTAATCGGCTGGCTCAGTCCAACATACAAATAGGTACTCCAATACAAATTAATTAGACAGTGTGTTTTGTTGGAGCATAAGAGTATCAAGGTCAAAAACATTTGGCCCAGTTCTCCGATAGATTCCCTTCCTCTTTCCAGCTCCTGCACTCACCTCGCTTCACACGCCTGCTGCCAGCTTTGCTTAGAAAAAAACTCATGCACCACCATTGCTGGAAAGTAATTCCTGCTATTTTATTCTTAATTGCTATTGTATTCACTGCCAGAGCTCCTGAAACCTGTTGTGTGCAACTGCAGCTGGTGTGTTTGGCTGGGGCTCCCACTTTTCCCAGTGCAATAATTAATTGGCTACTCTGTGTGCCTCGACTTTGGTGAGCTGATCGCCACTGTTTCATCATGTTGGCAGAAATACAATTTTACTGTGAGCTGTGGTCTTAAAAATATAATGATGGCTTCCCTAGCTCTGCTAAAAAGATGGCCACACTGGTTCATTAATGCACGTAACACCAATCCTTAATATACTTCTATTTTACTGCTACCATTACTTCTAGCGAAAAGCCCTAAGTATGCTCCACCATACTTATGCACATAGGGTTTTGTTGATTATTTTTATATGTGCAAAGAAAACCTGCACACACATGCTCTAAAAAATGAAAACCAAGCCCATTTACTGCTACACGTGTGATTATTCTTCACAATCACTGTGCTCTCACACCCCTATTTATCTATGCCTTGGAACTACATCTCCATTGTGTGTTTTCGCATGTATATTTCTTTGTGTAGCACCCTACTCCCTGTCATGTGGGAGGGCAGGACTAATGCGTGTGCACCATGACATCATCCTACCTGTGACTCTTACATCACTATGTCATTTTATTAGCTGGTACATGCACCCCTCTCTTGTGGACACTACATTTACCTCCCTTCATCATGCACGAGAAGGCTTTCAGACTTATGTCTGCCATCTCAAGGTTGACAGGGGGTCCAAGACATCAGGCTGTAGACCACCCTGCTATGAGTGTGGAAGAGGAAGGCACACAGCAGAAACCAGCCGAACTCCGGCAAAAGCTGTGAAATCTCGCGGGACCTGGTAAACCGGTGCTCCATCTTGGAAAGCACTGCTATATAAGCACTCCCGTGGCCGACACGTGCTTTGCATTTAATGTGTAATGCTGCACCATGCCTGCACGTGGAGAGGAGCTCTGCGGCCTTCCGAACCAGACATCAACCTGAAAACCGCAGCAGTGGCTCATCGCACATCCAAGGTGACCGCATATCTGCCTTTTGACTTACCAGTCCCAGTCTTGGAGCCACCGGTCTGGCCATCCTCCTGTGCTCTCAGTTCCATGGAAGGAAGACAAGAAAATCATAGAGACACTCAACCAATCAACATTGCTACCGGCCGAATGCTATGACACAGGGTCTTGAATTGGACAAAGGCTCACCTGAACTCTTGAGTGCCATCCACACCAGGCACTCAGGATTCTGTGGATCGCTGACAGACCTTGCCCTGGAAGAGGAGAACAGACCAGTTGACAGAGGCACCACCAAGGGGTGGCCAGAGGGCGGCCATGGCCACCGTTATAGAAACGCTGCCCCCACCGGCCCGCCTGCATCTGAGTCTATGAATGTGCCACCCCAAGATTTCCAGTGACCTCATCAGGCCAACCCTATGAAAAATATATGGGGGCGCCACTGCCAGTTGGTTATTTTGCAAACATTGGCAAGTGCGCATGTATAAAGACTGAGAAAACACACACACACACACACACACACACACACACACACACACACACACACACACACACACACACACACACACACACACACACACACACACACACACACACACACACACACACACACACACACACACACACACACACACACACACACACACACACACACACACACACACACACACACACACACACACACACACACACACACACACACACACACACACACACACACACACACACACACACACACACACACACACACACACACACACACACACACACACACACACACACACACACACACACACACACACACACACACACACACACACACACACACACACACACACACACACACACACACACACACACACACACACACACACACACACACACACACACACACACACACCCCTCCCCCCCCCCCCCCCCTCCTCTCTCTCTCTCTCTAGAGCGTTAGTTTAGTGGACTGCCAGAATCCGATACCGAAGGGCAAAATAACTGAGTGGCTCGATGCACTACTGCTTGCTCTAATAAGCATGAACGTAACTGCTAACAGAATAACAGGACAGAGCCCATGTGAACTATTCACTGGTAGAATAATGTGTTTACTTGCAGATCCACGTAATCCTTTGCATGGGGGCACGATTCAGTGGACTGGTGATACAGTGCTTAGCTATTGTAGAATTCTAGTGAAAACAGTCTGCTCTATCCACCTGCAGGTACAAGAGGGTTTGCTTAAAGGTCCAACCACCCCCTGTCACGCCTTGCAACCAGGAGATTACATTTATAGCAAAGTGTAAGCAGAAAACTTTTCTGCAAGAATGGTGGACTGGCCCCCATGAAGTACTGCTGGCCGCAGAGACTGTCACCTGCTGTAGAGATGTACCAATCTGGATGCATCTGCTGGACCAGAGCGCTCCCAGACTTTGCAGCAGATGGTGACACCCATCCTGTTGCATCTATTGTTTAGTGTCATGATGCTGCTTTTGTTGAGTTGCTTGCTGGCAAGAAGACATATTTCAAACCATTAATTCCTGGAAGACTGACCAAAAATAAGAATGAGCACATAAGCAGATAACCACAACCCAGATCCAAAACTGTCCATGGTGGAACTATAGTCACCTGGCGGGATGTAACCAGTTCATGGGAATGTGGCATAGATTACTATCTTAGGTATATCTGAGTACAAAGGAATGTGTATTTTGGCAATTTCTCTCCATGTACTGCAATGCCAGAGTGAGGTGCCTGAAGATTAGGAGAGGGAAATGGTTACTAAAACAGCACAACAAGCTATCGACTAAGGGAAAGCCCACCCTAAAAACAGTTCAAAGACCCTACACAAAGGCCCGACACAACTCAATCAGTGAGAAAAATAGAAAGAGTACAGATGTCAAGACCAACTCAGAAAACAAATCTTACAGATCATTGTGCTAAATGTGTGCACTTTCAGGTTATACGCCGATAAGTGCAGAGCAGAATCTTTCAATGTTGGTGCAGGAACTACCATTAAGGGGTATGGTTCAATGAATGTTTTGAAGGTGAGCTGTGTTATGATTGGACGTTACCAGATAGAGTAGATAACAGTGGATTTATACCCTGGGTTTGTTTATCCAGCAAAGAAAGCCAAGCAACAGAAAGTCAAGAGCATGCATATTTCTACCTGGTCATTTCATCCAAGAAAGACAAATAGACCATTGGTAATGAATGCCCTCGAGGAAAACCCATACGTTTACAGTTACGTGGAAAGTGTTATTCGATGGTGGCAAACCAAAAACAACAGTACACCCACGGACCCCATGCTAGCAAAATGTGCACAATGAAACCGATCCAGAGAAATTGACAATTTGAAACAGACTTGGCACAATGCGTTGTGTATTACCGATCTTAAATGTCCAAGTGCTCTCACTTTCACAGTTGCTCAACGGGTGCGTCAATTGGGTTGGCCTAGCAGAAGGACTTGCTGTTAAAAGAGAAGTGGAGCCAGAGGAGTCTGGAAGGCCGTATTTGGGATGGCCTCTGTTCAGTGGCCTTTGTATGGTCCATTTATCGGGGATATGAAAACGAGGCAAAACTGGGCAAGTTATGGAATATACTAGGTTTACTGACCAGCTCTCAGCTCATAGAAATAGATGTGAGCGCAGGAGAATTGAAGATGATAGAGTGTCACCACCTCCACCTCACTTACCTGTCGGAGGGGGCGCGGTTATGGATTCCGACGCGCCCCATCCTGGCGCTGTTATCCCCGATACCGGTTGGAGGGTTCGCGGTTGTCCGCGACACCCGGCGCTTCCGGGGTTTCTGTGTCCCGGGGCCTGCGCATGCGCGGAAGACCGCGTCTTGGTCTTCGCGCATGCGCAGTCCTCGAGACGCTTGGGAAGCCACAAGCTTGCTTCCCAAGCCTCGTTTCGGACGCGGCAGCACTCGGGGATAACACGGCTTGCGTTCCAAGCCTCCCGAGTGCTGCCGGTCTTATTTAAGGCGCATGATCCTGAAGCTCACCGCGTCTCAATGCGGTTTGTTTCACGGATCGTGTCTTCGCTCCTGAAGCCTCGCTGCTTCAGCTCCAGTCCTTACCAGCTCCAGCCTGCTCTCCTGTCCTTGCCTGCTCCAGCCTGCCCTTCAGTCCTCACCTGCTACAGCCCCTCTTCAGTCCTTGCCTGCTCAGCCAGCCCTTCAGTCCTCACCTGCTCCAGCCTGCCCTCCATTCCTTGCCTGCTACAGCCTGCCCTTCAGTTCTTGCCTGCTCCAGCCAGCCCTTCAGTCCTCACCTGCTACAGCCTGCCCTTCAGTCCTCACCTGCTCCAGCCTGCCCTCCATTCCTTGCCTGCTCCAGCCTTGTTCTACTGTTGTGCCCGCTACAGTCTTGCTCTACTGCCTCGCCTTCCAAGACTTGCCTGCCTCCTCCAGTTATTTGCATCCTCTGGGAACACCACGGCATTCCGTCCGCAATTCTATCTTGCTACACTGCAAGAACCAAGAAGGTGCACTTTAGTGGCGTTGGGAGCTGGTCCACCTCTAACCCTGTTGACTCTAGGGGAAGGGGTGTGCTGGTTTCTCGCGTCTCATATTCTTCAATCACCTGTCGGACAGCCTGGCGACCTCACCAAGAACAACTACCGGAAGCCCAGGTACTCAGCGCCCAAGAGACACAATCTTTAACAGATTGAGACGCCTACCTTCCGACTTCGAGATGGACGAGGCTCAAGATCTCCGGGAAGAGATGCGTGTTCTTCGGGCTGAAATGACAGCACTCCGTCAAGAGAACATCGGTCTAAGACAGATGGTGTCACAAGCCTCTGGGGTAGCGTCCCAGGGAGAAGGGGCTATGTCCCAGACTACGCCCATCAAGTTCGACGGCGACCCGAGACGAGTGGCAGAGTTTTGCAACCATTGCAGAATACATTTCCTGTTCAGAACCTCTCATTTCAATTCCGATAAAGCCAAGATAGGATACATCCTGGGGAATTTGACGGGAAACGCCCTGCCCTGGGCCGCTCCATTGGTGTCTGCCAATAGCCCCATACTCAATGACTTTGCAGCTTTTGAAAAGGCATTTCTGGAGGTCTTTCAGTCACCTAATCTAGCCTCCGCAGCTCAGAATCAGTTGATGGAACTAAAACAGGGTGTTATGGATATTATAGCTTACATCGGCCGTTTCCGTCAGTTGGCAACTGACTCCCAGTGGCCTGAGATAACTCAAAAGACTTTGTTCCGAAGAGGTCTACGAGAGGAGTACAAAGATGAATTGCTCCACATTCCTGAACCTGATACCTTGCAACAATTAATTGAACAAGTGTTGCGAATAGACCATCGATTGGCGGAACGGAAGGGTGAGAGACGACGAGCTGAACGGCTGTTCACAAGACCACCCAACGTTCAAACTGGTAATTCCGGACTTTCGGATTCCGGCCCCGAACCCATGCAGTTGGGAGCCGTTAGGGGCCCGCTCTCGGAAGCTGAACGGAAACGCAGACGGAATCTAAGACTTTGCCTGTACTGTGGGGCTGCTGGGCATTTCTTGGGTACTTGTCCTTTACGCCCACAAAGAAAGCCGGAAAACTAGTTGGCCTGTCGTCAGTTGGAAGGGCAACGACAGGTCTAGATACGTATTCAGTCCTTTCCAGTTCCGCCTTTTCATTTCAGCCCATGCAACCGGCTGTTTTACTGGTGGTGAGGATCAAGTTGTCATGGCTTAACAAGAAGACAGAGGTGCTGGGCTTACTGGATTGTGGAGCATCTGGGAATTACATAGACGAGACATTTGCAATTAGCCAAGGAATACCCTTGCTACCCCGGAGAAGTGTCTTGCCAGTCGAGGTCATCGATGGAACCCCTTTATCTTCCGGTCCAATCAGCCAACAAACCATGTGTCTCCATATGCAGATTAAAGAACATGGGGAAGAGATCGCCTTGGATGTCATCAAATCACCCTCCTATCCCGTGGTCTTGGGTTTACCTTGGCTTCTTCACCATAATCCTACCATCAATTGGGGAGCTCGTCTTTTGGATTTCACCTCCGCTCTCTGTCTCCAGGATTGCTGTTCGGCCGGTGTGTTAGGAAGGGAGATCTCAACCATACCCCTCACGAGGGGTACTGGCTCTCCTGAATTTTGTGCCCTGTTGTCTGTCCCTCAGGAATATGCCGAATTCCAGCCAGTATTTTCTGAACCCGAAGACATTCCACTGCCGCCTCATCGAACGTTTGACTGTACTATCGAATTAGCACCTGGTTCAGTGATACCTCATGGGAAGGTATACGCCCTGTCCCTTACTGAGAAGGCAGTTCTTCAAGAATACTTGTCAGACTGTATTAGGAAGGGTTATATCACTCCCTCGAAATCACCAGCTGGATTCCCGCTATTCTTCGTGAAGAAGAAGGAAGGAACCTTACGACCCTGTTATTGACTACCGTCAATTAAATGACATTACAAGAAAAGATAGGTATCCATTGCCATTGATTCGAAGCATCATGGAGTCCCTTCGAACTGCCCAGGTGTTCACTAAGTTGGATCTACGAGGCGCTTATCACTTAATACGAATCAAAGAGGGAGATGAATGGAAGACGGCCTTTAAGACTCCTTTCGGGCATTACGAATACCGGGTAATGCCATTCGGTTTGTGCAATGCCCCGGCTGTCTTTCAGCGTTTTATGGATAGCGTTTTTTGTGATCTAATCGGGATATCAGTTTGGGTGTATCTCGATGATATCCTCATTTTTTCTGTCTCCCTGAAGCAACATGTAGAACACGTTCGAGAGGTACTTCGACGTTTGTCCCAGAACCACCTGTACGTTAAGCTTGAGAAGTGCTCTTTTCATCAGAAAAAGATGGAATTCCTGGGCTATGTGATCAGTGGCACTGGAATATTCATGGATCCGGCCAAGGTACAAGCCATTCAAGTTTGGACTCAACCTTCTGATATAAAGTCCCTACAACGATTTTTGGGGTTTGCTAATTTTTATCGGCAATTTATACCCCATTTTTCTCAACTCACGGCTCCCTTAACTCGACTAACTAGCAGTAAGACGCTTTTTGTCTGGAATACACAAGCAACCAAGGCTTTCAACGTCTTGAAACAAGCCTTCAGTACTGCTCCCATTTTGCGTCATCCTAATGACGAAATGCCTTACATAGTAGAAGCCGACGCTTCCGATCTTGCCGTGGGTGCTGTCCTTTTGCAAATGGAACCAGAAACCGGTGTGGAACACCCTGTGGCATACTTTTCCCGCAAGCTCACGCCTAGCGAACAGAATTATGCAGTAATCGAGAAAGAACTATTGGCAATAAAAACTGCATTCGAAGAGTGGAGACATCATCTCCTTGGAGGCCGGCATTCTGTGGAAGTACGTACAGACCACCGAAATTTACAGTACTTAAAGTCTCTTCAGTGCCGCACCTCTCGCCAAGCCCGATGGGCCTTTTTTTTCTCCCACTATGACTTCCATATCACATACATCCCCAGTGGTCGCAATGTAAAGGCCGATGCCTTGTCCCGATCCTTGGAGGTAGAAGCTAGAAAGCAGTACAGGGAGGAGCCAATTATATCCCCAAAGCATTTCTTATACACCTTATCACCTTATCTCCAGAAGATTCTACAGGACACTAGTACCAATCCTGATCGGGAAGGCCTCATGAGGAATCCTCAGGTTACTGAAGAGAATGGACTACTTTTCTTCCGGAACAGGCTATATGTTCCCACAACCTCTCTTCGAGCTCTTGTGCTTCAGGGGTTTCACGACTCCCGAGTTGGTGGCCATCGTGGTATCGGAGCAACTCGAGAATTAATGTCCAGACAGTTCTGGTGGCCAGGTTGGGCCCATGATATTGAACGTTACGTAAAGAGTTGTCCTGTGTGTGCCCAGGTGAAGATTCCTAGGAAGAGGCCCCTAGGGTTGCTTCATCCCACCGAGATTCCTCCTTACCCTTGGCACACCATAGCAGTTGATTTCATCGTAGAACTCCCTCCGTCTGAAGAATATACCTGCATTATGGTTGTGGTGGACTGCTTTTCCAAAGCAGCACATTTTGTTCCGTTCCTTAAAATACCAACCGCTACTCGGATGGCATCGGCATTTCTTCTGGAGATATACAGGTTACACGGACTGCCGCAAAAGATTATATCCGACCGAGGGTCTCAATTCCTGTCATCTTTTTGGAGTCAATTGTGCAGTCATCTCAGCATCCATCGTGCACTCAGTTCTGGTTATCATCCTCATACCAAAGGCCAGACTGAGAGGACTAACCAGACTCTGGAACAATATCTTCGCTGTTTTGCCAATGCCACTCAATCTAACTGGAAGTCCCATCTGGTTTTTGCCGAGGTCTCCTATAACAATACCGTTCATTCAGCTACGGGCCTGAGTCCGTTTTTCTGTTTGTCTGGCTTACATCCTAAATTGGTACCCTTTTGTCCTGTACCTTCTAGTACGGTTCCCTCCGCTGATTGGCTCGTCACTTCCATTCAGGATCAACACTCCTTGGCTCACAGTACTTTGGCGGAAGTACAGGCACGGATGAAGCGACAGGCTGATAAGGGAAGGACACCTGAACCTGCTTTCCAGGTTGGGGATCTAGTTTGGTTGTCCTCCAAACTTCTCCCCATTCGTAATTTACCCACCAAATTGGCTCCCCGATACTTTGGCCCTTTCAGAATCACTAAACGCCTGTCTTCTGTGGCTTTCCGTTTGCAATTGCCTCAAACTTGGCGGGTGCATCCGGTTTTTCACGTCTCCCTGTTGAAGCCATATGTGGTGGACACGTTTGGCCGTTCTGCCCCTCGTCCCGCACCTGTTGTTGTCCAGGGGTCTCCCGAATTCGAGGTACAGGAAATTTGCGATTCTCGCTTCAGGCGAGGAGTGCTCCAGTATTTGGTGGACTGGAAGGGTTACCCAGCCTGTGATAGAACTTGGGAACCACGCAGTTATGTGCATGCCCCCCGCCTGATCCGTGATTTCTATCGCCGCTTTCCGTGGAAACCAGGGGCTCCTGGGCCTTCTGGGAGGGGGTGTAGTGTCACCACCTCCACCTCACTTACCTGTCGGAGGGGGCGCGGTTATGGATTCCGACGCGCACCATCCTGGCGCTGTTATCCCCGATACCGGTTGGGGGGTTCGCGGTTGTCCGCAACACCCGGCGCTTCCGGGGTTTCTGTGTCCCGGGGCCTGCGCATGCGCGGAAGACCGCGTCTTGGTCTTCGCGCATGCGCAGTCCTCGAGACGCTTGGGAAGCCACAAGCTTGCTTCCCAAGCCTCGTTTCGGACGCGGCAGCACTCAGGGATAACACGGCTTGCGTTCCAAGCCTCCCGAGTGCTGCCGGTCTTATTTAAGGCGCATGATCCTGAAGCTCACCACGTCTCAATGCGGTTTGTTTCACGGATCGTGTCTTCGCTCCTGAAGCCTCGCTGCTTCAGCTCCAGTCCTTACCAGCTCCAGCCTGCTCTCCTGTCCTTGCCTGCTCCAGCCTGCCCTTCAGTCCTCACCTGCTACAGCCGCTCTTCAGTCCTTGCCTGCTCAGCCAGCCCTTCAGTCCTCACCTGCTCCAGCCTGCCCTCCATTCCTTGCCTGCTCCAGCCTGCCCTTCAGTTCTTGCCTGCTCCAGCCAGCCCTTCAGTCCTCACCTGCTACAGCCTGCCCTTCAGTCCTCACCTGCTCCAGCCTGCCCTCCATTCCTTGCCTGCTCCAGCCTGCTCCAGCCTTGTTCTACTGTTGTGCCCGCTACAGTCTTGCTCTACTGCCTCGCCTTCCAAGACTTGCCTGCCTCCTCCAGTTATTTGCATCCTCTGGGAACACCACGGCATTCCGTCCGCAATTCTATCTTGCTACACTGCAAGAACCAAGAAGGTGCACTTTAGTGGCGTTGGGAGCTGGTCCACCTCTAACCCTGTTGACTCTAGGGGAAGGGGTGTGCTGGTTTCTCGCGTCTCATATTCTTCAATCACCTGTCGGACAGCCTGGCGACCTCACCAAGAACAACTACCGGAAGCCCAGGTACTCAGCGCCCAAGAGACGCAATCTTTAACATAGAAGGTCTGACAGCTATCACACAGAATGTATGAACTAATCTCGATTTCAGCATCACAGATCCGGGCAAGAAGTTGAAGTGGGATATCGCTAGTGATCAATTAAGGTGTTGTCATTCGCAGAAGAAATTAGGGAAGTTAAAAAGGCTTCCAACCCAGCTCTGGCCATGGAGATGTGCATGGAAGTACACTAGTTGGCAATGCAGTTTTGAAGGAGTGTACTTATTAAGCGCCTATGGGCTTGCCTGAAGTATATGGGCCCCAACATACAAGCTGACTATTGGGATCGGGCAGGGTGCGTCTGGGAAGCCCATCAGCTTGCCCATCGAGACGTCTGAGAAGGCCAATTCCAAGAAGTAGAACATTGTTATGCACTGAGCGTGCCTGAACTGAAGCCAGGCCTATGGATTGGTCTGCATTTGGACTGGCCCCTACGGCTGAGAGAACCTTTGCAAGTTCAGTGTATGGAGAAAGTAAAGACTGGTCACATAATGGCTGTTGCTGGAAAAGTGTGCAGGGAAGGGTCCGAATAAAAAGTGTCACCGAATGGTATCATGTATGTTCTATCTGAATAACAGTTGCGTATACCACAAACATGATTTTGAGTAGGAATGAAAATGCTTGCTCAAGACACCAACTGCACATCATGCTATGCATTGGTCAGCATTAGTGAGATATAATATTCAATTTAAGTATAAGATGAATGAGGATTCAATCAGATTGGACTAGTATGATCCTTTCTGCCAGAGATCTATGAGTTAGTCATCGGAAAGAAACGGCTGTATGCTGCGAAAGGAAAATATCATCAGGAAAAATGAGCCTTTGAACTGGCTTGGCGAACACTAACGTTTTCAAGCACCTCAGATGTCGTGTGTCATGTTACTGATGCCATTGGCCGCTATAACTGGATCGTGATGCCAATTGCCATTGTAATTGCAGGTGTTATGTTCTCGTTTTATTTCAGGTGTCCAGAAAGGGCCGTCCGTATCTGCAATGAACGGATGCTGCCTCTTTTAGGCATTAGTACAGAGTAGCAATACGCCAATCCCCCTCGACGAATGGAAAGAATGCCCCCAGCGGTGAAAGAAGAGAGTTTGCAAATGATCCAGGTCCAATATGCTTTAGGTTGTCATTTATTTGTGTTCTGACATATTCGGGCATGACCACGTGAACAATACACTAATACAACTGGTTAACTCACATTAAGGCTGCAGATGAGACCCAGCCAGGTGTCATTAATAAGGGGGACACAAGGGCAGAATAAAACACATGATGGAATCTGCTAGTTTTGCGTCCATCATTTGTTTCCTTCCGGCCTTCAGTAAAATGAAGGTTGTGCTTCAAGCACTAAAGGCGCCAGTGTGCAAGCTGGTGGCCTTTTTCTTTAGGCGCATCAACATATCTGATCCCCAGATGATGGTCAATGGCAACTATCGTTGTGGCAGTGATGTAGGACCCGCAGTCCTGCTGGTGGAGGCTGCACAGAACAAGTTTTGGTTGATTGGCAATCACATCAGTATCCGTAAGTCTGTGACAGGTTTAGGTAAGTCACTATCAGAGACATGCATCGGCCCAACTGCACACCCCGCCTTTTGTCACAAAGTTGGGTTTAGCTGCCTGAGAACTGGGGCGTCAGTCACGTGAATGCTACGTTAGTGGTTACATCGCACTAGGGGTAATGGAAGGTTTCTCCAAAGATGGTGGTTCATGTCACGTGGGTAAACCTGGTCTCTGCCTTTTGCTGCTTGTTTGCTTATTGGATTATTTGGTGACGGGCTGCGGACCAACTTTTGCAAGATTAAACCGTTGGCCAAAACCTGTGAGCTTCAGATCACCTAGCAAAACTTGCATATAATAAAAACTAAAAAATGTATGCCTTTTCTCAATTAAAATTGCCTTTAACACGGAAAATGAAATGATACTTTATGTTCATCCCACACCCACTGCCAAACGAACTTCCTACCATTCTAAGTCCGTTCTGAGAATTGTTTACCAAGGGCTAGTTTAGGCCCAATGCCACATACAATTATATCACCAATATCTGTTTTCATCTGCCCCTTTGAGCAGCTAAATCTTATGAGAATAAACATTTGGAACACACAAAAGATATAACGAAGACAAAGGTAGACCACTTTCCAAGCCAGAGCTTTTCTCTCCCTCTCTCTCTTGGCTGCAAAAGGTTTATACTGTTGGAATGAACCCTCTTGCCAGCTAAGTGAGCAAGGGAAAAGGGAGAAGCAAACGCATACTGTCTTAACCTCAGCCAGCACAGTTGAAAGGCTGGCCTCCAAAAACCTGACATTGGGAAAGTCACCCCGCAAATGAACATCAAGTGCACGAAAACACGAGGATGAAGAGAAAAAAGGATGTATTCATAAAGCCCCCTATGCCTCAGAACAGTAATAAAAATGTAATTCTTTCATCTTCACTCTCGCAAATGCCAAAAACTCCTTCCAGCCAAGCAAGAGATGCTGGATAAACAAGACGCTAGAATTTCTCAAATAAATGAATAGACGAAATCAAATAATGGAGTGGAATTGCGGGATGTGCGCAGAGTAATACTCCCCAATTTCTGTAATGGCTGAAATGAGACATCGCTCCCTTGCGGCGGAATACACGGCTGACTTTGAAGCATAGACGGGGAAAACATGGCAATTCTCTAACCAGGTTTGCTATCGCATTTCTTTCACTCCACCCCATACATTATTTTCTGATCCGCCTTTCCAATCCCTCCTAGTTCACCCTCCTAGTACTTACTATCCGACTTTTTAAACATCTTTCAACTTTTCAACATATTTTAGTTTTTCTTTGCCCATTTTTAGCTCCTTAGATATTTACTGTCCCATACAAATAACAGTCCTGGCATAGCATTGTTTTTTAATACCCTGAAGGGTTGCTTCATTTTAAACTTTTGGATTGTTTCGTTACCTGTAGGCACTAATGGCCCATTGGACGAAATGTGTTTTTAAATAAACAGTCCTCCCCGACCCCTCCTTTTTCTCCCTCGTCCCATTCCTCATGTGCCCAGTCTTTTATTATCCCTTCTCTTTCTGCCTGGCCCATTCACTCTCTTATTGTCCACTCGTTCTCCTCCCCGGGCTTGCTAAATGAAGAGCTAAGCTCCTTCATCTTGCTGTGCTTTTGAATCATTTGAGAGGGGGGATTAGCAGCATCTCATCAAAGTCAAATCAAAGCAGATCGGCTGCCCTTGTTGATTCCGTCTTGTTTGGCTGGAGGGAGCGCTTTGAACCTCTTCCAGCTGCTGCGCAGTGTAGAGCGCGACTGTCCAGTCGCCAGCCACTGCCTGGCCAGCTCTATTGACTTCATGGACTATCAGAATGGCATGGTGTTGATTCCAGGAAAATAGGGAGCTCTGTGGGGTCATTGGCCCGCACCAACTTGCACATAATGGTACCAGTATTTTCGCATCGCATGCCCCACTGATGGGCCACTGGACAGACGGCACCCCCTTTTGGTTGCTTCTGTAGTGCCATGCCAAGCTGAAACTGGGATTTGGCCAGTGCTCGAAGGGCCAGCCCAACATGCTGGTTTAGGCCAATTCTTTGGGCCAAAGTGTCTGCTTTGCTTATGTACTGCACTGTTCATCTGTGAGTTTTTGTCAGTCTTGCTGGGTAAATGTTTGAAAATGCAACATGTGCTACAGATGTGACCAAAAACGTCCCCTTGGGTACTACTCATAGTGCCACAAAATGTAAACATTGCATTTGTAATGGTGGGTCCATTTTGTATTGGTGCATGAGCTTCTTTAATGTCCCAGTATAACCCTGCCCCTCGTTCCACTTTTTGTGTTTTTTCTCTGTTATATTTGTGCTTCTCTTCTGTAACACCCTCGCTGGTATAGCATATTATTTTTCTATTGTCAAAACCTATTCTTCTATTTCCTGTGTATTTTCTTCCCACTTCCTGTTTGTCACCTACTGCCATTCCCGTTCTCCTTCTTGTTTGACAAGCCTGTCATACTCTGTAATTCCTGTGTATTCTTTTTCCATTTCCAGTGCTTGTGGCATCTTCCGTTCTCGTTCCATTTCCTACTTTTCGACATCATGACGTACTCTTTTCAAGTGTATCTGTGATATCCGCGTATCCCCTTTCTACTTCCTTTCTATTCCCTTTTCATACCCTTTGTCTATGTTCCTCTTTGTTTCTTCTTGGCGTTCTCATCTCCGTCTTGTCCATTTTAGCTTGTTCTTTGGCCTCCCTGCCTCTGGCTTGCTTCCTTCCCGTTTTCTGTCACTTAGAGGCATTAGCGCCGTAGCCAGCGATGCTGGCCAATCAGGATGCTCTGGAAGTGAGCTATATTCACAGGTACAAGCCCACTTTCCGAGCAACCTTAGTGGAGCTCCCTGTCTCGTCCTGCTCCTCGACCCCTCGTCTTCTGCTACAACCCACCTAGCACTCGTGAAGATGACAGGATGGTACTAAGGACTTATTACATTTAAAAATAAAAAATGTGTTGCTTCCGCAAGCCGCACCATCAGGGGCGTTGCTGGGGGGGGGGCTAAGGGGGCTATAGCCCCTGATCTTTTGGTTGTAGCCCCGGATAGAATCTCAGGAGCTACAGCCAAAAGACTAGCTAGCCCCCAGTCCCAACAGTTCCAACATCAGCTTAGCCCCGGGTCTTTTCCAGACCTAGCAACTCCCCTGCGCACCATACTTCTAAAGTCCCTTTTCCATATTGATGATGTAATGAGCATCAGCATGAAAAACAGACTTTACAACTACAGTTCGACTTGAGGGATCACTGCATTGAATTTGGTTTTTTTGTTTGTTTTCCAAAAATGCCCTTAGCACCCATGTGTGTTCTTCACTGGTGCTAATGGTGTTATTCCCCTCTGTGGCAAGCTCACTCTGTCGATAACAACACTGTGCCTGCATTAAGGGGCCCTTGCTTCGCTCGGGCTCTTAATGTGGGCCACAGGCCATTACCAGCCCGGTCAGCCGGCTGACTGCCTGGATGAATATCATCATCAATTAATTTTATTTCGGCTCAGAGCCATAAAAGTGTTCGCTACACAAAGTATACATCACAAACCAATTACATTCATTAGCAGAAATAACTGGGGGAGAACAAAATGGTCTTAGGTTCCTGTGCCTCCTTGTGGCAATACAAAAGCTTCTCAAACTAATTAATACCACAACGTCCTTTAATGCCCATGGGCACAGGGGGGCCTAGAGACCTTGCCCCCATTTGCGCTCCTGACAATACAGACCCCCATAACATTTTTCCCCCGGAGTAGGGACTCGGTACAATGGCACTATTTGCCAAAGAATTGCACCGCCCGTTGATGCTCAGTATATGCCTGGTCACTTTGCAGTCTCTGAACTTTATCTCGGATATAATATTTTTATTTTGTAATATGAACAAATAAGACATAATAATACCAGTTGAACATCCAGCATTGAAATATAACAGAAGTGTACCATATAACAGGATAATAACAATGAGTTAACCAATAAAATCTAACTAATGAAGTCAAGGGAAAGAAGAAGAAAGAGAAGAAAAGCAGAAAAAGAAGGAAAAGAAAAAAGCCATGAAAAGCCACATATAGTTGACTCAAAGAAATTCAATAATCAAATACATGAATTATGGAGATCATCTTACATTAATATGGAAATGAGAACTATGGAATGTACAGAACAAAGGCATCATGAATCATAAACAATGATAATGAGATCTTCCTGGAACCAGAATTAAATCATTATAACTCACATATCAACCATACATGGCAAGAAAGCATCCCCAAACATCCCATAAATTATCAATGTCTCCTGCTTGTTTGTGAACAACTTTCTCCTAAGTGGAGATGGTGAGCATTCCTCCACCCAGTCCTCAATACGAAAGGAGCCGCGCGATTTCTTGGACCTTAATATCATTTTATTTGCAATCATGCAAGCGCAGAGAAGCCAAATTATTTTGCTGAATGAAACCTCCTCCATCAGAGACACATCTCCCAGAACCAGTAAAGAGGTAGTCATAGGGACCATACAACATAGAACCAAACCAAGCCTCTCACAGACACCCTCCCAAAACGTCTTGGTCTTTGGGCAGAACCAGATCAAATGACTGAGGGTGCCTCTCCCATTCTTACAATTCCAACAAAGTTCGTTCTCCAGAAGGGGTCTTTTGAATAACCTTACAGGTGTCCAGTAAGATCTAAATAGTTGCTTTGTCTGCGAGGCTCTAAGGCCCTAGTCCATGCTCATTAGACGTGTGTTACCACAGCATCGTCGTCAAGAACCCAGATCAACATCTTCCCCCAGTTCTTCAGCCCATATGCCTGGCAACCTTGGATCTCCTTTGCGGCATGCCTTCAAGACTCCATACATTGTAGCAGTGGGGTAAGAAGCGCTTTTATAGGTCAGAGTCGACAAGGCGGTATTCTGAGCTGCCAGTCGAGAGACATCAAACTTGCCGTAATTATACTCTTTAACCTTCTATATTCCGCAAATGTGCAATCAGACATGTTAAATGACCAGTTTAACTGTGCATATGATATCCATTTGCCACCTTCAATCAGATCTTTAAGGTATTTTATGCCAGCAAAAAAGCACCCTGGCCAAAATAGAACTTTTCCTAGAGATTTCAGAGCCGGATTAAACCAGATGGAAGCATCGGGAAACAAGTAAGGTTCTGTATTCATACGCTTGCAAATCTCATGTCAACAGTCTTATAAGAATTTAGTTAGCGGATTAACCCCTTTAGATGTCTTTTTCCTGGTCGCCAATAAAGCTTTAGGATCCACCTGCGATACAGCAGTGCACTCCCATTCCTAGTGCAATCTACGATATGATCCCCTAAAATAAAATGTCATCCCCTCCCAGAGCAAAGCCAATGTACACACTTATGACTGAGTTCTTCCCAGGGTTCGTATCGCTTTGAAGTTAGGTTGGCAACACCGTGCAAAAATATTGTTTGGGGTGAAAGAGGCCCGATAAGTTTAAAAGGTAGATTTAATGCCTCTTGGGCCTGCACGTTGGTTGCCTTCTCGGGCATCCTGGTTACTGTTCTATCTGCCTGCAAACTACAAGTTTGCCTCGGCATGGACGGGGCTACAAGATATGCTGGATCGCAAAGGGTCCCTTTGCCACTCTGGACACTTGCTTTGTTGAATTTTGCTCTGTTCCCTTCATTGAGGCCACTGTTTCCAATTCTCATCTCAAGGGATTTTATACAAAGTTTGTGGGCAAGAAGGTCGAGTGGCCGCAGGTCGTTGGCTTTTCCAGAGCCATTTTCTCTTTCCCCTGGATGGGTAAAGGTATCCCAGTTTCTGCTCTTTCCAACAGCTTCCATTAGGGACAAGGGCACATTCTTTATTATCAAGAGTTCAGGCAGCACTAAACTACTGCTGCAGCAACACATCTTTGCCCCTTGGCACCCCTTGCCTTCTTGCAGAGGGGAGGCACAGATCTCTTCGTTAGAATGAGGTGAGTGAGGTGATGGAATAGATGAGGTATCCAGCAAAACAGCCTTAGTAGCTGCCGGAAGCCACGCTCACCACGGGCACACTGTCTGTACTTGTGGCTAGTGTGCAGGAAGGTTGGGTAGACAGCTCATCAGTGATCATTATAGGTGGTGACATGGCCCCCACCCCTGCCCACTTAATGGCGTCAGAGGGGGGGGCAGCTGCAGGGATTGGAATTAAAACAGCCAAGCCTAAATCACTTAAAGGGCCCCCTGAGCACAGTTGTTGGACCTGATGGACTTGTATAACTGACCAGGCCCCCCTGAGCACTCAAAAGACGAGATAACAGTTGTCAGACGGGTTGGTCATCAGTTGGATTATCACCCCAAGATGGAATCATTAATGACAGTGCCGATGGTTGCCCCTTCTCTGGAAGGAAGACTTTTTAGGATGCCAGGTGTGCCCAGGAACTGCTGGATTTCACTGATTAACAGTTGGGCAAACCCGGAGGAGTTCGCAGAATCGGCTAGACTGGGAGCCACTGGGTCAGCAGTGCCTGAGAGGGTGCCTGGAAGAACCAGGGTGGTTGGTTTAGCGGTAAGTGGTTTTGGGGGTTACATGTTCCTTTTTAGGGACACAAATTTCCATTTGGCTCCCAGGCCAAGCCCAGGTCCAAATACAGGGAGGAGTGCCCCATAGGTTCTTTAGAAAGTTCCTGGGTAAGTCCATGAGCCAGAGGTGCTGTCATGTTAAGTAACAGTGAGTCCAGAGACAAAAACCAAAAAGCCTGGTTAAACTATCCAACATTATGGGGCTGCGGTGATTCCGACTTTGAGTGTTACCTTCCTCGTTGTTCCTTTTTAGTCCATCTCTGGAAACGGAGCACTAACGGCGCAGCACACCTACAAGTAGACACAGCTTTCATCTGCCTTCACTTACGTCTTTTCTCGTTTCGGGCCTTTTGCGTGGAAGCAGTCGATGGATAAAGCCTCAAAGGAGCCCCCGCAGGCTCGCAAAACGCCCTGCGGGACGCCAACACCCTCACCCTTGACTCCCGCAGGCTTCACCCTCGCAGGGCGGACCACAAGCTTTTGGCAGCAGGTGGGAGCGGCGGGCAGCAAGGCAGCAGCAATGGAGGCAGGACTGCGAGTCACCAACACCCGCACCCTTGACTCCATTGACTCCTCTCAATATAAAATTGGAATGCCGGTGGGCCAATGTAAGCAATGGGTCAACAGAGGCCCTTAGCCACTGTTACAAAGCCTGCTGCTTAACCCCCTAAACTTTTTACTAGTTGGGGCCCCTCGACCGCATCCCCAAAATAACGACATACATAAGGCCACCAAGTCATTGTGTGTGATCTGATGTACGTCTGTTTTTCGGGGACGTGGCCTGGAGGGGAGCCAGAAGAGGCTGCGGTGCCCCCTAAAGATGAGTGGTGGGCAGTGGGAGTGTTTTGAGGGGGCTGTGCCATGGGTGGGAGAATGTGCGCCGTGCAGGGGACACCCCTCAAATAGACAGGGGGGAAGTCAAAAGACCGACCTTGAAGGGTTTGGCCTTCCCAGCTGCCTTCCCCAACATTGTTTTTTTGATTGCACGGTTTGAACCCCAAACCCATTTGACATCAGTGCCCAGTGTCATCCATAGCCAACATTCGACCTTGACAATGCTCACGCTAAGATTCCATCAACCTTTTTAATTAGTTTTCTTTTAACCCGTTTTTTTTATTTTGCTATATTATAATGGCATTACAGCCCATAAGTGGAGAGCTATACCAGCTGTTCTCCCTTATCCGCGTAATGCACCTTCGTTTTTGCCTCCGTGCCAGAGCACTGATGTTCGCAGATAACACCCTATAGACCTCAAACCTGGCATGTAGTACCACATTATAACTGTGAGGGTCATTCTCCTTTCCAACATAAATTGCATGGCTGGGAGCACTTCTGTTCCACTTAAGTACGATATGTCCCCTCTATGCAATTTCCAACTTTCCCAGCATGCAGTGAAACGCATTCAAAATTGCCTTCTACGTTTGTGGAAAAGTGTAAATGCCTTCCAGAATTAACGATTGTCGGAGGCATTTACAATGGATTCCTCTGCAATCCACCTGCTTGCACCAGGTGGTAAATTCAGGCCAATTCCATAGTAATCCATTACGTTCTAGCCAGCATGAAAATCACATGAAGCCGCATTGGGTAGAGCGTGGAAAGCAGAGAAACATGTTAGACCTGCCGAACTCACCCCTCCAGCCCCCAACTCCTCTGAACAAATTGAAGAAAATCCTGCAGAGCGGTAAAAAGGGTGGTCAATGTACCACCACTTTTTCCACCATGTTTACTGATCTGAACGACTTCTAAAATGATCCCATTGTCTTTTCCCTTTCGGTCTAATTTGCCACTATTCTAGTTACCTGTCCTTGTCGTCCTGTCATTCGTTTACCTTCTCCTGCCATTTAGAAGTATCCTATAACCTGTTCCCTTCCTGTATGTAACTTCCTAATAATGCTTTTCCCAATCTGCACTAACATTTTAAATATTTCATCTTTCTGACACTTAAACCAGGAAATTATTATGTGTGCCTTCCATTTTACTGCCTTTTTATCATTCATGTTCACATTCCTGTCTTTAATTCCTTCTGATTGGGGCACTCGTGCCCTCTTTCCCTCCTACCCTCTGGCTACCCTCTTTGGGCCCTCTACCCCATCATCTTGTGAGGCCCAACACCCCAGGGTCATCAATGATTCCTCTCTCTCTTTCACCCCTCACATCATGGACCTTTCTAAGAAGTCTCACTTCCTGCTCCACCTCCTCAGAGGCATTCTTCCTTTCCTCACCTTCCCGCAGAAGCTCAGTGGCTCCAGAGCTCTGGTCCTCTGCAGGCTGGAATACTGCTACAGCCTCTCAATCTCCCTCCTTCCTCCCTACACCCCCCTCCCCAGCTAATCCAGAATAGAGCAGCAAGACTTATCTTTGGCCTCAAGCCCAGGGACTGTATCGCTCCATCCTGAACATCTCTCCACTGGCTCCTGGTGGCTGCAAAGATCAAGTTCAAGACCCTCTGCATCATCCACAAGTCCTTCTGGGGCCTGGGACCATGCCATCTCCAACTTTCCTTCCCTAAATACTCCCCTGCTAGAGCCCTACGCTCCTCTCACTCCAACTCTTTGACTGTCAAACGCTTCTGTAAGCAGAGATTGGGGGGCAGGGCTCTCTCCTCGGCTGGTACATCCCTCTGGAACAGCCTCCCTGCCCCTTTCAGACTTGGGCTGGACCTCCTCACGTTCTGGAAATGGCTCAAAACTCTGCTGCTCTTCTCTACCTATTTCCCTTCCCTGCGAATCACCCCACTGCTGCTGTGACTGGTGGCCTGATCCTCATGAATCTCACAGGATTTCAGGCCCCTCTTCCCAGTCGATACCAGCATCCCCTCTCTGCACTACCCTGCGCGCTCTGCTTGGCGGCTCTGCATCCCACTCGTGGGAGCCGCCTGCACTTGCACTTAGCTTGAGGTTCTCCTCACTGGCTCTCCTTAGCACTTCCCTCCCGGGCCCTCCACCTATGGTCCCCCCGCCCTATCTCCTGCGCTTCTCCTCACTAGACTTCCAAGGCTAAATGCCACAAGGCCTAATAGGAACATGACTGTATTTGACTGTTTTGCCATTGTTATTTTTTCCTTGTCCCCTTCCCATTTAGCCTTGTGACGCTTTGAAACACTATTCAGTTGTATAAAGCACCAAACAAATGCTTGATAAATACATAAATACATTTCCTTTCATAGTTTTCCCACTTCCTGTTTGTGGTTCCCATACGGCTATAACCCTTTCTGGTCTGTAACTTCATGTCATTCCCTTTCTTCTTTAATTCTCTCTGCCTCCTTTCCGTGAATGCCTGACCTTCTTTCTATTCCATTGTTGTTTAGATTGTGGATATCAGTCTCTTGCCATCTTGTCTGTGACATCCTGCATCTCTTTTCCTGTTCTACATGTGATTCTTGCCTGCCATTTTGTTTCCCTTTTTAGCTCCAATTTCCTGAAATTCTATTCCTCTTTCCTAACTTCCTTCCATTATTTCTCTTCTCTGCGGCCTGTCTCCTCACTTAGTCTGTGACTTCTTGCCATAGATTTTCCTCTTCTTGATGTTTATTAACATATCATTCTTTCCTCTTCCTGTAATTGTATGACTTATTTGTGCTTCTTGTATATTCTTCATTCTTTCTATAACAGCCTGTAAAGGAATTAGCGAAATAAAGATACTTTTTCTTTCTCATTGCCATTACAACCCAAAATAATTTGGCTTTATGGACATCTGAAATGCTTCTAAAGATAGCTATTTCTCGATCCTGTTTTTAAACCTTCGGAGCAATATTCAGTAGCTTAAACGCCACTGAAGACCATTCAGAGCCATGTTGTGTCATTTGTTGTGTCATTTGTAAAGAACACATCTGCCAATAGCATGGCTTCGTAGTGCTTTGGGGCGTCTTGGTTTGCAACGCCGCAAAGTGCTGCTTTTCCAGTAGACTGTCATCTATTCATTGTAGAACTGTAACTGCGCAATCTACATAACCTTGCAATACGGTGCATACAATACATTTCCTGGACATCGAAAGAACATTTAAATAACATTACAAGGAGTTATTGATCATGATTGGAACTATGTCCCCACGTTATAGTGATGCTGAGGCATGTGCTGTGCTGTGTCAGGTGTTGGACGCTGTCAGATGGTACTGTTGCCTGCATGATAAGGTGTATAGTTGTTTCATACTCACCTGTGAGGCTATATGAGACCACAGTGCAGGGTTGCAGTGTGGAGGATTAATGTCAGATTGCTGACCTTGAATCCATGACGACGGTCGTTGTTACACACCCAGGTAGATGACTAAGTGGCACCATGGAGCCTCAGTTTGAGTGTTGTTACATTTGATGATTGGGGAGGGTTGCCTGTTTAAGTTGTATGCAACTGCAGGCCCAGATTTTGCAATTCTAGTCCCACATACAAATACACAGATGGTTTAACATAACGAGGCGGCTTACCAGATCTGCATTTCATATCTGCATCTTGGCAGAGTGCCATATGTTCATACTTTGATTTACAGGATTTAGTAGGGGACACAGTGGAGGTAGGGTACCTACTTTAATGAGTGGGGGTGCCCAAGTCTCCTCTCCAACCATCAAGCTTTAGACCGGGATAGAGCAAAGATCTGTGGTCACCAATCAGATTTGTTAAAGTCCTATCTACATCAGCTGGGGGTTGTCCATCATGCAATCCACTTTGAGACGCTTACCTCACCATCCCAGGTTAAAAACCTTCAGCCCCCCTCATGATGTCTCGGCTGGGCCCAGCCACGCCCGTTCCTGCCACTTGCTAGTTGTAAGCAACCCCCTTTTTTATCAATAGCTCCGCTTTCCCATTTCCTTAGTTCGTATGCCCCTACCCTTCCAAGCAGCCTAACTCTTCTTCTCACTGACTTTCCCATCAAGTGCCAGTGGAGAGACAGACAGAGACACGTAAAATTGACTGCTAATTGTGGACCCTGTGTTTGCAAACCCTGGCATGGTGTACCCTGAATCAAGACCCATCCAAACACAGCACGAAGAAGCATCCGTCACAGTATAGATAACATTTCAATGGAATCGTCCTAGATTTTAAGAAAGGCAGTTTCTGTGGCATGTCCTGTCTAAGGCTCAACGCTAGAGGGTGAAGCAGTGTATGAGTGGAGGTGAGCCTGGAGCTGGAAACAAATGGGTTTCTCCAAAATTTTGGAAGCACTATGAAGGGAATCGATTGGACTTCTTTTGGACAATCAAGTCATAGTTGGCTTTCCTGTGCAGCAGCGTGACATTGGCTTGTGTTAGGGCAGCTAGAACTATTTTACAGGACGTGTCTATTGAGGAATCAAGGCTACACCAAGATTGTTCCATACTTTTAACTTTTTGGGGGGCAAGGCTATCATTGTTACCAGAGCTACTGCAGAGACTACTGGTGATATACTTGCTAATATTTTGGGAAGGGGTGTGAGAGATAATGCAGGTCAATGAGGGGTTCGCTCCAATTGCAGAAATACTTCAGTTTGGGGGCAAGTGGTTGCAGCTCTGTGAATGCATCTTGGTTATTTCATCAATCAAGAATATTTGTAGCAGAATTGTCATTTCCGCTTAATTGACACGCAGCTCGGGGCGTACCACGCTTTATGGGCCCAGAAAACTGAGTTAAGTGCCCAAAAGCGGCAGCAAGGGCCTTAATCGAGGAAAGCCGGGCCATAATGCCATATTTCCTCAGCTGTGGGTCTACAAAGCTATTAGTATGCCTGTAAAAAGAAAAGAGAAATTAGATTTTATATTGACGCAAACCAGCTTGAACCTTGAACACGTGACGTGCCAAAGACCTTATCGTTAAGAAAGACTGATGGGACACCCGTGGAACAATGCTTGCTTATAAACACTATAGTCAACTGAATAATAAAGTTAAGAGTTGGTGACGGAAGCTTGTATCTGTCACAATCACCGTCTCCTCTTTTTAGACGTTCAAAGATGAGGTTTTGGTTTAATTTGCTAAATATCAGATTTCAACAATGTATCACGGCATCTAGTTATTGATTGTGTGATGCTAAAATAAGTCCGTTTTTTTTGTTTCAATCAATTGGTTCACGACCCTTCAGCTGTTTTTATTATTTTTTAAAAACCTTTATTTTTGGTTTTTTTTGTTTTAAAACATAATGCAACTTCACACCCACATTACGGGGGGCTTAACTTTGCGCCGGACCCCATTCTCCCCCCCCCTCCTCCATCCCTCCCCACTCCACCCCACCCAATAGTTCAGTATCTTCACTGGTACTTATTGCACTGTTCCAGTTCACTTTTTCAGGGAGTTAAAGGTGCTAGGCCAGAGTGTTTACCGGGGCGTATCCTCTGTTGGTTGAGTGTTTGCTGGGGAGGAAGGGGCTTCCTCAGCTTCATTCACCAGGAATAATATCAGAGGGCCCCAGATGTCTGGTGGGCAGGCATGTAGAGGCAAGAGTTTAATGAAGTCTGTTTCTACATCTTGACAGTAGAGGATGCCCTTACTCCAAGCAGCAATTGTAGGGCGGGGTCCCCGACTCCAGGCCATGGCGACTCTCCTTCGGGCGAGTGTTAGCAGTAGTCCTGCCAGTTTCCTTATTGGTGCTGATAGTAGTTTTGTCATTCCAAGTAGGGCTGCTGTCTGGACGGGTTGTATCGCTTCCCCCACAATTGCAGCTGTCGTCTCTAGGACTTGGTTCCAGAACAGGGTTAGTTTGGGGCAGCCCCACGCGAGATGGGTGAAGTCGGCTGAGGGTTTCCCACACCTTTCGCATTTTGCGGACGCTTCGGGATGGTGTTTGTTCACTTTAGCTGGTGTGTAATAGTTGAGGGCTATTTTTTGTGTTTGTCTGAGGATGTAGGTCCAGTCTTCTTCTGGGATGGTTATGCCTAGGGACTTTTCCCATCTGACTTTTGCGCAAGTGTTGCTGGGGTTTGTGTCTGTGATGATAGATTTGTAGATTTGCGATACTAGCCTGCCCTCTCCCTGAGCTTGTATTGCGTTATGTAGCAGCTGCCAGGTCGGTGGTTGACGTGGGAAGTCGGGTAGAAGAGCCTGCAGAGTATATCGGGTTCTGAAGTAGATGAATATGTCAAGTGCGGTGTTGCCGCCTCTCAGTTTTGCTTGTTGCAGAGTTATGAAGCCGTCCTCGGTGAAGAGATCTCCTAAGGTATTTATATGCAGCTTTTCAACCCATTGGTGGAAGACTTTCTCTGATGTCAGCGGCACCCCTGGTATAAACTTGACGGGAAGAAGGGGTGAGTATCGCGTTTGTACCCCGTACTTTTGAGCAAGCTTCTTCCAGATCTTGTACGTTGAGAGCACCACGTTCATGGTGGTGTTGTGGACAGGGGTCTGGCTAAAGATGACAGCATTCAACCGATTGGGTGTCGCCAGGGCCCGCTCCACCTGCACGTGAGGTCTGACTGCATGTGTGGCGTACCAATGGCTGAGGAACTGTGCCTGTGCCGCCCAGAAGTATTTCTCCAGATCTGGGAGGGCCAGCCTGCCGCTTATTACTGGAAGAGATAGTGTTGCGTGTGACACTCTGGCTGGCTTGCCTGCCCACAGTAGCTCGAGGACCATGCTTTTCCGTTTGTTCAGGAAGGATTGTTGTAGTAATATGGGAATGTTGGTGAACAAGTATAGGAGTTTCGGTAGGATGACCATCTTAACCAGGGAGGCTCTTCCCCAGAGTGTTAGTGGCAGGGTCTTCCATCGCGTTACTTTTTCTTGTATAGATTTGGCAACCTCTTCGTAGTTGTCCCGAAACACCTCTTGGTAGCATAGCGACATCTGTATCCCCAGGTACCGGACTTTGGATGTTTCCCATGTAAACTGAAAGTCGTCTGCAAACGGCTTGGTCGTTGGTGTCAGCGGAAATATGATGGATTTGAATTGGTTGATTTTCAACCCGGAGGCTGCTCCAAATTTAATAACTTCCCTCATGACTGGGTTCAGATTGTCTGCGGGGTCGCGTATGAACAACGCCACATCGTCCGCGTAAAGAGATATGATGAGCTTGTGCGGTCCTATGATGAGGCCCCTGCGTTGTCGTTGTTCCCGCAGGTTGGAAGCTAGTGGTTCCATTACCAGGGCAAATATTAGTGCTGTTAGCGGGCAACCCTGCCTGGTTCCGCGTTGCAGTTCTATGGGGGCTGACCTTGCAGTTCCCACAATGATGTTAGCTTGCGGCTTGGTGTATAGTAGGTACACCAACTTGATGAATCGGGCTCCCAATCCCATCCTGGTGAGTACTGCGAACAGAAATGGCCATTCTACCGAGTCGAATGCCTACTCGGCGTCGAGCAGGACCGCGATTGCTTGTTGGGAGGGGTCTAGTGCTTCGATAACGCCAAACTGTCTCCTGATTCCGAAGGTTGTGTTGCGGTCGGGTATGAACCCTGCCTGCTCTGCAAGCACTAGGGCGGGCATCAGTGGCATCAGCCTGTTTGTGAGTACCTTGGCGAGTATTTTATTGTCAAGGTTGAGCAGGGAGATGGGACGGTAGGACGCGCATTCCTCTGCTGGCTTGCTGGGTTTATGTAAGAGGACGATTTTGGCAGGTGGATTGGGGGAGGGCCCCTCTTTCCAGTGCCTCTTCGTATACCATTGCTACGAGGGGGGCTAGGGTATTTGCAAAGGCCTTCTAAAATTCCCCTGTTAGGCTGTCCGGGCCGGGAGCTTTGGAATTCGGGAGGGACTTAATGGCCTCGATAATCTCTTCTTGTGTGATCATTTCGTTAAGTGGTTCTCGCAATTGATTTTCGACCCAGTACAGTTCCGTATCTTCAAGGTACTCTAGTGGGGCGTTTGAGTCTTTGTTATGTTTGGAGCTGTAGAGGTCCTGGTAGAAGAGCCTGAATTCCTCTGCCATTCCTTCGTCGGTGTGAATTAGATCACCTTGCTTGGTACGAATTCCTTCTATTGGTGACAGCTTGTAGTCGGCTCTTATCAGGTTTGCCAAGGGGGTGCCGGTTTTTGGCCCTCACCATACTGTCTGATTTGGCTGTGGCGATTTAGAAATTTTATTTCGCGATCTGCTGCGGTGGTGAACTTATACAGTTCTTCTTCCAGGGCGGCCTTTATTTTCGGGTCGTTAGTGCTTGTGTTCTGAAGTTCAAGGCTCTTTAGATGTTCTTCGCTGGTTGCCAGTTCTCTCCTGATGAGCTTGAGGATACCATTTTCCTTGGCGAGGCAGACTCCTCTTGCAAAACACTTTAGCGTTTCCCAGATCATGCTGGCGGATGAGACTGAGCCTATGTTGGTTTCCAGGAACATAGTGATTTCTTCTCTTCGTTCGGATGCAAATACTTCGTCTTGCAAGGAGCCAGTTTTGAAACGCCAGCGCTGTAGCAGGGATTTGGGGTTGGCTGGATTGAGGCTGAGGAGTATTGGGGAGTGATCGGAGTGATCAGAGAGAGTTCTTGGCAGGATGTGGCAGGGGCCGTTCTCCAATGGGCCATTTGCTGAGGTGAATAGGTAGTCGATCCTGGAGCACGTGTTATGTACCGCCGAGTGGAAGGTGTAGTCTTGTTGCTCTCCATTGGATGCCCTCCATGCATCTTTCAGGTCGAATGCCCTGCAGATTTCTCTTATTTGAAGGCTAGCTAGCTTTGGATTTAGCTTGCGTTGTGGGCCGTGATCTGTCCCTTGCCGGATCGAGTACTGTATTCATGTCACCCCCCCAAATTATGGTTGCCGGGTCTTGGGTGGAGAGATGGGTTAGCACCCAACCAAAGTTGTCGGGGCTGTCCACGTTGGGTGCATAGGAGTTGACGAGGGTTATATTTTGGCCCGCAATGATGCCGCTTACTCGGATAGATCTACCTTTGTGTGGACTAGCCGGAAGTTGGTCCTTCTATGGATTAGGATTGCAACTGCTCTGGAGTAAGATGAATATGAGGAGAGGTATCTGTGGCAACCACAACTACGAGCCCAGAGGTGATCCTTTCCCGGGAGTAAATGCGTTTCTTGGAGCATGGCTATGTCGACCTCATGCTTCTCAGGTATTGCAGGATTTTCCTGGTTTTTGACGGGATGTTGCCACCCCTTATGTTCCAAGGTATGACTTTGAATGGAGTGGGTTAAGACATATGTTGGCTCTCATTTTTGTTCTCATTAATTGATGATGTTGTGGCAGGTTTTGGCTTGGCGATTTGGTTGTTATATGGGGTGTGATTTGCTGGAATGTGCAGCAGCATGAGTGGTGAGATGAGGGATGGAGGGTCGGCGGGAGGCATTGAAAGGTGGCGCAATTCCTTTCGAACTCCCTTGGTGATTCCTGTCCACAGGCAACCCCCAACTGGCCCACTGAAAAGTTCCTTGTCAACAGGACAGACAACAGTGCTGTGCTTGGGGCACTAGTGGCCCTCCTAGAGGAGGTTAGCTCCCTGCTACTGATTTAGTTTGAGTCTGTGACAGTGATTTCGAAGCATTGATAATTGTAGTATGCAACTGTTTTGCGATTCTCGTGGAGTATGTTTTATGGTGGGTTTCTCCGTGGTTGTTCGCCCCTTTGTGGTCTTCCGTTGTGAGTGGTGGGTCTGCAGCCGGAGCGGTCGATGAAGTCGCTGGTTTCTTGCGATGTATTACAGAACTGTGTTTTGCCTTCATGTTCAATACGGAATTTCGCCGGAAAGAGCATGGAGTATTGTATTTGATTTTCCTGTAATCTGCGTTTTACGGCTGTGAACGATCTTCTTTGTGCCTGGACTGCTTGTGAGAAGTCTGGGAAGAATTGGACCTTGTCACCTTCGTATTGGAGTTCGCCTTTATCTCTGGCGGCCCTGAGAATTGCATCTCGATCCTTGTAGTTTAGCAATTTTGCTATGATTGGGCGAGGGTTGGTTCCTGGGATTGGTCTTGTGTTGGGGACTCTGTGGGCTCTTTCGACAACGAACAATTTGGAAATAGATTCTGTTCCGAATAGATCTATGCACATCTTCTCCACATGATCCTCCATTTTGGTTGTGAGCTGTTGTTCTCTAACTCCGACAATCCTTATGTTATTGCGTCGGGAGCGACCTTCCAAGTCCTCGTCCTTAGCACTAACTATTTTCATCTGCGCCTCTAGTGAGGATACTCTTGAAGTCAGGGCCGTTGACCCGTCGTTGAGGTCTGATACTCTCTGTTCGACTGTATCCAGCCTGTCTGCGTGCTTGTCCAACCGGTGTTGGAGCTGATCTGCTTTGGAGGAGAGTGAATCGAGTTTGCTCTCCAGGCCCCCTATGCCGGCTTTGAGGTTGAGAAGGATTTCCTCGATGTCAAAGTCGACTGCTTTACCTTCCTCTTGGGTTGGTACTTGCATGGGTGATTGTGATCTGCTGTTTGTAGGCAGCATTTTGGCAGAGGAACTGCTTTCAAAGTTCAGTTTTCTTTGTGACTTGTCAGTTTTTCCCCATGATCAGCGTAGCTTCGAACGCTGATGAGTTTAGGGGATGGCGTGGTTTTGACCAGGGGCTTCAACTGGACGGTTGTGTTTCTCGGAACGCCACGTTATGAGAGGCAAAGCTGGAGATTCCGTCGGGGGGCTGGCTCTCAATTACCTTACTATTCCTGCTGAGTGATGGTGATGGAGCTGGGCCCCGGGTTGCGCCAGTTGAATGTTTCCTGGGCGCTCGACTAGTGTCTCCAGTGGAGTGGGGCCCTACTCAGATAGTATGCTATTGGCCGGACGGCGTGGGAAAATCAGGGTGATTTCTTAGGACTGGGTTGGATGGTGCAGTCATGTGGAGGCCAGGCGTTGCTGAATTGCCGGGTTTCTGTATTATTTTGTGATTTTGTGTTGAATTACGAATTTGTTGTGGCTTTCACCTCTCCGGTTCACTGACTGGTGTGCCGGTGGTGGGTTTATGGGTACGTTTTCGCTATTTTCGGGCACCCGCGGTATTCCCTTTATGGCCGCCCAGCCGGAGAGCGTTGCAGTGTCACTGAGTGTGCTTTGGATCTGTTCCGGACTGTGTAGCCGTGGCACTCCCTCCTGCCGTGTGTGTGGGTTTGGCCGTGGGGTTTCTGTGGGCCTCGGCAGCTATTAACATAGTCAGTGTCACTTAGGAGGACCGGGGATTCGGGCGGACTTGCTGCGCATGCGGGTGTCTTTGCTAATAAGCGGGGCGCTCGTACCTTGTCCGTCGCTGGGTGCCCGGCGATGATCCGCTCGTCTGCGCAGACTCTCCAGGCCTTCGAGGTCTCTGCCTGACATTGCGGCTTCACGCAAGCCGGTTCCGTTCTGTGGATCAGGAGACGGCTGGGCGAGACCAGAGCTCTTGTGAGGCTCTCTTCTGGTGCAGGTCGGGCACGCAGTCTTTCTCCTCTGCCGGCGGGGGCTTTCTCCTCCCCATCGGCGTCTACTGGTCCGTGCTGGGAGGGAGGGAGTGGGGGGAGAGGGTGCTTCTCTTCACCAGACAAACGGGGGGCAATCCGCTGGGCGACCGGTGGTTTGTCCATAGCGTTTTACGAGAAATCGCTTCAGCAATCGATGACAGGCAACATTAACGATTTAAATGCCACAGAGGCTGCGATTGATCAGGAGCTCACAGAGAGGCCGCCATCTTGAACTGCTCTCTAGCGCCCTCTCCTTTCAGCCATTTTTAGTGAGTTTTTTGTTAACCACTTTTAGCGGGAATTAGCACTTATGAACTTCCTTACTAAAATTAACTAATTGCAATAGTTTCATTGGGGATTTTTTAGGAAATTGTATTTTGCTCTTGTGGATGTGAATTTCTTTTTTAAATGGTTTTATAACTGGAAAATTAGGATCTTATTTATTATGTTTTTCCGTTGTATGTGGGTGTGTGGGGCTGTTGATGTATGTTTTGTTTGTGATTGTCTTTGTCTAAGGTTTGGAATAAACTGTGCACAAATAATTTAAACAAATAAATAAACATCAGGTTAGGTGAAAAGAGTGGAGTGAACATCATTTTCCGTTATTTCTACCAGTAAAGTGATGGGTGTAACATTCAGGGCCTGGATCCAGGGATGTTTTTATGGGTGGACAAAAGGGGCACTTGCCCAGGGCCCCCACCTTGGAGGGGGCCCCCACCAGGCTGCCTGATCTAAAGTAAGATTCCATTGTTCGCCAGACTTAAATAGCACACGCCAGAAGATGTTATGGCATGCTGCTGAGGCGCTAAACCCATTGCCTTTCTGTGTTCACTGTGGAATACATAGTTTGTGAGTTCCGTACGGCACAACATCTGTAGCATTCTTTCCTTCCTGTGGGAATTATGTTGATCATGTGCAATAGCCAAAGTTGAAATCCATATTGATAAATTGAGTGCCACAATGGATCCGAATTTAGCTCAGTGTGTTAAGCACTCATTGCAGAGATATGTGTTCATGTGAAAGATTAGAAGAGCACATTCCAGCAAGGCTAGCTGAACCTTTCCTATGTCTGAAGTTTATAAACATACCTGCATATGTACTGGGTTTTGCAGCATAAGAGGTCTATTATCAGCAATGTTCCTGCACCAGATAGGGGTTGCCATAAAAACGAACATGCCATTCGTATGGTGAGGGTCTAGAAATTGGTTTGTTCAGATGGAGTGTTCTAAAACCTAGGCAATCCCCTCCAAAGATGAGCATAAACTATTAGTCCAAGAGGTGAATAAAAGACTGTGGAACCAAAGTGTTCAGGCTTGTATCCTGGCTTTGCCAGCAGACGATACAGTGATCCTGATGAAATCATATAATATCTCTTGCATTACTGTGCTGTCTTCTGTGAGGCTTGCCTTCTTGCATGCTGGTGGCAACGTTTAGCTCAGTACTTTATATTTCTTCTTATGTAGGCCATTTGAGTGGAAGAGGTGGTAGACAGGAGAGAGCGGACCAGATGTTGTAGGCCTTGCGCAAGCATATTTTAAGGTCTGCTCGTTTGACACAAAAAACGTTTTGCTTTTTGTATAAAAGTCAAAGGTTTTTTCTGCACGTTTAGGAATGACAATTTCACAAGCATTTGTTTTAGAAGTATTTAAAGCTTAAAAGTACAAAAGACATACCTAGATTAAATCTCTGAAATCACATTGCTTGGTATGCTGGTACTTATATACTTCCCTTGATGATGGAGAGAGTGATGCTAGATTCATTCCCATTTTTTCTGTAATATTTTGGTTTTAAAAATTGTCAGGCTTGGAAATGTGATTTTTGAACTTTGCAAGTCATTTTTATAAAAAAGAGATTGTTTTAGTACATGGTAAGAGCTGGAAAAGAAAGTGTTCAAATGCAGAAATTGCATAGTTGGCCCAAATCCCAGCTTCACCCCTTAAGCAATGTGTGATCCTGGGCATCTCTTTTATTGCCTAATCTCTCAGAATTTCCAGTCCCTAAACCTTTCAGAATTGTCAGACCTTCAGAGTGATTTCCTTCTCAGGGTTTGATCTTCATAAAAGCCACACTCATGGTTTCACTGGCTATAGGGTTGCTTCCACTATAATAGTGAGCATTGATATACCGCACACCACAGGCACGTGTTCCCTTGATCTCTAATGGCAACACCATTTGAAAACCATGTCCCACTTCTAATCTCAGTCTGTCTGGATAGAGGCACCTTCCTGGTAGCTTCTGATCTGCATTCACTATCCATGCTATGCTACGTGTAGCTTTCTCCTGCCTTACAATGGGTCTACTCTATCCATGCTTGAGCACTGTTGCATTCTCCGGGGCAGCTAATGTGAGTTCTCTGCCTATTCTGGGTTACATGTACCTTTTATATACAGTCCTGCATTAATACTACAGACTGCATACGTTCCTGGATGCTATTGATAAAAAGTATCCTGTTTCTATACTAGAACAGAAGTAACCTCTTCGTAGATTGCTAATGTTGGCCTTCAAATGCTACTTGTTTATTATTCTGATTAGAGCAGGAATGGAGAGGGTAAGGGGACTTAAAGGAAGTAAGCATGCTAATTTTGAATGCTGCGAGGCAGCATATCAACCTATAGGTTATGATCACGGTGGGGGGCAGGGAGCCACCAGATATTCTTGATCACTTCATTCCTTTGGTTTGGTGGAGGGGGACCCAAAGATGTCCGTGCCCAGGGCCCCAAAAGACTTAAGATGACCCTGCCTGGACCAGTGCCTCGTGGGTGAGGCTCCCGCCCTTTCCCAGAATAGAGGGAAGAGGAGAAACGGCGTCCTCACGGAACACTGCATGGCCCAACGAGGGCTGTGTGTGGAGAGCATGATGGGGGCACAAGCGGAAGATGTGAACTCAGCAGGGTCCTCATGGTGTGTTGGAGAATGAGGAGACCGGAAGCTGCGGATCAGGAGCTGAGAGTGAGATAGGAAGGAGAGCTGCCGTTGCAGAGGAATGAGCTCGCGGTTAGTGTTCTGGATTCTCCACAGAACGTGCACAAGGATGAACAATGCAGGGGAGTCTCTGGCCTATACTCTGCCTGCTCTTGACCCACACCACCCATGGTCTCCACACTGTGAAATGCTTTTGCGGAGCTATACAAGTGTTTTGGAAGCAGAGAAATGTTTTCTATACATTTGATATTACCACAATCTTGCTTTTGTTTGACTTCTTTCGATGGCCCGACGAGGGGGTAAGAGGCTGCACTAGGAATTATTTTTCCAAGTCTAACAAATATTTGTAGCAACAACACATTCTACTATTACTACTTCAATTTCCACTATATCTCGGAGGCACTGTGGAGCACATTTCTATCGGTACCTAGTATCCAGTCTCGGAAAGTTGGTGTTTGTGAGATTGCAGGTTACATGCTCTAAACCACCCTGTTTTAGGGGGTATCCATCACTGGCACGGAAAGCAAAACATATGGTTCCATTACCGGTGTGGCACTTTGTGCTCGGTAACGTTATGGGTCCCCATGATTGAGTCATGCAGACTCGCCAGTTATTTCCCGTTTTGGAGCCACATCGGACTCCAAATGGGAGATGCATTATTGCCAAATACAGTAATACCACACGGCAGTATTGCACGCAGTAACCATTTTGTGTCGAAGACGATTTTATCCATGTTTGAGGAAAGAATACAACTGCCAACCACTGTTTATGCAGCCTAGAGCCTGCCTAACAGATGAAACTGAAAATGGCAGAAGACACTATGCTACCTTTGGGCACCTGCCAGTTCCAGGAGGTTGCGTAGATGGCGCAGGCAATGCACTTCATAAATGCTACGCTACATAACTGACTGACACTACAGTGGCCATTTCTAATATGTAAAAAGAGTCAACTGACACTATTCGTGGAGGAGGTGTGGCTTTGTGACGACATTACCTGATGTAGGTCTTGCCAACCAGAGATCTGATCCCAGGCTAGTCACCTGATCACAATATGTGATTCTGAAAAAATGACTTTACATCCCTGAGCCTCCAGTCCCCTATCCCAAACATTTAGCAGCACTTAGAAACGAATCCAAGAGCCACTGTTAACATTAACGGCATTTATTACAGTTAATAATATGCAAAGTGGTATGCCTATTTGGAAAATATAATTTTTTTAAATATTGCTTTGATCATGTTATCTCAAAGGCTAAGGGCACACAAGGAGGAATAGCGAAACAAATCGTACATTACAGAGCTGATACAGAAATCTGAATCACTCAAGTACCCCTGAGTACAGCAAAGTAATGTAACATTTCAACTCCAGTTATAGGTTACAATAAAAAGAGGTAAACTGTGCTGTGTCTATAGGGTACAACCAATTGATTGGTTCATGACGATTTATGCATGAGAAGGGTCTATGAATTGAGGGGATATATGTGGGCCTGAGTGACGTCGTTACTCTGGGATAAACTCTTGCACCCATGCAACATTCACTCTAATTCACGGGTGCACCCATACAACCTACTCTCATTATGCAGCCACTTTTTGCTTACCTCCAACCCCGATTAAAAATACGCTCCGCTTCAGACTCCCATGAAGGCTCTCCCGCTCTCACTGAGCACTAACGGGAGTAGTAGTGTCTCTATTAGTTTCAGATTTCTCCATTAAACCACATACAATACTTATAAAATATATCGAAATAGTCAATCCTGTAGTAAATACTCTTTTAGCTACATACAGCACAATAAAACTGTAAATTCTCATACAGATTGAAATAGGACAAACAATTGCACCTTGGCATTCAGATCATATACAATTGATAAAATAATATCAAGTCGATAAAATTACAGGGGGCCGACTTCTAGCAAGAAATTCCTGAAGAAGGAGTGTTTCCATGACATACTCAAATACATTAAAAATTAAGCTCTCATCACTGTGAACTTAGGGCCCTTGGCAGATAGCGTGTCATGCAGTAGATGGGATGCAGAGTAACTCTTCACACCAAATAATCATACCAACTCAGGAAGATTTCAAAGTTGGTTTACTGTTTTATTATCCAAAACGGGGAGTTACAATGGACATCAATGATGTGGCTCAGTGTTCTCTCGAAGCAAATCATAAAAAATAATACTTTTATAGCAAGAATTCATCTTACGTGACATCATGCTACGTGGCAAATAAGAAAAACCCACGGGGTTGTGGTTGGCTCAAGGGAAACATCTAAGTATACTTTCTATAACTGGTCTGTTTGTGATTGGGTCTCTACAGTCAGGTGGACAATTCATGCTCACCCCTAGTGCTAGTGATCTTCAACAGTTAATAGAAACAAAGTACATCTTTGGCTCTCAAACTATAAGGCCCTTTGTTACATATCCCTCTACAATTGGTTGGCACGCTCGTCCCCTTCTGGAACATTCGGCTCACTAGCAGCCTGTAAACTCATAACCCAGGTGCCAGGAGGTGGACATGACATTACCTCCCCACCAGATTAGCCCAACATCTCTCATCACCCATGTCTTCTGCCATGAAGATTGTCTTTGAACTTGGCCTGACAATGTATTCTCGTCTCTGAGAATATAAGGGAGTGTGGGCACACGCTTATCATATTTCTGGAACTGCGTGGCCAACTCTATTTTCATCCTGGGTTCACGTGAAAGGAGACCGCAATTCGGGCCATTTTGCAGCATTTCATTGTCTCAAATGAATAAAACTTGGCACTCATGGTGTTTTTTCTTTGCACCTTAACCAGGGATGATTCATTGTCTCATGTTCACTGTTTCTTCAAGGATAGATTACCAGTTCTTTGGCAGCTCCAGCCTTGACACCTGACCAGACAGCCCTTCTCGATTCTTCCATGCTCCCAGCTAATTCTCTACAGCTCTCAGGCCTTCTGTGGCCTGGTTTGAATGTAATTAAATTGCATCAGCGATGTCCAGCTTCTATATAATGGTGGTTTCGTCTGCTGTCGATTTACTATGTATAGCCAGCTTCTAAGATTACTTGATCTACTAGCGTTGCTGCATCTGTACAGTTATTGATCGATTTGTATTTTCTGCAGTGCTCTTCACACGTGAAATCTTTGTCTCGCATATGAAAGTTTAATTGAGTCTTTACTCCGTCATCAGTTTCTATAAGGTCCATACATTCTCTTCTTCAGCCAGTCTTCGCAGTGCCTCACACTCATTTCTTGTGATGTCACCAACTTCTCTTTCTTTCTTTCATATTCCTTTCGGGATCTCCTTCAAGAGATTGTCATCTCTTCGGGAATACATCTGATAGAGTTTTCTTAGTGGATACCTTTTCTCGAAGATTTAATGTGGAATAGTCACAACTGCTGGTGTCAAACATGGCACAATTTCAGGCTACAGGTAGTAGGGGGGTGGGACTTCTGCAGGGGCAGTTGGCTGCTCCATTACAACTGTAATACATTATTAGGTGTAGTGCTATCTGATGGGTTCTAATGCTAGCCATCATAAAGTGGGGTTTCAGCCACTTCTTCCGTAAAGCACAGTATTGTTTGCAGATTAACAGAAAATGTCCCAGGTGTTCATCTGATCCCATTGCATAATTGCATTTCCGAGACAAAGGCCCCCTTGTTCTCTCTGGTGCTTAGTGGCAGCACATTGAGCCTAACCATTAACATGCTTTTCCTGCAGTAATGTGTTTTGATTTTCTATATTTTCCCCACCTATCAAGAGAGCCTGATGGCTGTATAATGCTTAAGTGAGGATAAAGTACCCACTTTTCCCTATCCATTTCCCTGTCATTGCATAGGGCTTGCTGAGTTAGCTGCTTTCTAGTCTTTCTAAAATCTGCTATGAGTAATTCCTTCGCTTCATGGCAGCCCCACCTAGATAAAAGATTGCAATCCTCAACATATATATATACAACAGGGAGTGGGCCCCGCTAAAACCCTCTATAGTTAGACAGTCAAGAAACGATAGTAGCAACTAATCCCACCGGTAATAATATAATTTAAACCGAACAAGCTGTGCCACAACCAGGATTCTCACCCTAATAACCCTACCTTCAAATCTCTGCATACCCAACTCACTCGAAAATTCACACAACCTCCTCTCGCCCAGCAAACCACACACACTTCACCACACCGCATGAACAACAAACTAACAACACATAAACAACACCAACAGCGCATGTGGTCTCACACCCCGGTCCAACTACTAACACCAAAGCGCAGCGCACAGTGTATACCGAGCTGAAGCCGCCAACAGCACACCACCTCTCACTCTCCTACTCCCTCTTCTCCTGATTAACCCAACCCCATCCCTTTCTTGTTTTCAGATCCGCCAGAGCGCCCGGGGACCAACTCCGTTGGTGACGGTGTGCAATATAAATACCTTTAACATTTAACATATATATTTCCTCTTCCAAGTTTACTATGTGAACCAGAGCATTTTTAATATTTCAGGTTTTTAGACCTGTAGCTTGTGTCTTTAGAAAGAACATGCCCAGTCTCAGGTTCGCCAGAGTAGCTATGTTTGGGACCCCCCATTCCAACCTAATAGCACTGTTAGGCGCAACCTGGGAGAGGCCCGTTAATTTAGTTATTTTGGGCCAATGTCAATTGGTGGCAGTTGGCATACCTCCAAATACCGCTCCCATACCATAGCTATAGCATTGACCCCACTTTGACTATGTAAACTTCCAGACATTTCTCTAGAATACGGGTGCCAAAATTATACTAAAACATCAATCCTCTTCTCATCCGGTCTGTAGCTCTCTCAGCAGTGGAATATCGGTTGGCCAATTTCCGCTTCTATCAAAGGTAAGGCACAAATATGAAAACAAACTCGCCTCCTCTAATTTTGTACCCTTCAAGATTCCAAACATAACCATTTCCCCCTTCCCAAAGACCAGTATGTTCGTTTTTTCATATTCATGTTTAACCCATTTGTACGAAAATGGCATTCTGCATACTCAAGGCTCTTTTGTCGCTGCCCGCTCCTGGTTTTAAATCTACGAGGGCTGTGACATCTGCAACCAAAAGTGATCCATAAGAAACATTGAGGGTCTTATTCATGGATCATTTTCCTATGGGATTGCGCCATTATAAAACACTTCCATGTATCAAGCCCTATGTAGGGTAGAGGGAACATGTTGCACCCACTCAATTCAGGACTAAAATCTGATAAGAATAGAACAAATAAGAATGGCCAATGAACATCCTTCTTTGACAACTTTATTAGTTGAAACATTTGGTGTAAGTCCTCCCCCTGCAGGGCAGAACACTGTTGCATGGGTTTCTGAGTGGCAGGCTTGTATTCACTTTAAAAGACCTTGTGGGACCTTAAGAGTAACTTCCTCCATAACATGTTCCTATCTATGGAGTCAAACGCCTTCTCCAAATCCAAGGAGGCAACGTACAGTTCCTCCCTCTAATCTTACAATACTTTCCTACTAATACATTCAAAATAAAACAGTGATCAAGTGTTGAGAAACCCTTTCTAAACCCAGCTTGAGAAGCATTCAAAATCTTGTTAGTGTAAGCCCATTGTTCAAGCCTATACATTATACGTTTATCAAAAGGCTTCTTCGTTGAATCCAGCAGGGAGATAGGACGATAAGATAATCCCAGGAACCGAGATTGTCGTTGCTGAGAGGTTTACTTAAGAAGTAAGAGGAACATGATCACTGTCTGGGCGACGCACCAGTGCAAAATCTTCTATCCTCAAAGAGGTAGCAATCCACCATACGATAATCCATGATGGATACACTATCTCTGCTTAAAAGTACACCTGGAAGGTTTGTTGCTTTCGCAGCGGCCATTGAGCTCCACTAGGGCATGCATGGCCATGAGAGTCAAACTCAATAACCTGTTGGAGGCAGGAAGCAGAGGGAGCTTTCTGGTTTCGTTCCTGCATATGCACAGAGGAGCCTGATCAGCTCCGGCTCTATGCCCAGTGACACCAAATCTGTGGTGAGGTACCTCCTAAGAACATTGAGCCTGCAGTACCCTAGCCGGCATCCCCGATATGCATGAGAAATGGGCTACTCCAAACTATCAAAGGGAAAGAACGTTTTCGTTTGACAGTTTAAGCCAGCTCAGCTTCTACAGCTGGGCGGGCACTCAACGTTTTCACTCGGCTGGGCTGGCTTGGCTCGTCCATAATTGGTGGCTTGTCAGTACCCCTTCCCTCATTATTGCTCCTGCCTCCTGACACTGTACAAATCATTTAGGGAGCAATCATCTCCTTTCTGGATTGTTCTGTAACAACCTCCAAATGTTCTGCAATTCTCCTCGGTTTTGCCTGCTGAGGTCTTTCAGTAGCAGCTGCTCCTTTCATCCTCTTGCTGTTTCATACATGGTGGAGGCGTCTGCAGAAACTTATGGAGTGCTTGAGATGAGAGAGTGGGGATGGGCTGATGAGGGAATCTTAATACGACTAATTGTCTTTTTTTGTTTGTTTCAACTCGTATCGCCCCACTTGGTTTCATCCTGCCTCAAAGCTTCCAACATCTCTTCCTTTCCAAGAAGGTCCCAATCTTCTCACATCCGCTCCAGTATTCCTTGCTAGCAGTCCCGGCCCACTCATTCCCTGTCGCGTCTTGTGACCTCTTTGGGGCTTTTGGTGAGGGGAGATGGTCTGTAGCATATGTTCATTGGTTCCTGTGCGATTGCAGGTGAGTCCAAGCCTGACACATGTTGCCCCTTTCATTTTAATGAACTCTTTCTATGGAGGACAACTTGGAAATTAAATGTTTCCATCTTCCTCAATAAGCTCCCTGGATGATTTCCATCTCTAGCACCATTCTCTTGCCCTCAATAATTACTTTTATGTTCAGCAGGCAAATATATATTTTACTGGTGGCAGGAGAAAAATGTGAAAAAAACAGCATGCACAAAAATACCAATTTTGGCAGAGGAAAAAAATTACGAAAACCCATAATGTTGATGCATGGAGAGTGTGAGTGTCACCCGCTCTCCCTGATGGACATTATGGGTATTTGGGGCATGCGGGGGTGTCCCTTGCTTCCATACAAAGGAACGCAGGGGACAAATAAAGTTTTTTTTATAAAAGAAGGAAAAAAAGGACCCTGCCGCAGAAGTCCAACCCCTCAATGCCGGTGGAGGTAAGTTTTAAGGTTTAGGGGTGGTCGGAGGGGGCATATCGGGCAGGGGGAAGTGTGTGATTATAGTGTGCCGGACATTTCAAATTCGAAATGTTTGGATTTGAAATATCCGGCTACGAAATGATCACATACAACCTTTTTTACCAGATCTTTGTTCAAAAGCCCTGGTGAAACCCCAATATTTAGCAATGTATAAATATGTGTTACTTACATTTTACATACGTGTTATTCTACCCAACGTCGTGACAGCAATTTCTCCAGCGTTTCCTTCATAAACCTAGATATTTTGAAAGACAAAAACATAGGCCTGGTTCTTAAAGCTTTGGGCATGCACTGATGCAATGCATTCTTTTTTCAGAACTTCAAGTAGATACATAAAAGTTTGAAAATTCTCTATAATAGTCAGATTTGAATATTAAACATTCTGTTCTCATGGATACTATCTGCTCTACAGATATCTTTGAAGTGTCAAGCCTCTTGACTTGGTCCTTGGAAATTTAAATCATGTTAGTAAGGCACCTGATGGCACCACCCATACCGATGGTGCCTTCAAAACATCCTTGTGATCTCCAGATGAAGTGATAGTGTCCAGGGTGTAAGTGGCCTCACTCTCCTTAGTGCAATAGTCCCTTTTCTAGAGTCGCAGGTTGCAGGAATTCAGAACTCTCTCGGAGCCAAGGGGCTCCAAATATCTAGTTTTCTAATGACATTATCTTTTCTAAATTGATTTTGCAAAATGAGCAAGAAACCATCAAGTTTAGAGGTCTTTTTTAAAAAAAAATATTTTTTTTATTTTTATTACGCGCCGAAAGCCCGCAGGAATCAGGGCGCGAACACAAAGACAATGAGTAACAGGACAGCAACATAAAGTTTATGTCAAATTGTTAAGTGGCATTATTTAAAGAGCAATGTTTTCAGTTTCTTTTTAAAGATCTGAAAGTTGGTTTCTAATCTGAGCTCAGTGGGCAGGCTATTCCACTTTAGAGATGCTTTGATGGAAAAAGAACGCCCCAATCCGATCGCTTTTTTTGTCCGAGTGATCTTAACTAGACCTTGGTTTTTGGATCTCAGTGTTCGACCTGATTTGTACAAGGATATTTGTTCCTTTAGGTAAGTGGGAGCAGATCCGTATAGGCAGTGGTGGACGATTGAGGCCGCCTTGAATGTAATGCAGTCCTCTACCATCAGCCAGTGTAAGGCTTTACGGTCTTCTGTGTTGTGATTATGTCGAGGTTTCCTTTTTATACCTCTTACTGCGTCATTCTGAATGACTGTGCACTGGTCGATACAGCCCTTGCTTGTTCCCAGTAAGAGGGTGTTGCCATAGTCAAGTCTAGAAAGGATGACGGCTCTAGCGATGGTTGTGCTATTTTCTTCATTTAAGAGGGGTCTTATGTGTCTGAGTAGTCTATTGTAATATCTGCAATTCTTTTTTAGGTATGCTACATGGGCGGTGGCTCCAAGGGAGGATTCCAAATAAATTCCTAGGGTTTTCACTTTGTAGTCGGGATGTTAGAGTTCTTTATGTTGAATTGGGCATAGTTGGGGTTCAATTTTACTCATGCCTCGGTGGAGCCAAAGATCATGAGATCTGTCATACTGCTGTTTAGGCAGAGCAAGTTCGATTTCATCCATGCCTTAATTATGCTGTAAATGGTGGCTATTTTAGCGCTGTCTATGCTGTAGTTTCCACACAGCTCTATGATGAGCTGAGTGTCATCAGCAAAGTTGGTAAATAGTACACCCAAGTTGTTAAGGAGAGTGCAAAGACAGTGGAGGTAGAGATTGAAGAGGAAGGGGGAAAAACTGTCTCCATGGGGTACACCATAGTTAACACTTATGGGTTTGGAGAATTTATCCCCCCAGTGTATTTTGGAGCTGCGATCTGAGACAAAAGAGGAAACCCAATCTATAGCTTCTTGAGAGCAATTTCCTGATGTCTCCAGTGCTTCCTGGAGTTTGTGGTGATCTAGCAGATCAAATGCTGCTGATAGATCTAAAAGCATCAGCATGCCCGTCTTTCCCTTTTCTAGGATTTTCAGCATTCTAGTTTGTAGATCCAGAAGTGCGGTCTCGGTACTATGTGAACTTCTAAATCCAGATTGCTGTGCGTGAAGTAAGTTATGTTTGTCTACATATGATTGCAGTTGTTTAGTTGCAGCTTTATCTAGAATTTTAAGGAGTAAATTACAGTTATTTATCGGCCAAAGGTTTGTAGGGTCTTGTTGGTCGAGTCCTGGTTTTTTAACTAAAGGTGTAACTGTTACTGCTTTAATTGAACTGGGCACTTTTATGTCTTTGAAAGAGGTGTTTACAATTCTGCGAATTAGGGGTGCAAATATGTCTGGGTTTTCAAGTACAATTTTTGGTGGTAGAATGTTTTCTGCACAGGATGTCTGTTTGAGAGATGTAAGGAGCTTTTTTGTGTCATCTAGAGAAAGTGGTTTTTCTTCATGAATAATGGTTGAGTCTGTGATATCCATGGTTGGATGTATTTTAGTGGCTACTTGGCAAAAGCTGATAGTTTTGCGCGCCTTTAGGATCTTTTCATGGAAGGCGAGTTGAACCTTCTCCCAGTTTTCTTGGGTGGGTTGGAAGAGGGGTGTCAAGGAAAGCGGTTTTTCTATTGACTTAAGGATTTGGAAGAGTTTGCCTGTATGGTTGGAGGCTGTGGAAATTTGCTGGTTATAGAAGTCTTTTTAAGTTTCAGTTAATTTTATTTTGTATTTTTTGTCAATTTCTTTCCAGGTCTTTTTGTTTTCATCTGACTGATCTTTTTGCCATTTTCTTTGTAGTTTTCGTTTTTCTTTTTTTAGAGCTTTTATTTCATCAGTGAACCAATTATGGAGATTAACATTTGGTCTGCAGCAAGTGTCAGAAGATTGTGCCTATGCGTGACCTGTTGGATTGCTGCTTATGGTGCCAGTGGGCCCCACACGAGTAATGATCACTAGCGGAGGAGCGCCAACAGATTCATACACTGACGGACAGAGCCGAGGCAAACACCGATTTTCGTGACTCTTTGACCCGCGATTGACCAGCAACGGGTACTCTCTTCCAAGGGATTCATTACAGAGAACCTAAGAATCTGACTGAACCGACAGCTCGGACAATTTTGCGAGCCCCATTACGCCAACTGAGACTTACGACGTGAAACTCATTATTCGAGATCTCTCACGCCGGGATTTACTCCACCGAACCGATACGCCAGCGACTGAAAAAATCAGAGGAGAGCCTCTTTGCCCTTCACACACCCCCACTCTTCTATGAGACCACGCGGATTTGGCGATCGTCTCTTGTCCTGAAGAAGGTTGAACATAATACACAAAGGGAAGTCATTGCCCACCTTAAGAACTCAACCAAAACATGTCGACAAACAGTTTTTCTATCCTCTGAATGTTGACAGATGGACACATTGTAAATTAATCGAGTGTGAAACCAAGAAACGCTTTAATTGTCATTGTTATTGTGATATGAACAAAATATAATTTTTTCTATCCTTTGTGAATGTGATGAATGCATGAAGAAGTTGTGAATGAAGTTTGTTTTGAGGGATATGTTTGTTTTCTAAGTTCAAAGAGCCATATTTTATATGAACATATTTGTTACTGTGTAATTTGACATATGGGTTGTTGCAGAATAAATAGCTAACGATTACAAATTGAAAGAGTAATCAGTTGTCATCTCTGGTCTGGATGGTCTAATTTTCATTAGTCAAGACTGTGAGGCCTACTGAGGGATAACTTTGAAGGCCAGGTGATACTGGCAACGCTGCTTCTTTGTTTATCAGCAGAGGGCAGAGAAGTCCAGGCAGCCGCCTATATGCAAAAAGGGCTCTTTGGAACAGGAACGGGCACAATCACAGCACTCACAGCGAAAGACTCTGGCCCTTCTACTAGTTCCAAGAGTAGGCATAAGAAAAGATCTTGCTCAAATAGTGCGTCCCAGTCTTCATAGCACACGCACTCAGCAAAACCAAGGAAAAGACGTAGCAGAGTGATTTTATTTATTTTATTTTTACATTTGTAAAGCACTCTAAACCCATAGGCATCGAGTCACTGGTTGCAATGCTAATTGATAGTAGGCCATTGAGTCAGGTATAGGTGTCGGAACTCAGTCAGGGGAGCAAACCTGAGAAAAGAGCAGTGTCTTGAGATGTTTGCGAAAGGTCCAGTGCGATAGCTCAGATATCAGTACCAGTGGTAGTGAATTCCATTCTTTGCAGCGATAACCCGGAAGCTCGTCCTGCCCATTTACGTTAGTCTGAATCTGAGCATGATAAAACGGTGAGCGTAAAAAGAATGAGTCAGTCTTAATGATTGCGCTTTTTTGAGTTTCTGAGAGAAGTATATGGGGGCAGAGTTGGATAGGCATTTGTGGGTGATGGATAGAGTTTTGAAGGTGATCCGCTCACATACTGGGAGCACGTGGACGTTTCTTCTGGCAGCTGATATGTGCTCTCGCCTGGGAATGTTTAGTGCAGCTCGAAGTGTGTTGTTCTGAATGACTGGGAGTTTGTTGATGTTACGTGTGGAGGTGCCTGCAAATAGGGCTTTGCAGTTGTGAAGTCTGGAGCCAATACGCGCACAGGCGATGGTGAGGCAGCTGTCGGTGGATAGGAACAGTCTGCTGGTGTTGATTAGATTTGTGGTATGTGCAGCTGAAGATGCAATAGCATTGACCTGCCGTATTAGTGACAGAGTGGAATCTAGGTGTACGCACAAGGTCTTCACTGCGTTGGGGGCTGTTATAGTGATGCCATCAATGTTAAAGGCTTGGTAAGCATGGTCTAGATTGTTAAGTGAGGCTTGAGAGCCGACTAGTAGAATTTCAGTTTTTCATCATTGAAGCAGAGCAGATGAGGGGCCATCCAGGCCTGGATAGTTTGGTATACCTTGTGTAGAGTGGCAGAGTCAGTGGAGTAGTTTCTAGTGAGTGAGGGAGGAGGATCTGTGCGTCATCCGCATAGTTGGATCACATGAGGATTTTGCTAGGGAATCCCTGATCCAGTCAGTGGTTGTTACTGTTTTGGTGCCACATACAATTGGGGGACCTCCATGGCGCTGATGGCATCAGGGGACTTGGAGTCCTTTTGGCACAAGATTTTTGCAGTGTTTCAAGAGATGCAGAAACAGTTAATAGCACCATCTCCCACCCTGCTTGCTGTGGAGCATGGATCCACAGACCCATAACACTCTGTGGTGCTGGTGGTGTTGAGTACTCTCGAGACCTGGACTGATGACCCTGAACTTGTGGACATAGACCTGTTTGGCAAATTATCTTCCACTGAGTCTGCGGAGCAGAGAGCAGCCCCTCAAGATTGTCTCATGGCACAGAGGACACATGCAAGATATTGGTGGTATCTTGAAAGACTGTTGGCTTCAAGGTGGAAGACACAGGTTTGAGCACATGCAGGAAAGTTGGTGCCTTGATGGGCAGAGATGGCGGCTATGATATCTGTGATTAGAAAAAGCATTACTTCACTGCTCGTGAGAGATTTGGAATTGATCAGCCTAATATTATGGTGTCAGAGGTCCTTTGGGACACACAGGATGCGAGTCAGTTGGATACCCTACCTTGGAACTGTGTTGAATAAGGAGGGTCCTAATGGCACCAATGAGTTTTCCTCATACTTGTGTGCTGCGATAAGAGCTGTTAAGGCCTTGTAGATTCAGGTGTCTGATACAGTGGATAAAATGGAAAGAGGCAAGATTACAAGTGTAATGCAGAAGGGCATGTGGCAAAGTGCTCCATCTGACTTTCCTGGTGGATAGTGGAGTTGCCAAGGAGACGGGTGCCACCACAATTCAAGTGATGGTGGCGCCAAATACAGCATCAGAGGGATACTCTAGCCCACCCTGCCACACACAGGAGACAGGGGTTTGTCACATTGCCACCTTAGAAGCTCCTATGCCATTAAGGATATTGAAGTGTGGGGGTCCTGTGGAGCCAGCAGCACCTGTATGCTCGGTTTCCCTCACAGTGGTGCTGAAATTATATATAAAACTAAATGGGTAAGAACATGGCTCGGACTAGGATTTGAAGCTAGTGCAGTCAGCCAGTTTTCTCACAAGGTCTCCACACTCATACACTGAAGACTAGTTGGTATAAAGCAATCCACCCCAAAGGCAGGGTCAGGTGTGGCAAGCAGAGAGAGGAACATCCATGGGTAGGGACAAGTCAGCCCCAAACCCCACATCAGAAGTGTAAGCTATTTTTGGGGGGCGGGCCCAACAGCCAGTCTCCTTTCGAGTTGCATAGGGAGACACACCTTAGTTCCCTTTGAGCCACAGAGGCTGGAAGCTAAGGTTAAAGTTTTATAAAAGGAAGGGACTGTGACAGAAGATGGTGGTCGTCATAAGGAGCTCATTCTGTAGATGGATGTCGAAGAGTGCAGGAGGCCAGAGGAGAGACACAGCAAGCTGGGAAGAGGTAGACCCAGGAGGCTGGGGCAGGGAGAGCAAGGTGACGGTTGAAAGGGAGACCCCAGAATCTGGACAGAGGGTGAGCCAGGGGATGGGATGGGGGAGAGCCATGGGTCTGGGGCAAGAGGGACCAGGCAGTCGAGGAGTAAAAGTGGCAGTAAGTATAGTGGTTGGTAATAGGAAGCAAAAAGAAGGTTGTGAGAGAGAGACTGAGGAGGAACGGAACAAGATGAGACTTGGCGTAGTCCGGGAAAAGGTGATGAGAGATGTTGAGGGGATAAGAGAAGGCAGGGGTGTGCTGGTGAGGCAAGTCGAGGAGTAGTTAGCGAAGAAGCAGATATCAGGGGTGTCTTACAGAAAGATCCTTGAGTGGAAGGGGGTCATGAGAAAAGGTGAGGAGGAGTTGGAGTTTAGAAGAGTTGAAAGGGAGAAAAGGGCACAAAGAACTGAGGATACAAGTGAGGAAACCACACACCCATAATTATGGGGTGTATAGGAAAGGTGGGTGGATGAGTGAGCATGTGGCAGAACAATAGGGAGGTACAACATGAGACAGAACAGCTCAAGGAAGAGAAAATGAAATATTGGGGAATATATGCCTAGATATGAGCTGGAAGTGAGATGACAAGAAAGTGGGACAATTGGGAACAGAGAGTCAGAGACCTGAGACCCCTAGGGAGGGAGGCAATTCAAGCCACTGAAGAACCCCCTTGAAGGTCTAGAGGTGGTCTCATATATTCCTGTGGCTTCAGATCACAGTTTAAGACCATGTCCAGCATGACCATCACTATAGAACAACCATCCGACTCCAGTGCAGGCTTGAGACCCAGAAAAAGAGGCCTCTCGACCTTCCCCTATCTGCACAAGAACATCGCCAAAGAAGCTATGAATTCAAGAGACTGGGACTTAGCTGAAAGACTGAGACTGACGGGGGTTGACCCTGAGAAGCTGCAGCAGGAATCGTGACAGAGCTTTTATTTGGAGCTCTCTGTTCTCTATTTTGTTTAGATCTTTTGTTTGGATCAACTTGCACCTATTCCTCACATCTGTTTTTGTTGTGTTACACCGCTGGAAGAAACAAACACTTGGGCTTAAGCAGAACTGAAGAACCTTTACTTTGAACACTTTTGAACCTCCCATAAGACACTAAGTTTAGAGTTTACTCTGACACCTGACCACATCTAAGTGAACAACTTTCTTGACACTGATTATATTCTTTTGTGTACATTCTGGTTTCCATTTGTAAGATACCCCAAATAAAGAAGTGAGAACTATTAATTGGCGCCTGGCCTGTGTTTGATCACACTTAACTCTGACAGATCCCAAGGAGGACCAGCCTTTCTTGCCATTTGCCGAGTGCTTCAAAGACCCCATCATGAATATATGAGAGAATCCTATGTCCGTTCCCACCCCTAACAGAAACATTTTCAGGAAATGCAGAATGGTGAGGGGCAATCCATCATAATCCTTTCATCACCTGGCAGGAGATTCTTTGGTGGTGCTAGTGGCCAAAGTAATAGAGTTCCCTAAAATGGTTAGCTGGCTACCTCCTGATAGGCAATACAAGCATATTGATTCAACGGCTAAGAATATATTCATCTCTAGGTCATTGGCCATCGAATCATTCAGCTCTTCGACAAAGCTAGTCACTACCAGTAAACTGTGTCCGGTTGTGGAATGGTCAGTTGACCACCACTGAGCAGAGAGTCATGAGACTATGAAGGTTGGAGTGGTTGATGGCTTTGATGCCTCTAAACATATTTTTTGGATAGTGGCATCTTTGTCAAGAGAAACAGTGATGACTGCTAGTTGCTGGTGTCCTAGATGGTTGCGCCAGTACAGCTTTTCACAGCTTAAAGGCTCAATTCATAGATATGCCTTTCCTGGGTGACAAGCTTTTTGGGGACCCGGTGGATCGCACACCTAAGAAATGTAAAGAATGCAGACAGGCTGCTCAATCTTGGGTGTGTCTGCTTCCGTAAAACCCTTCTCCATGGCTTAGTAGTACTGCAGATTTCCGGTCGCACTGCAAAGTAGCAGTACGGCTAGGGGACCCCCAATGAGGAGGTATTCAATCAGAAAGCCATTGAGATGCAGAGGCAAGTGGAAGGTGGACACCCAGCCTGCCGCATCCAGGAAACAGCGTCCCCAGAAATCTGCTTTGATGTGTCTGTGCTTCACACCACGTCTGTCTCAGGGCTGGCTGAGAGCCTTTATCTAGTTTTGGGAAGTTGTGACCCCCGACTTGTGGATCCTACAGATTGTAAATAAAGGTTACAGTCAAATCTCTTGAGATTTTCCCCAACATTGATGACAGGAGTTCATCAAGCAGAGCTGCTCCTGAAGGAAGAACAAATCATCCAAAAAAGGCTATGCAAAATATATCTGATGAAGAAAGCCTTACATGTTTCTACGGCTAAGTAGTGGCAAAGTGGTTTATGGTCGGAGTGTTTTTTCTCACTCTTTTGCTGGAGGAGTGGCTACTCGCACAGACTTGCTGAAACAAAACTCAAATACCACATTAAAGCCGTGGCACGTGGAGCGGCTAAGTGGTAGCAAAGTGGTTTATGGTTGAAGTGTTTTTTCTCACTCTTGCTGGAGGAGTGGCTACTCACACAGACTTGCTGACACACAACTCAAATACCACATTAAAGCCGCTGCACGCGGGGTGGCTAAGTGGTGTGTTATAATGTGTGCCTCTCTTCACTTCCCTTGGTGTGGTGATGTCAGTGTGGAATGCAGGGATGTCACTGTGTATGGAGTGTTGTGGTCTGAATGTATGTTCCATGGGGGGCAGTTGGAGAAGGAGAGCTGGCTGGCAAGGATGTGCTGGTGTTTCTGCTGGACTAGATAACTAATAAACCCACGTAACTTACCTGATGGCTCAGGCGTGTTCATGAACAATACCACTTTGTTACACTGGCGACGAGGGTGGGATCCTGTCGTGGAGGGGACATCAGTTGATCAGGACACCGCTCTCCAAGTGTCCATGTCCTGGGAAGCAGCCAGCAGTGCAGCTCTGGAGTCCGGACCGAAGTTTGAAGTTCAGCAGGCCGGGTGGTGTTGAACAAGCAAGAGGAGGAGGCTCCTGAGGTAGCGAGAACAGGAGCCTGGACTTTGGAGTGCCCAAAGGTGTTCTCCTCCAGCCTTTAGCAGAGGCTTGGCAGAGCGGTTGCCCTCGGGACCAGTGCCGAGTGTTGGAGCACCTATTGAGGGCGTTACTAGTGCCAGGTGGACCAGAGGCACTCAGCAATCTCCGGTGATGGTTTTCCGCTGTCTGTAGCAGGGACCTGTTGAGCGTGAGTCCTTGGGTCCAGTGCCAGAGCGGAATGATGGAGGTGCCGGCGTGGAGAAGATGGGACCTGGTGAGAGTGGGGTCTTTAGCTCCAGTGCCAGAGCGGAAGAGTAGAAGTGCCGGCGTGGAGCAGATGACAGTAGGCGTTGCCAGTGTTACATGCAGCTGGGGGCAAGGAATAGACGTGCCTCTGGGATTCAGTGTCGGAGTGTGTCACATGAGAGAACACTGTTCGCGGACCGTCTCTGTGGATGGAGGACGGATGTCCTGCCATTGTGTTGGCATAAGCTGAATTGCGGGGGTCGCCGTATTTTAAAGCGGGATGATGCAACACCTGCGGCGCTGCAGAGACAATGATGACGTCGGGTGGGCGTCACCTTGCGTTCCGTTCTCCATGGTTGGAATGTTGCGACGCAGTGGAGTGCGTGGCACTGTTGACATGCAGGTTGCCGTCCGACGTGACTTTCTTGATCCCGGAAGCGAAGTGCGCTGGTCGAGACGGAGTGCGAGCCCCGGGGGGATTGGGGACTGAACGTTGAAGTGCGGTTGGCATGTTTCGGGTCGGTGGTTGGGCTGTTGAGAGGTGTTGCGCGGATGGCGGATGCGATTGGTAGTGGCGGGAGTAGCGGAGCTGGGGTCGGGGTGTGAGTTGGTAGGGGGCGTTGGTTTGTGGTAGGGTAGCTGTAGGTGTGGGTTGGTTGGGTGTGGTTTGTGGTAGGGTGGCTGGTGGTGTTGGATTGGGGGTGGTGGTTGTTTGTGGTTTGGTGGCTGGAGGTGCGTGTGGTAGTGTGGGTGTCGCTTGGGTTGGTCGCAGTGGGTGGGCGGCAGCGCGCGGTGCCTCGCCTGAAGCGCATGTGTAGGCGTACGGGCTGGGGTCTCGCGGGTCTGCGCGCCGGTCTCTGGGCTCGCTGGGTGGTGAGTGTTTGGGGTGTTGTGTCTGTTGGTGTGGGTTGGCGGGGTGTGGTTATTTGCGGTGGGGTTGCGGGTGGCTAGTGTTGGATTGGTGGGGTGTGGTTGTTTGCGGTGGGGTTGCAGGTGGTTTGTGTGGAAGTGTGGCCTGTGTGTTGATTGGTGGGGATGGTGCACATCATCCTTTAGGATGGGGACGCGCCTGCGTGGGTCCGCCCACGCGTTCGATAATTAAGAAGAAGAAGAAGAAGCGCGCTGGTCCATCGCTCATGCCAACATGGTGCGGTTTGGCTAATGGGGCGTTGGTGGCCTGTGGACTCCGGATATGGTATAGCTAGTGATGATCTAAGTGGCAGGGCGTTATGGACCGGAGTTTTCCCAGGAGCAGGCGGTAAGGACATCGTTGCGGACAATGGGTTTGTCTGCAGTAACTGGAGGAGAGTTTTTCTGTGATTTTTGCCATCAGAGAAAACAGCGTGGTGAATTTTCGACGACCAAGGGCCGGGAGGACCGTTATGGAATAGAGTAACAGTACTTGTAGGTGTAGGGCCAGTTTGTATGGAGTTGCATATTTGTGTTGTGGCCCCTTATGTTAGGAACTGTTTCCGTGTTTGGCCAGTTTGGGTGCGAATATGGGTGTGAATGTTAATGTCGTGGCCTCATTCATGCAACGTCATTTGCTAGATTAAAATGTCGTGTGTATTAACATGCTTTCTTACAGGAGGGCTTCGGATAATGGCGTTGGAAGATATGTTAATTTTGAATTAATGGAGACATTTAATATTATCGTTCCAGTAATGGAGGGCGGTGCAGTTCCGGGACTTGTGGGAGGAGATTTCGACTTATCTACATAGGAACTTGGTTGGAGCTGTGTTTACAGTTATTTCGTGACAATTTTCCACATTTTGTGTTTCAACTAAAGAATCGTTTGTTTAGTTAGAACACTCGCCAGTGTGTTAAGAACTCCTGTGATAATTGATATGTGTTGTGTGTCTTTTGTTGAGGTGTGTGCGCATGTTTAGAGTGCGTGTGTGGGGTAACCACTGTGGTAGCCTAGTCAGTGCTGTGGGTCCCACATTAAGGTGGTGTGTGCTATTATGGAAGTTTTGGTGGGTTTGACCACTGTGGTAGCCTAGTTGGTACTGGGGGGTCCCACATTAAGGTGGTGTGTGCCCTTAGGTTAGTAAGGGTGAGTGTGACCTTTGTGGTAGCCTAGTTTGGTGCTGGGGGTCACTCATTAAGGAGGTGGGGGGCCATTGGGTACGTTTTTTAGGCAGGGACTAGGGGTCCCGGGGTGCGTAGAGGTTTTCTATAATTGGCAGGGACTAGGGGTCCCGTGTGTGCATTGCGGAGTATTGTGCAGGGCAGGGACTTGGGGTCCTGTGGTGTTAAGGTGTGGTGTCTAGGGTGTACTGTGTTAAAGTGGGTCTATTGGATCCTTTCTGTGAGTGCAGGTACTGTGTTTCACAGTGACTAGAGTTGTAGAGTACTTGTCAGGTTTGGTTGAGTTTAGAGACAATGTGTTCTCTGTATTTAGAGTGATTTGGGACTGAGGTGTTAGTTATGCTTGTTGTTGCTCTTTTGAGTTGGGTTAGTTCCCGGGGGTGGCAGCCCTGGTGCCCTGGGGTGCAGACGAGGGTGGCAGGATGTAGGTGCATCGAGGGTTTCTGATTGTTAGGTAGTGTATCCGTTTTGGGAACGCTGGGGTGTGGCAGGCCCTAGGTTTCAAGGGGCAGCTTGAAACAGGTGGAGTGCTTGTTTTTATTGTTTTTGTTCCTCGAGTTGTATTTCCAGTTCAGTTGAAGGGAGGTGCAGCCCTTACTACTTGTCGGTGGGTTCATCTTTTGTGGGACTTTGTGAGTGAATGGGGTAGAGTTAAGGTGTTGTTGGTTGGATCTTAGTTCCAATTGTGATGGTGTCGTTTTTAGCACGGTTAAGGGGTTCCATCTACTGATTATTCTGGGACTTTATTAGTGTAGAACAAGTTTCCTGTATGCTTCTATGATTGTGTAGTGTGATTATGCTCTATTGTTGGCCTTGGTCTGTGAATGGGCTCCATTTGGACTGTTTCCTGGGGTTGGGTCTCGTGTCCATTTGGGCTTGAGTGTTACTTGGGCAGATACGTGGTGGCCACACGTTTTTGCAGTGGTGTGTGTAGGAGGGTTCTGAGTGTGTACGAATTAACTATGTATGTGAGTATGTACTTATGTTTAAAGTTTTCCTCTGATCAGAAATGTAGGGAGGGAGAAGTGTTATAATGTGTGTCTCCCTCCACTTCCCTTGGTGTGGTGATGTCAGTGTGGAATGCAGGGATGTCTCTGTGTATGGAGTGTTGTGGTCTGAATGTATGTTCCATGGGGGGCAGTTGGAGAAAGAGAGCTGGCTGGCAAGGATGTGCTGGTGTTTCTGCTGTACTACATAACTAATAAACCCACGTAACTTACCTGCTGGCTCAGGCGTGTTCATGAACAATACCACTTTGTTACATGGTGGCAAAGTGGTTTATGGTGGTCTATGGAAGTCGTGGAAGGAGTGAGCCGGATTCGCTGTTGAGAGACACTGCAACCAGCTGAGGTGGTGAGTAGCTGAGTGCTAAGGCGACTGCGGGATGTGCCCTTTTTAGTAAGCATGCAAACGTAATAACATTGTTATACAGCTACTCCCCCTCACTCGCCCCGTGCATTTCCACAAGCAAAAAGCGCCTCTGCTTTCTAACGAGCACACGTGTGCACGCATAGTAGGCCGTTCTATTCTTAACCTTACCCGATACTGTGTCTTATATTGACATTGCTTGAATACTTGAATGGCTGCGCGCATGGGATTGCATAGCCAAGCAGGAGCTGCCAGTGAATTCACATCACACTTTCAAGAAAACCAAGTTGATTTAAGCTCTAAATTAAACAGAGAACAGACTTTTACATCTAAGAAAAGTAACCCAAGCATTACCTCGTGAAACTTCCTCCTATTCACCGGGAGTAACAACAATAACTCAAGCAGAAAGCGAAAGGGTTGGAACGCGCCCAAAACTCAGAAAAGGCTCTTTGAAGTCTGCAGCAAGGTTTCTTGCACACAGTTCCCCCTCACTTACCTTCAGGGCCTATTGCAGGCAAAACTACCAGGGAATTCTTTAATACGATACCAGTTGTAAAAAAGGTGGTAAGCGTCAAAACAACGGCCTTACATGGTTCTACTGACAACATATTCCCCTCCCAAAAAGAGCTGGAACATTTTAAGCCTAGTTTAGACCTATTGGGCCTGAACTAATACTTGAGAAAGGGCAAGTTAGAAATGGTGATGGTGCTCTGTGACTGGATGGGGCCTTTGGACATACAGAATTATTTTTGTATATGCCTATCTAACCAGCCCAAAGGAAATACACGTGGTCTGTAGCTGCGGTCCAGCACTGGCAGTTGAGTGTTGTCTTCCAGCCTAACACTGACCATGGGACGTTTTAACGAGGTGATGGCTGTTGTGCACCTGTCACATGTGACGGCTTTCCTCTACCTTGATACTTGCTTAGTGAAATCATCTTATTGGGAGGGGTGCTGTACATGCTTCAACAGACCTTCAGGCTACACAATTTGGGGGCGTTCTCGTAAACCCTAAAGAAGTTAAATATAGCTTCTACCGTGTGTCTGCAATTCATCAATGCAGTGTTGTACCCACTGTAAGGAAGGCATGGTATCATACAGTAAAACAAAATCATAAATCTAAAGATGGGAGCAAGCTACGACCATCAAATAAAATGACGCAGTCCTAGTAGTGTCCTGTCAAAAATAAAAGGGCCTATACCAATAAACCTATTGCTAATCCTTACTTTTAAATACAAATTATGTGGGAAACAAATTTATGCAAAGGTAAAGTGTTCAAGAAATGATATGTCAGGATATGCAAACCGTTGGCTTCCCTTTGCCACGTTTTCAGCATGGGACAAGGCGGCACACTCAAGCTGGGCACAGTCTCTGGCTTCTCTAGCACGAGGGTGCAGTTCAAAAACATCAACATCATTGCCTTCTGTGCCAAAGTCTCTTTGCCATTCAAAGTCTCTTTTTCAGAGGGCCTGATGCAATACGATACACATTAAAGTTCTTTTCTTCTTAGGATTTCACACATACAAATTCTCGGATGACTTTCTGTTCACCCCTGGTCCCTCTCTGCCGGGCTCAGGCTCACTTTAACACAAAACCTTCTCGCTTGATTTTTGCTTCACATCGGGTTCCCCTCTGCTGGCCACAAAAACCTCAGGTGATTTTCTCTTCATCCCGGGTCCCCCTCCACAGGCTCAGACACACTTTAACACAAAGCTTTCAATGTATTCCCTCTGCCTGGCTCGGGCCAACTTTATTAACTTTGTCACAAACTTTACTGTATCAACATCGAAGACTTTCGATTGTGTGCAGGATTTTGCTTGACCCATCGCAGGACCACTTCACAATTCTCTACAACTCTTTTACTTTTCCGCCTGATACCTTACAGAGACCTTCGATTGAGCATGCACGTGGTGCCGGACCACTCTGTCAAAGGTATCATGTCTTTGTTTCAAAGTTCAATCACTCATCAGCAGTTCAACTTTACTTGCATCTTTTATCACACGTATTTCAAACAATGTTTGTTCCAGCGCTCGCCATACAATGTTGCCACTTGCAACCTTGGCTTCAACACAGACCGGTCTTGTATCGGTCTCCCCAACTGACCGGCTATGTTGATTTCACTCTAGCTGGTTTGTTCTTGGAGCCAAGAACAGTACCACGGTGGCTGAGAATTCACCCCGCCTTGATTATTGACGCAGGAGGGCCCCGAGTATCTGACACAATGCTGGATTCTTCAGTCTGTTTTCCTTACGCGTTCCAATCTCGAGGGCTCATGAAAGCAATGGTTCCTTGTCTAAAAGGTCAAGAGAACTTCCCTCCTTGCGATCCCCTCCTGTTTTGCCGTCTTTGTCCTCTTGTTAAACTGCCATCTTGGAACTGCTGTTTTATCATTTGCTTTACCTTGCTCAGAGTGTACTCTTGTGCTCCACGTGCGGAAGCTAAATTGAAGTCAGGTGTGTGTAATGGTCAGTAATCTTCAGGCTTGCCTGACCATTGTATTGGGACATGTCAAGTATACGGCTTGGGTGTTAGTCCGTTTTCTCTCATAGCGGGCTGTCCGTGAGAAAGTGTTCATGTTGTAAGTGGGGCGGGTGGGGGTTGGAGTTCCTAAATATCCTACTTGGTAGGATGAGGTAAAGGTGTTATAAGGAAGGGGATACCACATCTCACCGTCTGGTGTCCCATTCCCACTCTCGAAGACCCCTCACCGAGGTGATCCTCCCGCACTGGTACACCCACAGGAACTGCATCCAAAGCGATGGCCGTGTCCTGGCCACCTGGATGACAGATCCCCAGGGACTAGTGGGTGAGGCACCTTCTGGTTTCTCACAACACACTTAGGAGGGCTTCCCACTGCCGGAAAGGTTTCTGGCCATCATAGTGACTTTGGGCAGCTTTAGGCCAGGGCCTTGCTCGCAGTGTGGGTGTTTTAGAGGCTGCTGAGATTAATTGCCTTGGGAATTCTCCTCGCGCAACGTCTATCATGGACAAGCTCCAGTTAAAAATAGCTTCAGTTGGAATTGGCTGGCTGGGCCACTGGAGGACAAACTGCTAGTGAGCACTGGCTTGCTGCAGGACTTCAGCTGGTGTTCTCTGGAGGAAAATGTCAGGGTAGGCAAGCTACATTTGCTCTCCCATTTTTTTAGGTGCAGGACATCGCAGTTATCCCCATAATGGGGTTAAGGTCCATCTCCTGGATTGTGGGGGAGGCTGTCAGAAAGAGAGGTGTGGCTCCATAATGAATCTCTTGGTCCTGAGTGGGTTTTGCCTTACTCTTCAGGCATTCCAGATTCACCTTCAGGGCAACAGAGTGATGGTCTCGCCAGATAACAGTACTGTGACGCACTATGTGAAGAAATGCAATGGTGTGGTGTACCTCATGCTGGTCAAGGAAGTAGTCTCTGTGGATTCGACTGATAGTCAGGGGCATCTCAACAGTAAGCTGTCTGTGTTGCGTGAGTGATCTCTGTATCAGTCAGTGGTGAATCACATCTTTGAGATGTTGCATGTTCTGCAAATGGATCTCTTCACAACCAATGCCGGAAGCAAAATGCCATTCATTTAGCTTCATAAAGATGCCTTTGATAGAAGCATTAAGCAATGCCCCGTTGATCCCATGTAACTTCACGAAAGCATGAGTTCCTGCTGAGCCCCCTGCTATAGATGTTCCTGGGGTGGTTCAGGTTTTACATGGGGACCATGATTGGAGGGTGTGATATTCGGATCTATAAAATTTCAGTCTAGGCATGTGCTGGAGGAGCCCAGCGTATACTGGACCTTCTGACCCAGATAGCTGGCAAGGGTTTCCACCTGTACCTAGAAAGTCTGCAGCTCCATGCCAGGATCCTGAATTCCTGAGATTTTAAGAGCATGACTTGAGCCAGTAAGTACCGGACTTTAGGTTTTACTCATGTGGATGGTTGTGTTTGTGCAGATGGTGTGACCAGCATCACATTGAGCCCTTTTTTGGGTTGAGTGGCTAGTGTGCTGGACTTCGCACTGTAACTGGTGTAGGAAGGGCTGCCGGTGTCCATTGTGAGGTGTTACCTGGCCATGCTGTCGATCTTTCTGTGGAAGCCCAATCAGGGCTCCATCGAGACAGCTGTTTTGCTCCAGTTTCTGGAGGGGTTGGTGCTCTGCTGTCCACCACCACTGATCGTCCAGGTGTAGTGGCAGCTGAATTTGATCTTGGCACAACTTATGGCTCTGGTCTTTTAATCGATGCTCAGCTGTGAATTCAAGTTTGTTACCCTGGAGATTATATTCTTTATGGCTGTAATGACAGCCAGGTGGATAAGCAAACTAAGGGCTCTGTGTACTAACAGGCCTTGGATGTTTTTTTGAAAAGACATGGGGGGACATTACGACCCTGGCGTTACGGGTTTAACGGCGCCGTAAAAGGTGTCGGCGCCGTTAAACCCTTAACACCTGATTGCGAGGTCCCTTTGCGGGACCCGACCTTAACGGCTGGTTTTACCAGCCGTTAAAGTAGGGTGCCGCAAAGGGACCTAGGTGCTAATTTCGGTACCGCAATTTGCGGTACCGTACTTAGCGCCTTCCCCAGTCCCATTGAGCCCTATGGGGCGAAAATGGGGAAGGGCCATGGTGAAATGGGGAAATACCGCCCCGCCAACCTTGGAATGGGGCGGTATTTCCCCATTCCACCATGGCAGACTCGTTACAACACCGGCATCAACCATGGTGCTAATAGCGCCATGGTTTAGCGCCGGGGTTGTAATGAGGGCCATGGTGTGGGGTAGGGTTAAGGCAACTTTTCTGCCTAACGTTATCTGTGAATTTCACATCAACTAGTCAATGCAGCTTCCTGCTTTCTTTCCTCCACGTCATCAGTCCAAGACAGAGAAGAGGCTGCATAGGCTGGATCGTAAAAGGGCACATAGGCACTACCTAGCCAGGTCATATAACTACCACATTGGCAGAAGATTATTTGTGGCCTTTGGCCATGCTTCCAGAGATATAGCTGTGAGCAATCAGACCTTCTCCAGATTGATTGCTGCATATAGCAGGATTAGTTACAAGGTTGCACACGATTGATTGCTGCATATAGCAGGATTAGTTACAAGGTTGCACACAAGACTCCTCCATAGGGTATTGTGGCACATTGCGCCAGTGGTCATGCGGCTGCGGACGCTTTCCTATGAGGAGTGCCAATGCAGAAGATCTGCATGGCGGTCACTTGGTCAACTCAGCAGGTGTTTGAAAGGCATTAGTCTCTGGATTTGGACACAATGGGTGAGAACTTGTTTAGCAATGCTTTGGTGCAAGACATCTTTGATTACAGTCTCTATCTCTGTCCTGGTGCCTCTGAGGCCCCCTACGTAATTATTTTTGATTGGCATTACTAGAGGAATCTTTCAAAGATAAGGAATCTGCAAAGGAGTTAGTATACATTAAACGATTCGAAGAGCAGTTTCTGCTCCCCTCTCGTTTTTCCGATCACCGCTCAAAGAGAGACGCAGCCTTGGGCAGGGGTGCTTTGGAACGTTTTAGTTTTCCACCCACTTGGTTAAGCATTGGTTTAAAATCTCCCATAGATATGGAGGAAAGGGGTTGGTATGTGTGATGAATCCCAGGGTATTGGCACTGCTCCGAAGGTGGAGCCCCTTCCCATGAGGCCAAGGAGGTGAGGCCGCTACCCGACAGTCCCCCTGGGGATGATACTCAGTGGATGGATCTCGTGGGGAGGGAACCCGTCTATGGGACCAGTGGTGACTATCTTGGGAGAATGCGGTATGCACCTCCCTCCATTTCTGTCCACTCTTTCATCTTACTCCACTAAGACCTCTGTGGTCCCTCACACTCTATATATTTTTGTAGGGTAGAAGACCCCATCCATATAGATCATACTGGTGGGTTAGGGGGAGAAGCGAGAGAGACAGAGAGATATGAAGATAAGGGGTTGAGGGCCCATTGACATAAGAAGTGACAGTTTCTGAAACACTAAGATCTACAAGCAAGTCTGGCAGCATAGTGAACCAGAATTGATGTTACATTTGTGAACCGGAGAAAGAACAGGGGAAGAGCCTCCCTCCTGATAGTAGGGAACTGTGTTTGTGTGAAATAAGACGGACTGTGAAAGGAAACAAGTCCCTGTTCATCCTGTTGTTTTTTGTATACGTTTTCAGGAGCATACAACTTCACGAATTTAAGAACAACTTGTGTTTTCTCATGAAAAACTGAACATTGAGTTGGCATCCAGAATGAGAGTAGCCTCCTTCTGTATCAAGAAGACACCAAGTTTTTATTTAGTAATCTAGTTTAAGGGGCAGAAATAGGTTTGGGCACATGATGGTGGACATTTTACTTTATTGGACATCCTGACAGAGTCCTCCGGTTTTTTGTTGAGGTAGGGCAACCCCTCTTGGAAATAGGGCAAGATAGGTTTTCCTTTTTTTAACTTTTATATATAAATCAGTCTTTGCCAACAAGCATGCCACCACTGAGTAAGACTCATACTTCTGCACCCTTACACATGTAAAAGTGTGAAATGGTTTTTCTCACCATAGTGACTCCTCTACTCTTAGCCCAAAGTCCCCTTTCCTCCACATGCCTATTCACAAGGATACAGGAGGCGCCTGGTGTTTTCATTTGCTTCTTCACAAGAAGCCAGTATGAAGAAAACCGAATTTGGCTTATATGGCCATAGTATTTCAATTGCAAGAGAAACTTGGATGCTGCATGGTGAACTCTCTGAAGCATGTGAGTGGCACAAGTTGGAAGGCTCGTGTACTGAGTAATAAAGTTATCAATTTGGAAGAGACAAAGCTGTTCACAGTGGTGACCTGCAGACGAAAAACTGAAAAGATGAGGGCCAAGTATTGGGGCCTGAGTAATCCCTTTAAAAACGAAATGAAAATTCTTTACTGTGGTGATCGGACCTGGCCAAGGCCCATACAACCAGGACAGAAATCGGAAAGGCCATGATTCAGGCCACTAGCTCGTAAACATGGGGCTTATTGTCGAATGGCCAACTTAATGGATACTTGTAACGGCCCAATAGAAAGAAGGGTTGCTGTTCAGGGTCAATGGACTAGCTTCCAAAATAGGAGTTATGAACACTTTCCAGTGTGCTGGCCCGCAGCATAGATGTACCCATTCTTACTACCATGTTATTAGAAAAGAATTGATGAGGTAATGACCTCCAAACACAAGAGGGTTAGATGAGCAAATGTATAAGTGGGATCAGCAGGGAAAATGTGTTCAGGAAAGGGGCAGTGCAGGTGGGTGGAGGTCACTCCCCTCTTATAACTGCACCAAAAGAAGACTTATTAGCCACTAGCTTCTGAGTCATAGCATGTTATGGGACATTGAGCCAGTGTTTCGTCTCCCCAGCAACAGATGGGCGGGTTTTGAAAGAGAAATCGTGCCACAATATGTCTATTCACAGCAGGAAATTATCCAAATCTCATCACTGTGTGCCGTACAGCCGCGCATCTTACCAAAAGTAAGTTGCCATGAACAGGGCACAAACAAAATGGCGTCCTCAGCAGGAAAGGCCCCATAGAGTTCTGCCTGTGACTGTGCAGGGCAGCAAGTGCAAGCTGAACGCGACCCCTCCGCATGTAGGAAGATGTAGCAAGCAGCAGTTTGGCCGATTAGCTCCTACTTGTGCTGATGCGAGCGCCTATAATTGCACTGACGCGTCCGCCTCCGCGCCGCACATCTCCAAGGCCCAGAATCCAATTCCGTCAGTTTGATTTTTAATCCTCCCCGGTCCACTTCTGCTGCTCTGGGTTCAGAAAGCTGGGATAATGGGTTCCAAATGATGAGATTGCGAGATGGGGAAAGCATGTTCTTCTCCAACTCTAACCTCTTTTGTAAAGATTATAGGCTGGCCAGGGTATTTTATTTTGTGCTGCAATTTGGTTTTCTTTAAACTGGATGATGGGGACTGTGAGCTGAGAAATCACATCATAATAATGTTCATAAAGCCGTATTTATTTAGCACTTACTGTGACTGGAATGGCGCCAACTCCATGCTACTTTAAGCTATCGATCTTCCAATGGTGAATATCTTCGACCCACAGGCATCCAAACCTGTGCCCCGCAGGTTAAATGTGCACTTGAAATTGCTATATAATGAATAAGGCCACCAGAGGTATCAATACCCAAGCAGAATCCATCAAACAAGGTGGCACTCTGGAATACTTAGGGGGCCGTTGGGGTTTTGATTATTTGTCTCCTGAGGAATGCTCTATGTGACAACTGGAATCACCACAGCCACTATCGGGAGTCCTTGGATTATGGTTTTCCCGCCAGTAGGGCGTTAAACCCAGTTGCAATTGTGGTATTTCTGAAATGGGGCGTGCAGCCTTTTGGAAATACCCGATGCATTGTTTTTAAAAATAGTAAAAAATGCATTCTCCTGTCATAGCAGCGGTCTTCAAAGTGTGGGGCCCAAAGGAGGGGGCACCAGGCGCTTCCAAAAGGGAGTACGGTGACTGCTTTTAATTGAAAATATAAGCAGACATGGCATCTGGGGAAGACAGCAATGTCATTTTCACTCAAGGGGGGCACAGCTTCTAAAGGTGTGACTTCCACTGTCTCAGAGGGATGCATATAACAGCAGCAATTCTCACCATACCCGCCCAGTGGGTACACAACCAGAGAAAAGATGATAGAGGGGAGGGGTGTGACCGGTGTTGCCACCCTAAATATAACGAGGGTACGGAAAGAGAACACCTGCTATTGCCCAACTCCCAGGGTCGTAAATCCATTAAAATATGGCAAAATCACAAAAATGTTGCCCTTCCAGGATTGCAAAATACCGTTTTGCACGTAACTAGTGCAAAAGGTTCCACGTGAAAATTTCCCCTGGAAAAAAATCACCAGGTAGGTGATTTTTTTTTTTGTTTTCTTTTTTCTTGTTTTGCCCAGCGCTCCTACACGCCTTCCCCCACATATTCCGAGTATGAATTACTATACTAACTCCAGTCCTAGAATAATTAGGGAAAGTGCTTGATTTTCGTGGGAGAGCAAACTTTTCCCAGGTGACTTTGTCAGTGGATGCCATGCCATGCAAAACGTCCATTTTACAATCCCGGAAGTAAAAGGCAGCCGTGGAAAGCTGGGAAGGCAAACAAACTTTGGAGTCTGCAGCTGTGGGAAGGGACAGGGGATCCGGGGGTGTCCCCCAGATGAGACAGGAGTCGAGAGGGAGGTGGGGGGGCGGTAGAGAAGATTGTGGAGGTGGATTGGAATTACTGGAGTGTCCCCCGCAGAGTGAGGAGGTGGGAGGCAAGGTAGGTGGTTGGACAGGGAGCGAGAGAGATCTATGCACCTTTGGAGTTTCTAGGGTTCTTTTCGAGGTCAGCACATACAATACAACAAAAAGAACAAGAACGGTTGGAGAAGGTTCTTTGAACCTTGGATTGAGGCCTGTCCCCCAATCTGATGGGTGTGAGGGTGTTTAGTGCAGTACGACCCGAAAATGTAGCTATTAGCACCTGAGGGCAAAGGCCAAGGGTGCTCAGCACCAGAAGCATTTGAAGAAATATGATCGGTGGCGCGCCTGCGATCTTTGGAGTCGGTATTTGTTTTAAAAAAGGTCATGGCCGCCATGGACGTGGAACTGGGGCCTCCGAGCAGAATTCCTCTTCCGTTTCCATGCAGTGCCGGAAGGGCTTGGGAGGATGAATGGAGGCCAGCCAAGGATGAGGGGGGATTTGGGGGATCAGCACAGTGAGCAGGCATGCAGGGGAAATGGGGTGGAAGCAGTGCCAGGTGCCAGGGCAGTGAGGCCGGTTCGGACAGGCTGAAAAAATGGAGCCCTAGGGAACAAGGCACCGGGCAGCAGCTTGGTATGAAACCGGCATTCCTTGGAATCAGACTCATGGATCGGATTCCCTGGGTGCTTGTTCCTCTTGTTTGCCTTCCCCATAAGGTTGGAGCGAGGGCCCTCATATGCCCAGCTTTCTGTCCACTGAATGTAGAGTTGCAGTGGAAATGGTATGTTTACACAGTAGTCTGCCTCCAAAGCGTGAGGTATTTTCCGCTGGGGGTGTTCCTAAATTGCTACATGAGATGCAAGCCTCATCATTCATAATGACTGCGATTGGCAGAAGCAAGCAGTAATGGAAACCTGCCTGTTTTGCCGTTATCCCACCACATGTAATGCCCCCCATATTGGTGATACATGCATAGGTTACTAGAACTGCAATGAGATGTTCACTCGCTGTCCACCTAGTGAACCGAGTCACAGTACCAAACTAGGCCCCGTTCCTAAATGGGGGCATTTTGTAATCCTAATTAGTACCCGGCGAGAGTCAACTAGGGGTCCCGGGGCATTACCTGACTCGGTAATGCACCGCCGCTCGGGCATATTGCTTAATTATGACCGAGTCTTGATGATGTAGGCATGGATAAAGAAAACTGAAATGGTTTCTTTTCACTAGGCAGCAGCCCCTGCAGGTTGCATACTGAGCTATCTGACTAGCATGGAGATCGCTCCTCTGTCCAGGACTTCTAAGTCTACACGATTTGGGTTTCGGCCCCCAGGGGGAGGATATCTGTATATCCGCAGCTCAGCTTTGCTGGTAAACTGCAGGATGAGCAGGTCCATTTTCCTCACTATAACTGACGGCCATCTCTCGAGGCTCTGCACATTCTCAATCTGAGTGAATATGTAAATATCCCTCCTTGATCTGCAGCGTGCAGGTTTATCCCTATGGATATGTGCATATTTTGCATCTTCTAAAGATGGCCATGCACACATGCCAGGATCAGAAATGTGCGCCCCCGCTAAACCCTGCGCAAAACAGATGAAGGCACGCAGCTGCTTCAAGCCCCAATCAGCCCAGATCTTTTATCATAACTGAGGGGTAGCGGGTGACATGGCGGCCCCTCGTTATCGAAAAGTATACCTATCGATATTCCCAAGAAGGCGCTCCTGGATGATCCTTAGTGGGAAAGTAGGCAGCTGATAACATAGAGCAAGTGAGCATTGTGACTTTTTCCCAAAAGTGTGCTACTGCAGGACACAGGTTGAACATCCACTTGGTTTGCGCTTGCCCTTAGCTCCTTTGAAGCGAGCTACAAAAACACGCAATTGATCATAGGAGGGGTGCGGGGGTGCAGGGCGGGGTTCCTTTTGGCCTGTGGCTGTGAGCGGTATGAAAGGGCTTTACAGCCTTTTTAGAGGCAATGGGGGTAGACTTCTGGGAGAAACGACCAGGGATTCTGGCCCGTGGCCCCACATGCTTGCCAATTGCAGTACTTTGGCTGATGGACTTTTGTCCTTTAGGAGAACGTCCAAGGTCAAATGCGGTTTGAGGTGGCTTTCAGCCTGCCAACACACTATAGAAAGTCACATGATCTCCTGGGTTTCCTGTTGCGGGCTGGTGTCCATCATCCAAATAGCTGATGCCTCCCAAAGCCCTTTAGCACTTTGCTTTGGGTGATGGGTAGAGTCTCTAGTCACCCCCCTGCCCCCAGATTCCCTTTGCAATGTGGCAAAGAAAGAGAAAGTCTGCGGAGGCTAGTGGGCCAGTGGTACAAGTGTGGGGAAAAGACCATGTGTTGCCTTGTTATGCCTTTTCCCACATGTTTCCGCCTGGCTGTGCTATGTTATTCCTTGCTACATGTGGCTTATTAGTTGTGTGTTCCCAGTACTAACCTGCTTGCCATTTTACTTTCCTCCTTAGGCTACGCGCATCCTCTAGCCCCCCGCACAGTGTAGGTGGCAACCGTTGTACCCCCTGCACACTCTAGCAGCACCCGGGCTCTGCGCATCGTACTCATTGCTAGGGCAACCTCATTAATGGAGAGCCAGGCAAGATTCCTACACACCTAGAGCTCCTTTCGAGGTGCACACCCCAAGTGGCCCACCAGCCACATGCCTGGGTCCTTCTGATAGGTTTGCTTCGAGGCAACAGCAAAGTGATCGTGCACTACTTCTCCTGCTAACCAGCCCCAGACTGCATTATTTAGCAGGTGCAAACGTGCACTAAATAAAACCATTCATCACTACGGGGGTGAAAGGAACAGCTGTAATTAGTGGCAAGAGAAAATTCAGCGTTGTGTTCTATTAAAGGTACATCATATGTGAACTTGTTAGTGAACGTCGGTTGCCATTCATTCTGCCCAAGTCAGTGGTACTAAATGGACCAACCTCAGAGCAGCGAGGAGCTGGATTGGTCCCTCTGGAGTCCGAAGCTGTGGCTGTACGTCACCCACAGATCTCTGACGCGCATGTGTATGTACTCTTGCATCCAGGCCCCTTTCCTCTCGCTCTTGCGATGTCCCATGGACAGACTTTCTGCCAACACCAGCGAGGGTGCGCCCGAGCCCCTCCTCAGCACGACACTTCTACTGCTCGCCCCGCCCAACTGTCACTCCCTTTCACTGCATCCGATGGGACAGAGCTTGGCACTGCAGCTATCCTACCTGAGGCAAAGAGAGGAGTAGGCACAGGTATCAGGGGAAGATTCATGTCCCTGTAAGGTCTATGTGGCAGATTTCTGTAAAAGAAAACATCGAACAAAAGACTGTCGATGTAACAACGTGGTATCGTTGCATATTATGAGCAAATTCTTGTACTTCGTGCCAGGTGTAGCCTTCATATGGACATAACTCCCACCACATGCTAAGTAGTGCCACACTATCTGCTGGTACTACGACATCATGTCACTTAGCCTGGCACTCCACTGCTGCCAAACCTAATAAAGAGCAGTATAGGGACATGACCAAGGCTGTGGTGCTCTCCGGGTTCAGAAGGTCCTTATTGCCTGCTACAGAGATGTATTGGATTGAGCGGAGGGCTCGGTTGCCTGTTCGTAGGTAGATGCGTGGAGGTGATGCCTTGCACGAGGGTAATTGGAGTCTGCCTGACTTGATTGTGTGGCTGGATTGGTACAAACCAAATAAAAAGAGGTTGCAGGTCAGGCCAGACCGGGTGGTATGGGGATGTATGAGTCCATGTGGCAACCTCCTCAAACCCTGACCCCCCCCCCCATCGCCTTCCTCCGGGGCGCACAGGCATCACAGAGGAAACTGAGTAGAGATTTGGCCAGCACTGATCACACCAGGAGCTTTCTAGGAGTAGGTGGCAGGGTCGGACTGGGACAAGAAATGGGCCCGGACACCTCAAACAAAGAGGCCCTCACCCATAAAAAGTGGCCCTCAAACCGTCATCCATGAATCATGTCAATTCACAACTTTACATAAAATGCTACTTAGGGAGGTTTAATGGTGTTTTGTTGCATGTAATGTTTTGTGTAAACACTTGAGAAAACGAGTGATAACATTCCCTTTCCATGGCTCTGGCATTTTATAATGATTTGTTATTTAAATAGCACGTTTGTCAAAACACTAAAAAATTGCACATAACAATCATTCCCAACCGAATGTTGGTACTCACTTATCAACCTCTAATTAATGAAAGGCTGAGTTGGCCTTGGCAGGATTTGAACCTGCTACCTGCAGATCATGCATAGATTGCAGCAGCGCCAACGAGCGCTCAAACCTTCTGGCATATATTACTGGAGTAAGCTAGAAGGAGCAAGCAGTTCCTTCCTTCTTCCCTCCCATCATCCATCACTCCCTCCCTTCCTTCCTCTTGATTTTCTTCCTACTTTTTCTCTTGCGTCCCCTTCCATTTTCTCCCCTTTCTTCATGGGGATCTTTCCTCTCCTCCTTTGCTTTTCTATCATATTGTGTTCTTCCTGTCTCCCTACCATCTTTTCTCTTAACTTTCCCCCATCCTTCTACCCTCCTTGTTTTTGTTCTTTTCTACCATCCCTCCTTATTTCTTTCCTTCCTTCCTCACTCTCTGTAATTCCTACCCCATTGTTCTATTGGAAAATAGCAGTTAAAGATACATTATTGTGCATGGGTCAACAGGCTAGGGTGCACTCAAGGAAAGTGCAATGATGGGGTCTGCAGCATTCTTGAATCACATCTGATACCAAAGGGCAGCTGCATCACCAAGCCCTTAGTCGAGACAGCATGAGAGAGTTGTAAATTCATGTTCAGACAGAAGCATTTTATCTAAGCACGCATGAACCCCACATCTTGGTCTGTCTAGGTATAGATCTCTCACGGGGTTAGGGGCCAGGATTTACAATGCATGTATGTGTTGTCTAGTCCTGCGTGTAAGGTGCCAGGAAAGAGTGATGTCCGCAAGCATGCAGTTTCCGCTACATTTTAACAATGCCGCAATTCTCCACAACCATGGGCCCACCACACACCTCATGCCGCTGAGACAATCCCCAATCTAAAGCAATGCCACACTACGGTTACCACCACCCCAATTCTACCCAATTCTAAAGTGTTAGAACCATCCCTCGTTAAATCGGGGTAATGCAAATAAACTACTGAGGTGTGATTGCTGGCTGGAAAATTGGGAAAACCTGTCCTCAGCGCACCGCGTGATGCTCATACCATTATGACACAGTGTGGTGCAGAACTGGCACTAGCGATAACCTGGCTTTAGATCGCTGCATTTAGACTTTAGTTAAGTGAAAAGCTCTCACTTTCCACAACATCCTGTTTTCTGTTCAGAACCCTGAGCAAACATGCCCTACACCAGAAACCACGTATTCAAAGGAAACATGGTGCAATAAACCTTATGACACTCGGGCTCCCTCCCAGGCACGCAAATGGCCCAAGAAAACAGGCTTTGATGCAACTTCAGAAATGGTCCTCAATGCAGCCACTGAATCTGAGAGGTCCCTTACTGAGGGGCCTGTAACAAAACTCCCAATGCACAAGGAAACACGCAGAAGACATTGTTTCATATCATTTTGTGTATTGTGGTTCAGCTGTGCAAGTGCACAGGCACAATAAAAGGTAGGATCTTTACATTCAACCATACACCCAATATATATTAAAGCAAGTTATTTGGACTAAGGACCAACGTTTAAATGCCAGAGACTGTGACTACCGTTGGAATAAACAAAAATGAGCTTTAAGAGAATAATGATCGTACGCCTCAGGTATCAGCAAATGCAACCGTCTGCCAGCACAAATATTCTTTTTATTACACCCACCCTTGACCTGCAAAGGTAAGGAGGAAGCAGTGTACAAGGCATTCTGGGAAATAGTTTTTTTTAAATTAAATTTGTTTTGCTGATTTCCTTAATCCCTATATTCTGTATATATAGTGCATTCTGAAATACAATCCTAGGGTTTACAGAATGCGACAGCCATATGCTGCAAGGTTTGGAAGCAAGGTCAAACACTAGGCTCCAAAGCCAACAGTTAGGACTGCGAGCGAAAGGACCATATTATGACAAATTATCGTGCACAATTGTGCTTGTCACACTTTATACCTAATACAGAAGTACAATTGACTGTCTGTGTCCTTTAATTGTACACTGGAACATAGGAAATCAGCTCTTACAAGGAGCAATGTGCATTGGACACTCTTAGTCAACGGGCATACACAAAATATACATACATGCAGCAATATTTACTAAAGTTTAAAGGTCATTTCCATTTCTGTAAATTAAAATTATGAAACTTTGTCCTGGCCTGTAGCGGTTTGTCCATGTCGAATTTCAGACATTTTTAAAAAAGAGATTTCACTCATGGGTTAAAAAGAGACACGTGGTGTAGATGCAGTTCGTTTTCAGTCTTAGAGAGCTTTCAGAGAGGCTCGATCATGACCTTATAAGTGTGACATACATACATAAAATCTCACTGCATGAAGGAGCCAGCAGGTACGGTAACATAGACCCAGGGCAGCCCCAGTCGAAACATAGAGCATCCTTCACATATTTATTGTGACACTGGAGCCACCTAAATACTGTATCGTCACCACTCACTCCCAGGCCCACCCAATTAAACCTTTACAATTAACCACCTTCACCATGCTTTTTTAACACTGACACACTGAGTAGCATCCAATACCTTTACCACTGGGCAGCACTGAGTGCTCTCACCACAGAACACCATCACATTCACATGCCTTTAACACAAAGCAGCACTGACAGGAGCATAGCACCTTTGACAGCAGCGTAAATATCTCTTTCACTGAGTAGCATCAGAGACCAGCATTCATGTTTTATGCATTAGGCTGCACATTTGGTAACTCTGTCCTGACTTTGCCGCAGCAGATAACCCCTTCAGAACCAATTGCGCCTGATTCACCTAAACTGTAGTCAGATCTCCTCCATTTGTGAATGCCTCCCACTGAGTAGCACCCCAAAGAAGTGAGGGCCCAGGCCAGGCTATCTTAAAATGGATAGACAAGCGCAGACTGTCTCAGAATTGCGACCAGCAACCCAGCGCCCACTTGTGAGCATCAGTGATTGCACGGCCGTGACACACACACTGACTGACTGAGTGCCAGTGCTCTGGCCCTTTCTCGACTAACAGAGCTAGAAACAATTAATTACAAACGCTTCACTTGACTGTTCTCGTTCAGAGTGACTGCCTCTTCTCTGACTCCCGACCCCCGTTGGCCCATTCAATTTTATGTTTTTATTACTTACTGTGTGTTACCCACATGCACAAATTCTGTCTCCAGAGACTCTCCATTGCAGATCATGGTTGGGCCAGGCAGCTTGAATAGGCCCCTTGTCGTTGTTGGGTGTGCTTTACTTGATGCCTGCTCCTTCCCCTGTCATCAACACTTCCTTTCGAATATCTGCGCATTGTGCTGGGTGTGGCACCTAGAAACACACCAATGCGCATGACGGCCCACATGTCTTGAGCATGATTGGCTGCCAATGCCAGCCTGCTACATATCAACAGGCCCCCTAACCAAGGCCCAAGAGTCATCCCCAGGTCAGACCCGCCCTGGCCCTGTGGGGTGCATTTAAGGCCCTGAAATAGAAACCCCTTTCACCTGAAAAACGACTTAAAAAGTGCCACCAAAAACGGCCGTGCTTTGCTTTCCCTAGCACATGTCTGGCAAGCATTTGAACACTGCAACCCAAAGAATGGCTGTGCGTTTGCTTCTATTCCATTGAATGACAAAAGTTAAAAACGTTTCACCAAGGACGGCCCTGCACATTTGCTTTTATTCCATTTTGAATGACCAAAAAGTAAACATTTCACCAAAAATGGCTCTGCGTTTGCTTTTCTTTCATCTGAATAATAAGAAGTTATGCCCTGCATTCAAAAACAGCCCTGCGTTTGTTTTTCTTGCATCTGAACATCAAAGTTATGCACTACATCCAAAACGGCCTTGTCTCACTGTTAATTCACATGAGGGGCAAGGATTTCAACACTGCAATCCCACATGGCTTTTGTTTTCCCTTTCATGTGAACGGCAGCGCGTTAAAACATTGCAAATGAAAAACAGCCTGGTTTCTTCTTTTTATCCCGTGTCAAATCAAAGAGTGTGCAGAGGGCCTACCGCTCTGTGTCAATGGACCAACAGAAAATGCAAACCCACTCAAAAGGACAAATTAAAAAAAATCCCACGACCTACAGAACCGCATTTCAAACATTAGATGAAAAACACAGCTGGCACACGTGTGAAAGAAAATATGAAAGGACAGCTTTGCTCGCACAGAAATTTTAGTGAAATATGTTGTGAGTGGGGGGTTGGCTAAGCAATGTAGATTATATTTTCCCCCACAAGACTCCATCACCTTGGAAAATGCTCAGACTACCAGTAAAACCAGTTTTTGTGCTCAGGCACAAAACTCAATTGAAAGCCTTGCCTCCCACTGGAAGTCACACCAATAAGTGAACCATTCAGCAATGACATGTGATGTGGCTGGTATAATTCTCTGCTCTGCCAGACTGCAAGGCAGTACTAGCAGGGAGCACAAAGAAAGCAAGCGTGGTCAGGGCTTGACCAAGAAGTGTGAGTCCCTCTAGTACCCACTCCCAAGGACAAACTGACAAACTTCAAAGAGTGTCATAAACGTCTTTTGTTGCAAGCTGAGCCAGGGGGAGACATTTGGCTGTGGAGGATAAAGCACTGCCCTCCCATATGTGACAGATCCTCCAAATTGACATTAAAGGATCGATTCATTTTAGGCATTTCTTTACAGCACTCCGAATAAGAAATAATGTTGTTTTATGATATTTTTCCAGGGGGTTCTGAAGAGACTAAGTGCATGTTTTTGGGACTCTGTGGACTGAAATGGCCAGTAAGGACTACTTTCTGCTGATTTAAAAATGTGACAAACATAAGATTTTGTGGAAATATGGAAAACGAGAGTATGAACATGCTTAATCATTTGCAGAATTATAACTGTTATTAATTTCATGAAAAGGACACCAAGGTGCCAAGGGGCCATGCTACCTCGCACAGAGTTGGCAATCAGCTTGCCTAATTCCCTCTGACCCACTGGAACCGCCTATTTATTTCTTATGGCAGTGGCTATTATAAGTTTGAAGTTATGATGCATAGCTCAGACTTGCTAAAAAGTTGACTGGAGAACAAAGAACTATAATAAATGACAAACAGACAGATGATGCTCTCTCCCCTTGAACCAATAAAGCTAGGGGGCGGAGAGAGGAATGGTAGGCTGTCCTATCCCAGGGTAGGAGTAATTCTAGAATACTTCCCCCAGATTGTAAAATTAATGATGTCATTTGGGCTATATAAGGGGGGACTGTAATAGACAAAAGACACACACAGACACACACAAGAATCCAGGGAGACAGGAGAAAGAGGGTGGAGGCAGCTGATCCCAACCTGGGGAGTGCAGAGACCAGTCCCCTTGCCTAGCTGTCCAGAGAGTCCTGAAATCCAGCTGGCTGTCCAGAATCCCATCCAGGAGAGTGCAGAGAGCAGACCCCTTGCCCTAGCTGTCCAGAGAGTCTCGAGGTCCAGCTGGCTTTCCAGCATCCCAAACCAAGAAGTAGCAAATAACCCCACCCCTAAATTCCATAATCCTTTCCTTTTCTAGCATTGCATCCAATATTTCACCCTCATTGAAACACCATTGAAAACCCCATCAAAATCCCATTGAAAGTCCCAAATTGCCAGTATAATTCATTCACCTTCCCATAGTAGAATCGATATTAGCCTGTGTATGTTAGCGTATTTCTTTGATAAATCTCTCAGTTGTCTGTATAAACCCTTAGCATTATTTTGAAGTAAATCAATTAATTCCCAATTGAAATTCACGGTACGAGTTGGTTAAAATTCAAAATTACCCCCCTTGTGTCTAGTGTCTTTCTTTAATAACCATAGTCATTAAAGTATAGCCTCAACAGAATTAGTCTCTGTGTAACTGAAAAACAAATTTACCTGTGTATTGTGTGCATTACCCCACAAACTCCTAAATTGCATCTGTCCCATTGAAAACCCCAAACCATAGTCCCATTGAGAGCAATACCTTTTGCCTAGAACCCCATCTGTCATGTGCCTCTGTCCTTGTCTTTGAAAAACGATTTCTGATTTTGACAGCTAAACCCCTTACCTTGGCTGCCTCTGATTGTAAATCCCATGTGAAAAGAATTTCCATTTGCCGTTTGTATTTTTCTTTTGCATTTGATTTGCTTACCTCATTTCCACGTTGTTCTGTGTACTGATTAGTAGTCTCTTACCTACCCCATCTCCTCAAGTGTAGCAACATGAGTTACCTTTCTAGCTGTCCCATAGCAGTTGTGAGTAGCCGTGCAAATAATAAGCAAAATCCGATTCTGCCATTTTGCTCCAAAAACGGGTTTTCGTTTTCTTTTCTGACTTCCCATCTTGGGGTGGTGGACTTTATTCCTAATACGATTTTTCTATCTCTATCCTTACTCCTTTGCCACTGCCTTCCATTCAAAGGAATTAAGTAGCTGATGTTTGGTGGTGAGTGTTGCAGGGGGGAGTGCTTAACCTTGGTGCTATCACTTGCTTTAAAACTGTTCTTTTTCCTGTTTTGTCATTAATTATCTGTGTAAACTGTGTTAGGGTTTCTGAACCAATTGTTCCGTAGGAAGCATTGCATTTGTGTTGCCACATATTAGTGGCTGTTGTATTTTGAATATTTTTCCTTTTTCATTAAATCATAAATTAATAAATATCTTATTGATACACACCGGCCTGGTTCCTAGGTCATTGTGACACGGGGTGTTTGTAAAGGTTTGGTGCGGGATGGGTTGGAGGCTTACTCAGAAAGAATCTGTAGTATATTAAAGCTAAAAAGCGTTTTATTGTGCGCCACATTCATTGTCGGGGGAAGTATTCCCTGGCTGGAGTGTGCCGTGTTATAAAACCGTGACAAAGGCAAAGGTTGTTGAGGGGTCTCGACAATTATGTGCTCCCCCTGGATGAACGGGTTGTAATTTTTCAATGCCCACACCGTTCCCAGGAGTGCCTTCCCACAATCGTTGAATTTTTCGTCCACAGATGATAAAGTCTCACTCGCATAGGAGATTACTTTATTGACCTTGTCATGCTTCTGGTATAATACTGCTGTTAAGCACGTATTTGAAAACCCTGTCTCCAAGAAAAACTCCTTGTTTTTGACGGGGTAAGCTAGACAAAGCGCTTGTGAGAGGCTTCTCTTCAGTTGTTTCACTGCCTCGGCTTGTTCTGGATCCAAGAACACCTCTACTAAGGCCTCTATTGGGCCTCTATGGTAATTCTATTTGAGGGACAAAAGTCATATTACTTAGGGACTAGATATATCAGATGAAGAGAGGGAAGCCTTCCAAGGGGAGCAGGGAGAAAGCGCATGTGGCCTGGAAGGATGCATACTGTCAGACAAGGAAATACAATGGTCCAATCTGGAACAACCTAAGGAAAGGACACCAGATCCCATAGAAAATCTTGAATGCCCTAAAGGACGATCGAATAGTGAGAGAGAAGAATTGCCACCATTTGTAAACAGGCTAAGGTCATTGCCAGGTATACTGCAATGCAAAACCATTGTCCCTGCTATCAATAGGCAGACGATGGGTGCCGATGGAGGAGCTGAGTATACGCAGTTTCCCCTGTTAGTGAAGGGAGGAGCTGGGCCACAGTGTATCCCATTGCCGCAGATGGATAAGCATAATTTAAGATTTAAACTCCCTAGTTTAACGGCAGGTGCGGGGAAATGGATGCATGAGCTTGGAAAAATGACAGGAGGAAATATTCTAGCAATATGGGACATTAAGGGTCTTCTAGCAGCTATTCTTGGGGAAAGGGCGGATGACATTTCGACACGAGCAGGTTATTCAAGTGTCACAGCACAGAATACAACTCATGATGCAGCGCCATTTAATAAATGTAGAGCAGGTGTTTGGAGAGCACTGAGAGTACAGTATCCTGATACCTCAGACATGGGTGTAATTATGGCACCTAAGATGCAAGAAGGTGAAGATCTGCTTGCTTACATTCAAACTATTCAGGAGCAATGGTCTTTGTAAACATGCAAGCCTTGAAGGAAATCGATAGCAGTATTTTACCACATTTTATGTCAGGGACTACCGGAGCAAGTGCACAAGCAGCTCAAGAAATTTGTGGGTATGGAAGCAAAACCGTGGACAGAAATACAGTTGACCATCATGCATCACTGTCGACTTCTGCAGGAAAAGAATAAGAAATGAGAAGAAGCTAGGAAGCTCAATGAACCTAAATTAGTTGTGATGTGAAAGGATATTTATAACGCGCTTAATACCCAGAAGTTTCTAAGCGTGGACCCGGGGATCAAACCTGTGTTGCTCTGTGTCGTCTTGCTTCCAAGGCGAGCATGTTGCCCCTGTGTTATCCTTCTGGGAAAAGTTCAGAAAAAACTGTCAAAATACTCTCTAGAAGGGCGGTTTTGACAAGCGAAGACGGGTTGGAAATGCAACAAACTATGGGTGCATCGCAGGTGAATAATCAACTTCAGATGGACCAAGGAGGAAATGTGTTTATGCAGAGGGGCCGAGGAATGGGATTTAGAGGAAGGGCTGGTTTTCAGAATAATCAAAACAATTTTCAGAATATGCAGAATGATAATCAGAATATGCAAGGAGGGCAAATTAAAAGAGTGCCTCTTGTATGCTGGACATGTGGCATGGCATGCCACATTCCACGTATGTTTGGAAACCAAGGGTATGTACAGAATGGACAATTTTCAAGAGGGGGGACAGCTGCTTACCTCCAGCATATAGTCCACAAGTTAGGAATGGGTTTGCACAAGATCAGACAGTGTATCAGCAACAAGCACCGCAAATGCAGCAAGCACAATAACTGCAGCAAGCACCAGTGAGTCCGCTGCAAGGGCAGTCGCAACAAGCACCCATTCAAATATAGCAGAACACAAACACGGGACAGCTAATGACACCTAGAGTGGGGGGTGCTACTGTGATGGGAGGGAGGGCTTTTACAGGCACTGGGATGCGCATATATCCACAATAGAACAGCTCTCGGGGTGACTTGATGTGTTCAGTACTATCAGTAACACCAGATCCTCAAGAGGAACCAAGGGTTGATGTGTTGATAGGACGCAAATCGTTTTCTGTTTTAGTAGGCACTGGTGCAACTCGCTCATGTATAAATAAGGGCAAATATCCAACGTCGGGAAATGTCATGAATAATCAGGGGTTCTCTGGAGCTACAAGTAGAGCTTCTTTTACCGATGAATTGCCAATCTCTGTGGGAGAATGTGATATGTCTGCACCTTTGTTGTATTCACGGCAGACTCCAGTCAATATTCTGGGGCGAGATTTAATGGCAAAACTTAACATGAAGATTTTGTTTACTGTGGTTGGCATAGTGTATTCCACTCCTGGGATACACTATTTAAACGTCAGAAAATTTATAATGGCATTTGCAGGGAATATGGCTTTGTGAGGAGTGCCACTCGAACCTGAAGTTTTTCTGTATGGGATACGCATTTTGTTTACATGGTTGCCTGACTTAGTGGGGAAGACTATGAAAATACCTAATGAGTTTCTGTTAGGACCACAGATACCGAGAGACAAAGAGGGGGGACGAGTTATTCCTCTAGAACTAGTTACAGCTGTGGTAGGAGGGGAATTGGCTATGCTCAAAGGATGGGATGAGGACAGGCCATGGAGAACAGTCATTGCCATTAGGGAAAGGTATAGACTGACTGATGTCACAGACGGGGACTTGTTTAAAGACAATCCAGAAGATAAGTTGGTATTTGAAATGAATATTTCATATTGGATTAAGATAGATAAGAGAAGTCCCACAGCGAATTATGATAGTACGGCAGTGTCCATAATATTTTGATGAGGACTTCGAAAAAAAGTGCCAACCTAGTTACAGACTACAGGCCCTTATGAAGTAAGCCTATTAAAGGGGGTAGAAGAAGTTCAGATCAAGCTGAAACCAGGAGCAATTCTACCTCGAGCAAGGCAGTACCCCATGTCTCGAGAGGCAGATGAAGGTATTTTTAAGACCATTTCCACATTAATGGAACAGGGTATTCTAGTAACGTCAAAGTCACCGTGCAATACTGTAGTATCTCCGATTAAAAAACAGAAGGAAGGGTCATGGCGTTTAATTCAGGACATGAGACCGATTAACCAGTTTGTAGAGGCAGAGTTTCCTCTAGTTCCAAATCCTGCAACGATATTGTGTAATATTCCCATTGAAGCACGATATTTCACAGTGATTGACTTGAAAATTTGTTTTTCTCAATCCCATTGCACAAAGATTCTCAAGATCTGACGTCACTTACGTTCCGTCAGCTGAAACTGAAAAGGCAGAGATTACCTCAGGGGTACTGTGAGTCTCCATTGATTTTTAATAGGTTCCTTCAGATGGACCTAGACAATGTTGAATTGAAAGGGAAAAGTGTTGTACTGCAATACGTAGATGACATTTTATTTTGCAGAACGGCAGAAGATGAGTGCAGGGAAGACTTTATTCAGTTAATGATTATTCTAGCAGAAAAGGGATATAAGGTGGATAAGGAAAGGTTACAGTATTTTCAAAAGGAGGTGTTGTACATAGGTCAGTTGATTTCACATGAAGGAAAAAAGGTCACACCTGAAAAAGCTGAGGCAATTATGAAAACAGCAAAACGGCACACGATAAAGCAGGCTGTTTGTGTCACGGCCGCAGGCGGCTGGAGCCTGTGGAGAAGGTGGAAACAAGCACCCCCCAAGATATGGACTTTGCCTGATCCTGCCTCTGAGGAATATGAAGTGTCTCAGATACGAGACTCCAGGTATAATCGGGGACGTCTTGAGTACCTTGTACATTGGAAGGGTTATCCTTCTTCAGAGGATACCTGGGAACCTCATTTTCACATCCATTCTCCCCGATTGTTACGCAGGTTCCATCAACTTCGTCCTGGAAGGCCGGGAGGGAGAAGTCTCCGGAGGGGCCATACTGTCACGGCCGCAGGCAGCTGGAGCCTGTGGAGAAGGTAGAAACGGGGACGCCATTAGTTTGTGCCATCACGTTTTCTCCCTTTTGCCGGCCTCGGTCTAGTTGTTTTCAAGATGGCGGCCGCCGATCGTTTATCAACATTCGGCAGTCAGCGTTCCGCGCGTTGCAACTGAGTTTTTCTCTGTTCTGTTGCGTGTGCTAGTTTTCCTTCTATTTGCCCCCTTGTTGCCTTCTGCTCAGCGTCCCTGGTTTCCCCTTCTCTCCTCGTTTGGGATTCCCCGGATTCGCTACTGCTTCCCTACCTCCCGTTTTCACTCTGGTTCGCTTGCCTCTACCCCTTCTGCTCTCTGGTCCGCTCGGACTTTGCTATTCTCGCAAATCCTTCGATCTGTACATTGGCTTCTCTTTCATTCAGTTTCAACTACCTGTCTGTCGGATGCTTTGGCCTTTCTGTTTTCGTATCCTCGGCTGAGGAAGTTTACTTGTGCTCCGGCAGTATACCTCTGGTTTGGATCCAGGCTTGGTCGCTGTTCCCATCTCCCCAGCTGAGGATACTCCAGTCGTCGCTTCGGATACAGCGGACTTCCATCACCTGCCACTGCTCTGGACCCAGGTTTTATTTCCGTTATATGGTTTTTCCCCTTTTCTGGCTGTCGCGGAGGGGAGCCTCGGTAGGTCTCTCTTTCACGGAGACCACGGTGGCTTCTTTCTGAGGCAGACCCTTCCTTCTAAAAAAGAAGAAGCTATACGTCAGACTTTCCGGCAGAAAGAAGTCAGACTATTCCACGTCTTCAGGTGAGGAGGAGGAGGAAGGGAAGTCTGGGGAACACAGTAAGGCCAGTGAATTTGAAGATATTACTGATCCTCTCGCAGACCCCGTAGATCACATAGTTTGTTTATTTATATAGCGCACCAAACCCTGAGGTATCCAGGCGCAATGCAAAGTTGCATATGAACGTCATAAAGCAGAGATACAGATGAAACATATACAAGAGATTACTTACAGTACATTACAAATATTAGCAAGGATTAAATTACAGAAATGTACAGATATGGCTATTTCATGCATTAGTTATACACTGTGGGAGAAAAGCCATATTTTAGCCCTTTTTCTGAAACTGTAGTGGGATGGTTCTGATCTAAGGTCTACAGGCAAGGAGTTCCACCGTTTAGCTGCCAGCACAGGAAAGCTCCTTGCACCTGCTTTCTGTAGCTTCTATCTAAGAACTTTGAGGCAATTGGAGTGTAAGGTTCTGGTAGGTTGTTACAATATGTTTTTGGAGAATTTGTCTGCTAGATATTTAGGGGCTGAAATAGACAGGCATTTGTGGGTGAGGGTTAATGATTTGAAGTAAATTCTGTCCTTGAATAAAAGCTATTATGTGTTACGTCTAACAGCAGAGATATGCTGCATTCTGGGAATGTTTTAATGCAGTTCTTATTGTATTATTTTGCACTATGCAACAGTTTATGGTATTTTGCAACTATGTGAGAGCATGAATATTTATTTATAGTTCATACAAAAGACCACTTCTGCAGGCTCTCAAGAAGGCACAAATACACACAGATAAAATAGAATGGACTGAGGAAACGGAGGAAGGATTTGATGAATTAAAGAAAGCAATTTGCACAGCTCCACTTTTGGGGATTCCCAATTATTCTGAAGAGTTTTACCTGTTTTCTCATACAAATGGGATAGTTATGACAGCAGTGTTGACCCAAAGGACTACTTTGGGGTGTAAACCTCTGGCATATTACAATGGGATTTTAGATCCAGTTATGAGAGGACACTTTCCTTGTGAACAATCGCTGGCTGCAGCCGCATTTTCCATTGAGAAGGCTACAAATATAGTGATGGGTTGCGCCATGACGTTATTTGTTGAGCATGCCTTGTTTACGATTTTGGAAAAACCTAAGGGCACATTGACACACCAGAGAGCTTCTGCATAGGAAGTACTCATATCGAATCCCGCAATTAAGATAGTCAGATGCAGGATAGTCAACCCTGCAACATTTGTAGCTGAGCCAGTGGCAGATGGTGAACATGTGCATTATTGTGCAAGTTATGAGGAATCGTATGACGACATACCGCGTGTAAATGAAAACGCATTGTCGAGAGGAGAGATTCTCTTTATTGATGGGTCTTTGAAGATTGGTCAAGATAATGGAGAAAGACGGACTGGGTCAGCTGTAGTGAGATACAGGGTAAATGGGGAGTTTGAAGCACCGGCAAGTGGAAGGGTGCCATCTCATTTTTTAGTACAGGCTGCAGAATTGGTGGCGATTATTATCGCGCTTGAGAAATACAAAGGGGAGGAAGTGACGGTGTACTGAGACTCCGCCTATGTTGACGTCAACCGTGCAGGCAGGGCTAGCACGTTGGAAGATGAGGGGCTACCACGGAGCAAACACTCCATTGCAATTAAGGCACTACAGCCCCCAGCAGCCATCGCAATAGTTAAATGCGCAGCACATACTAAGAGAACTGATTTTATTTCACGCAGAAACAAAGCTGCAGACCAAAAAGCCAAAAGGGTTGCGGATTCTTCAGATATTTAAAGTTTTGATACTCCTAGTGTAAAGAGGGGGGTGACTATGGCTATGGTAATGCAGGAAAGATTCAATCATTTGCCAAAAACACAGTTGATGGAAGTTCAAGGAAGTGCTCAACAGGATGAGAAGGAGTTATGGGAAAGGCAGGGTTGTTCGTTATCCCCCACTGAAGCCTTATGGCGACAAGACAGCACTGGGAAGCCAGTGATACAAGTAGCATTGTTAAAGGTAGCGCTTGAACAGCTGCACTACCCTGCGCATGTAACTAGGGAGAGAGAGTCTGGCTGCAACTATTGCAGGAGACTGGTTTGTACCGAACCTGTTAGAACACGTTGCATTTTATGTAGTTAATTGCATTGTATGTCAAATGCTTACTGCTGGGCATGCACTGCGAACAATCAGGGGAGTAATCCTCAGACCGAATGGTCCTTTTCAGCATTTACATATTGACTATGTTGGCATGCTGAAGATATGAAGTGGATAGTGGTAGTGTGCCCCTTCTCGAGATGGATTGAGGCTGGTCCATGCACACATCCTGATGCCACTTGCACAGTGAAGTTTTTAGTCAGAGAAGTATATCCTAGATGGGGGGTATGTGAAGTGCTGAGGTCCGACAATGGCCCACATTTTGTAAATTAATTATTTGAGCAGATAAGTTTGTTATTGAATATTAAGCATATGTTTTCTTCTGCCTATCACCCGCAAGTGAACAGAATATGTGAGAGACTCAACGGTCTTCTCAATAAGAGAATTTCAAAATTTAAATTGACACTGAAGAAGGGATAGCTTTATTGCCTACCCCTAGTATTATATGCATTAAGGAATCAGCCTGGGTCGGACCACCACCTCATACCCCATGAACTAGTAACAGGGAGGTGGATGAGAACGCCTCTGATTCCTCCATCGAGGAATAGAAGTCATACCCAGAAGACAGCAGACATGTTAGGAAATGAGATACGTGATTATTTGACATGCATGACCGCTAGCATCTGTCATTTCAGATCAATACAGCAGCAAGGGGTGCTGGTCTCAGGGTGCAAGCAATGACCATTCAGCAACCAGTCTATCGGAATTACTACCTGTACTTAGACTTTTCGTGGGAGATCCAGTCCTAGTTCAAAATTTCACTAGGAAGTGGCACAAGCCCCATTATATTGGTCCTTTTATTATTGAAAACATTACACCTTCAGCAGTAAAAGTCAAGGAAAGACGAGCATGGATCCATTTGGGCGACATCAAGCCATATGCCGGTGAGACTGATCCACCCCCACCCGTTGAATCGGAAGCAAGTTGACACAAAGTAGTTCAGCAGGTGCAGACTCGATCGATGACGAGGAAGAAGGTTGCAGAAAGTGCTGAATAAATAAATGCAAGTGTGCATTTGGACTGTGGCTTTTTGTGAACACTCCTTATAGACATTATAGCAGGCATGAAAAACCCGTTGCTTGAGCCACAGACATCTCCAAAGAAGACAGCAGTTCCTTTGATCCTTCCCACACAAGTGACTGTTGCAGACATAACTGTTACACGAAGGCCAAGGCCATTTGTGATTATCCCTACACCAGTGACACATGACAAGTCACTTATTACTGTAACAGATGGCCCTATACTTCCCTTTGGAATGAGGTCTGTTTTTGATTTGCTCCATGATCACTGGGTGCATACGCATTAGACAAGGACAAGGAAGAGACCTAAAAGAGGTATAAGAAGATGATTATGAGTAAAATAATTATCTTGACAGTACTGCACATTTAGGGAATAGCATGTGGTATCAGCACATGAAAGAAGTGGTCAAAAGGTCCTCTGAGGAGAGTTGCTATGTTTGTGCTCTCCTACCTTATGGATTGGGGAACTTGGTTTTAGGGTGTGCTGGACTCTAATACTAGGGGCTTGAAAGGTAGTGGTGGGTGAACCGGGCAGTTGACCAGGGCACAGGGTAGACCCTGCAAAGCCAGGTATGAATCGGTCCCTGGTTTATACCTGGTGTCTTTACCCAATTAGCATACTAACCTGGCTGCAGTAGGGGGCAGAAGCCTCCTCTGACCTGCCCCGGTCAATGTCACCCATTTCCCCTCGCACATGTAGGGGCAGCATAAGCTTTTTTTCATGTCCCATCCCAAACATTAGCTCCTCTTATGTACCTTAAGTTGGACGGGGCCTATTTAAGACAGGGAGTGACCATTAGCCACACCCACTGCCCTCAGGGAAAGACTTACAAGTGCTGAGGGGAGTGGACTGAGGAGGTGCTAAAAAGAAAAATGTGCTGGAAAATGGCAACACAGCAAGCCAAACGGAGAAAGCAAAGGGGTGGGCAGGTCGCTGAGGTAGGTGGAGGTTGATAAGGGGAAGTCTGGGTGAAAGAGAAAGGGAAGCTGCAGAATGTAAGATAGCACAGTGTAAGGGGCCCCGGAAAGAACAGGCATTAGACAAAGAGAGCAAGGAGAGCATGGGTTGTCAAAAAGAAAACCTGGAGATATGGAAAATTGTTGCTTGACAGAGGAGCTAGAGAGTTAAGAAAGAAACCGGGAAGGAAACTCAAGGCAGAGAGATGGGGAGAGTTGTGGAAAACATAAAATAGGCTGAGGAGTATTTCTGCGGTGGGGCAGAGTTTGCCATATGGAGGCGAGCCGCGCACGTATGGGGGAAACACATGTGATTGGTTTGCCCTGGGCACCATATTACCTAGAAACAAAGCCGTAAATGGCACCGCAGGCACCTCATGCCTCAAGGCTGATGTTGTACATGGCTGCTGAATAGAGAGACCTAATAAAAATAGTAAAGGAAACTGTGTGCATTTGGCATCACTCATTTACTCTTCAAAATAACCGAGGTTGTGTGCAAAACTTCTATTATTCTGGGAGGGAGCCCACAGTACTCTGCAGGACTCCCTTCCTACTCTTTATTCTAACGCTCTAGCCTGCACCCATTGCTCGATTAACTCTGGGAACCCTCACATATGCGTGGGGTCCCTAGGTGACCTAGAAAAATCTGGTGCGGGTGGGATTCAATTTGTAATTCCCCCAAATGATTGCCCTACCCACTGGCAGCCATCCTTACTCTGGCCATTTCCGGTAGGTGTTCTACATGGATGGAGGCCTCTCTTAAGCCCAGTGCTTTTTTGGAAACCATCTGCATATACCACTCCTTCCGTGTGCTGCAGTTGCCTTCATGTAGGATAGCTGCAGGACGGACTATGAATGCTTCCCTAACAGACTAGAAAGCGTTCAGAGACCCCACGCTTTATACAAAAAATTGCAGGAGTGAGTTGCACCCGAGACTGCGTTGGGCAAGACACTAGTGGAACTATGGAATTATTAGCTCCCATTACACAGATACTGACAATTTGTGACTTTGCGGGTTCAAAATGTTTGTGTATTCTACGACTCGTCCTCTCAAGGAACAGGTGGAGAAAAAGCAGGGGTCTGAAGATGTGCTATTTTCTGAATTTCACAAAAGCGCAGAGCCTTATGAGAGCAGACCTCTAGATAGCCCATCACAATGAGGCCATACTAAATGGCAGTTGTGTGCACTGTGGATTCTACTGATGAAGTAATACAAATACATAGATTAATCATATACTGCCTTCTTCCTTTCCGTGTAAACAGTACAACATTAATAATGTTTCTACTACCTTTTCCCTCTATTTATAGTTCAAAGAACGAGATCAGCTGGAGGGTATTTTCAAGTTTTGGCGCAACCCAGATCCCAAGATTTTTCAGATAGACAAGATGTGGGATTTAAGAAACAGGCAATATCTTGGCACACGTTATGACTCCAGAAAAGGGGCCTATGACTGGGACCTGTCGATGAAGTTGTACGATCGCGAGGTGAGTCATGAAGCCTGCAAGCATGGGAGCAAGTTAGAAACCATTGCTAGTCAGAGGATCTCGGTGTGGGCTGGGATAATAACACATCGGGTCTGTTATACTTAGGTTTGGGATCACATGACCGGCATGAAAACCACTTGAAAGTAAACTCTGCAGAATCGAATCTAAAATAGCTGCCTCCCTCCCTTGAGTATAATCTGAAGCAACTACCTGAGTCTGCAGAATTAATTTAAAGTGGACAACTTCCTCAGTACCAGTTCATTTAAATTCGATTACACACTGCAGAGTGTAATGCAAGATGATTGAAAATGACTGTGGTTTAAACTCTGTGCAGCCAGTTGGACATGTTGGTTCAATCTAAAATGGTTACCTCCATTTCCCCATTTGCAAAGTTTAGCTTAAGATGTCTGACTAAGATGGCTGACGCACTGAGCGTAACTAAGTGTAAAATGGCACACTTGCTTTACAGAGGTTTATGTATAATGGCTAAATCCATGACCATTTCCAATCCAGAATTGCTGATTTATTTGGCAGACTTTATTGTAAAATAGATGACTCGCGGTTCAGTGTAGTCCATTCTGCCCCATCTATTGCGTCCAATCTAGAATGCATGGATCGGGATTGCCGCATTTGGTCACAGGACACCACACAGTGAATTGTTCATGATTAGCCCTGTGTAATCTTTTCCAGGATTGAAAGTTAGGGTGTTGTTCAACCAACTACTTAAACACTACTAATTTCTATTCCCCACCACAAATTCACTGCTGTTGCATTTTGCATAACCCGTCTGTTTTTGTTTCTTCATGGGGATATGCAATGTCTGTGTCACCGTGACAATGCTGGAAAGTTGGTATGGCTTGTGGCTGATGACACACAGTCCTGTCTGATTCTCTGACTGGTGCATGGGCAGCCCTAGGGATGTCTGTTTGCCAGTATGGTCAATAGGATAATGTAAAACACTTCTCGTTGTGATTTCACTATGTCAATATCTTCTTGTAGGTCAGTGTACTCAATAAACAGGAGTATTACAGGTGGCGGGAGAAAGGAGTGGCTTTTGAGCTCCGAGATGGAATCTATGACATTCCCAACAAATCGCTGGCCTCTGGTCTACTTCTGAAACTTGTGAGTATGGTGATGGATGGCCCCACGAAAAGGGTCCACCTGAGAGGGATCCCACATCCACAAGTGAATCCTGGTGAAGTTGATGGCAGGCTTTATCACAGACTCCTCATAGGAGATTAGTCATCTGTTCCCCAAATAAGCAAACCTTTCTCTTAAGATGCTGTCACCCTTTCAATATGTTTTAAAGCTACCTTTAGAAGAACTGTTTCACCAGCGTCCCATATTCCTGAGCACATCAGCTTGATCTACAACCCTCCATCTGTATATGTTTTTCTTGTAGGGGTCCAGTTACTAGATTCCCCATATGTGGCAGTCCTTCTAAGAGGGGCTCAGTCTCCTGATTTAAATACGGAAAGGCCCATATCATAGGAGCTTTGTGAACATCTACCCATCCTTAAAGGCCTATCTTCAGGACCATGTATGTAGCAACAAAATGAAAGGGCCTGGAATGAGCAGGGTTGAGAGGCTCCATGTATATTAACACATTTGCTGAAGTTGTCCAGAAATGTTCTTGGAAATGCATGATCTTTCCTTGTTGCAGAAAGGTGAGAAGATCCCTGCTCGGGGCTACTGGGGAGACGTTGCCACTGGCCCATTCATAACGTTTGGAATCGAAACTGAGGCGCAGAGCTTACTGAAAAAAGCCAATGGTGTTCACACAAAGGTGAGGCGGCCAGGCGGTAAGTTTCCCTTAAACCGTAGCCACATCATAATTCATGGATGTGGTGACCTGACGCACTAGGCAGAGATAAGCACTAATAACTGATAAATTGGGTGACAAATGAAATTCCATTTTCTGTTCCTACTCGTACCGCTCAACACACCTCAATTTAGAATCTGCACCACCATCTTCCTTTGTTCCAACAAAGGCACCCACTTCTGATCTAAACATGCACATCAATCACTGTAATTACAGCACTGTCTTCTATTCCAGAAGAAGAGCACCCATCCTCTTCACTTAATGCTCTTCAATCAATAGCTGTAGCACCATCTTATGTTCCAGTGGAAGTCCCATACACCAATATTTCAATACACCAAATCTTCATGACATTCCTGAATTTGATCACCCTACAATTTGAAGACTGTAACAAGATCACAATGAAGACGCTGAGGAACGGAGACAGGTAGACCTGTTGCACCGAGTACTGCCACCCTCTCTGGCATGCTGTTCCTTGTGGCAGTATATGTGAGATCCCCAGGGCCTCCCCTGGACACCAGCTTTGTGAGTATTGTCTCATTATGCCCCAAGACCTCCATCAGGCATTAGAGGGCAGGTGTCCCAAACGGTCCCTTTGGCGTCATGACAGGCTTAGACTTATGGAAAGTATCCATGAATGAAGGGTTCATTGACTTTAGGAATTGCAGCTTGAGAAGGGAGAGAGCAGAGAGATGGGAAGGGGGAGAAAGAGAGGGAGGGAGCGAATGTACAATGAACGACAAACTCACCAGGCAGTCTAGCAGCAAGACAGGCGCAGACGAGTCAGGTGCATGAGAAAGGAAGTCCATAATTGCCTTACGTCTTGTTCTCCGGCATATCAAGGAAGAGGTAGTGCCACTGGTCAAACAAGGCCAAGACCTTCCAAACAATAAGATCCAGAAGCGCTACTCAGACAGCAAAGCATGGCAAATAAAGGATGTTGCAGGGCCACACCAGGTTAGTAATGTACTTAGGTGGCAGTGTAGGGTTGGATAAGCAATGCCAAGAAGGATCTTCCCAACAGGAGACAGCTGGAGTTGCCCAAGGGCGGACTGGGGTGGTAAACAAGAGCAAGCAGTCGTTCTTCGCAGGGCCGGACTGGGAACCAAAAGAGGCCCTGGAAAATGTTGTCAAAGTGGCCCAATATTTTGCTGAACGAGCGAGCATAGCGTGTGAGCCCAACACACTGTGCATTAGACAGGCCACGAGATACCTGGTCCCGCACCAAAAGGGTGTTAGGAAACCTGCTATTATTTAGAGTAGGAGATTGAAATTAACAGGAAGAAGGAACACCTGCCCTCCCCTGCTTCCAAGATGGTGCCAACTGAAGGGTATTTCTAGGCACTTTAAAAGTGCTAGGGTCAATCCCCAGGCCATGAATGAGTCCGGTGTTTGTCTTCCACCGGACCTTCCTCTGGTTCTGTGTTAACTGACTCGTAGCTTGGGTCCTTTGTTGGGCCAAAGCACAGGTAGGCAAATACGAGCTGAGGCTGTTAGGGAAAATGGGCATCGTGAAATCAATGCCAACTGCTTAGTGCTTCTGGGGCCCCTGACCATGGCACGGTTGTCCCCCATCCTCTCTCCAAGCCTAGCCCTGGGCTCTGGCAGATGTAGGCCCCCAGGGTGTGTGGTAGTCACTAGTCACATTATGTGAAGATTTTCATTGGATCTGCTATTTGCTCTCACTCTAACTGGCTTTGTGAGGGAAGAGGAAAACTCTGTACACTTGTCCCTGCACATGCTTTCTGTGCCCCAATGTGTGCAAACAGATAGGAACTATGTGAACATGATTCTGAGGGTCCTCTCAATGGGTTAACGTGTGCAGGGGATAGGAGCTATGTGTAAAGGCTTCTGAGAGTGCAATCAATAGCACAGGGTGTGCACAGAGGTAGGGGCTGTGTGTACAGGTCCCTGAGAGCACTCATACAACAGTACCATGTGTACAGGGTGTTGGGGGGCTATGTGTAGGCGTCTGAGAGCACTCTCAATAGCCCTGGGTTAGTAGGGAGGTAAGCGCTATGTGTGCTCCCCTGAGAACGCTCTCAATGGCTGTGTGTCTTTATAGAGGTAGGTGCTATGTTCACAGGCATGAGAGAGAGCTCTCAAGTGATCTGTATGAATGTAGGAGCTATGCACACATGTAAGTGCTCTTGTGGGTGAAGGGAGGTAGTAGACATGCATAGAGGTGTGGGACTGCTTGCATGGGGTCTGGGTATGAAGGGATGTAAACAGAGTCCTGGGGTGTTCCTAGTGACCCTGTGTGTGCACGCTTGTAGGAGTCATGTGCACAGGCCACTAATTTGTGGGGTATGCAAGGCAGTAGGTGCTATGTACACAGCAGGACAGCTGCTTGAACACATTGTACCCTAGAGGCAGGCAGGCCAAGGGCCAGTGCCACGCCTGTTTGCCCACAATCCACAGTGCACAAAGTGCAGGAAACTGGTATGAAACACACATGACGTGATTTAGGCTTGGTGCCCCAGCCAGCTCCTGAGGGTGTTCGGGGGGAGCTTCTGTGCTATTAATTCCCACCAGGCTTTGTGGATGTGCTGCAGAGGCAGGGCACTGGGCACGTGCATTAGACAGGTCCCTGCATTTGAAACACAGCAGGCAAAGTTTGTGTGACAGGGCAGTGTGCAAAGAACAGGCAGACAATGTGCACAAAGGCCTACCTCAAGGCACGCAATGCAAAGTGCATGGGAGGGAAACTAAAGTGCAATTATGCAATCCTCACTGTGCAAGGATTGGTCAAAGAGATCACACTGTGGAAAGAAAGATGTAGGGACACTGAGTAGGTCATTGGTACAGGAAACGTAACCAAATGTGTAAAGTGCATCCACTGCATACATACTATGTTCAAGGGTCAAGAAGAATTTGGGCCTGTACCCATTAAAAAACGTTTTGTGATGAATCATTCCCATTGCGTAATAAACAGACTTTGGGACACTGTGTAATGCTAATGTCCACCCATTACTTAGTTATGTGATGCCAACGCATGAATTGCAAAATATACACGCAGGGGGCGTGCCTCCCGTGATTTGCACCATGCACACAGTGGAAATACACTCCTCCCATATAATTTGCAAAATGTGCATTTTCGGAAACACACTTAGTAAGTGCATATGATATGACTGGTGATATACACGGACTTCAGGAATACACAGACACCACACCCTCATGGCCAGTTGCACCCACGTGCCCTAGTTTCACTGGACCAAGTTGCTACATTTTACTGTTGGCTCTAGAAAATAGACTGTGGGAGCATGGGAAGGATCCAGAAGAGAGGAGGGCAGGTAAGCCAGGAGAGGAGAGGAAAGAAGGAGGTAAAAGTACCAGAGAAGAACTAGCAAGTGATGGTCACTCAGCAGTGTTACCCAAAATACTCATCCGAGTCTATCTGTCATCCCCACTGCGACCTTGGCATGAACAGGCGTGTGCTCCTTCAAGGAGCTGACTTTGACACTCCCTTCTGACAGCTGTGGCTCTCCTCTGCCACATTTCAAAATGTGCTCTGCGGAACCTCTTTCAATAACTCTAACAACTCAAGGACACCACTGCAACACGTGGCTGTGTGGATTGCAAGTTAGAGCCACGAAAATTGTCTACCAAACCCCGACTAACAATATAACATTATGTCAAAAAACGAAAGTCAGGAAAACACAGCCAAAATGTGCACATCAGTGAAAACCACAAACAAGTAAAAATGAACCTACAAGTACGTTTTAACTATTATTTTACATTGGATAACATGGCAATGCCCCCATTCATTTAACAAAGAATGTATGCGAGGATCAATCTAACCTTGTGTGAACCTCAGACAAGCAAATGGTGGCCTGATTCGAATCGGTGTCAGTGAATTGGCCATTGTGTATACAGGTGGTGAATCCACAATGATGCTGAAGCAAGATAAACAGATATTATGCATATTTCAAGCTCGTTAACATGTCTCCACGAATAACAGCAGCTGTACACTTATGTTTCCCATGTGCTTAGGTTTGTGTTAAGTGTAAATGGTCTGGGTATTCCATGTACTTGTGTTGTAGGTTCTTTTGTGAAGGGTGTGGTTGATTACTTTTCTCCATGTGGAAAGTAGGTCTTGTTTAAAGTGTTCTTAATGTGACACCAGCCTTGTATCAATCAGTGGCATCGTCGGGGGGCTTCATTGAACTCTCAACCTTAATTACACTCGTCCAGAGTTCGAAAATGTAACGTCCAGTCACTTATGTGAAGTATTGACTCGGATTAGTGTTTTTTAGATTTCAGTTTTTTTTTTCTTCCCTTTTTTAGCCAGTGCTTCAGTGAAACGTGCCATTCAGTAAGTTACACTACATCCATATCTTAATATGAGGATAGACCCGCGTTAAGCCTGCGGGCAGTGGCATTACATTGCCCCTTGTGTGCAACTACACTCAGCAGAAGATACAATGAGAGAGTGGGGCACTCAGCACGCAAAAATAATTCTTACCTTTCAGTCGGCAGTCTGGCTGCTGCCCTCAGCCACAGCCTCCCTCGAGTCGCCTCCTGCTTCTGCTATCTGCTGATGGATTAGGGTGACCAGATTTCCAAAACGAAAAATTGGGACGACCAACAACATAAAAGAGGGAGTAACACGTTGCAGCCCACCAATTACCACCCCTCCCCAACCAGTGGCGTAACACATGGTCTGGGGGCACCCCTGCAAGCCATGCTGAGGCCCCCCCCAACTCAGCAACAAATCACGGGTCGCGCCACACGCTGGGCTGGCCTAGATTACCACGCTTGCGCAATACGCACAAACGTGTTGATGAAGGGGTATACCACACACTGCACTAGAAGAAAGATATAAATATGTGTTTTAATGCTATATACAGCACACTTTCTGAGAAAAATTGGCTAAAAAGCCACAGTGTTTGGTATTGTTGTGTAGGGTAACAGCAATCCAATACATGCAAGTCACCAACAGTGTACATGAACATTAATGCTTTGCTATTAAAAATGCGATGCCACAATGAAAACATGTCCAACTGGCTGCACAATGTAGACCAGTGTAGACATATAATAACAATACAGTAAAGCATGCCAGGCCACATAAAGACATGCCTAGACTGGTTGCACCAAAATGCCAGTCGAAGCAATAAGACTCATAAAGAAGAGAGCACACATTCAAGCCTGCGTCTCTGCGGCCTCTAACAACACAGCCAAACTCTTTAAAATCTGCAAGGAACTGGCCAATCCTGTTGCGGTTTCTACCTCTCCTTTTCCCTCAACAGGTCCTCTGTACAGCTTTGGCCTCTCGCTTCTCTGCTAAAACTCAGAACATCCTGACCACTATCTCCTCTTCCTCTCCCTCTTCCTCTCTCGGCCCCCTTTGGCCATCTCTCCCTCTCCTCCTCCTTTCTCCTCTTTCTCTCTAACACCTGACTAGGTTTCTAGACAAGTCCCACCCATGGAAGTGTCGGCGAAACAGGTGCTCGCCTGCTCCTCTAGAACCATTAAGGACCACATTGACACCCTTGATCCATTTCTGTAATCATACTTTTGCCACCGGAACTTTCCCCTCTCCCAAACTCTTGGAAAAGCTGGCCAACTGCCAGAGAACTGCTGCTGCTCCCCTGAACACCTGTAAAGATCTGATCTCTAACCTTGATTTCAGCATTCCTTCTGTCCTCATTATCCCGGAACTTTCCTCTGCTTTCGACACGGTCAACCATGCCATCCTGATCAGTTGACTCTGTGAGAACCTGGGCATCATGGATCAGACCCTGGAGTGGCTGACCTCCTTCCTCTTGGACCGCCCCTCCCAGGTCCAACTTGGTCCCTTTCACTCTGTCACCTCTCTCTACATGTAGCGTTCTCCAGGGCTTTATCCTCTCACCCTGGTTTTTCAACCTCTACTTGGCCCCTTTGACCCACCTAATCACTACCTTGTCCTCTAATTTACAATGTTATGCGGATGACACTCAGCTTTCCTTCAGGCTCCCCTCAGCCTCTCCTCTCTCGCTCATTCCTGGTGTCATCTTCAACTCCACTCTCTTTCTCTCTCCTCACATCTCGGACGTAGCCATGAAATCCCACTACCACCTGCACCTCCTCAACGGGACTCTTACATTTTTCACTTTCCCCCAGAAGCTCACTGTCTCCAGAGCTCTGGTTCTCTCTAGGGTGGACTACTGCAACAGCCACTTTCTCAATCTGCCTTCCTCTACTCTCCGCTCTCTGCAACTAATCCAGAACAGGACTGCGAGACGTATCCTTGGCCTCAATCCCAGGGACTGTATCTCTCCAGCCATGAAATCTCTCCACTGGCTCTCGGTGGCTGCAAGGATCAAGTTCAAGACCCTTTTCATTGTCCACAAGGCTTTCTGGGGCTGGGATACGCACTACATTCAATGCTATCTGCTAAAATACCTTCCTTCTCGAGCCCTAAGGGTAAGATGCTTCTCCAGGCAGAGAGTGGGGGGGTAGATCCTTCTCCCCTGCAGGTGCCTCCCTCTGAAATGGCCTCCGTGACCCTCCCAAACTTGAGCCGGACCACCTGACGCTCTGGAAGCAGCTCAAAATGTTCCTCTTCTCCTCTGCTTTCTCTCTCTGCTTCCCCTGCTGACCTACCTGTCCGCTGTACCAACTGGTTGCTTGGCTACCCTCTGTCTCACTGAGTCCAGGCTCTTCCTTGATCAGTCACCCTTGCACTGCCTCCAGGCCTACCACGCATTTAGGGGCTGTAACTGTAACCCTACAGTCCCTTGTTCTCCTTGCACTACCCAGAGCCACGCTGCCCTGGCGGCACTTACTCAGAGCATTGCTGCCGTGTTTTCCCCCCCTCTCCCTTGCACTTCCCCCCTCCCTTTCCCCTTGCACATCTCGTTCTCACACTTGCACGATCTGAATGACACAAGGCTTAGTAAGATCATTTGTCTTGTCCTCCCTCAGTTTTCCTTCCCTTGTCTTGTCGTGCCTAAAAACACTTGTGTACAGGTGTGTTATACATGACTTATCATATCATAACATATCATTTTATCACAGATGCCCAGAAAAATATACAGTGCCGCAGTAAGAAACGGCTAGACTGGCAGAACCCAAATATCAGTCTAGCCAGGAATTACACTGCTCTATCAGAAATGCCCAGTTAAAAAAGTCATACCAAACTGAGGAATGACTAGACTGGCTGCACCAAAATGCCTCTCTAGCCACTAATGCTGCATAGCATGGACATGAGAGACCATTATGATTTATTGCACAACCCCACGCCCCACACATCCCTTCTCCCTCCCATCCCCTATCCCAACCTTCAAAATCAGCTCATTGGCCCATTATTACCTGCATGTCCCTATTCCTTGTCCCAGTGCTTACGTATGAGGCTCCTTGCCTCACTGGTAATTACTGGGATGGGGCAGAGTGGGACTAGGAGTAATGAAGATTACAGGTAGCTAAGTCAGGCATTACCTTCATGTACCTCTACCTTATCCCAGTACTTGTGCATGAGGCATAGTGCCTCATACACAAGTACTGGAATGAGGAAGAATAGGCATAGGTGAAAGATGATTACCAATAATTAATTAATTAATCAAGGCATTAAACACAAGTAGTGGTGCAACACCATTGAGCTGACTGGGTTTCAGCACTCCCTCCCACCACCGAAATTGTGGGCTATGTTGACTTGACCTGGCTGACCTACAGAGCAGTTGCCGGACAGAAAAGGACACAGATGTTAAACGGCACCTGGGTTTTGCCGTTAACAAGGGCCCGGCATAGCAATTACTAATGTACAGCATTTCACTGTTAGTACCTGCATTCAAATACCAAATGTTTTAAGCAATTGAAATTGCGATGTGGGTTTAGTACTTGCTTGCCAGGGGAGTGATTGGAAGGGTAGAGAGGAAACAGGAGACCAGTCATTCTCACAGCAGCCCATAAGTGGGTGCTTTCAGACCTAACGGAGAGATTTAACTGCTTGTAACATTGAAGCTGCACTAGAATAGTTTCATTAAAATGCGTAAAGAAGTTAGATGACGCCACATAAATACGTTTTGTCCTCCTCACCACACGTGAAGTTAGCACCTCTCCCAACATTTGAAGGGTTAGCCTCCCTGAAATGTAGGTTTTGTTGTGCCCCTGAACACAAGCACACACACCATTCACCATATATACACACACACACACCCAGCCACCCATATATTTAAGAGTGCACTCTTTCACCATACAAGCACACCGAGGCAGCCACCCGTACATTTAAGTGTTCTCCCTTTCACCACACAGCCACACACACCCAGCCACCTGCCCATACATTTAAGTGTGCACCCTTTCACCATACAGGCACACCCAGGCAGCCACCCATACATTTAAGTGTAAGTGTGCATCCTTTCACCATACATGCACACCCAGCCACCCATACATTTGTGTGCACCCTTTCACCATACACTCACACAGGCAGCTACCTATACATTTAAGTGTGGACACTTTCACCATGCAGGCACACCCAGGCATCCACCCATACATTTAAGTGTACATACTTTCACTGTACACACACACACACACACACACACGCATAACCAGCCACCCATACATTTGTGTGCACTCTTTCACCATACACTCACACATGCACACGTCATGGGTTGAGGGAAGCCATATTGCTTCAAAAATTAATTTGGCCTCATTAGGACCCTGGCGGTGACAATATGAACGGTGGCGGTAGGGCACCGGCACCGTTCATACTGTCCCGCCGCATTATGAGATCTGCTTGCAGGTTCCCGACCTGTGTGGCACCAGCGAGCATAACTCGTAATTGCGCCGTCACCGTTAACGGTGCCGGCACAACCATGCTCCCCACCCCCATTCTGCCCTATAGGGGGATCGTGAGCCCGGCAATACCGCCACCCGCGAATGGGAAATTACCGGCCCATTCAGCTTGTAATGGGCCGGTTATTGCCTATTTGCAGGAGGTGGTGCCTCGTAATGAGGCCGATTGTTTCTTTTTGAAGTCACTCTGACTTCATAAAGAAATGTTTTTCTGTTAAGGACTAAACCATAATGGAAATAATTTCTTTATGAAGGCATAGTGACTTCAAAAATAAACTATTTATTTTTGAAGTCATAGGCTTCCCCCACCCCATGACATGGAGGCCTCCAGCCTAGGGTCTTCATGTCATGGGGTGGGGATAGCCAGCAGACTTTTTGTATTCACTCTGCCCTTCATGCAGAGTGAATTAAAAAGAAAATGTAAAAAAAAAAAAAAGACTTTTTTTTTTTTTTACATAAGTGGGGCCCCCTTCCAGAACATGTGGTTACGGGGCCCTCCGCACCGCGGGGGGTGCGGGGCCCCTGTTACGCCAGTGTCCCCAACAAGCCCCCACAACCAACCAATCATATTTCCAGCACTTCTCGTTTTTATAAACTGTATATGATCTAATTTGTGCCGTTTTGTCTGTGAATCTTGGCATGTTAATTCAAAACAAGCGTTTTCTCTCATTCATATTATATGGCTTGCTGTACAGCCATTTCCAAGGCAGTCTCTGTGGCACAGTCAATAAGTGCTGTGACTTATACTTGAAAGGTTGGGGGTTTGAGTCAAACCTCCAGCTCCAACATTCTGAAGTGGTAACTACAATTTTAATTACCATAGTCGCAGCGCTTCCGCGCCAAAGAGGCCCTGCAGACAGAGGCCTACTGGGGGATGTCCTGGTGTCCCGGTGGGGCAGTGCAGCCCTGGTTCTTCGCTGTCTGAGGAAAATCGTACACATAGTACATTACAGTGAGTGGCTCCCTTCCTATTGCTGTTTTGGCGCATTATTTGTGTGGAATAGAGATAGGCACCTAACAAGGACACCCCAGCAGCCAGCTCGGAGCGAACTCAGATGCAGCAGGCAGTGTGCTCACCACCACACGGGACCCAACACACCTCCCAGACTGTGGCAAAGGGGGTGGAGGGGACAGCATCCAAGCAGGCTCACCTGGCTACGATCTCAGCAGTTAAATGCACCATTTAGTGCAGCCCAAGCACCCTCCTGTAGTTATGAGAGTCTCTGCCTTTTGTGGATTTATACTTCCTACCAAGAACTGTGTCATTCTGTAGAGATGACCGCCTCTGCCCTACACCTTCCACACGCCAGCCAGGGAACAGCAAATGTAGATTAAATGAATGGCCTCCCTAGCCCCGGTGTCAGGGCCCCTTGCTAAGTATTTCCAGAGCCCGCGGGGGGGCGTCCTCACAGCGTTCATGCTTCAGCAAACAGCAGCCAGCCACACATAAGCCGATTCCAGTGCAGAAGCCAATGCAGGCGGGTGTCGACGCACACCCAGCAGCTTTTACCCTTTGTGTTTCGTGGCTTCACAGGCAGCGGTGACGGGTACAGAGATCGCTGCGCCAACCTACATGGAGGCCCTGACCTACAGCAGCGGTCCAGACAGCCCAGGCCTCTATGGATAGAGTTCCCAGCAGGACACTAGTGAGGCGGCGTACCAACGTGTAGATCTCCCAATGGGCCGCCTGCCACTCGGTCACAAGCCGCCTGTAGCCCCCTAGCAGCTGGCATCTTGGTGGTTGCTGCAGAAACAAACTTGGTCAGATATCTGACGAGCAGGAGCACAGAAATCGGCCAGGAGTTGAGCGGTCTGTCTGTGCCCATGACCCTCCGACATCAATGTGTGTAAAAACAGCAAGTGAGCATTGGTTTAGAGGATCTTTAGAGGATCTTCACAGGATCAATCTCAGGAGCTTGTGTCCGAGCCTCCTCACGGTTTCCAGACTCCTCCGCCTTGATGCTCTGAGGAACCTGCCAAGATTTGCGATTTAACCTTTCAGGCCCCAACATGGTTAAGAAATCATAGTCCCCATAGGAAAGTTTCCAAGTCATCTTCTGTGGAGTCAATGACTTTGCAGAGCTGTAACTGTGTGCTGCATTACCAGAAAGTAGTGTCCCTGTTCCTGAAAGGCAGACTTCATAGCCAGAGCTCCTTTTCAGTGACCTTTGTAATTTATTTCTGCTGTCGAAATCTTCCAAGAATACAATTTCTGATGCTTGTGAACCTGCTTAGAATCGCATGCTGTGCACTACGTAGTCCGACACCTAGTGGTAATCGTGGAGTATTGCATCCTTTTTTTTGAAGATCGAAAAGGGACCTCAACTTGGGCGTGTCAGTAACACTTTCCCTACAGTGACATGTAGTGTACCCATGATCCCTCAGGCGTCAAGCTCCTCCAGATCATTTTTCCCCGCATACTAGTCATTCGCATTATTGCAGAGCTTGTGACAAGATTTATTGCAAAAGAATTAAATTCTTCTTATCGTGACTTCGACGCACGCTTTCGATAAATTCTTTGACAGCCTTTTCCAGGTTCCTGTCTGCTGATTTCTGCGATTGAAACTCTGGTGGCTGGCTGCAGCCTTCAGGCTTCGGCCTTCACAGCAGGGAGAGTGGGAGGCCTTTTCTTCTCTACATCCTCTATTAGAGAATGCCTTTTCCTATTCTTCACCTTTCTTTCCCTTGTCTGGCTGCTACTTTTCTAATTCATTATGGAGTGAACTCCATTTAAATGTTGCCCTTTCTGTAATCGGAAATTTCCTTGGCGGGACACTCACAAGGAGTGTAGCAACTGTTTGCCTCGTGACCACTATGAGTGGCGTTGCAAGGCCTTTCAACTCTTTAAGCCAAAAACACTTAAAGAACAGCGCACTAAGCGGTGGGTCACCTACACCATGCAGGCCGAATCCCATTCCCCCACCGGCGCTGTCGGATCGGACGAGGAGACCTCCAGCAACCACGGCTCCATTTCGGAGGACGAAGACATTGGGCCTCATTACGACCCTGCCAGTCCGGAAAGAACGGTGATGGTAAAACTGCTGCCACTGTTCTTTCCGGACCAGCTGATTAAGAGTCCTGCAGGCGGGAGGTGTCACTCCCACCAGGTCTGACCTGGCGGGTTTAACACCACCTGCCTGCAGGCGGACATGGAAACACCGGCTCTGTCATAGATGGAACCGGTGTTTCCATTGTCCCCATCCCCATAATGTCCTATGGGGCTCCATGAGAATGGGGACTTATACAATTCCGGCTCTGGAATTCCCAGGTCAGCGGGGTCGTAATGCCCCGGTGATCCCGGGAATCATAGAGGCGGAATGGTAATACGGATCCGGCGGTAACCTGCCGGTTTTTCCGGCTCAGTTACCGCCGGACTCGTAATGAGGCCCATTGTTGCAGAGTCTGCTGACTCTCGCGTGCCTGACCCCAGCCCCACTAGGCATGCCGAACGCACTGCTACATGGATATCACCCTCTGGCGACAGTGTCCCAAACATTCACACCAAGGCAAAGCATACAACCTACAATCCCCCCAACCCGCCCGGATTGCCCTGGTTCCCCTCTGGGGTATCATAGAAAAGCCGACTGCACATGCAGCCCCGTCTAAACGTTCATGCGCCAAGAAGTGGTTGGACACTATATAATCACAAAACTTAATGACCTCATAAACATCCTGGGAGGCAGATTGAAACCAGGTGGAGTGAGAAGGACTGAGGATCAGGGCTATGAAGAACGTTGTTGACTACTAGGCTCCTTGTGCTTCTGTTTCAATTCCCAGCTGTGGTGCTATGGACAAATATCATTTCTTACTTTGTGATCAAAATTAAGGTAGTATAGAACAGCAACTTGGTCTTGAATTGTCTGTTGCTCCCTCAGTCGTTACGGATGGTATTCAGCTCAGGGTTCCATGAGCATGACCACCCGCACGCACACATATGTGTGAGCCCACAGTCTTGACCTCTCAAAGATGCCACCATTGAAGAACTAGAATAAAGTGGTATTCCAGAACTAAGCCCACACTCTGGTCTGCTGTTGCCTGTGAATCCAGACCAACAGGTTCCCTGGTTTTCCAGCATTTATTGCGCCATAGAGCCTTCCAATCAACATCTGCTGCTGTGCTCTTCTCGCTTTCCTAAACCACTTTCTCTGTATGCCAATTATGCCTCTTCCCCATACCTTTCTAACTTGATGAACCTTCTCCCACCACCTCTGGGGTATTAATACTTGTGTCTCCAAGGATGGCTACATAAATGGAAACATGGCTATGCAAGTTTGAAATTGTTTGCTTGTGGTCAATAATTGGCTTTAGAAAAAGCTCAACCTCGGTATTGTGGGTGTTCCAGAGTGCACAGGACATCTCTCTTCACAACATCACGGCATTATTCCATGAGTTAACCACCAACACACGCTACAACCCTACCCCGGTAGAAGATGAGCACCCATTGTGCCAGATCACAGAGGTGGAGGAGGCTGCAGAGGAGGTGGAGGAGGAAAGCAAACATCCTTCAGACAAAGAAGGAACAACTTGTGGATCCGAGATACCCCTAGCCAGCCCGGAGAAGCCAGGGGAGATGTCGAAAGATGAGGACTTTGGTAAGCAAAACCTGGGCTGGACAAAGAATGACACGGGAGCATGCAATGCCCAATCAGCCCTTGCATCAGAGCCTAATGCAGTGCACCTGTACACCACAGAGGAAGGGAGTGCCTCTACTAACATACCCTTTCCTGCATCAGAGCCTAATGCAGTGTGCCTGCACACCACCGAGGCAGGGAACTTTTCTTACTAGCATACCTTCCCCTGCACCAGTTCTTAATGTGTGCTTGTGCACCACAGAGGAAAGTAGCGCCTCTACTAACATATCCTCCCCCGCACCATAGTTGAATGCAGTGCGATTGCACACCACAGAGGTAGGAACTCCTCGTGCTAACTTACCCTCCCTTGCACCAGAGCTGAATACAGTGTGATTGCACACTGCAGAGGCAGGAGCTCATCTTCCTAACTTACCCTCCCTTGCACCAGAGCTGAATGCAGTGTGATTGCACACCGCAGAGGTAGGAACTCATCTTGCTAATTTACCCTCCCCTGCACCAGAGCTGAATGCAGTGTGATTGCACACCGCAGAGGTAGGAACTCATCTTGTTAACTTACCCTCCCCTGCACCAGAGCTGAATGCAGCGTGCTTGCACTCCACAGTGAAATGGAGTTTCTCTTACTAACGAACCATCGCCTTCACCTGAGCTTAGTGCAGTGTTCCTGTACACCACAGTGCAAGGGAGCGCCCCTCTCTTCTAACATCCCCTCTCCGGCACCAGAGCTGAATGCAGTGTGATTGCACACAACAGAGGAAGTGAATACCTCTGCTAACATACCCTCGCCTGCACCAGAGCTAAACGCAGTGTGACTGCACACCACAGAAGTAGGGATTCCTCTTGCTAATGTACCCTCCCATACACCAGAGATGAACGCAGTGTGATTGCACACCGCAGAGGTAGGGAGTCCTCTTGCTAACGTACCCTACCCTGCACCAGAGCTGAATGCAGTGTGATTGCATACCAAAGAGGTGGGAAGTCCTCTTGCTAACGTACCCTCCCCTGCACCAGAGCTGAATGCAGTGTGATTGCACACCACAGAGATGGTAAGTCCTCTTGCTAGCGTACCCTCCCCTGCACCAGAGCTGAATGCAGTGTGATTGCACACCACAGAGGTGGGAAGTCCTCTTGCTAACGTACCCTCCCCTGCATCAGAGAGGAGTGCAGTATGATTGCACACCACATAGATGGTAAATCCTCTTGCTAGCGTACCCTCCCCTGCACCAGAGCTGAATGCAGTGTGATTGCATACCACAGAGATGGTAAGTCCTCTTGCTAACGTACCCTCCCCTGCACCAGAGCTGAATGCAGTATGATTGCATACCACAGAGGTAGGACGTCCTCTTGCTAACATACCCTCCCCTGCACCAGAGCTGAATACAGTGTGATTGCACACCACATAGATGGTAAATCCTCTTGCTGGCGTACCCTCCCCTGCACCAGAGCTGAATACAGTGTGATTGCACACCACATAGATGGTAAATCCTCTTGCTAGCGTACCCTCCCCTGCACCAGAGCTGAATGCAGTGTGATTGCACACCACAGAGATGGTAAGTCCTCTTGCTAACGTACCCTCCCCTGCACCAGAGCTGAATGCAGTGTGATTGCACACCACAGAGGTGGGAAGTCCTCTTGCTAACGTACCCTCCCCTGCACCAGAGCTGAATGCAGTGTGATTGCACACCACAGAGGTGGGAAGTCCTCTTGCTAACGTACCCTCCCCTGCACCAGAGCTGAATACAGTGTGATTGCACACCACATAGATGGTAAATCCTCTTGCTAGCGTACCCTCCCCTGCACCAGAGCTGAATACCGTGTGATTGCACACCACAGAGATGGTAAGTCCTCTTGCTAGCGTACCCTCCCCTGCACCAGAGCTGAATGCAGTGTGATTGCACACCACAGAGGTGGGAAGTCCTCTTGCTAACGTACCCTCCCCTGCACCAGAGCTGAATGCAGTGTGATTGCACACCACAGAGGTAGGAGCTCATCTTGCTAACTTACCCTCCCCTGCACCAGAGCTTATTGCAAAGGTCCTGCACACCACAGAGGGAGGGAGCTTATCTTTTCTACTCTGCATCAGAGCCTAGTCAAGTAGCAGCCACGTGCTTGCACTCCAAAGTGAAATTGAGTTTCTCTCGAACGAACCATCTCCTTCACCAGAGCTTATTGCAAAGTGCCTGCACACCACAGAGGGAGGGAGCTTATCTTCCACTCTGCATCAGAGCCTAGTCAAGTAGCAGCCATCACAACATCCACGCAGGCAGGTGCAGAGGCTGGTGCACCATGTACATGCACCCCACAGGCACAGTGCTATTACTGACGCACCAGAACCTATGCAGCGTACATGCACACTTTAGAGGTATATATCCCCTCTATCACTAAGGAACATTCCCTACCATCAGTGCCTTATGCAGTGTCTGCACACTTCGGAGACTGTGCTTCTCGATCACTAACGCATCATCCCTTAATGCAGGGATACTGCACATCACAAAGCCAGGGGCTTTCTCTTCCTAACAGACCTTTCGCTGTATCGGAGACTATTGCAGTTCACACTTCCGAACCAGCCGCTTTTCTCACTAACAAACCAGAGCCAGAAGCACACGGCGTCTCAAAGTAAGCAGACTCTGCTAATCCCACAGTTGCTGAATCTGAGTCCTGGCCCTTATGCATCTTCCGGCCCTTGACCTCCCACACCAATTCTTCCCAGCTGCTGCCTATCCACAGCACTTGCATCCGCACACCCTCCGCTCTGGAGACTCGCACTTAAACATGCCGCAAACCAAGCTGTGTTACCGTCAACATTCCTAGCACTCCGTCCATGACTCACCCACGAGCTCGGACTCCCCCAGCACTTACCCCCTCTTCCCTCTTCCTGCCTGCACTTGCACGTTCTGAATACTCACAAGGCACAGTAGGTTCGTCCGTCTCCCTTTTCCCCCTCTGCTCTTAATATTGTGTTGTAATGTATTTCCCACCCTCTTTCCCTTCCTGCCCTCTGGGCGCTTTCAAACAATATATTCTTATTGTATAAGCACCTAACAAGCAAACAATAAATAAATGTTGACTTCCACACAGACTCCCTCTGCCCCAAGAACGTGAGGGTCCATTTCCTGCCGCTCAGCTGTGTGAGGGATCTCCACCTCAAGAGCAAGTACCAGAAACTCTTCAACCTCATCTACTTTTCATGCAGGTAAAGACCATTCTCCTACTCTCAGGGAATTGAGCATGGCCCGGTCTGGTGTCATTAGTGATATCTTGCTGAGAGATAGCGCAACAGCATAGAGCAGAAGCTCCGAATGATCAAGAGAGCATCATTGGTTGCTGCTGAAGATGGGTTTGCTGATGTGTGTCTTCAGGGCTGCTGAAATTTGAACTGTTGATGGAGTGAGGTTCTGGGACGGCAATAAGTAGGTGGTGGGGTGCATGGCCTTCATGTACTCTGAATGTTGGGGAGGTGCTTAAGAGCGTGGCTCTGTACGGTGCTTAAGAGCGAGGCTCTGTACATGTTGGACAGGAAGTGTTCAGTCGGTTGGCAAGCATGAGTCTTCTATTCCACAGCTAGGCCCAGCAGTGTCATATTTGAAGATGTTGTGACAGAGGGTGTTGTGGTGTCCACCGTTGCTGGATTTAGCAGCATTGGACTGCATTGACATTCTTGGGACATGTTGGATTTATTTCACCCAGGGGTTTGTCGGCCAGTAAATCATTTTATAGAAATTGATTGACAGTCTACAAAGATACAAATGTGATCTGAAGACAGAAGTTCATTAATGATGTTGCTTATTTGTTGCTCATATCGTTGACCGTGGGAAAATTAGCCACATCACACATTTTCCGTTTTTGGCTGGCCTTCAGTGGTTACCGGATCAGGAGCACTGTGAATTTCATTTTCTTTGTTTGGTCTTTAAATCTATTCACGCACTGGATCCTCTTTATTTGTGTGCTCTGATTTCACTTTATCATCCATCATGTAATCTTCGTTCTGCCTCTCCGTTTCTTCTTTCTGTTCCCTCTCCTCCTTGTGCTGCTTCTCGTTTACGTTCTTTTCAATTACTTGCTCCCAAACTGTGGAACTCTTGACCTCTGGACCTCTGGACATCCGTTCTTGTTCTAATCTTTCACAATTTAAAAAATGCTTAAAAACGGTTCACTGTGATTTCATTGCAGAAATAACAGACGTACAATTACGGAGTGCAAAAAATATTGCAAGAAAAAATATTGAAATGCCTTTTACAGTACACATTGTAAAAATACCTAATTTCAGGGATGGGGGGGTGGACCCCCGAATCCTCCCCTTACCTCTCCTACTCCTAAACGCTCCTAGTCTCCCTCCCTCTAACCCAATTTTAACCTAAATCTGTTGATTTGTTTACACCTAAATCCCACCCCTATCATTACATTTTCTTTTTTTCATTTCGATATTGTTTCTGCTGTTGGGTATTTTTTACCCGTTCTATTATTTCTTGCAATATTTGTTCATATTTGTAAATTCATTCTTTATTATTTCCTGCAGCATTATCACTGGATACCTTAAAAATACATCTCCTTCATCTTTCCTTCCCTGAATAATGTTTTGTACTCCTTCGTCGATAAATTGTTTTGGTCATTTTTCTAACTGATGTACCATTTTTAATTCGTGAAGTGCTGTGGATAAAAGTGCTATATGAGTGCAGTTAATATAGAAATAGTAAACAGATCCTGCATTTTGGACAGACGTCTGTGAGAGGCAACCAAATCCAAAGGTTTTCCAAACATGTGCATTGGAAGAGCTCTGAGTGGGACGGGGCTTTTCCCTGGGATTGAGGTGCATTGTCAGGGCTGCGGGGGCAGTGCCAGATCAGCAGTGCCATTGGCCTGAGAGGTCGCAGTAACATGCTAGCAGAGTTAGTGGAAGACCAGTAGCTGATCCGTATGCACACAGTGATTTGGGGGAGGGCCTAAGGTAGTTCTCCTGAATATCCATGATGCCAAAGAATAGACCACTCTTAATATATAACCAAGGGGTTAGTTAACAAGGACACCTTTTACACCTTTTGATAGCGAGGCTACGCGCATAGGTTGTACTCTGTAGAAGGCAGCAGTGGGCAGGCTCCAATTACAGCATAGTAAAGATATGCTTTATCATTAAATAAACATGGCCTTGCAGGTTGCGTCAAAATATTACATTTTATTTACGGAACCGGGTCACACCATTATACTTAAGCAAAACTGCAGATTTAAAAAATGATTAGAAAAAGGTGTAACCATTCAGAAATAAAGTAGCAACTCATGGGCAATGCGTTTGTCTTGGAAGCAAGAAGCAGAGCAACACAGGTTCGAATCCCGCCCCGCGCTTAGAGAGCGCAGGACTACAAATGCCTGCCTTCCACTCTAGCAATAATAATTAAAGGAGCATTGTCATGAATTAATCATTTCATTTTTAAACATTGAAGTAATTGGGTTCTCGAGGAACAGGAACAGACTAAACAGCCCAACAATGGAGCTCTTTGGATAGCTCCTGGGGCAGCCATCGTTAGCACGGCCTCGGATGTTGCAATGGCTGCTGCCCGGCCTTAAGTATCAATAATGGACTTGACTATAGGAGGCATCTCCGACTATGAAATGCAATAATGCAATTCTGAAACTAATTCACATAGTGCTATTTTATAGTGATATTTTGAACTCCTTTCAATCTGATTTTGCTTGTTGGATCTTTTTTACTTCTTTCTATCGTTCTTCATTTAGCTTCTTTTGTTTTTTGATGCGATTTCTCTTTCCTGCTTTAATAATTTGGTTCGCTTTTCATCTTTTCTTTTTATGTATCCTTCTCTTTCTTGGACTTTTCGTTCCTTCTCATTTCATCATTACATTTTCTTGTTTTCTATTTCTTTCATTTCGCCCCTTTGTTTTTCCTTTGTCTTTAGTGCACCTTTTTTTTAATTGATCTTCTTTCCTTCGTTCCATCTTTATGCATTTCTGTCATTTCCTTCATTTACTTTCTTTCTATTGTTCTTTCCATCTTTCAATTTTTCCACCTTTCCTTACTTTTTCTTCAATCCCTTTCTTTGTTTCGATTGCCTTCATTGTTTTTTTCTTGTTCGTAACATTTTTCCATTCTTTCTTTCTGCTTTTCTATTTCTCTGTTTCTGTCAGACTTCCTTACTGACTTTCTCTTTCCTTCTTTTTCACTTTTTTTATATCTATACGTTTGTCTTTTTCTTTTCATCTCTTTTTTGCGTTCTTTATCTGTTTCTTGTTCCTTTCTTTCTCTTTGTATCACTTTGTCTTTATCCTTTTCTATTTCATTCTTTCCATCATCTAATCTCCCCTTGTTTCCATGTATTTAATCTCCTTTCATTCCTCCTCATCATGTTTACCTTTTCTCCGGTTTGGGGGCATAGCAAGTACTTGTGTGAGCCTGTAGACTCTCCATTGCCAGCTCCGTTTATATGACAAGGAGATCCTGAAACTTCTCCTGAGGTTCACAGGATATATATCCCTTGAAAGGGGCCCTTCTGCCCGGCTGTGTTCCCGACTTGGAATTTCTATGCATGAGAATCTGTGCATTTGTCCCCTTGGCCGTCCCTCCCTCTGCCAAGAAAATGGCTGCTTAGATGGAGCGGCACTGAAGGGAACGACCGCTGCACCTCTGCTCTTTGGGCTTAAATGGGGGCATTGCACCTGTGCGGCGTGGCTCTAAAGTGAGATGGATTGGTATTTATGCCCCTTAAGTACATTCAAGATGGGGGAAAGAGTGTCTTCCTTAGATACACCATGTGTGCTCCTTTCCGTCCTTCAGGGTGGAACTTGTGCACCATCAGAGGCTGCGGGATTGCATTCTCACCTATCTGTGGGAGAATGCAACACCCGTGTCAGGCCCCTGGTAGTGGCAGGCATCCAGCAGATTGATTCAGACCCAGCGCAAGTGCCAGATACATCCCTCAGGGTGGAACAGTTTTACCCTGCCACAAGGAGAGCAAGCACCCACAAAGATCCCGCCAGGCTAAGATGGACGAATTCAATCCGGGATCCCAGACAGCATGGAAGGGTTCTGAGTGGATGCCTGTAGCCCTTCAGCCCATCACTGTCATTAATGAACTCCAACACAAGGAATGGTAGCCACCATAGCGGGCCTTTCCCCGTCTCTGGAAACTAAAATTGGGAATGTAAGGAAGAACGTGTATTTTGATATGTCAGGCTCTTAGGAATGTTGTGAGCAGTGTTAATCAAGCCAAAAAAGATATATCTAGCAAGACCAGTACATTGGAGAACCTATGGCAACAGTTGGCAGACCTTGGTACTCCAACTGTGTTGCTGCAGTCACAATGGCATGGAGGGGCAGCCACGACAAAACAATGTCAGAATTGTGGGCTTTCCAGAGTGGACGCTACTAACTATGTCAAACATCTTCTCATTCAGGAGATTGGACCTGGTTGCCTTTCATAAAGGTTTATCGTGGGACAAGCACATTGTGTGTTAATGAGGAAATCTCCACCTGGAGTACCCACCTGTGCCATTATTGTGCAGATTATGAACTTCAAAGATAAGTAACTTATCCTTCATCAGGCCACAAGAAATGCAGAGACCATTAAAGTCCCTTCCTTTTTCGCAATTCTACCCAGCTGGTGCAGCGCCAATGGAATTCCTTTAAACCGATAAAGAAGTGGTTAGCTTTATTGCATATTTCTGTATTCGGCGAAGGTATGGGTCATACATAATAGCTGCTCCTCTATTCTGTGACTCCCCGCAGAGACCAATGCATGCCTCGAGAGATCTGACCTGGAAAAGGAAAGTGAATGGGCGGACATGATCAATTGGGCCAACGCAACATAGGCAACAGGAGAGAAATCCTGAGGCGCTAGCCCAGGGGCAAGACCTCTATGCAAGTGTGGTGGGAAATTACAAATTGATCTGGAAGCAGAGGGATGCAGTGCTGTGGCTACAGTAACGGAATTGATGGGCGGTGGTCCATGTGCAGAACTGAAGGATTAGGCCACTCAGATGGGGGAACAGTGACATGAATTGGGAATGTGAAGGGATTGGGGTCTGTATATTGGCGTGTATAGGCAGTACTCAGCCTTTCATCCTTCAGAGGTTAAAAAAAAAAAAAAGAGTACGAACTTCAGTTGAATGATAGTGTATGTAAATATGTTTTATGTAAGGTGCTTTGGCGAATGCGCTATATACATACTACATATCATTATCATTACTATCATGATTGATTGCAGTTTCCTGGGGGAGGATTTTTTTTTTCACCCCCTTTTTGCTGGACTTGGGAGACGGGCGGTCGGTAGGCTGCAGTGGGTTTGACTTGCATTGGCCACACTTCCCCATGCATAGGGTCTGCACCGCAGGTTAGATGGTCTGTTCTGTTACCTGCTTCTTTCTAACAAGTGAATATGTTTGAGATGTGGGTGCAGAGGGTTGTTGTTTGATTATTGTTGATTGGGCGTTTGGAAGTGAAGCTTGGGGGATTTTTTGTCTGCCTGGATACGTTTTAGGTGGGGGGGTGGGAGTCAACCTTTTTCCATAAGCCCTTGGGTCGTTGAATTTGGGTTCCCTTATCTAGTGGATGTTTTCCATTTGCAACAATTGACTGGAAGGTTCAGAAGCTCTGAAAATGTATGTGATTCGCACAGTACCTGGGGAGTAACATTATTGTCAATACGTGGAATTTCAGGTGTTTAAATAATTGTATCAAGCAACAAAGCATAGGCCATGAATTTGAGGAGACATCATGTTCACATCGCCATGATACAAGAATCGCCCCCACACAGAGTAGGGGCATGAGGGGCAGCGCTGCAGTGGAGGGTTAGGGTGATTAGCTCATCTTGCTCAGTGTACTCCTCAAGTGGTTTCCCTTGGAGTCTGAGGCTTGCCCCTTGCGATATCTGGGTACATATCTGGCACAGAATGCAGTGTGGCCTTGGAGTTTGGTCTTGTCAGTGGCATTGAAATCTCTCTTATGAACACATATCCTTCAAATGTGGATATGCTGGGTTTGTTTCCTAAGGGAATAGAACTTTGTGCTGCCTAGAGAACTCTGGTGAGTTAACGTCAATTGCACATTGGACCCATCACTGGACTAATCGACACTCCTTTCTGTACCTTCCCACATTGGCATCTAGAGTTTTAGGGGAGCTGACAGATGATTTGGGTCTTATGGCCAATAATTATGCTGAAGAGGGGTATTCCCAAAACTCAGGAGTGCATAACATACACATCAGAATAGACTACATACTCCCTCAGAAGGAGCGTGTACATTTATTTATAGGGAGTGAATGCATGGGCAGAACAATCTCGGTCTAAAAAACGTCAACCCCCAAGATCTAAAAGATCTGCCAATCGCATTCACCCTTAATGTTTCAAGCTTTAATTTCATTATCAGATTCACAATAAGATCCAAGTCGTATTTGTTATAGAAGCCGCTATCTTTTAATTGTAAAAACGTTTAAGAGCCCACATTTTAGACAATTAGGCTAAAACAACAATAAATCACACATAGAATAAACAGTCTTACAAATATACATATATGCAATTGCAATTGATATTTACAAACGTATAACCTCAACCAGACATCAAAAATAAATAGCACATAGAATAAACAGCCTTACAAATATACATATATGCAATTGATATTTGAAAACCTATTACCTCAACCAGACATCAAATAACATGACCTGAAGTTTATTTCAGGTCATGTTATGATAATGCTTCAATTATTTGTTGTGTACAAATAGTCTGACACCCTTCCTCCTCCTATGTGGTGAGGCGAAGGGGGGCGGGGCAGGTGTCACAACGTTGCCTGACATGTTTCAGTCCCGTTCGTATGGACCTTCTTCAGGGGTTGAATGACAGATAACCCAAGCTCATATTTCACCAATACCCAATCTCTTTTTATCACACAGGCTATTGTTAGACAATGAAATATATCTATTTCTTTTTTATCTGGCAGAACCTCATACCTAACAAATTAAATAGTGCAGCTTTACTCTTAATGTTTCAGCATACCTTTACACATCCAACCTGAGTTTGTTCAATGTTCCTCCTCATCTAATAAATAGTCACTGTTGGAAATCCTTTAAAACATGGGGAGCATATATGTCACCTCCTCTCTTCTTCTGAGAGTTACAGATATAAATATCAATAATACAGGACTAACTTGCCTTCTACAAGCTTGTAGTAACCAGCTCACTGTTATGGATTACCTCCTTGCAAGTAGTGCCAGTTAAAACAGCATCAAGATAGTATAATGCAATTTCCCAATGCTATCACCTGAAAGAAAAAGGGAAAGTGTACCAATACGCTTTCCAAAAAGGGGTCTATCACTAATGTAGCCATTGCTGAAAGTTCACCTCCAGTTCTGAGCCACATCAGCAATGCACAGTGGGCATGCAAATTAGCCCAAATGTGAGCCTTTTTCTCCAGGAAATTGTCTTTGTCTTGGAGGGCAGTACTACTTTATACATAGCTTAATCAACCAAAACAGACCTTTCGCAAGGCTGTCGGGACAACTTCATACCCAGTTTCACACTTATAAGGGATCATCCGTGCAGTATAGTCCTGACAGCCCTGCCTTCTAAGACAAAGACAATTTCCTGGAGAAAAGGGCTTGCATTCGACTCAAATGCACTATCCTACTTTCACATATCAGGTGTTTTCAAGCTTTTTTGAAAACCACCATTATGCAGTGAAAAATCTTAGTTAGAGACACATTACGGTGAAAATGTAAAGCAACAAAACCTTTGAAATCCAGCAGACAATTCAGACAAAGCCACCTTAACTACTCACGCCTTGTGGTGCGGCGTATGACCACAAGGATGACTTCAGAGATTATGTCACTGGTGATAACACTCATTACATCATATATGACATCACTGGTGGCATTACTGATGACATCAGACATAACATCTTATATGACTTGACTGATAAAAGTACTGATTACATTAATTACATTTTCAACTTTTAGGACTATTTTCTTATGTATGTATTTTCAAAGTACATTTTATTTTGCTGTACATTTAGTTTATAGTCACAATTTGAAGTACTTGGCATGCCATCTTGTTCGAGTGGAATAAAAAGTCATAATAATTTTAAAAAGAAATAACTGGAAGTAATATAAATCCAATTGCATGTCAAAAAGTAAATCCTCAAAAAAGTAAATCTTCAATTTCTAAGCGTCTATATATATATATATATTGGATTCATATTTTCTTTTAGAATACCCATAGTTGGAATTCATACAATATTTCACAATACTTAAGTGCATGTACTTTGTTTTACATGTGTTTTTTTAATACTTCCCATTTAAAAATGATACATTTATATCCTATTTTTTTAATAAGCACAATGGAACATTTAAATCTGTAAATGTAACATTTTCCTAACCAACAGGATTCGAAATGTTTCTATTTCTATCTATTCCTACTGCTGTATATACATATTATATTGTCTTACAAATATCTAAATTATTACATATTTATTTTTTAAATGTCATTCTTTAACAAAAAGTACTAATGAACACTCCACAATTATTCATATATTACATGTGTACCTGTCAGTTGTTCTATGGCATGCTCTGCAGGGTGCTAATTGATGTAATTACTCCTTTTTGTGTTTCAGTGCCTAGCTGAAACCAGAAGGCCTAAGATGGGCAGGCACAACTGAATCATTTGAAAGTACAAGTAGACACATCCCAGTCTCCCCTCAAAGTGCATGCATACATACATACTATACATTTGGAATAGTCTTACTTACTTCGGCCCTGACCAAAACCTCGGCCCTGCCCAAAAAGGGAGATCTATGAATGCACAAAAACACAAACAGTGGTGTTATTGAGCAGTTTAATTTCTGATAATGTATTCCTTTCATGGTTTACACAAGCATCTTCTGCAGACGACAAAGAAAAGATATGCAATAACCAATTGATATACATATAAGTGTGCTTTTAATTTACAAAGTGTTTTTCTTGTCTACATGACTTTATTTACTAAAAAAGGCAAGTATTCATCTCTGTATTTGGCTCTGGCTGAATATTTGTCCAAATACTCAAATCTGCTATTCGGTTCACCCCAAGAGACAACACTTCTCCAAAGTAATAAACGGATGTCCTCAAGAGCAGAAAGGCTTCTCTGCACAAGAAAGCCCTCTGTTTATCGAAGGGCTTACTATCGACTGTACCCGTTATGCCAGCAGTTGTCTTCTCAGGATCGTTAGCTGCAAGTAATGAGATTTGCCCATTTAAGAGGTTGGTAGACCAACACTTGATCAACCTCCCCACATTTCTATCAAAGCATAGTTGAATAGCTTCTACTATCCTGGCAATTTCAGGTGAGTTACCCTTTTGTATAGTGCAAAGGGAGGACAGTCTTGAGGCATCTCCACAGCTAATCTGAGATAAAACCATTATTTCTTACACAGGTTTTTCAAAATGTGAAATCCTCATTGATCACAATTCCATTTTATGTATTTTTCAATTACATGTTTCTAAACGGTTCATTGCTGGAGAGTTTCTACAAAATGCATGCAAAACTGCCCCTGGTGCTCACCCCAATAAAACAGTCTTTTCACCTGAAAGCTGGTGGAACCTATTACAATGATCCTTCCTTTAGCCTGTCTAGCGGATTCCTTTGGGAAAGTACCTTCACCAGGCTCATTCAGTTCATACACATTTCGTGGTGTAAAGAAAAAGGTTTCTTGTGTGGTTTTCAATTAAAGGAAACAAATGCAGTGTGGGTGTGTTTCCAGCTGTAATTACCAGAGGTCAATGCACCATATTTATTTGACCTCTCTTAAAACCTTCATTAAACTTCTTACCTGTTCTTTTAGTTCATTTGTCATCAGCCTATTAAAAAGGTCTGGAAAAGTGATTTACATTCCTAGGACAGGATATATTGCTCAGATATCTGAACTGCAGCCTCAAAATTAAAACCATGCTGTTCTTGAGCGAGTTGCATCAGAAGTATAATGCAATCAATATGAAAGCATTGACAGCATGTCATCAAACCCATAGCAATACAATGTGAAAATGCTAAGGGGACATAGCAGAAGCTTCAAAGGTAATTTGCCTTTTCTGCATTGTGTGGGAGTGGTGTGGGGAAATACTGGTCTCCTAACGACAGCATTGAGCTGTATTACAAGAGCTGTATAATGGATAGTGGATGGGTTTAACATGTTGCAGAGTTGTGAATGTGTAAATACTGTTCTGTCCTGATAATAGTAGAATTTGGAGACAAGTAGACCAGTATTGGTCTAGCAAGGGAATTGCAAGTCATGAGTGAGGTACCCTGGTAGTCCTCTATCAGTGCACCCGAGAGTGGACCATAGACCCATCAAATAAACTTTCTCGAATTCTCTTGCAGCATGGTCCACCAGCTCACACCGGAACTGAAACTAATATGTGCCCCGAAGGCCACCTTGCTATTGGAGCTCACAAAGTAAGTGTGTGGTACCTGAAGTAGAGTAAGTGTACGGCTCCTGTAACAAAGTATGGAATTTCTGAAGATCCTGAAACAAAGCAAAAGCAATATCACCCCTCCCCTATGACACATGTAGCTTAAATCCTCCACTGTAGAGTCAGTTGGCCCTGTGGCAAAGTAAGCCTGAACTTCTCCCATTGAAGAAAGTATTTGGCCCTTGTGGAAAAATGTGCAAGCAGCTCCTGCCGCAAGTATTGGTGATGCTCCTTCTGTAAAGTTAAGTGTGTGGTCCTGGCAGCAAAGTGAGTATACAACCACCTGGCGGAAATTAAATGTGTGTCAAAGTATATTTGGTATTCTAGTGGGAAAATGATTGAGCCGCCCCTCTGGCCTACCTCAAAATAATTGTGCTTTCCCTGCAGTAAGGAAAGTTTGCTGCGCTGCCCGAAGAAGGCTCCCCTCTCTGCAACCCTTTGCCCTGTAATATTTCCAACACTGTTGTTTACTGATGACTTGTAAAGGACCGTGCATCATGTGAGCATACCTGACTGCTCTGAGGAGTTGACCTGTTCAATTCGCAGATCCAGTACAATTCACTCATGGTCACTGCTGGATTTTTATTGTATAATTACTGCCGGTTTTAATCTTGATGCCCAATTCTGCTTTCAGACAGTGTACTTGGTTCAGTCTTTCTGAGATGGGTTAGATCTCTTATGGGTGTTAAATCAGTTATTGGGCATTACACGATAGAAGAATGTGTACTCTGTCACAATATGAAGATACATTTTCCCCGTTTGTCTTTTACAGGTACATGGTGGACCTCCGGAAAGAGCAGTTGAGTAACTTCTCAACGCGCGTCACAGAGCTAGCCACAGAGGCCGGCTTTGCTGCATTTGGGACAGTTGATGGTGAGAGAGATGCCTTTGCCCGCTACGAGCTGCAGGAGGAGCCAAGACCTTCAGCTGAAGTGCATAGTTGATGCTAGAGCTGTATGACCTACACACCATGCCTGATGATACTATTTGGTCGCCACTGTGAAAATTGTAGAATGTGCAACTCATGATCAGGCTACACCCTTCCATCTATGCTAACTGTTGGGGGAATTTGCCACTTTTTCCATGGAACATTTCCTTAGCTGATATTAAGAGGGACTGGTCTAAAACAATACAGAAGTGCAGGGATAAGGATATGCCTGATATTGTAGCTTCTATTTTTAAGCAGATTCCATCTCGTCATCAGAAAGACTGTGTGTCTCCGGTGTCAACCTTCTTCCTCAAGTTGGCATTAGAATTTCTTGGGTGGAACACCCTCAATCTCTCTGTATCCTTCCTGAAATTCTGTGCAGAAACTGAAGCGGTCTGCTCTGAAAGCTAATGTGGAAATTTCCAAGAAGCTAGTTGCCACAGAAAGGCCCTCAGGACTGAGGAAGTTCATCCACATCTGCCTTTTCATGACTGCCGCTGTGACAGGCTGGGACGGCCTGTTGGAAGTTAGCCTTGTAATTGGTCTTCATTAGCCTGAAGAATAGACTGGTTCCAGTAGGGTCGCATAGCCTTGGGCTCCACAACTTCAGATCCATTTGTTACATACAATTTGGAGCACCCTTGCAAATAACCGAGGTACCTCTCTGGCATCATAGCGATGACTGTTTGCCTGCAGCCCCCATGCCAATGCCCAGCCACGTTTGAACCTTGTTGTGCCTTGACTGTAAAGGTTTCTCTACAAGAGGTGTGAGATTGGTCAACGCTCTGCGATCTTTGTGGAATGGTTTTTGCTTCATCTACAATGATAGTTTGTGCATGAAGATGCTTGCCATTATGGTAGACAAACCGAACAATAGGGGAGTAAGCTGGACAAAAACATACAAACTAGAAATGATAACTCCACCAAGGAAAAACAGAGGGAAGTGGAGAAAGAGAAACAGGAAAAGGGAGAGAAGCAAAAAAAGTATGAGTGGTGAAAAACAGAGGCTTAAGAAGAGGAAGCACAACAGATTGGCAAAGCCTGGGATATAGCTTAGTGAGTTGAGCGCTCACTCTGGGGATCTCTGCATAATTAATTTATTTAGTGTGTTACAGTTTACATAAAACTTTCCAGACAATGCAATACTATAAAATATCACATAAAAATTAATAGAACTCTGTCGCTATCATCCATGTTAAGTGTCTCATGTGACTGTAAATTACATTATTTTTTCAGCGGCATGCTCCACTTTATTGACTCGATAGGTGTCTATCCGAAACCTTACCATCTCATTATTAAAATATTAAATAAATTCACCATAAAATGTCATGTTTTTCTCATTACACATACGTTGTAGCTAAATAACACTACAATTAAACAGAGCAAATATGATGCATCAATAAATTGTGCAAATTACAAAGTGCAAGTATGCAGTACAGTGCAAATCATGCAAACTACAGTTTGAGGAGTTTGCACAGAAAGCATAGCCGGCATACCTGTTGCAAAGCAGCGGAACCCTTCAGAAATTATGCGATCATCGAACAATATTGTTACACATGGCTATAGATGGTCGCTATGGTCCTGTACCCGCTTGTGCGGTAAATGTACCCGCTTGGGCGGGATCCTTTGGAGAAGCAGTTCCAAGACGGAAGCCCATAGAGGTCTTCAAGCGGACAGCAGCAGTCCAGTCTTTCCACGTCTCTGCGAGATGCCGCAGACCGCTCACCTGACCCTATTTACGGACTCGAAGCCTACGGATCTTCGCGTCGCTTCTGCTATTGACACTCTGTGAGTTTGTTATTGTATCCCTTGCCTACTTTGCTGACTATTTCATGCTAACCTTTTCTTACTCTTCTAATTCTGTATGTCTCAGTCATTTTCTACAGTTGCTCTACTCAGCCCCTGTTCCCTTTGAGTGCATACCAGCCCAGATAATCCAACATTATCCAGCCGTTTCGAGAGAAGTCTCTCCGGCTTTCGTTTCCTCCCAGAAACCCGCTAGGGTAAGCCCATTTCCTTTGAACTCCCCTTTCTTTGTTCCAATAAGAGCACTTACCTGTCTGTTCTTATAGAGCTCTTGTTGCTTACCTGCAAACCTTTGGAGTACCCGTCTTGTCACGTCTAAGCCCTTCTAGACTCTTAACGGTGAGAGGATCTCTCTTCCGCCCTTTACTAAACATCCAGCTCTCATTTCCATTCTGACCCTCTTCTTGTTTTTCTTTCGTGCATCTAGAAGAAGCCTCTCAGGTGACATCAGTTTTCTACCACGCCTCAGGAACATCTTCGCTTCCACACCCACCTGATCCTCGAGACTCCATATTCGACCAGGGTTTACTTCCCATTAGAGGGTTTCCCTGGCGGTCCTGTCCTCACCCCTGGTTATTCCATTTCTAGGTTGAGGGGGCCAGGATTGCCCCGGGGGAACCTTCACAGCCGCATTTGCCTCTTCCATATTGGATTCTTCGACTTGTCAAGGTGAGCGAGTTGAAACCTTTGGTAACAACTGCTTTAATCATACCATAGTTTTATAGAGTTAACAGTAAGCGACACCACTTTATTGACAGTCGGTATCCTCATGGAACAACAAATGCAGCAATTAATGGCGGCCATGCAAGCCATGTCGTTAGAGGTGCAATCTTTGAAATAGGATAATGCTCAACTGCGACAGCAAGTCGCCAGAGCTTTTTCAGACACTCCCCCATCCTCCTTACACACAGTCATGTATGATGGTGATCCTTATAAACTTAAAGAATTCCTCGACAGTTGTACAGTACAGTTTACCTTTAAATCACGCTTTTTTCCTACAGACAAAGACAAAGTGGGGTATGTGATTTCTCATCTTTCGGGCCCTGCATTAGCTTGGGCCACTCCTCTAGTCACCTCTATGTCAGGTCCAATCTTGAATCTTCCTGCAGGAGTGATGCTGGCCCAGCAGACCCCCTAAGTCTGCCTGCCTAACAGTCTCTCAGCAGATAAAACTACCAAGCTGGCAAACCCAAGGGGAAAGGGGAATTGGAGAACAAAACAAAGACAGATCTTCACTGGACTGCACGGATGCCCTCTGGTACTGGATTACTCTCCTCAGTGTCTGTGAAATCTAGGGAAAACAATAACATATATATGTTGTTGATTTATAACTGATAAATGTCTACTTTTTCTTTTACTATTATTTGCTTACTTTCTCTTAAATACCTGTTGCATATGCTAAAATGCTGATAGGCTTTTTTTTCAGATGGTGTTGAGTAGATTCTTCTGTAGATCTTGAGTAACTGTTTCTTATTAAAAGTTTCCTAAAACTTCTCAACCAGGATTTTTTCCTCGAACTCTAATAAAATAACTTGTTTCCAGAATTCCAATTTATTTCCTCAGAAAATGTCTTAAAATGCTGCAATAGTTACAAATGTCTCTTTTTATGTCAGAATCAATGTCTTTATATCTTAGAAGGATTTGTAAATACCTTAACTGAATTGCTTTTGGCTTAGCTAAACTTATATTGCTTCGAAATCAAATAAAGTTTGTTCACACCTCTTAAAAATAACTCTGCGGATGTCTTTAGACTTGCGTGCACAATGTACGATGACTGCTGTACTTAATTGGATCCGCGCAAGAGTCTTTTGCTTTCTTTCTAGATACTACCGCGCTTCTTTCCGACGCCTTCTTATAAAAAACTCAACCGTGTATTAATCCGATTCTTGCTTCATTGCCAAACGAACCGCACTCTCAACCGTCGCTTGATTTCTTGACTGACGAACCACGCATCTAACCGACGCTTGATTTCTTGACCAAACGAGCCGTGCACTGCATTCGCAATAAAAATGACATGTACGCGACAGCACGTAAAGAACGCAAGGTACTTTTCTCTAACCTTACTAATAACGACAAAAGCGAGACAAAGATACGCTTGCGCACGAAACAACTAATAAGGTAATTACAAGTACAGCCCAATCTTAACTGTATTTGTGAAAAAATATATATTAAGATAAAACCGCGCGTGTGTTAGTAGATTACATCGCGCATATAAACACTTATTGAACACAAAAATATATACACGCAAAATGCAATTATCAGATAATCTAACAGAATCAAATCTGATAGAAAATACAGATTTCTTAAATAAAAGTCTTTTAAAACGAAGAAAAAAATAAGGCAAATGAACTTCACTCAATTTCTTGAAAGAGTGATCACTTAGCTTGCTTCATCTGTATCTTCACTGCTTCTTTGAAAGTCTTGAGTTCAATGTCTTTTCTTCTGAAGTTCTGGAAATCTTAGTAATTCTTCTTAGTAACAGCTACCTATAAATATTTTAAAAAACATACTTTTAGAGCTAGTAGACTGCGACCTGCCACCAAGGCAGCTAAAATGAAAGGCAGTTTAGAACTCTGAGCAACATTCAAAACGACCTCATAATCTATTTACACCAATCACTGCTGCAGGAAAGACTCTCCATCTTGCTTTGGGGAAATAAGCGATTCCTGAATTTACATTAAGGAATTTTTTGTACAAGTTCTATTTCTAATCCAAACATAACCCAAACATCACACTTATAAGTAAAACTACATCCAAAGGGTTTTATTGCTAAATGATGATTTCTTAATTTAATGTGTAAGCAAATGAAGTCTATGAAATTACCTTGGAATTGTAACAGTATGTCTTTTAAGGTTGTGGACCTTTGAAACTCTAGAAATGTACCATGGAATCCTGACACTCTAACAATGTGATTCTTGACTCTTACCCAGCCTTCTCTAACAGCCTTAAGACTATGTTTGGCAGAAAGGAAATAACAGTCGCTACACAAGAAAGGCTCCTTGATCTGAAGCAGGGGAATAAGGATTTACTAGGGTACATCACCCAATTTAAACAATTGTCCTCGGAATTGGGTTGGCCGGATGACAGACTTCTTACCCCTTTTCGTAGAGGCTTAACAGAAGAACTTAAAGATTAGCTCTCTAAAGTGCCCCGCCCAGCCAACTTGGCTGACATGATCGCTCCAACCATGCAGATAGATTATCGATGCAGGATCGTTCTTACGAAAGAAGAAAGGGCAAAGGAATACGATCACATAGTGATTATTCCTCTGCAAGGAATAAAACTCTCCTTCAAACTGAAGAACCTATGCAGATAGGGAACATAAGAGGACCTTTATCAATGACCGAGAGAGAAAGGAGAAGAAAGGAGAAAGACACTCAGATTATGTATGTACTGTGGGTCCTCCTCCCATGTGTTGAAGGATTGTCATTTTGTGCCCCCACGTCGCAGTCCTAACACAAAGTCGGGAAACTCCAAGACCCTACCGTTAGGGGAAGAACGGTAGGGAAACTGAATCCTCCTTCCCCATGTCAAACAAATATGACTCTAGACAAAGCCGCAACTAACCAGACGATGGTGGTAGTATCCTTGTCTATGATATTATCAGAACATATATTACCAGGTATTCCCGCTTTGATAGACTGCGGTGCAGCAGGTATTTTTTTGGATTACGATAGGGCAAAGAAACACGGTATTCCCCACATAACCAAGACCTTTGTTACTCCCATCCAAGGAGTAGACGGGAGCCCCTTAAGCTCTGGTTCTATTAAAGAACAGACCAATCCAATAACCTGCTTGATAGCCAGCCATAGGGAAACCCTAGTTTTCGACCTGATCAAAACTGCCCATTTTCATATCATCTTAGGGCTTCTGTGGTTGAGACTCCACAATCCTTTCATTAACTGGTCAGCGGGTACTCTTTTTCTAGGGTCAGAATATTGCGTACACCATTGCCTTTCCCAGGAGTCGGTAGGCTTACATATCCCCTCTGTAGAGGCTCCTAACCCTTCTCTAGCTACCATTAATCAGCTAGAAACTGTCCCTAAATGTCACTGGAGATTCCGATCTATATTTGAAAATCCCGAGTTCACTACGTTACCTCCACATAGGAGAGATGATTGCCATATTGATTTGCTTCCTGAACAGCCCATTCGTTTTGGCAGGATGTATGTACTCTCCCAACATGAGAAGAATGTATTGAAAAAGGACCTTCAAACCAATTTACGGAATAGCCTCATAACCGAATCAGTGTCACCGGCGGGAGCTTCTCTGTTTTTCATCCCCAAAAAAGACTAGGATGAACTCCGCCCTTGTATTGATTACCGGGGACTAAACAAAATAACCATCGCTGACAAATACCCCATGCCTCTCATAACGGACATTGTCGAAGCGGTTCGAGGGGCGACTCTCTACACAAAGCTCGATCTTAGAGGTGCTTATCATCTCATATGAATAGCTCCAGGTGATGAATGGAAAACCGCTTTTTGCACACCTTTTGGACATTACAGGTATCACGTTATGGCGTTCGGTTTGGTCAATGCCCCGGCTATCTTTCAGCGGTTTATGGACCATCTCTTTGCCGACATTTTATTTCATTTTGTCATCTATTTGGATGACATCTTGGTGTATTCCAACAACCCTGAGGATCATATCCACCATGTTAATAAAGTTTTGGAACGGCTTCAATCGAATAAACTCTACTGTAAAGCCGCTAAATGTGAGTTCCATCGGGAGCAAGTTAACTACCTAGGCTTTGTACTGTCGTCTCAGGGAATTTCTATGGACCCGAAGAAAGTATCAGAGGTTTTGGATTGGCCATCTCCAACAAGTTTAAAAGATGTGCAGCGGTTTTTAGGGTTCGCTAACTTCTACCGGAAGTTCATTCCCTGTTTTTCCAAAATCATTCTACCCATCACCAGACTTTTGAAAAAAGGAAACACGTTCTCCTGGAACGATTCGGCTCAGAAAGCCTTCCAAGCTTTAAAGAATATGTTTACTTCTGCTTCCATTCTTATCACACCCGATCAATCCAAGCAATTAATTGTGGAGACGGATGCATCGCAATATGCTTTAGGAGCCGTACTTTTACAAGTGTCGGATCAGGGGGAAGAACGACCAGTAGCCTACCTATCTAAAATCTTCAATACAGCAGAACAGAACTACTCTGTACTAGAGAAAGAATTGTTGGCTATTAAACAGGCCTTCACGGAATGGAGACACTTACTGTTAGGATATACCCATCCTATTAAGGTTCGCACAGACCATCAGAATCTCAGGGTGCTCCAAAATGCTTACACTACTAACAGTTGACAGGCCTGCTGGGCTCATTTTTTTCTTCCCTTTCGGATCGAATTCACCTTTCTGCCAGGGAAATACAATCAGAGGGCAGACGCTCTATCCCGTAAGGATTCTCCTACTTCTACATTCTGTTTGGAGAAAATGTTTCCCAATGCTCAATTCATCGCTGTCACAAAGGACTTTCTTCAAAAGGTGCGAACTGCTACAGCGCAAAATCAATCACTGTGAGAGTATTGCTTCCTCCTACCATCTTACTAAAGAAACTGATTATTTCTTTCATGGAACGCAGGTTCTGATTCCCATTCCTTCATTACAACTGGAAGTGCTACAAATGTGTCATGATTCACGGGCTGCGGGTCATCGAGGGTTTCTCTCCACTTTGGAACTTCTACAACATTATTTCTGGTGGCCAAACCTAAGATCTGATGTCCGTGATTATGTATCAGCTTGCAGTATCTGTGCTCATGTAAAGACTCCACGAACCCCACCTTTGGGATTGTTAACAAGGATGCCTATCCCAGACCGACCTTGGCAAATTATATCCACTGATTTTGTGTCCGATCTACCTCTATCTGAGAACAAGACTACCATTATGGTGACTACAGACTATTTCACTAAATTGGCTCATTTCACCCCTTTAGAGAAGTTACCTGGAGCAACATTAATGGCTAAAATCTTCCTCTCTGAAATTTTCTCTCGTCACGGTCCACCAGATACTATTGTTTCAGATAGAGGTCCTCAATATACCTCCCTCTTCTGGCAAAAAAAGATGTCACGTTTTAGGGGTCAAATGAGCCCTCACCTCAGGATACCATCCCCAAACCAATGGGAAAATGGAACGTTTAAACCAGACCCTAGAAGGATATCTGCGATGCTTTGTATCAGCAGCTCTCAACTGCTTCCATTCGCAGAATTCGCCTACAATAATTCTCACCATTCTGCTCTCCGGACCAGTCCCTTTCATTGTTCTTATAGCTACCATCCCTCATTTGTTCCTACTGTTTCGACTCCTACTTCCAGCTGCCCGGGAGTAGATAATCGCATTGCCGACATTCAGGAGGGTCAGAAACTGGCTAAACAATCTCTTCTGGCGGCTCAAGACCGAGCTAAACGATCCGCCGATCTTCATCGTCGATTAGCCCCGAAACTTACCATCGGTGACTCTGTTTGGTTGGCATCCCGTTTCCTTCCTCGCCGCCTTGTCCCATCAAAACGCTCTTCAAAATACTGGACCGTTTAAGGTGTTGTCCATGGTGGGTGCAGCGGCAGTCAAGCTGGCTTTGCCTGCCTCCTGGTCTCGAATACATCCTGTGTTTCATCTGTCTCAGATTAAATTGGTTGTGCAAGATCGATTTCACCGGAGCAGAGGTGCCCCTCCACCTCCTGTCCTCACGAATTGTGGTCCAGAATTTGAGGTAGCCGATATATGTGACTCTCGTTATCGACAAGGCCGATTGCAGTTTTTGATTGACTGGAAGGGCTAGTCCCCAGCGGAAAGGACCTGGGAACCGGCCTCTGGGGTTCATGCACCTAGGCTGGTGCGCCGTTTTTTTCGCCTTCACCCGGGTAAGCCTGGGGTGCCCCCCAGCAGAAGGGGGCATACTGTTACACATGGCTATAGATGGTCACTATGGTCCCGTACCCGCTTGTGCGGTAAACGTACCCGCTTGGGCGGGATCCTTTGGAGAAGCAGTTCCAAGATGGAAGCCCATAGAGGTCTTCAAGCGGACAGCAGCGGTCCAGTCTTTCCACGTCTCTGCGAGACGCCGCAGACCGCTCACGTGACCCTATTTACGGACTCGAAGCCTACGGATCTTCGCGTTGCTTCTGCTATTGGTGCTCCGTGAGGTCGTTATTGTATCCCTTGCCTACTTTGCTGACTATTTCATGCTAACATTTTCTTACTCTTCTAATTCTGTATCTCTCAGTCATTTTCTACAGTTGCTCTACTCAGCCCCTGTTCCCTTTGAGTGCAGACCAGCCCAGCTAATCCAACATTACCCAGCCATTTCGAGAGAAGTCTCTCCGGCTATCGTTTCCTCCCAGAAACCTGCTAGGGTAAACCCGTTTCCTTTGAGCTCCCCTTTCTTTGTTCCGATAAGAGCACTTACCTGTCTGTTCTTATAGAGCTCCTGTTGCTTACCTGCAAACCTTTCGAGTACCCGTCTCGTCATGTCTAAGCCCTTTTAGATTAGACTCTATTAACGGTGAGAGGATCTCCCTTCCGCCCTTTACTAAACATCCAGCTCTCATTTCTATTCTGACCCTCTTCTTGTTTTTCTTTCGTGCATCCAGAAGAAGCCTCTCGGGTGACATCAGTTTTCTACCACGCCTCAGGAACATCTTCACTTCCACACCCGCCTGATCCTCCAGACTCCAGATTCGACCAGGGTTTTCTTCCCATTAGAGGGTTTCTCTGGCGGTCCTGTCCTCACCCCTGGTTATTCTAGTTTTATAGAGTTAACAAATATATACTTCTCAAATCATTGCAATTTACCAAATAACTAAACCCCAGCACATCCTACCTTTTGCAATTATACAATTTCAAAATTTTCAAGGGTGCACCAGTCCATCCAACAACATGAACATTAACGTCAATTTCCCAATATTTTAGGTGAGCAGGTTCCTAATATCACTTACATGTATTTCTTAATCTCTTGCTCCCTTAATATCTATACGGTAACCTCACTTTACTCTCCCCCTTTTGGATGTGAAGATTTTCTCTCTCAGTGGAACCCTGAATTCTCAGTCCTAAACCACAGGTTAATGATTGCCAATGTTATCAAAATGTTGGTGTCCCCCAGACACCACGGCCAAAAGGCTGGCGATCGTATAGAGTCAACATTATGTACGTATTTCCCCAAGGCTACCTCATTTCCATTCACCAAGCTCCTCACAAGATGTTAATATACATGGTGGTTACTTTCAAGAACCGCCCGGTCATTACACAGACCACAGTATCTATCCTATACCAACTCACCATACCATTTCCCATACACTGCGCGTGTGGGAAGTTGTCCATTCTCAGATTTGCAGTGATGGGAACTGAATAAAATAATTCTGTGCTGTTAGGTACCAGTGTTCCAGCCTGGAGAACCTAGTATAACTTTCCAACTTGGCCACGTGGAGGTGTGAACAGACCCTATCCTGTTCTTTAGCTTTACGCGTATATTCTTGTTTCTAGATATGAACCCCACTATCCTAATTAGGAAGCCACCCTACTTCTTGGAAATGGGCCTCATTCTTTTTATAGAATGACATGCCGAGTGTATAATCGCCATGTTTAAATACTTTCCCCAGTAACGCTAATAAAGGGCGTAAAGGGTTCGACATAGCCTTGATGAATAATAGCCCTCTTTTTATCATTACGTGTGTGTAATGACGTCAAGCCCAGCTCAAGCCTTAAGACTTCTATCGTATACTCTGCAACATGCCCATCACTCTCCTCCATGATGATGCCTCCAGTTTCCGCAGCCAAGTCTCGCGACTCCCCAGACTGGTTTCCAAACCGTACGTCACGGTAGACAGAACTCTGCTTATACACCAATATAATACCTTGAAGGCTGAAACCTGCGGTTTTAGTTGCAAACTTCTTAATTACCAGCATTGGGATGGTGGCTTTTCTTACTTTGGCCTCCGAGTTCTTGTAGCTTTTCCAGTCAGAAATCTCTTATCCCAGGTACGTATTACAATTTGCACACTCTATACGTCCCAGCAGGTTATTAAATGTAATAAACCAACTCTTAGTGGCACTTACGCACATATGTTTAGTTTTACTAAAGTTTATCAGCAGATCATTAGCTATTATGTATTTGTATAGCTTCAAGACGCTACTCTTCATTCCGACATATGTATCAAAAATAATTATGGCAGATAGACTATCTCTTTCATTAAACCAGTAATCTTCAGTACACTGTCGTTTTTCTCTGAAAAAATATTAACACTTTTCTCTAAACCACAATTTAAAAAAGATACACATGCAGACACAAATACAGTGACTCATAGTAGATGGCCAATAGTCTCGCATATAAAACACGGAATGTATATACTCACAGGCACAGCAACACCTGATTTAATCTGGTTATAAATTCTTGGAGCTGTTTCGAAGGGATTGTGTCCTCCCACATATTCCTCAACTTTGATAGATCCGTAAGTCTGCTTGCAGCTTCGGAAACTTTTTTTCATAGAATCAGATGCCGTGCATTGCCGAGTCGTGGTCCTCGACGGCCTCTGTCCTGTCTTCGGCCGTGATTTCGATGCTCGTATAAGTAGCTTGCATGGCGCCCGTTGCATGAGTTCTGTTTTTCTGCATGCCCAGCATGCTTCGGACAGTTCATCACTTATGCGATTTCCCACTGCATATTGTGTCTACTTCGAAGACCAGCTTCAAATGGTGTTCAGATTGTGGAGTTAAAATGTCCATTACGGCCCACATCGGATCTGCCTGTGATGTCTGGGTGTGGACCACAGAGTAGACGATTGTGGCTCCTGTCAGTCTGACAGTGAAGGCCTTGAGGAAGGGGAAACCTGTGGCAGGTAGGCCCCTTTCTAAATCCACTTCTACTACCCCTTCTATAAGGTGGCTGTCGGACCACTCCAATGAAGTTTCCCCTGGTAAAAAAGCACTGTAAACATTCAAAGCGCTCAAGATCCAGAGCTCGTCATTTTTCCTCGTACTCCTCTCACAAGACGAAGAAACAACACCATTGATCGCGCTTGTCTTCGTCTGGCTCCTCTCCTGGCAGATAGTTAATTTCCCGAGCTTTTAACGCCTCGATGCATTCGAAGATTTCGAAAACCTTCAGTCGAAGTCATTTAAACCTTTGCGTAAGGCTGATTATTTTTTTTACGATCATGGGGTCAATTTTTTAGGAGGAAGAAGATGATGACAATATACATTTTAGTTTTGAAAATGGTACTCCCAATGGGCCTGAAGAATTTATTTCAGAACAGTCCAGAATGAAAAATCTGGTGGACACTTGTAGGGGAGGACTGGCCGCGAGGCCCTCCTCACCTACAGCTTTCTCCCCAGGTGAGGACCATGACTCGGTGGGCGCCCCCTCATGCCACCCGGGCCCAGGTGGAGGAGGATTCACCCGCCGACGACATTGCTCACACGTATCCTTTCCTTGCATTTACCAAAATTTAGTTAGGCCTAGACGCCATCTTGTCTAGCAAACATGGCGTGAGTTCAGCACACTGTAACGAGGCCCCCCACCTTTGGAGGGCCTTTCATGCATCTCTGCCGCCTCAGCAGCCCTGGCAGATCCGCTGCGAGCGCGTTCCCATGAGAAAGTTGGAGATGAGCTAAACCCGAGATGCCAATACGGCAACATTCTATCAGTTACAATGTACTATTGCACCCCGTATGACCCAGACCGCGAGGCCGGGGTAACGGGGAAAAAAGCTGAAGCATCACTATCTGAAGAAGGTAGAAAACAATTCAAGTATTGGTATTAATGAACTACCTCTGTTTAAAATATGAATAAACTATAAAATTGTAACGTTATATGATATCCCTCCAGGTCTGGACTAGTGCTGCTATAACCACGGAGAAAGATGTTGACCAAACGTGTAACCTCTATCTGTAAAAGTGTTTTTTCAATAGTATGTAGAATCTTGAACTCATATATGTTTTCTGAATCACCCAAAGCGGCGAGCATCAATCTCTGTAGGCCATAACCTAGATATCCCTCGTATAACGTCTAATGTACATACAATACGCACACAATGTAGTGAATATAATGTTAGGTAATGAAAAGGTACTGGAACCGACTGTATTAAAGAAATGTGTAACGAAATTGAAATATATATGTGTGTCTAAACAACGTCAAAATAAGGCAGAACAGTATAAAACTTCTGCATTCACTGATCAGCAACGCACGAGGAAAATACCTTTGTGAATATATGCAAGGCCATCCCCTCTCCCACCCTACCAAGCCTGCCAGATAAAAAAGCTAAGACTTGTGCCGCGCTCCCTCACCTCCCCCAACCAAGCTGGCGTTACTTCAGAGAGTCAGAGGCCCCGGCGCCGCAACCAAGGCCACAGCCCGCCACCTGTGTTATTTACAGCACGGTAACAAACCCACGTTTGAACCCACTGATCTACCAGCACCCTCTCATAAATCCCCCAAACCCCCCTAGACCCCCCAAGAATCCTGACCCCGTGCAAGGACGATCCCCATCATTGGGACAAGACACAGAGACCCATCCATATAATAACTTCTAACGCAGCAGACAGACATGTATCATTCGGCCCAGGCCCCAGAGCCCCGTCCCGCGACCTAAAATACCGGTCAATAGGACACAGGTAAATCTCACCCCAACCGACAACCACCAGACCTCTCACGAGGTGCATTCCTCATGTGTTGCGTTTATTTTATAAGATAAGCTGCTGAGCGATTTATTAATGAACTTAAATGTCGGTTTCTGAATAACTGCAGTGTGCATGGCCTAGGGCAAATGAGACAGGAAAGGTATTCGTCATTGTCACAGGCTGCCCCAGCATACCAACACCGCACGGATGACCTCAAGCCGGCCTGCCAGGCCCAACCCAACCCACGAGGCTGACCAGTGACGTCGTCATGCCAAGACCAACCACGCTGCAGCAACACCTATAGTTAGTCGACGCCACCCAATCCCAATTAACTTGTGCCCCCTATAGTGTTTAGGTGTTGATGACGTTTTTTGTATTAGAAATACGCCTGTCTTTGCTATTGTCGGACAGAGCGCTCTCGTAGGTTGCAGAGTTCTTTGCATGCCTTATTTTTGGATAAACTCCCACTTACGCTCACCCGCACTCTGTCTTGGCCTTATTCCCACTACGGGAGAGTCCCTTATTGTCTCTCATTGCGGGGAGGATCGTGCTGAAATTGGGGGCGCTTCCCTTCAGTGGTGACCCCGACGTTTTTTTTTTTTTTCTCCTCCTGTGCTCTTTAAGATGTTTTTTATTATTGTTGTTTTTAAACTGTCATTTTTTCTTATTATTTATATATATATATATATTATGTAAGGTACGAATAATGATGATTGAAAAGCTACCTTGTCTGTCAACACACCCCCTCCCCCACCCAATCCTATATTGTATCAACGAAACGTTACAACGTGGAAATGTTTACATGATGTACTTAATGAACTGTTGTGTCTCAAACAGGATTTATCATGGCATCGAATGGGCAGCCTGCAACTAATAGATATGTTAGATTTAGAGAAATGTTAGTGGCTAGATTGACATATTCATTTGAATGCGGTTTATCAGTGTGTGCTATTGTGTTCTTCATCTCAATGTTTTGTCTAGTATTACACTGGATTATAGCGTTCATCTCTACCGAGATGAACGAGGGGGGAGGGGGGAACAACACCACCCTTGCCCCTGGAACTAAAATAATTCCGACTGTAGGTATCAAAGAAGGTGATTTCTTGGTCTGGGATGGATCACACTTTGTGTGGGGATACTATACTACACCACCCACTGCTGTCCTGTCACAATCGAGAACCAGAAATGTAAATAATGACACAATGTCCCAACCCGAAACATATAACAACCGTACGATCCTTCCCGCCCCAATTCCAAACAACGATCTCTTGTTTATTAAAGGGGATGGAAAAGTGATTATGATGACAGAACACAAGTCCCTATATGAAGAATTAGAAAAGGGGGGTGGGGAGGAGGAAGGGGGGCCTGGTTTTTCACCTACTATAACGAAAAAGTACAGAAGAAGGGGGAAAAGTAGGCGGAGAAGAGAGACTGGTGGACAGGGGCATGATGAGTATTATGGGCTAGGGTTAGACAAAATGGAAGACCCACGACACCCTCACCAAGCAAATAAATGGTATGCTGATATGAGCATAACAGCCAAACAGACAACCAATGAGAGCTGCTATGTCTGCTCGCTTATCCCCCATGCATCAGGCACACCTAAAGTATTGTTGCCACGAGAATTGCCCATTGTGGATGCCCAATGTCTCCTTCATCTCACGCTGTGTAGAATAAAGAACACTTTTCAAGCACACGATGTCTCTTTCAGAATGCTACAGAACAACAAAACGTGCTATTCACAAGCGTCTGGAGTGATCTGTCTTAAAGAACCTTTCTTTGCAATACAAGGGACACTGTTTTTCGAAAACAAATGGAGAGACGAAGAAGTACTGTGTAAGGCAGAAGCACTGAAAGGTGTCCAACCGGACAAGTTGCGGTGGATGGAAAAAACGTGCTTGCCAATATGGAAAGAACACATCCCTAAACTAACATGGGTAACAGCGATGGAGAAACCCTTCAAGCTACAAAGTGAAATACAAAACGAACTATGTTTCAAGGGAGAAGGAAAAATGGCAATGGGAACGAATAAGAACTGTAACAAAACTCTCACCATCCCAGATATGAAAAAAGGAACAGCAGCACTAATGGACACATACTGGGTATGCGGAAACAAGGCGTACTTACACCTTCCCCAATCATGGAGTGGTAGCTGCTCAATGGCCACTTTGCATTCAACACTAATGGTGATTCCAGAAAGCCACATTGATGTCCTGTCCTCCGGAGGGAAAGGAGAAGAGCTCTCACGGAACAAGCGAGCCTCGAACTACATATCGCAAGCATCATCTGATTTATTGGCACAGATCCCAGACAGGTATCGCCTGTTCAGCTCCGTGGAAACATTCTTTGCCTCGTTAGTATCAAGTGTCCAAGCAAGAGCAAATGCAAAATGGCTCCAGATCACACGGTGGGAACTGATCCAGTTGGCCAATGACACTGAAGAAGGGTTCAACATAATAAAGGTGGAACTACGAGCTCTGCGACTAATGACCATGCAGAACAGGTATGTTCTAGACCTGTTAACAGCGATCGATGGAGGTGTTTGCCGAAAAATAGGAAGTGCGTGCTGCACGTTCGTACCTTCCGAAGACGCAGAAAACGGGTCCCTGTCCCACGTTATTGAAGCAGTACATAACCTGGGCGAGAAGATGAAAATGGAAGGTGGAGCTGAGGATAGCTCGTGGTTCGACAATATCTTCTCTTGGGTTCCCTCATGGCTTGGAGTGACAATGAAGTTCCTGATACCAATAGTGGCGATCGTCCTTGTGATGTTCTGCCTGTGCCAGGTGGGCCTCCGATGTTGTGCTAACGCAGTTCCTAACGGTGCAATGATGATGGTGACAATGGGCAACTCTGGTGGTACAATTAAGGCAACACAAGAAGTACATGTGCAGACAGGAACAGATAACACCCCCAGGTACCAGTTAGTGCCTATGTGCCGTGATAAGTTCATAGTAGATAAACTATGGCACACCACTATCAAAGAACCACGAGACGTGGAACTGGAATGGTATGAGGAGGTCTGGGTAGATCTGGAAGAAACTGGCGACTGTATATATTTAACATGTACACCAGACGAGTATGCTAGGAGAGGTGAGAGTTTAAGGGGGGTGTGCAGAGCATGGATGCCTATAAAAGGAACACCTGCATGGGATGACGCAGTGATAGAGGAACAAGAATGTAGAAGATTGGAAGAGCTAAAGAATTCGTTACTTTAGTAACGAAAGGGGGGAAATGTAGGGGAGGACTGGCCGCGAGGCCCTCCTCACCTACAGCTTTCTCCCCAGGTGAGGACCATGACTCGGTGGGCGCCCCCTCATGCCACCCGGGCCCAGGTGGAGGAGGATTCACCCGCCGACGACATTGCTCACACGTATCCTTTCCTTGCATTTACCAAAATTTAGTTAGGCCTAGACGCCATCTTGTCTAGCAAACATGGCGTGAGTTCAGCACACTGTAACGAGGCCCCCCACCTTTGGAGGGCCTTTCATGCATCTCTGCCGCCTCAGCAGCCCTGGCAGATCCGCTGCGAGCGCGTTCCCATGAGAAAGTTGGAGATGAGCTAAACCCGAGATGCCAATACGGCAACATTCTATCAGTTACAATGTACTATTGCACCCCGTATGACCCAGACCGCGAGGCCGGGGTAACGGGGAAAAAAGCTGAAGCATCACTATCTGAAGAAGGTAGAAAACAATTCAAGTATTGGTATTAATGAACTACCTCTGTTTAAAATATGAATAAACTATAAAATTGTAACGTTATATGATATCCCTCCAGGTCTGGACTAGTGCTGCTATAACCACGGAGAAAGATGTTGACCAAACGTGTAACCTCTATCTGTAAAAGTGTTTTTTCAATAGTATGTAGAATCTTGAACTCATATATGTTTTCTGAATCACCCAAAGCGGCGAGCATCAATCTCTGTAGGCCATAACCTAGATATCCCTCGTATAACGTCTAATGTACATACAATACGCACACAATGTAGTGAATATAATGTTAGGTAATGAAAAGGTACTGGAACCGACTGTATTAAAGAAATGTGTAACGAAATTGAAATATATATGTGTGTCTAAACAACGTCAAAATAAGGCAGAACAGTATAAAACTTCTGCATTCACTGATCAGCAACGCACGAGGAAAATACCTTTGTGAATATATGCAAGGCCATCCCCTCTCCCACCCTACCAAGCCTGCCAGATAAAAAAGCTAAGACTTGTGCCGCGCTCCCTCACCTCCCCCAACCAAGCTGGCGTTACTTCAGAGAGTCAGAGGCCCCGGCGCCGCAACCAAGGCCACAGCCCGCCACCTGTGTTATTTACAGCACGGTAACAAACCCACGTTTGAACCCACTGATCTACCAGCACCCTCTCATAAATCCCCCAAACCCCCCTAGACCCCCCAAGAATCCTGACCCCGTGCAAGGACGATCCCCATCATTGGGACAAGACACAGAGACCCATCCATATAATAACTTCTAACGCAGCAGACAGACATGTATCATTCGGCCCAGGCCCCAGAGCCCCGTCCCGCGACCTAAAATACCGGTCAATAGGACACAGGTAAATCTCACCCCAACCGACAACCACCAGACCTCTCACGAGGTGCATTCCTCATGTGTTGCGTTTATTTTATAAGATAAGCTGCTGAGCGATTTATTAATGAACTTAAATGTCGGTTTCTGAATAACTGCAGTGTGCATGGCCTAGGGCAAATGAGACAGGAAAGGTATTCGTCATTGTCACAGGCTGCCCCAGCATACCAACACCGCACGGATGACCTCAAGCCGGCCTGCCAGGCCCAACCCAACCCACGAGGCTGACCAGTGACGTCGTCATGCCAAGACCAACCACGCTGCAGCAACACCTATAGTTAGTCGACGCCACCCAATCCCAATTAACTTGTGCCCCCTATAGTGTTTAGGTGTTGATGACGTTTTTTGTATTAGAAATACGCCTGTCTTTGCTATTGTCGGACAGAGCGCTCTCGTAGGTTGCAGAGTTCTTTGCATGCCTTATTTTTGGATAAACTCCCACTTACGCTCACCCGCACTCTGTCTTGGCCTTATTCCCACTACGGGAGAGTCCCTTATTGTCTCTCATTGCGGGGAGGATCGTGCTGAAATTGGGGGCGCTTCCCTTCACACTCTAAAATCGGCTAGTGACTTAGACACCTCACCAGAAACAGATTTTGCCACTCCTGATGCTTCAGGTCATCCTGACCCCTCATAAAGAGCAGTGAAAGGACTGGTAACTGAATATCTGGGATGGGGAAAGCCAGTAGCAATCTTTGAAAAGGATGATCTAACTGATATCAACGATAGCAGACCTCCAAGAGAGATACCCTTCCATACTGCTTGAAGAACTAGAGTGTTCTGAAACTGGCTAAAATCAGATACCACACCAGCGGTCAACAAAATTTGACAAAGAAATACAGGGCTGCCTCAACAGACCCGAATTTCCTGTCTAGACACCCCACTCCTGAGAGTTTGGTGGTCAGTCAACTTCAAAGGCTACTTCAACTATCCCCCCCAGATAGAGATGACAAAGGATTTGACGACTTAGGAAAGAGGGTATTTTCTGCAGGTAGCATAGCCCTCAAATCATTAAATGCAACTTGTGCCCTGGCTAAGTATACTCACACTTTGTGGGATAAGATAGCTTTTGCCGTTGACCATAGCCCCAAAGGGGCGGAGAGAGACGGGTTTCTTAACCTGGTGCAAGATGGAAAAGGATGCCATGTGCCAATCTCTCCAGTCTGGTCTGGATTCTACAGGCTATGGCAATGAGTATTGTCGCCAGGATGTTTTCTTGGGTAAGGATGTCAGGGTTTGCACCTGACGCCCAGTCACGCCATTGGACATGCCATTTGATGGCTCCCAGCTTTTCATCTCAAAGGCCGATGAGAGCCTAGAAAACTTACAGGCATCCAAGGCCACACTGAAGTCGCCTGTAGCAGTGATACACCAACCTAATCCATCTCATGGGTCTTCCAATGGATGGAGGGGTCAGCCCTTTCCTTTCTACTCCTCACTTTCTAGAGGAAGGGGCCAGTTTGCACAAAGGGGCCAAAGAAGAGCTCCTGGTGGGTCAAGAAGAAGACGAGGAGGGAAAGCTTCTCTCTCAGCCTCTGCCTCTTTGCCCTCGGCTTCAACAACCCCAAAACCCATTGGAGTCTTTGATTCACAGGACTGTGGTGGAGGGGGGGCAGGCTGACTCAGCATCTGGAGAGTTGGCGCGGCATCCCCTCTGAGAATTGGGTACTGCAGACAGTGGCCCCACGGCTATTGCCTCCCGTTCTTAAGAAAATCCCCAAATTGTCCTGAAGGAGGCCAATTAGCGATCTGGAACCGCTTCTCCTACAGCAGATCCTTACCCTGTTGGTGAAAGGTGTGATAGAGTTGGTACCTGCAGCGGAGAAGAATCAAGGTTGGTACTCCCTATTTTCGAATCCCTAAGAAGGATGGAGAACTGCGACCCATCTTGGACTTGAGAGGCTTGAAGAAGATCCTCAGGAAAGACAAGTTCACGCTGCTAATTCTTTCGCAGATCCTACGGTTCCAGGATTGGTTGGTGTCATTGGACATTCAGGATGCTTACTTTCATGTGCCAATTCATCATAAACACAGAAAGTACCTGAGGTTCACGGTTGGCAGTTCTCATTATCAGTTTCGGGTTCTGCCATTCAGACTCTCACCCCCGGCCCCCGCAGGTTGGGGACTCAACATCTTTTGCAGATAGTCCAAAGGTTTCAGAGTGCCACGTCTCTTCCATCCTTTGACTTTCTGATGTTGCTCAGCCTCATGGCATCCTGCATTTTTCTGGTGCCAGAAGCCCTCAGATCCCAGTGGTCTCAGTTCTCTGGCAGAATGACGGACCTGCTTTAGGTCCCAAACTAGGATGCTCAGGATCTCCTGTGGTGGGCCTGTCGAGAGAACATGATGAAAGGAGAACCCTTTTGGCAACCTTGGCTTGAGATGACAATTGTGACAGATGCCTCCCTCATAGGGTGGGGAGCACACATAAACAAGCTTTCATTCTCCAGCATGGGGTCTGTCATGGAGTCACATGCTCATGAACATTCCCTGTCAGGCTGGGAATCCTCAGTAAAGAAAAAATCAGTTTCAGTTTTGTTTCTGAACTTTCTTTCTCCTAATAACCAATCACTGGTCTCTGGGTCATACTGCCCCCAGCCAATGATTGCCCTCCACCTAAGCCCCTCCTCTGGCAGCCATCTTCAGATTTTTACCGCACGTTCAAGTGTTGGGAGTCCTTGTGCTATAGCTCTCAAGTTTTACGATTTTTCAAAGAGTTTAATCTCATTTTTTCGGTCAATCGAGCATCAAGCTCCACCGTTGCTACTTCCGATCAACGGGGACCCGTTTCTGAATTTTCTACGCCCCTCAAAGGCGAAGTTTTCATCGAGTTTCACTTCTTGGAGGATTCCGGAAGATCTTTGAGGCTTACCAAGCGTGGATATGGCCCAGGACAAAGGAAAAACAACGCCCGGTTCCAAGCTGTTCAGGAGCTGCCCTGGATGTGGTTTGCAGAATGTCTTCAAGGAGGATGAGCATTCCAGATGCCTCTACTGCCTTCACGAAGACAAAACGCATGTGGAGAAGGACTGTGCGTTTTGCAAGAACATGTCGGAACGGACTATGAAGGATCGGTGTATCCGCCTCACCAACTGGCTGTAAGGGAAGAGCACAGCGGTAGGTGAGAAGAAGTAGTCAGAGCGGTCTTCTAAGACCTTTGACGGCGCTCCGGCGACGGGGGCCCAACAAAAGGTAAAGCACCGTGAGTCCGCGGACACCGGGAGCGCCGATCGCTCGGGCTCCTCGGTTGCCAGACAGAGCGCACTTTCACCGAGGCCATCAACCACGAGCCAACGCTCTGGCTCGGGGAAGAGGAAATCGGAGAACCCAGGTAAGCTTCGGGAGAAGTCTCGGCCGATCCCGACGGAGACAGCCGAGGGGGAGCGAGGCGGTGACCCTTCCCCCAGCTGAAGGCCTCAAGCGCGTCCAAAGTTGTGAAGGCCCTGATTCACCCGGCTAAGGCCTCTATCGAGGGAGTCGTGGCAGCCCTGGTGAAGCCTGTGGAGGCTACCCCAGTGGAGACGGCCTCTGGGCCCAGAGTTTCTCTGCCACCGTGGAGGGAATCCTCTTTTCAACCCATCGATAAGACCCCTGTGAAAACCCCAGAGGAAAAAGAGGGGGGGCCCGGTGGCCATCATGGACACAGATACAGCCTCTGAGGAGGAGCCAGCTGGGGTCGCGAAGATTCTGAGCAAGAAGTTCGAGGAGGTCCGGTCCCATGGGAGGGATCCCGATGAGGCAGACTAAGAAAGCGACTCCATTCCCCAACCGTCACAGCCGGTACCTGGGCCACAGGACAACTCCGGAGCAATCTTGATGGCGATCCAGGCCTTGTGTACGGAGATAAGGACAAGGTTGCCCTTACCCCCAACGGACGACCCAGCGGAGCCTGGACCGTTGGGAAGCCCTCCAAGCAAGCGGAGGAGAATTCACCCCCCCGCCCTTCCAGCCTTCACGGCCTTCGCAGCCCTCATCTCCTTCCCCTGATCCAAGGGATGACACGGGAACAGAGACGGCCACGACAGGAACGGATGACGGTGGTGACGACAGGATGGGCCTTCTATCACCACCTCCTCGGGCCTCCCCGCACGACGAAATTGGCTCCTTCCACGCCTCGATCGCCAGGGCATCCGTGCTCTTCCAGCTCTGCCCCGAGGAACAGAAGAAAGAAGGTTTCCTCTATCAACGGCGTGAGGCCAAGAGGAAGACGGTCCTCTCGGTTCCATTACTTGACATCTGGGACGAGGGGCTGTCGCTCCTGAAGAACCCATCCACGACTCTTGCCAAGAGAGACCGGTACGAGAAGAAGTACCGGGTCCTGGATTCCACCACAATGTGCCTTAGGGCGCAGCCGACCCCGGATTCGGTTGTCTCCACGGAGGCCACGAAGAAAGTAGTTGGGGCGACAGCTTCAACTTCGACCTCCCCGCCGGACAGCGACGGGAAGAAACTGCTGGACTTCCTCCTGGACGACAAGAGGGCTGAGGCCCTGGAGATCCTACAGGAAGGCGAGGTGGCGTCGGACCACCCCATAACGGTAGCCACGGACATTGCTGACACCGGTTTTCGCCAGATGAGCAACAGTGTTTGCCTTCGCCGGTGTGATTGGCTCAAGGCAACTGATTTCCGCCAAGACGTGCAGACCAGAGTTCTGGAAATGCCTTTCAACGGGAACAACCTGTTTGGCAAGAGAGTGGACGAGTCACTGCAAGGCCGACACAGAGACGGCTCAGGCCTTGGGAGTGTTGCAGCAACGACAGCCTCCCTTTCGGAACTCCAGAGGCAAGCCAGGTGCCTCCAAAGGATTCGGCGGCGGCTCCTCGACGTACCGCCAGGCGGCCCGCTCCTCATCGCAGGAGGCCTACAGAGGACGCGGCAAGTCAGGAGGATCTTGTCGTCGTTGCCAAGGCAGCAAGGCCGCTGCCAAGCAGGACTAAACCGGCCGTAGCGTCGGGCCCCCACCTGAGCACCCTGGTGGGAGGCCGGCTGGCGAAGTTAGTCAGCGTGTGGGAGTCCATCTCCACCGACTGATGGGTGCTGGATGCCATGGCCTGCGGGCACACTCTCATTTCTAAAGAAGTGCCCCGCATTCCACCCGTGGCCAGGAAGGAAAACCACGTCCCTCAACTGCTGCTGGAAGTAAGGGCGATGCTGAAGAAAGGAGCCATCAAGCTCCTCCCAAAGAGGCTCTGTGGCTCCGGAGTGTACTCACGATTCTTCCTCGTAAGAAAGAAGACCGGCGGCTGGCGACCCATCCTGGACCTTCGTTGTTTAAACAAGTACATCAAGTCCCAGAAGTTCTGGATGGTCACCCTCCAGCACGTGCTGGGACAGCTGGAGGAAGGCGACTTCCTATCGTCGCTGGACTTGGAGGATGCCTACTTTCACATCCCCATTCTAAAAGGACATTGAAAGTTCCTCAGATTCGTAGTCCAAGGGCGACACTACCAGTTCAATGTCTGTGTCAAGCTGGTTGGCCCGAGAGGACCGCGTACCTGCAGTCTTGGTGGTTGGTCTCGCAGAGGTCGCCAGTCTGGAGTCCGGGAACTGATGAACTAGCGGCACGAGGAACCAGCCTCTCCACCACCCAAAAGAGAAACTGGGTGGAGGATGGACCAACTCCCAATGTCACGAAAGGCACTCTCCAGATAAGCGTGACAAGAGGATTGTTAGGCTCAGATGGATGGAACCATAGTCCAGGTGGAGCTTGTTGTCAAGACCATGAATCTTCCAAGAACCTCTGTGCAGCGACAGTTGGTAGATAGACCAGTGTGGCAGAAAGGATATTCGCAGTAGGCAAAAGGAGCTTGGCTGGTGCTGATGGTTCCAATGGTACACAGGACAAAGTTCGGAGTCAGGCAAGACAGGAAAGAGGGAGGTCAGATGGAGCTTGCTGTCTGGCCAAATAAAGAACTGTCTAAACGTGCCCAGGATGGAACAGGAGAGTGCAGGCTAGCATGGGGTATGACCCAGATACATAGTTGGTGGTAGATGACTCAGGACAGGGCTCAGGTAAGGGCTGGTGGAGGGCTGACCCAGGACAGGACCCAGGTAATAGCTGGAGGCAGGCTGGCCCAAAACAGGACCCAGGTAAGAGCTGGAGGCAGGCTGACCCAGGACAGGACCCAGGTGAGGACTGGAGGCAGGCAGGCCTAGGACAGGACCCAGGTAAGAGCTGGAGGCAGGCTGGTCCAGGGCAGGACCCAGGTAAGGACTGGAGGCAGGCTGGCCCAAGACAGGACCCAGGTAAGAGCTGGAGGCAGTCTGGTCCAGGGCAGGACCCAGGTAAGGACTGGAGGCAGGCAGGCCCAAGACAGGACCCGGGTAAGAGCTGGAGGCAGGCTGGTCCAGGGCAGGACCCAGGTAAGGACTGGAGGCAGGCTGGCCCAAGACAGGACCCAGGTAAGAGCTGGAGGCAGGCTGGTCCAGGGCAGGACCCAGGTAAGGACTGGAGGCAGGCTGGCCCAAGACAGGGCCCAGGTAAGTGCTGGGGCAGGAACAACGAGGCGAGCGAAGCGAACCGCGTTGAGACGCGACCCGCTTTGACTCGCGGCCTCTTTTATGGGCCGCCGGCGCCCGAGAGGCCTGGAACGCAAGCCGTTCCGTTTCCGGGCGCCGGCGAACCCACAACGAGGCTTGGAAGGCAAGCCCCTCCAAGGAGGCGAGCCCAGTCCACGGCGCATGCGCGGAACCGAGACAGAGGTCTCCCGCGCATGCGCCGAAGGCCGCCGGCCCCGTAACCAGATGCTCCCCTCCCGGCGAGTCCCCAGACGCGAACGCGCGGGTAGACTCGCCAGGAGGAAATGGGAGCGGCAGACCCCAGTCTCCCGCGTGACATGACACTATGCCCCCTCCCAGGAAGACCCGGGGCCCCAGGTTTCCAGGGAAATCGTACATAGAACTCACGCAGCAGCCGGGGTGCATGCACGTGCTGGCGCGGTTCCCATGTACGATCACAAGCTGGGTACCCCTTCCAATCAACCAAATAGTGGAGTACCCCTCTGCGGTAACGGGCATCACAGATCTCGTGTACCTCAAACTCTGGGATGCCCTGCACCAGAACAGAGGCCGGGCGAGGAGAGGTGCGGCCGTAATTATCGACCACATAGGGTTTCAACAGGGACACATGAAAAACGGGATGTACACGCCAAGAAGGGGGTAGTCGAAGACGGAAGGCTACAGAGGACAGCCGCTTGGTGATAACAAATGGCCCCAAATATCGAGGGGCCAGTTTGACGGGCAGGTTGCGAAGGGGCAAGTTCTTTGAGGACAACCACACCTTGTCACCCTCCCGGAAATTTGGTTCTGCACTCCTCTTCCTGTCTGCCTGTCTCTTCATCCGATCCTTGGCTTCACTCAAGATCTTGTGTGCTAGTTCTTGTTGTTTCCGGATGTGTAAGACCAGGCCATCAGCAGAGGGAACAGTACTAGATGGAACTGGTTGAAAAGGCATCAATCGAGGATGTAGACCAGTGGAACAGAAGAATGGGCTGACTCCAATGGAAGCATGAACGGTGTTGTTGTAGGACACTTCTGCCAGATCTAACCCATCTTTCCAATTAGACTGTGTGGCATTGGCAAAACAGCGGAGGTACCCCTCCAAAGTCTGATTTGTCCTTTCGGTTAGCCCATTGGTCTGTGGGTGGTAGCCTGAGCTTAGAGCTCTATGTATTCCCAGATGACCACACACCTGGCTCCAAAATGATGAAAGAAACTGGGTTCCTCGATCCGATATGATCTTCTCCGGTAGGCCGTGCAACCGGTAAATTTCGTGCAGAAATGCTGAAGCCATTTGAGTAGCTGTAGGGATTTTCTGGAATGGGACGAAATGGGCCAGTTTGGTGAAGCTGTCCACAACCACCATTATACAGGTGTACCCTTCTGATGGAGGCAAATCCACAATGAAATCGGTAGCGATAGTATGCCACGGATAGGGTGCTATTTCAGTGGGCATTAGCAAACCCAGTGGTCGTCTTCTAGGAACTTTGCACTGGGCACAAATTGGACAACTTTCGATGTACTTCTGGACCTCGGTCGCCCAACCAGGCCACCAGAACTGTCGGGATATCAACTCTCGAGTGGCTCTGACCCCGCGATGTCCTCCTATGGGTGAATCATGGAATCCATGTAGAATGCCCCTTCTAACAGCTCCTCTAGGAATGTAGAGTCTTCTCTGAAAAAACAACAGTCCATCTCGTTCCGAAACCAATTGCCGACTAAGAAGGGTCGTTCTTTCTGGATCCGACCGAGTGGCTTCCGCGATGGACTTAAGGTGAGGGGACAAGGCCAGCAAAAAATGGCGAGGAGAAATCAGTGGCAGATCTGGACAAGGCGTCCCTTCCACGTTTTCCAGGGACCTGGAAAGAGCATCCGCCTTTAAATTGGAGGTTCCCGGGATATAAGTAACATGGAACTCAAACGGAGAGAAGAAGAAGGCCCACCGGGCTTGACGAGGAGTCCGACATTGCAAAGAGCGAAGATATTGCAGATTGCGATGATCTGTCCGCACCTCCACAGAAAAGCGAGCTCCGAGGAGAAAATGTCTCCATTCCTCGAATGCGGTCTTGATGGCCAACAGTTCCTTTTCAATCACCGCGTAGTTTCGTTCGCTGGGACTCAACTTGCGAGAATAATAGGCCACTGGATGTTCCACTAACGTGGTTGGATCTTTCGGAAGAAGGACTGCTCCTACCGCGAAGCTGGAAGCGTCGGCCTCCACTATGTAGGGCAACTCTTCCTGGGGATGGCGCAGGATCGGGGCAGCCATAAAAGCCGACTTCAAGACGTCGAAAGCCTGAGAAGCCACGGAATCCCATTCGAAAGAGATCTTGCTGCTGGTTAGCCTGGTGAGAGGCGCAGAGATCTGCGAGAACTGTGGAATAAAGCGCCTGTAAAAGTTTGCGAATCCCAAAAAGCGTTGGAGAGCCTTGATATCGTGTGGATGTTTCCATTCTTGTATGGCTCGCACCTTCTTGGGATCCATCCCAATACCTTCCTGGTTGATAACAAATGCCAAAAACTCAATTCTGGGTTGGTGAAAGCTACATTTCTCTGCTTTGGCGAATAGGTTATTGATGGACAGCCGACGAAGAACCTCACGAACGTGTTCCACATGCTTGTCTAAGGATTTAGAAAAAATCAATATGTCGTCCAGGTAAACCCAGACGGATAATCCTAGCAGATCACCAAAGATGTAGTCCATGAATCGTTGAAAAACAGCGGGGGCATTACATAAGCCGAAAGGCATAACCCTGTACTCAAAATGCCCAAAAGATGTCTTGAAAGCTGTCTTCCACTCGTCCCCACTCCTGATGCGCACCAAATGATAAGCTCCGCGGAGGTCCAATTTGGAGAAGATTCGCGCAGTGTGCAGGGTTTCAAGGATACTGCGAATTAAAGGTAAAGGATACCGGTCTTTGGCTGTTATGTCGTTCAACTGCCGGTAGTCGACACAGGGTCTCAATGTACCTTCTTTCTTTTTCACAAAAAACAGGGGAAATCCTGCGGGTGATTTTGACGGCACAATGTACCCCTTTTTTAGACTCTCTGACAAATACTCCTGAAGAACTTGCTTCTCGTCACGTGTTAGGGCATATATTTTCCCATGCGGAATGACGTGGTTCGGCAGCAGTTCAATGGAGCAATCAAAGGAACGGTGTGGAGGAAGGAGTATGTCGCCGGGTTCAGAGAAAACCTGTTTAAATTCGGAATATTCCTGTGGGACCAGAGACGTGGAACATAGATGGACCCCACTGCAGTCTGTTTCTAGAGAGGTCGAAACGGCCATGGTGGGAACCGGTAGCTTGCAATCTTGAGCACACATTGCGGATGAAAAGGTCAAGGTCTGGGTTCTCCAGTCTATCAAAGGATTGTGGTATTGCAACCAAGGTAATCCCAAGACCACCTTGTAGGTCGGTGACTTAATAACATCCAAGGCAAGTTCTTCGTAATGATCAGCAATCAGAAGAGCCAGTCCAACTGTGAACTGACTAACGGGTCCAGAAGACAAGGGAGTACCATCAATAAGCTCCACAGACAGAGGTGTGTGTCTGGAAATGAGTGGTATCTTATGTCTGGAGACGAACGTTTCGTCAATGTAATTGCCAGAAGCCCCACAGTCCAATAGACCGGATACTTCCAGGTCCTTGTCTGGTAACTTAATTTGGACCTTCAGGGTCTGTAGCACCGCTGGTTGCATAGGCAGACGAATAGAACAAATAACAGAAGGGTCTGAGGAAGGGATAGGACCTGTCGTTGCCCTTCCAGTATACGACAGGTCTCTTAGTTTCCCGACTTCTTCTTCTGCGGACGCAAAGGGCACGTACCCAAATAATGCCCAGCTGCTCCACAGTAAAGACACAAACGCAAAGACCTCCTTCGTTTCTTCTCTTCTTCCGTCAAAGGTCCTCTCATGGCTCCTACTTGCATGGGCTCAGGTCCGGATTCGGTTGTCCCGAACGAACCTGCGGGTGAGCTGGTCGTCCTGGGACCGCTTCTGTCAAGCCGACGTCTCTCAGCCTTTCGTTCGGCTAACCTTTGGTCAATACGGAGTACCTGATCAATCAAAAGTTGAAGGCTCTCTGGTTCAGGGATGTGGAGTAGCTCATCCTTGTACTCCTCTCTCAGGCCTCGACGAAACAGTGTCTTCTGTGTAATTTCGGGCCACTGGGAGTCGGTAGCCAAAAGTCGGAAGCGGCTGATGTAGGTGATGATGTCAGTGCTTCCCTGTTTGTAGTCCATCAATTGATTCTGTGCAACGGAGGCCAGGTTCGGCGTCTGGAACACCTCAAGGAAGGCCTTTTCAAAAGCAGCAAAGTCATTCAAAATAGGACTGTTCGTAACCACAAACGGAGTTGCCCAAGCTAATGCGTTCCCAGTTAGGTTCCCCAAGATGTACCCAATCTTGGCCCTATCGTTGTTGAAGTAGGTAGACCTGAAGAGAAAATGTATCCTGCAGTGGTTACAAAACTCTGCCACCCGTCTAGGGTCTCCGTCGAATTTGATGGGTGTTGTATGAGCCAATGATCCCTCTACTTGAGAGGTACTGGGTGCTCCTTGCGTTATCATTTGACGTAAAGTTTGATTCTCCTGACGCAGGGCGGTCATCTCGGCCCTGAGCGCTAGCAACTCGTTCCTCATGTCTTGCGAATCATCCATCTCTGAATCAGAAGGCAGGCGTCTCAATCTGTCAAGCTGGTTGGCCCGAGAGGACCGCGTACCTGCAGTCTTGGTGGTTGGTCTCGCAGAGGTCGCCAGTCTGGAGTCCGGGAACTGATGAACTAGCGGCACGAGGAACCAGCCTCTCCACCACCCAAAAGAGAAACTGGGTGGAGGATGGACCAACTCCCAATGTCACGAAAGGCACTCTCCAGATAAGCGTGACAAGAGGATTGTTAGGCTCAGATGGATGGAACCATAGTCCAGGTGGAGCTTGTTGTCAAGACCATGAATCTTCCAAGAACCTCTGTGCAGCGACAGTTGGTAGATAGACCAGTGTGGCAGAAAGGATATTCGCAGTAGGCAAAAGGAGCTTGGCTGGTGCTGATGGTTCCAATGGTACACAGGATAAAGTTCGGAAGTCAGGCAAGACAGGAAAGAGGGAGGTCAGATGGAGCTTGCTGTCTGGCCAAATAAAGAACTGTCTAAACGTGCCCAGGATGGAACAGGAGAGTGCAGGCTAGCATGGGGTATGACCCAGATACATAGTTGGTGGTAGATGACTCAGGACAGGGCTCAGGTAAGGGCTGGTGGAAGGCTGACCCAGGACAGGACCCAGGTAATAGCTGGAGGCAGGCTGGCCCAAGACAGGACCCAGGTAAGAGCTGGAGGCAGGCTGACCCAGGACAGGACCCAGGTGAGGACTGGAGGCAGGCAGGCCTAGGACAGGACCCAGGTAAGAGCTGGAGGCAGGCTGGTCCAGGGCAGGACCCAGGTAAGGACTGGAGGCAGGCTGGCCCAAGACAGGACCCAGGTAAGAGCTGGAGGCAGGCTGGTCCAGGGCAGGACCCAGGTAAGGACTGGAGGCAGGCAGGCCCAAGACAGGACCCAGGTAAGAGCTGGAGGCAGGCTGGTCCAGGGCAGGACCCAGGTAAGGACTGGAGGCAGGCTGGCCCAAGACAGGACCCAGGTAAGAGCTGGAGGCAGGCTGGTCCAGGGCAGGACCCAGGTAAGGACTGGAGGCAGGCTGGCCCAAGACAGGGCCCAGGTAAGTGCTGGGGCAGGAACAACGAGGCGAGCGAAGCGAACCGCGTTGAGACGCGACCCGCTTTGACTCGCGGCCTCTTTTATGGGCCGCCGGCGCCCGAGAGGCCTGGAACGCAAGCCGTTCCGTTTCCGGGCGCCGGCGAACCCACAACGAGGCTTGGAAGGCAAGCCCCTCCAAGGAGGCGAGCCCAGTCCACGGCGCATGCGCGGAACCGAGACAGAGGTCTCCCGCGCATGCGCCAAAGGCCGCCGGCCCCGTAACCAGACGCTCCCCTCCCGGCGAGTCCCCAGACGCGAACGCGCGGGTAGACTCGCCAGGAGGAAATGGGAGCGGCAGACCCCAGTCTCCCGCGTGACATGACAGTCTGTCCCTTCAGATTGAAGTCGGCGCCCACGGTAAAGTGCCTAACACCAGTGGTGGCACGGCTGAGCCTGCAGGGGATCCACGTCTACCCCTATCTGGACGACTGGCTCATCCAAGTGAAGACAAGAGAACTTGGTGTCGAGCACACAGCGAAGACCGTTCAGCTGCTCACGGATCTGGGATTCTATCAACTTCGCGAAATCTCACTTGGTACCGTTGCAAGTTGCCCTGTTCCTGGGAGCCAGGCTCGACACAGTGGCGCTATTGGCCTCTCCGTCAGAGGAAAGGACAAAGGCCATCCTGGGCAAGGTACAATAGCTGTTGACCTTGGACGTGGCCAGGGTGAGGTCCATCAAGTCCCTTCTCGGCATCATGTCCTCGTGCAGGTGGGGCACCCGCGCGCATCTGGCGGCGGGTATGGACTTCCAGACCCCGGCACATCAGGAGACGATGACTACAGATGCCTCCCTGGAGGGATGGGGAGTGCACACCGGAGATCTCCACGCAAGAGGCCTTTGGTTCCCAGAGGAGAGGTCACTACGCATCAATGTCCTGGAGCTCCGAGCCATGTTCTGGGCCCTCAGGTCTTTCCTCCCATCCCTCAAGGGCAAGGTGGTAAGGATTTTCACCGACAACTGCACCATGATGTTCTACATCCGGAAGCAGGGAGGCACCAGATCCCCAGCCCTATCCAAGGAAGCCCAGGATCTGTGGCATTGGGCCATCGCCCAAGGGATATTTCTGGTACCCTTCCATCTGGCAGGAATAAAGAACACCATCGCCGACTCACTCAGCAGGGAGCTGCGCTCGTGCCACTAGTGGGAACTGCGTCAGGATCAAGTGGATCTGCTATTCCAACGATGGGGCAATCCCCAGATCGACATATTCGCGACAGCGACGAACACCAAGTGGCGGAGGTTCGCCAGCAGGTTTCCCCAGCCGGGGAACATGGGCGATGCCTTCTCATTTCCCTGGGACGGCCTGTTCCTGTATGCGTTCCCGCCGTTGCTGTTGCGACTCATCAACCAACTCAGACGGTCCCAATGACGGATGATCCGCGTCGCACCGGCATGGCCGAGACAGATCTGGTTCCCGGACCTTCTGGACATGTCAGCGTCCCCCCCCAGTCAAACTGCCGACGGACACGGATCTCCTCTCCAGAGAAGGAGGCGCATCCTCCACCACGACCCGGGTCGCTGAACTTGCAGGCCTGGCTCCTGCAGCACTAGAGTTTGGAGGGTACAATATCCCGGCAGACTGCAAGGATGTGCTTGCAAAGGCCAGGGCGTCCTCCACTCTCAAGTGCTATGGACACAAATGGAAGACGTTTTCTGTCTGGTGCCGGGCACAGAAGATTAACCCTCTGCGGATTACGGCCCCTCAAGTGCTGCCGTACTTGCTATCGCTAGCCAAGGCGGGGCTGGCCTATGCCTCCATCAAGATCCATCTGGCGGCTACCCCCGCTACACCAGAACTACGGGGCGTCATCCCTGTGGTCCCATCGCCTGGTGAAGGAGTTCATGAAGGGCCGGTTCCGATCGTTCCCGCTGGTGAATGCTCAGGCCCCGGCGTGGGAGCTGAACGTGGTGCTGACCAGGCTCATGGGGCCGCCATGCGAGCCTCTGCATTCAGCACTGTTGAAGTTCCTGTCGTGGAAAACAGTGTTTCTTGTGGCCATAACCTCCGCACGATGAGTGGGAGAGATCCAGGCCCTCTCCTGCAAGCCTCCAAACCTGACTGTCCACGAGACGAGGGTGGTGCTGAGGACGCACCCCTCCTTCATGCCCAAGGTGCCGTCGGACTTCCATCTCAACGGGCCCTTGGTGTTACCCGTTTTCTTCCCTTCGACGCCGGCCGAGAGGACTTTGCACTCGCTGGATGTGGCTAGAGCGCTGAAGTTCTACGTGGAACCCCACAAAGAGTTTTCGGAAGACATCACAGCTGTTTGTGAACTTTGGACCTGTGAATTAAGGGAAGGCCCTCTCGAAGGCTTCCATTTCCAGATGGCTCTCCGGCTGCATCATGCACTGTCACTGGTTGGCAAACCGACCGTTGCCCGGCCGTCCGAGCGCCCATGCGACCAGAGCGATCGCTGCTACCACGGCGTTCCTATCTGGTGTGCCCCTGCTGGACATCTGCAGGGCTGCTACATGGAGGTCGACGCACACCTTCACGAGATTCTACTGCGTCGACCGGGATTCCAGGAAGGAGTCCAGAGTCGGCCAGGTAGTGCTGCGCAACCTGTTCGCCTGAAGGTGGGCCTGGTGAAGGGGTAAAAGATGCTTAATGTTGAGTTGATGTAATTGCTTAATGTTGAGCCTTGCAACCTCCCGTGGTTGTGCATGTGTGTACTGCTATGTATTCTTGTATTCATGAGCATGTGTATCCATGCCAGACCCCATGCTGGAGAAGGAACAAGTTACTTAACTGTAACTGTTGTTCTCCAGCATGGGTCTGGCATGGATTCACAGACGAACCCTCCCTCCTACCCCTCTGTGGCTCTTGTCTTGGTCGTACTGTCACTTTAAGTGCTACCAAATCTGAAGATGGCTGCCAGAGGAGGGGCTTAGGTAGAGGGCAGTCATTGGCTGGGGGCAGTATGACCCAGAGACCAGTGATTGGTTATTAGGAGAAAGACAGTTCAGAAACGAAACAGAAACTGATTTTTTTCTTTACTGAGGATTCCCAGCCTGACGACGGGGAATATTCATGAGCATGTGAATCCATGCCAGACCCATGCTGGAGAACAACAGTTACAGGTAAGTAACTTGTTCCATCAATGGTCTCTGCCAGAGATCAACCTTTTAGAGCTGAGAGCAATCAGACGTGCACTGATGGCTTTTCTACCTTCTGTCCTGATAATGACAGGCAACACAGTGGCCATGTACTACCTCAACAAGAGAAGGAGGTATAGGCTCACGTCCTCTGCGCAGAGAAGCAATGCTGATCTGGATTTTGGAAATCTCTCTACTGGCAGTTTTCCTAGCTGGAGAAGAAAACATAGTGGCAGGCAGAGCACTCCAGTAGTGGGAGTTGGCTCAGGAAGACATTCTAGAGATCTTCTCCCTTTGAGGAACCCCTTAGGGGGATCTGCTTGCATCCAGTGTCATCGGGAAGTGCAACCTATTCTGTTCCAGGGAATTTCCTCACTGAGGAGCTCTAGGAGACATGTTCTAGTGGATTAGGAATTTCCACTTCTGTACGCATTTCCACCAGTCCCCGTCATTCCTCATGTCGTCAGGTTGCGGAAGTTCGGGAAATAGATGACCCTGATTGCTCGGGTTTGGGCCAGAAGGACAAGGTACCTGGATCTTCTAGAGATGGCCATCTGCCCTCTAATTCATCTTCCCCAAAGAGAGGACTTACTCTCAGAAGAGGGGGTGTCTCCTTCTTCATCCAGAAATCAGAACTCTGTATTTTATCCCCTCAGAAACCTGGCGTGAAGATTCAAAGATTGGGACCTTCCTGAAGATGTAATGGAGGTGTTTCTTTTGGTCAGAAGGCCAGCAAAAAAGTTGTTGTACTGCTGCTGTGGGACCACATTTTTCAGCTGGTGCAGAGATAAGCGCTTGGCTGGTTTTACATGCAAGACTTCTTTGGTAATGTCATTTTTGCTTCACCTGGCCCATCAGGGGCTTCAGATCTCTACAGTAAAGGGTTATTTGTCGGCACTTTCGATTTTTAAGCGTTCGCCTGATGAGGGTTCCTATTGAAGGGTACCTCTTGTAATTCAGTTCTTAAGAGTTAACGAACATCTTTCCTCTGGTTCAATTTATTGTACCGGTTTGGGACTTGAATTCACTGTTAAGGTACCTAGTGGGGGTTCCTTTTGCACCCTTACATTCTTTTCCACTCAGAATGTTAACCCATAAGACTATTACTCTGACCGCAATAACATCAGTCAGCAGAGTCAGTGAGCTTCAACCTCTTTCAGAGAATACATCAGTCAATACTCTTATTCTTAGAATGCTTACATTACATAGTAAACTTACATCTCATTAATGCATTTCACAATGACTCTGCGGATTCTGCGGTTTTTATCAACTTTCATACCCTGGAACACCCATCCCCACCAACGCCCCCCCCCGCTCCCCGTCCCACAACTTGCGCCTTGTGCTGAGTCTTTCTTTTGCACGGTCCTTGCAGCTGAGTCCTGACGTTCCGTTTTGTGTGTCCTCCGAGTATCAGCTGTCGAGGGCATTCCTAAGTATCTTGGGTCTGTATAAGTGAGCCTCTCTGTTCTTCACAAATTCTCTGAAGGGTTCCCATATCGGCAGAAATCTTAAGTATTTGTCTGACTTGAGGGCGCATATTTTCTCCATTGCCATAGTCCCCCATATTTGTATCCACCACCAGGCTATTATCGGACCCAGTTCTGTTTTCCACCCTTGAGCCAATGTCCTTCTTGCTGCCGACAGAAGATGTGTAATGAGCGCTGCCCTGTTCCCAGATGCTGCGTATATATTTTCGACCACCATTCCTAGCAAGATTACTTTTGGCTCATATGGGAGGGTCACTCCCGTCATGTCCTTTATATGACCCAGCACCTGCTTCTAGAATAGGACCGCTTTTGGGCAGGTCCACCACATATGATAGAGGTTCGCCTTTTCCCCCACATTTACTCCAGCAGTCCGGGGAATGTTTTGGGTTTATCTTGTGCAGGTGGTAGGGTGGTTTGTACCACTGGTAGCACAGCTTGTATGCTGCTTCCTTAATTGCGGTGCACTTCGAGGATTTGTGCGCCCTTGACCATATCTGCCCCCATTCCTCTTCAATGATTGTTTCTCCTATATCCTTCTCCCAATAAGTTTTATATGGAAGGTTATCTCCCACTTGGGCCTTGTCCAGCAGCCTGTATATTCTCGACACCCCACCTTTAGTACACCCCTCCTGCATTGTTAGTTCTAGACCTAGCGGAGTTCTGGTACCCCCCTTTTAACAATAGGCTGAGAGATCCAATGTCGAATTTGTGTGTATCTGTACCTCTCTTTCTCCCCAATGCAGAATTCACGTTTACATTCCTCGAATGTCAGGGGCTCCCCTCCCTGGTACATGTCCGCTAGAATCAAGTTTTCTGCATCTGTCCATCCCTCCCAAAATCTTGTTTGTCGCTCTGGGGTGAATTCGGGGTTGTACATTAATGGGGATTGGGGGCGACAGGCCCTGCTTAATTTTCCCCCTCCCCAATGCCTTGTCCCAGCTACCGAGAGACACCTTAGTGGCATCCAAGAGTTGACCTCCTCTTTTACAGCCCTGTGAATTGAGGGTGCGCAGTGTTTTCAGGGGGGTCCTCGTGACCTCCTGCTCTGGCTGGCACCGCCTGGCTTTGCCATCCTGATCGCCGACCATTGCGCCACCAGAATATATCTCTCGACATCGGGAACCCCCAGATCCCAGAGGAGGGAGGACGCATCGTGAGCTTGTTTTGTAGCCTAGTTTTTTCCCCCTGTCATACAAAGGTGAATATTGCAGGCTGCAGGGTTTTGCCTATGCAGGGGGGTATCTCCACTGGAATCGAGCTGACAACATAAAGTAGGCAGGGAAGGAGTGTCATCTTCACTGCTGCAATTCTAGCAAACCAGGACAGTTCCTGGGCATCCCATCTGTGCAGGTCCTCCTGGAGCTGTTTCCAAAGAGGTCTGATGTTCGCTTCATACAGTTTTCCCAGATCCCTAGTTAATCGGATACCCAGGTAGTCCAGGGACTCTTTTTCCCATACTAGGGGATATATTTTTCCTAATTCAACAATCGTTTCTTCCCCCTCCGTTATGTTTAAGGATTTTGACTTGGTGTAATTTATTGTGAAACCTGACACTTTGGCGAACTCCTGCAGTTTTACCATTGCCTGGGGCAAGGTGCTATGGGTATCGTTCATGAATAGCATGACATCATCCGCATACAATGATTTTATGTGTAGTTTCCCCACTTCTAACCCCTTTAAAAGCCGGGTCTTGTCTGATTTGTACTGCAAATGGTTCCATTGCCATAGCAAATATCAGTGGGGATTGGGGGCAGCCCTGCCGTGTGCCTCTCCTGATGGCTATTTGATCTGATCAACTGATAAAATTCGGAAAACACGTGGAGGGGAACTGGAAATTTGCTAACACTATTTTAGTGAACTCTCGCCCACACCCGAACCCCTCTAGTGCCCGTCTCAAATATTCCTAGTCCAAGCTATCAAAAGCTTGTTTGGCATCTAGTGCTGCCACCGAGAATCATTGGCTCATTCTAGTTCCTAGGTTAATAATATTTATGGCTCTACGGTTGTCCTGTGTGTGTCTCCCTGCGATGAAACCAGTTTGGTCTACATTTATGATTCGGGGAAGAATCTTTCCCAGTCTGGCCGCTAATACTCTGGCATTTATCTTTGAATCCGAGTTTAACAGCGCTATGGGACAGTAACTAGCGCGTTCAGTCGGGTCTTTCCCCGGTTTGAGGACTAGCAATGTTGTAGACTTCCCCATGTCTGGCGTGACAGACCCCTTTTCCCTTACGATGTTGAGGAGCTTAGTGAGCGGTGTAAGCAATTGTGTGCGAAATGTTTTGTAGTAACCGTTCCCCAACCCATCTGGTCCCTGCGTTTTATTTGTCGGAAGCGCAGTTATTGCGTTGCTGACCTCCTGGGCCATTATTCGGCCTCCTGAGATGTCTCTCTCCTCCTTTGTGACCTGGGGAAGAGGCGTGGCTGCCATATAGGCTTATTGTCTTTTAGGTGCCAAGTTTTCCCGTTTTAGTAACTCTTCGTGGTAGCTGATCATTATTTCTTTTTTCTCATTTTCGGTATTACACAAATCCCCCTCGAGAGTTCCTGAGCTGTGTGATGTAGTTGCGGGACTTTTGTTTCTTTAGTTTTGCTGCCAGGAATTTGTTTGCTTTCCCTCCGTGTACATAATACGATTGCTTTGTACGAAGGAGTGTTTGTGCTGTCCAGTCCGCTGTGTGGGCCTCCAATTGGGCTCTAATTTTCCTGAGTGCCCTAACTGTTTTTTGCGATTGTCTAATTTTGTGCAGGAGTTAGGCTTCCTTTAGTTTCTTCTCCAATTTTTGTGTTACCAGGGCTTTCCCTCTATTGAATGCCATCGCCTGCGAGATGAATTCCCCCGTACCACTGCCTTCCCAGCATCCCACACTGTTCTCAGGTCTCTCTCCCCATTATCATTCTCTTTGAAATAATTATCAATCACCTCTTGCATATGTGCTCTGAGTGCGATATCCTTCAGTATCAACTCATTTAGCCTCCATCTGGGTTGCTCTCTTCTTATGGTTCCCCCCACTTCAATGTTTACTATCACCTGTGCATGATCTGTGAGGTATTGTACCCCTATTTCGACCTTTGTCATTTGTGGGATTAGGGTCGCTAATACCAAGATCATATCCATCCTTGAATAAGCCTCTGTGTACTGGCGAATAGTGGGTGTACTCCCTTCCTTTCTCTTGGAAAAACCTCCATGTCTCCATCACCCCCAAGTCTCGGAACAGTTTGCCCAGGGCTTGTCTATTTTTCCCATCCGCCACTGTAGGGCTGGGTCCATTATGCAGTCCATTATGCAGTTGAAGTCTCCGCCTATTATAATTTGCCCGTCGCACCATCCTCCCAGTTTCTGCACTATCCCACCTATGTATGTGTCTTGTTTCTCATTGGGGACATATAGTGCTATGATTGTATATAGATCTGCCCCCTAATCCAACCTTTAAGGCCCAAAAATCTCCCCTCCGGATCCCTAAGTAGGTGCGTTTTCTGGAATCCTAACTCCCGGTGGATCAAGATAGCTACACCCTTCGTCTTGCTTCCACTAGAAGCGTAGTATTGGTGGGGGAACCTATTATGCGTCATTCTCTTTTCGTCCCCCAGGAGGAGGTGCATTTCTTGTAGGATCCCTATCAAAGCCTGTATTTCTAATAATCTCCCCAGTATTGACCGACGCTTCATCAGGGAATTCAACCCTTGTACATTCAGGGTTATGATTACTACATCATCCATAGGGGATGTTCCCTAAATTATGCTGCCCTCGTTTTTTGCTTATGGGTCTCCGGAAGTGTTTCGTTTCTAAGTATCTACTTCCAAGACTCCTTTTCTGGACTCGGCTGACGCTTCTCCCTCCCCCCCCTTCCCATGTTCCCAACTCCCCTTCCCCATTCTCCCCCTCCTTCTCCCCACCCCAACTTCCCTTTTCCCCCTTAACGGATTGTGATCAGGTTCTAGTGAGACCCCTGCCCCCCCTGGCTTCATGCTAGGGCGTTGGACCATAGTGTCTCTCATCTCCTCCTCCCGCCAGGACATTAACTTATCCTGAGTTCAATTCCAGGATGTGTTGCCCTCCTACCTCCATCCAGGCTACCAGTTTTTTATCTTGCATATTCTCTTTTTCGCCGGAGCTGTACAGGTAGATTAGCTTCCCCCTTATATCTCTCAGCAGTCAGCGTCCGATCGGTTTACTCTGAGTGTTTGTCTGGGCCTGTCAGCACCGAGGCTCGATCATTCCTCCTTCTTTCAGTTGACCATTCCCAAGGATTGGGTGAGTCACTCATTGAGCTTTGTCTCGGGCTGCGGTCCGCCCAGTTTTGATCCTCCTCTATTTGTAGCAGGGTCAGTCCCTCCTCACATGTTCTAATACGTCGTGCCTTGCCCTCCCACGAAAAGATTAGACCAAAGGGGTAGGCCCATTGATACGATATCTGTTTGTCCATTAGGGCCTTAGTCACCGGTCGCATTAACCTTCTCGTATGGAGGGTCGATAGAGCCAGGTACTGATAGAGCTGGACCGGACTTCCAGTGATCGTCAGCTGAGTCTGTGTTCTAGCCGCTTTCAAGATTTCTTCCTTTTGCGAGTATGAGGATAAGGCCACCAAGACGTCTCTGGGTCTCGACCCCGGCACTTTTCTCTTGGGCCCTACACGGTGTACTGTGTCAATCCGAATTTCTTCCGGTTGGGCGTTCCTTATCAGACTGCTTTCTGGGGGCGCGGCAGGCATTACAATCGACATTCTCTTAAAAAATACCTTCCCTCTCAAGCCCTTCGCTCAGCTACCTCCATCTCTCTAAGGGTTAGACACTTCTCCAGGCAGGGAGTGGGGGTAGATCGATCTCCTCTTCAGGTGCCTCCCTCTGGAATGGCCTCCCTGTCCCTCTGAACCTTGAGCCGGACCACCTGTTCCGGAAGCAGCACAAAATGTTCCTCTTCTCCTCTGCTTTCTCTCTCTCCCTCCCCTGCTGAGCTACCTGTCTGCTGTACCGACTGGTTGCTTGGCTACTGTCAGAATCTCACTGGTTACCATGCTCTTTCTTGATCAGTCACCCTTACACTGCCTCCGGGCCTACCACGCACTTAGGGGCTGTAACTGTAACCCTACAGTCCCTTGTTCTCCTCTGGCTGCACATACTCAGAGCATTGCTGCCCTGTTTTCCCCCCTCCCTTGCACTCCCCCTCCATTTCCCCTTGCACTTCTCGTTCTCGCACTTTCACTGTCTGAATGACACAAGGCCTAGTAAGTTTGTTTGACTTGTCTTCCCTCCCTTGTCTTGTCACGCCTAGAAACACTTGTGTACAGGTGCGTTATAAATGACTTATCATATCATACCTTGAACCACTCGATGTATAAGCACTATGCGTGTCCTTCACTGGAGTCCTGTTAAAAACGAGCACTGGCAAAGCCAAAGGTTTTGGCTTGTTTATAAGTATGAGGCATTTACCATGCACTGCTATTAAATGGCCAGGTAATCTCCATTTTGCACCTGCTACCATCATTGGCCAGGTAATTCCACTACGAAAGTGCCTGGCAAATGCCTTTCCCATGCCTAGGCAAAAAGCCCAAACTATTGGCATTGCTAATGCCTGTTTTTTGCTGTGCTGTAAATAAATGGACATTTTCAAAGTATCTGTCTACAAATAAAGCATGCTCTAGTTATTACAATAAGGCCCTGACCAAAAAAGACTCAACTCTTGCAAGAGGCATTTATTCTTCTAACGTCCATGATGGCTCCTTCCACCCAGAACTGTTGGGAAATTCCAGGCCCTGAAGCAGACTAGACCGAAAATTGCTCTAAACATGCTACATTCAGCCAACAATAGAATTTCGAATTAAGATCCCTGGTAAGCAAACCCTCTTTCATGTACCTGGTTACTAAAGCTCGCCTCTATAAAACAGCCTCCTGTGTTCCAACCACTAGTTACTGTTTTCCCACCTTCAGGTCTGGTTGCAAAGCTGTTCTGCAAGAAAGTTTAATGAAGTATAATTAAATATCGAGATTCACTGAAAGACCAACCATTCAGTGGTTCCCAAGCTTACCTCATAGGGACTGGCGTTATATACAACAATGTCCACAGTGAGAGTATATACAAGTGAATCCGCCAAACTCATGTCAACAGGAAAAATATACGAAATATTACCAACGTTCCATTATCAGATTCACCAAATAATACTCGCCTCCAAATGTGGCGGGTGACTGATGTTCTTATTAAGAGGACGCAGATATGATGAGAATTCTATAGGTAATACAAGGGAAACACAACCTGTACCAAATAAGTCATAAAAGAAGGAAAGAAACAGACACCATCAGGAACAACTTACGAAACAGCTGACCAGGCATGTTAACTACGTATAGTAAGAAAGGTAAGGCTACGTGGCAACCCTTAAACGGCTGGTCTTTGAGTGACAATCTCAAACATGTTCTGTAACTGAAGGCCAATCTTTTGGCCCTGAAAGCATATCTTTTTTCACTGTTGGGGAAATTGGTGCACATTCCTATAGACCACATATCTGCCATGTTTTGCCTTCTAATGCTGGCAGAACCTCCTCTCATCCTTAGTGCCTGGTGGCCGTCCAGCGTTAGCACTGGGCTCGGACCCACATGTTGCCAGTGCTGGTGAATGTTCAGCCTGTCATCAAAATGCATACAAAGTGAACACACAGCACCGTGTATTTCCCCCACAATTGACAATAGGTCCTTACTAACCATGTGTATAGGACTGCAGCGAGACGGAGGGTCCACACTTCCCATGGGCGACGGCCAGGGCGAACTTAATTGGGACAAATCTTTCAGCCACTCCAAACCTAAGCATGTTGGCCTCCTCTTCTGAATCATCGGATTCCTCTGATTGGGAGAGTGATAGCAAAGATGCTGATTCACTCTGCTCCACTAGAACCTCTCTGATCCAGGACCCTACTTCCACTTCGGCATGAAATGAAATAGCATCTATGGTCAAAGCCCTATTCGCTTTATACTCAACAATCGCGAAAGAACAGCAGGACTTCAAAAACCTTTGCCAGAACGTATTTGATGTGATACTTGCTAATTACGCCTCTATTGAATAAATTGGCACTTCGGATGCCACAGACATTTCACCTAATTATATTGCATTAGCGAATCAAAACTTGTTTCCCACCTCCAAACACCCTGTTCATACCAACAGGAAGGCCAGAGAAATGCCATCCACTGAAGATGTAAAAGCAAAAGAAAATATCGAGGCTAAGTACCTCAAAAGGAAATACACCAAACACGGGCTTATGAAGATTCTCAGATCCTTATCCAAATAACTGTATAGTTTACAGAGAAACAAAGTATCAGATTACTATCTGGCCCTCAGTACATCACAGTGAATACCAGCCCTTTCAGTGTGAGAAGTGAGAGGTACTGGACGTCTAAACATTTGCATCTTTTATACAGTTTCGAATCGCTATGTCCAACCCCTCTGCAGGTTAATAATCCTCAGTCTAGGGTTTGTGCCGAGTTCACCTCTAGTTTATCTAACTATATGCATGTGGATTACTTCCAGTTTGTACAACAACAAGTCACAATGGCAACAGTGTATCTTTGAATTTAACATTAATCCTTAGTACACGTCCTATACAATGTAGCTCAACAAGTGTTCACGTTTAGTATTTAAACAACATTGTATTTGATGTATGTCCGCGGATCAGACTTGTCGGCGCAGGTAATCCTCGATCTATAGGTCAAACGTAGGACAAGGTCTCATTACACGGTCCTAACATTTGGCATAAGGGCAGTTTGGACATTAACTTTGCGCAAAGGTCAGGGCGGCTAGGTTACAAGCGGGAAAACACTGTCCACCATTTTAGAACACAGAGTGACTTTGAAATGGAAATCAAAATGGCGGATGGACCTAAAATGGAGGCTAGGTCGAACTAAGGTCGGGACCTTGCAACGCGGATTTCTTCGCAGAGCGACTGGGCTTAGACCAATATATATATAATAAAGGAGGTACAATACGATATCTCGTTTGACAAACCCTCCTTTTGGCCTAAGCCAAGCGCTAAACTACTTCTAGTCACTTTACGAGTAACTCCATGTCTCAATGTCCATGCATACTGAATCGCTATCGGAGATAGCGATTGCCATGAGGTCGGAAACTAAGATTTCCTTCAGCACAAATTCATTGGATATTTTCTCTGGGGCGTATACCTTGTGCCCTAATGCACCCATTGCTTGTGCACAACATGCTCCTACCATTGAACACATACCAGGAAGACATTGTATACAACAACAGAGAAACAGCAGAATACCTAAAATAATCAGCAAGACCGAAAGTAGCTTCCAGCCAAGATCCCAAGAAGTCCCAGAACCAAGCGCTAAGATCCCAATTTCCCTCGGGAACATGCACTTCTGAACTAAGGATGTGCAGATTTTGAATTGCTCTGAAAATCGTTGGGGAGGAATCCGGCACGAAAACTCAGCAAGCGGACCCCACTAATCTACATACCCCACCACGTTCAGCCAGAATGACATCTAATGCCATCCGGTTCTGAAGTGCCACTAACCTTATTGCTTTCTGTTCTAACGGCATATTATAGAGTATGTCAGTGGTCTGGTTGATGGTCCTCTCCAGTACTCTCGCTAGCCTCCTGATATCTTCTGAGTTCAGCATTTGTCCCCAAAATGGCACAACGGATTTAGCTACATCGCCCAGAATTTGTGCTAAGTATCCCCATTGTCCCGCCGTGGACAAGTCTTTGAAACTTCTATATTGCTAGCAATGAATACCCCGGGTAACATAATCCCTAAATAACAAGTTCCCCGCCAATCTCTGGGTAACCATGGAAATGCTACATTACCGCAAACAAAATAGACAGGTTTGCCTACATACAAAGGTGTGTCCTCACTAGTCAAATTCGCAACATTGGCGCAACCCTTAAAATCACCCATTGCCTGAGTACCATTCCTCTGTATGCAGAAAGAAACTGAATTGGGGCTGTGGTTAACAGTATAAGAAGGAGGCGTGACATCCCTATTGCCTATAGGAGCCATCTTGAAAGAGATCAAGGATTGAAAAGGACGGGACAGTCTGTCAGAAGGCCTAATAGAAGCAACATTTGGCTTGCTCCTATTCGCAAAAAGTGAGCATCCCAGGGGCGTTAGAACACGTTTCTCAAAATCATTTAAGTTGGTTCCATCAAAATTCCCCGAGATGCTATCTGCCAAAGAATAGTGCTCTAAGAGAAGCGTAACAAGCAGTTGTCAAAAGATGAATAGACCAACCCAGCCCCTTATCCCTGTGTTGCAGTAAATGCGAACAAACCCAACAGTTGGACCTATCAAAAATGGCATGTGTAGCATTCATAATGAGTAGCAGAGTGTTGTTCTGGTAACTCTGTCTGTGCTGAGAGTCTCTAGGAGATAGAGTGTGCAGATGCATGAATGGAGTAGAAACAGTGGGTACATATTCAGTGGGTAACACATTTTCAAGCGGATGTACTTTTTCCAGATACCAAAATCCTAAAGCAACGACTATTGTAAAACCAGTTAACATTATCACTAAACAACAATATGTTTTCGGGCCCACACATTCGATCGTTCTTTTTCGTGGCTGGTCACATTGTCTCTTATCTGTTCCGTACGAGCGGGAGCGGTTGCAGGCATTGTATTCTTCAAACGATGTGCACCAAAGTTTATTTGCTGGCGACCTCCAGGCCGAGCGTCTTCTTAGTCCTTTCACAAACCCTAGCCAACAGAATCCCCTTATATACAAATGATCAGGCCAAAAAGGCAAGCCCTTTGATGATTTTCTCGATGGCACAGCCGAACCGTGCAGTAGGTCTATTTCCTCGGACGCAGATCTACCTTGTGACTCCTGGTACTGAGTGATCTGTAAACAACGTGTCGTCACTTCCCATTGGAAGCGACGAATCCAAAGCAGGATCTGATGCAAGATCCGGAACAAATTCAAAAGACGAAACTTTTGGAGGGTGTGGAGGTGAAATGGCTGTTTCCCCAGGCCCCACGGGCTCAGGGAGAGTCTGTGATGCACTCTCAATGCTGTTTACTGCTTCGTGATCATTGGTTGCAGTAATGTTAAGGGGTTCTGTATCTTCTGTAGAGTGTGGCACGGGGCACGGAATTCTCTTGATGTGGGACGCGTGGATCCAGTTCTTCTTGCCTGTTACCCGCACCGCCGTCTGTGTGACCAGAAGGACCTGGTGGGGGCCCCTCCAACGAGGTACGAGGCAGGAAGATCGCTCAAATGCTTTTGTGAGGACCCAGTCTCCTGGCTGTATGCTGTGACCGGGGCCCTCGTATCTAACAGGTAAAGCCTCTCGCACCTGATGATAAATCAAATACAGATTTTTAGTTAACTGGCCACAGTAGTCAGAAAGAAGTACATTTTCGACATCTCGTAAAGAACGGTGCTTTGGGACATTCCAAATGTTAGCTGGCCTACCCATGACCACCTCAAAGGGAGAGAGCCCAGTCTTAGTTTGAGGGGTCGTCCCCATGGACAATAATACGATCGGTAAGGTGTCCGGCCATTTTAGTTTGGTGCCAGCACACGTCTTAGCAAGCTTGTTCTTGATGATGCTGTTGTGTCTCTCTACTAGTCCAGCACTCTGTGCATGTCTAGCCGAATGGAACCGTTTATCAATTTGTAATCCCACGCATATCTGCAGAATTACAGCAGCAATAAAATGTGGACCATTGTCTGACCAGATGACTCTTGGCAGACCAAATCTTGGAAAATATTCCTTCAGCATGGTCTTTGCCGTGGTCATAGCGGTGGCATCTTTGACGGGAAAAGCTGCAACCCATTTGCTAAAGGCACAAATGACAACTAGTACATATTTAAAGTCGTTACAAGGCTCCATTTCTATGAAGTCAAAATGGATTACTTCAAAGGGGACAGAAGGTGGACGAAAACTACCCCTAGTAGTTGATGTCCTCTTTCCCACATTGTGCTGTAAACAAAGCACACACCCCTGAACGAAGCGTTCAGCTACCTTAAGGATTTTGTCATTTACCCACACATTTTGCAACATTTTGGTGACCTTACGAGCACAAATATGGGTGGGACCATGAGCCATAACAACCATCATCATAATATACACGTCGGGCAATAACCACTTCCCTTCAACTTTGTCCACCTAACACCTGTCATCATCCAATTTCGCCAAACCCTCAGCCCATTTCTTAGATTCCTCTAACGTGGCATCGGCTTGAATGTTCTTTATGGATTCGATAACCTCATCCAAAGTACAGGCATTTATGGCTTCCCTTGAAGTATATATTTCCGAAGAGAGATCAGTGGCAGACTGTTTGGCTATCTGGTCAGCGAAAGCGTTACCCTATCCTACATTATCTGCAATCCTCTAATGCACTGCGCATTTTATAATCGCTAGCTGAATAGGGAGTGCAAGCGCTGAGAGTGACTGTACTATCAAGGAGCCTGTTGAATTTTAGTGCCATGTGAGGTCAAGAATCCTCTTTCTGCCCAAAGTCTGCCAAAGTTGTGAACCACCCCAAAGGCATACTGACTGTCAGTATTTATGTTTACGATAAGCCCTTCGAAAAGTTCACAAGCTCGGGTCAATGCTATAATCTCTGCGGCCTGTGCAGAGTTATGCGCGATTCTTTTGGTCTCCACGACCGTGCTCAATGTAGTGATTGTATAAGCAGCTGTGGATGTACCATCCGGGAGTTTGAAACAGGAGCCATCGCAAAACAGCTCCCCTTGTGGATTGTTCAAAGGAATGTCTCTTAGATCGATTCTGCCTTTGGTCTCTTGTTCTGTAGTGTAAAGGCAGTCATGTGACTCTTCGTCACTGCAAGCAGTACCTTGCGAGAAAGGTAAAAGTTCAGCCGGATTAAGAACACAACACCTCTTGATTTGGATGTGCGGTGCAAACAAGATCAATTCGTATCTCGTTAATTGTGCGGAGGTGAGGTGTTGCGTTTGTGTTCTGTTTAATAGAACATCTACAGAGTGAGGTACCATCAGGGTTAAAGCAAGGCCTAAGACCATTCCCTCGCTCTGTTTTACGGACGCAGCAGCAGCAGCGACAGCTCTCAAACATCTTGACAAAGCGCATGCAAAAGGATCAAGGGCAGAAGAACAGTAGCTGCACGGCCTATTCTTCCCCCCATGTTCCTGCGTTAATATAGCCAAAGCACATCCATCACATTCATGCACATACAACACAAAGGCCTTTTCATAGTTTGGTTTGCCCAAAACTGGTGCCGAGCACAATGCAGTCTTGAGCAGATCAAATGATTGCTGGTGTTCCAAGTTCCACAGCAATGGCGAAGAAATGCCCTTCTTCGTCAATGCCAACATTGGTTTAATCACCAAGGAGAAATTCAGGATCCACTGCCTACAGTAAGAAGCCATTCCTATCAAGGCTCTGACTTCCTTCTGTGTATTTGGGACAATCATGCTAGAAATGATTTTTATCCGTTCAGGTGTAAACCTTCTTCCCCCCTTTGACAGGAGATAGCCTAAATAGGCGGCCTCCTGCCGACAATATTGAAATGTTTTAAGCAAAGCTTTATGTCCACGTTGTGCTAGGTGAATAAGCAACAACACAGTGCCCTCCTTACAAGCGCTCTCTGAGTCAGCAGCTAAGAGAAGATTGTCTACATACTGAAGCAGTGTACAAATAGAGGGCAACTCAAGTGTGTCGAGCTGCCCTTTCAAAGCCCTACTATAGATGCTAGGACTTTCCGTGTAACCTTGCGGTGCACGGGTAAAGGTAAACGAGCATCCCCTAAGGTGAACTCAAACAAGTATTTACTGTCCTTATGTATAGGGATACTAAAGAAAGCATTCTTTAGATCCACAACACTAAAGTGAGTAGCTGAAGCCGGAATCATGGTCAATATTGTTGTCACATCAGGCACAATGGGAAATTGGGGAGCAACAATCTTATTAATGGCACGTAGATCAATAATAAAACAGAAGGGAATCGCATTATCGCCTTTTTTGTACACGGGCAAAATCGGACTATTGCACAAACTACCTGCAATTTCCTCAATCACCCCTTGATGCACAAAATCGGAGACAATGCATTTCAAAGCTTGCTCACCATCGACCGAGATCCTAAACTGGGGAATACATGGCAACTTTACTCCATGTGTCAGAATAATCTTAAAGGGCTCAATTTGCAAAACACTGACATCATTGTCATCAATTGCCCACAAATACTACGGGACATTACTAAATTCCGGCAGCAAAGGTCTGTTTAAGAATTGGGAGACAAAGTTGCTGTGGTGAAATCATCATACGCACCCCATCAGAAGAACAATGAATTACTGCATTTAATTCTTTCAACAGATTCAACCCCAACAAATTCTCTCCACAATTCGTGGTCAAAAGGGATGGACAGTGGTGCGTAAATGGACCCAAAGTAATAGGTACCGGCGAAGAAACCGGACAGACGACTGGTGTGCGAGAAAACCCTACAAAAACATTGGTTTTCCCTGACAGTGAAATGTTTGGAACCTGTGAATGATCAATGGAACACTTCTGTGCCCTTGTATCTATCAAGAATAGATGTTTCCTATTTCCCACTATCATTTCAACGTAGGGACCTTTCTGATTAATGGGAATAAGCATTGGTTCCAAACCTTGCTTCGCGCAATCCTAGCGAAACAAAATGTCATTGAAAGGAAGTTCTTCAGAGAGGTAAGCGGCAGACAGATGATCAAAAATGTTTCTAGTGTCCACACTTGGTGCCCGATTGTCCTTCGAAAAAGGTTGCTGTGAATCCTGTGAAAACTGACTTCTACCAGGACCCCCTGACCTTGGGCGACCTCCGGATCGTCTACCCATATTCCCAAATGCGTTATTCGACCTCTGCTGGAGGATCGGGCATTGTGCACGCTAATGACCCTCTTGTCTGCAATAAGCACACTGGTTTATGTTTACAGGACCCGATTTCGCATTTCCCTGTGGAACGTACTGACCTCTAAATCGAGAAGTACCCCCTCTAGGGCCTCTAACAATTTTTTGCAATAGTACTTTTGTCTTTAAGTCACCTTTTCTCTTTTTAACTCTTTCCTTTTCATTATTGACACGATTCTCATAGTACTGAGCCATGTGTAGTACTTCTGACTGAGACTTCGATTGCCAAACGCTCTCGGAAGACATAATTTGTGACTGGATGTCAGGCAGCAATCCACGCACAAATGTACCCACGAATAGTCGTTTCCCAGACTCTGTGCTCATGTCTTGCCCACTGGAATCCGAAAATACTTGTTCGAGCCGGTTAAAGAACTCGGTCGCACCCTCGGATTTTCCTTGGACACAGGCCGTAAGCTTGTCCCAAATAATCCTTCTTTCAGGAATTATAGTTTTCAACTTTGTAACTATTCTATCAAGCAAAGTTAGTATAACCTTTGGAGATCTCTCACCAGATGGCCTTTATCTATCAAGTCTAGCCATATTATCCCATGTATCTCCTAACCCTGCTACATCATCTACAGTCCTAATCTGCTTCCATAAATCAACAGGCAGGAGTACAGGAAATAAATCAATATCACTTAAGGTGAATACTGACGACTGCAAGACAGACTATTTCTTTGTAGAAACCTGTCGGATTCTTCCTAATATCGGGAATAGATTGTTTGATGGTGCTCACTTCCTGTATCGAGAACGGGACGTGAACGAACTGAGACACATAATGTGCAGGAATTTCTTGAGCAGCAGTACCTGCTGCAGGATTAGCGGGACTCTCTACTTTTGGGACAAATATCTGAGGAACCTCTCTCATAGGCAAATGAGAAATAGGCAACTCTGAACGCTTACTAAGCAACAGAGCTAGATCGAGCGCTAAAGCAGCTGAAGAAGTGTCAAACGAAAAAGACATCTTATAAATACTCAATAACTCTGCGGGACAAAAAATCTTTCTTTTTACGCACTCATCCTGCAGGTACTCTACCATTACCTGTATCAGTTTCCTCTGCATTTCTGGCGTATACTGACTATACGTATCATATACTTCAACGGGAGTTATGGACGTGTCCGAGATCCACCTAATTGCATCTTTCGTACAAATTCGTGTTTCCTCATTTATCGATTTTCGACAAGGAAAGAACCGTTTCTGCACACACATAACGTCCAAACTATAACCATCTTCATCTTCATTCTTCAACATTTCTATACTCAAAAACCCTCTCGACATGCTCTCGTACTTTCTCGGCAGTATCTCTAGAGAATGCTAAAGTATTCAGATCCCTCAACCCTTGTGGGAGATCTATATCATTTAGTCTATTCCACATTATACATAAATGAATTCCTAATCCTTCAATAAAAACGTTTTTCTCAGGAAAATTGTCCAAATTACAGAGTGGGGCAAGAGCATCATCTTGTTCATCCCTCTCCATGCAATGTTTAGCCCACGCAGTTAATTCAAGCTATTTCTCTGAAGACACAGTATTACGAGTTACAACCCTCGATCCCGCTCCCCGATCTACTACAAGCGGTGTAGAACCACTTGGAAGAGGGAGAGTAGGCAATTTTTGAACATCTGGAAACAAAAGTACTATCACTGGCTCGGCAGGCGAGCCCACCGGACCCGTAACAGCAGGCAAAGGTGGAGGAGCAGGTGGAGGAGCGACAACAAGAGGAGGAACAACGGGAGGAAGAAGAGAAACATTAAGAGGAGCAATAGGAGGAGCAGGAGGGCTATGGGAGGAGGAATAACATGGGAAGAGGAACATACGGAGGTGGCGCAGTGGCGCCAGGCCTTCATTCATTTAGAAGTTTGTCAATAAGTTCATCAGATACATGAAAGTCTTTGGAAGGATACATTTTCTGGATATCAAGTGAGAAAGCCCTATCCATATTCCTAACTGACTCAGACTGTTTATTCTGGTCATATAACAATGTTTTTTCGGCGTTTGTCATATGACGGCGCGCATGTTTTTCTCTAGTCTTAAACTGCTGCATAGCTTCTTTCTTCCAATTCTGTAATACATCGAATGCTGCAGGTCTAGCCTTTTTCTTCAAGAATATGGATTCTAAGTATTCGATACGGGGAATTTCAAAACTACCATTGATTGGCCACTGAAGTTCAGAAGCATGTCTCGTTTGTCTGTGCCAAATATCATTAAATACTATAATACCAATGCCATGCTTACAGTACATAGTACACGCCGGCGACCCCTCCATTGGCGCCGGTCGGCCAAATTCCAAAGATTGTCTGTCACTGCGGAATAACGCCCTGAAGCAGGCAGACAATTTCCCAGGCATATCAGAATACTGGTGCTACCTGGTCAATAATTGTACTTGCAAGAACAATACGCCAAAACAAATTATCAGGATACTTAAGAATCGGGTCACGACTCACCTGATCAAATCCTAAGGAGGTCCGATTGGATTGCAAAAGTTCTAACTAAGGTCCCACGTGGTTGGTGATTTCCGCAAATCTGCCCACCTCGATATATGGACCCTCGTCAAGATGCCGACTTGGACCGCAGGCTCACCGTCCAGGGATTGGGTCGTGCAGCACTGCTGAGGTGTCGCGTCTCATCCAAGAAAGGGGCCCCTTTTTACACCGTCCGATCCCGGTCCGATAGCCGTGTCAACCTTCAACGAACTGGCATCAATCTTGAGGGTCCCTATTCGAGCGCCATCTGTAAAAGCAAAAGAAAAAATCGGGGCTGAGTACCCCAAAAGGAAATACACCAAACACGGGCTTATAAAGATTCTCAGATGTTTATTCAAATAACTGTACAGTTTACAAAGAAACAAAGTATCAGATAGCTATCTGGCCCACAGTACATCACAGCGAATACCAGCCCTTTCGGTGTTAGAAGTGAGAGGTACTGGACGTCTAAACATTTGCATCTTTTATACAGTTTCCAATCGCTATGTCCAACCCCTCTGCAGGTTAATAATCCTCAGTCTAGGGTTTGTGCCGAGTTCACCTCTAGTTTATCTAACTATATGCATGTGGATTACTTCCAGTTTGTACAACAACAAGTTACAATGGCAACAGTGTATCTTTGAATTTAACATTAATCCTTAGTACACGTCCTATACAATGTAGCTCAATAAGTGTTCACATTTAGTATTTAAACAACATTGTATTTGATGTATGTCCGCGGATCGGACTTGTTGGCGCAGGTAATCCTCGAGCCATAGGTCAAACGTAGGACAAGGTCAGATTACATGGTCCTAACATTTGGCCTAAGGACAGTTTGGACATTAACTTTGCGCGAAGGTCCAGGCCGGCTAGATTACAAGCGGGAAAACACTGTCCACCATTTTAGAACACAGAGTGACTTTTAAACGGAAATCAAAATGGCGGATGGACCTAAAATGGCGGCTAGGTCGATCTAAGGTCGGGACCTTGCAACGTGGATTTTTTCCCAGAGCGACTGTACTTAGGCCAATATATACAATAAAGGAGGTACAATATGATATCCCGTTTGACAAAGAGGACCAGCATAGAGTGAGTGAAATTGTTCTAGTCGACTCGCAGCCTGCTCCACTCTCAGATTGAGATTTATGAGGAAATATATATTCCTCCCCCTTCACTTGAGGTACCAACAGCCTTTGTCCATATCTGGCACCCAAGCCACCACATGCATGCACTGTTTTGCTTTTGTTTTTCAACTTGTTTTGTGGGGCGGCTGGGCAGAGTCTTGCACAGATGTATCCGTGGCGTCCGGTGACGTCAATCTCCGGGTTTTTGCTTTTCAAATCTAGGCTGGTCTGTGCCTTCCCCTCTCTACTCAGGTGCCCCGTCGCCCTCGACAATGGCATCCGTGAAAATGATACAAGGATCTGAGAGGCTCCGCTGCCATTTACATGGAAGCCAATGTACTGGGAGTGGCAGGGGCGTTTGGTGACGTTCAAGGAAATCCAACTATCCATCAGCAAATTTAAGAATGCTTCAGTTTCTCTAACCCAAAAGCGTGTTTTTAGCTCACTGCAAACTGGGGAATTCTTTGACTTCCTGTTAGGGTTTGCCCTTTGTAAGAGGCAAAAAAACAGACTTGAAGCCCCACCCAGATTGTAGAAGCCCTGCCCCTGGTCGCGCCCATTGTATGGATTTGAAAAGTAGTACAATAGCAAGACAAGAGAAAAGAAATCGTGCTCGCACTTGTTTCTTTTAAATTACCTATGTTTGTTTTTTAAAAAGCAATCTGCATTATTAAAATAAATAATTATGTAAGGCTGAAATGACATTTCACTAAATGATTTACCACATGCTTTTTAACCTGGAAAAGATGAAAAGCTGGGCTGGTTCTCGCAAAATTGGATCCAGTGACTATCGAGCTGTGCAGATTTTAACAGGATGTGCGCTAACCCATTTGACCACCTTGCCAGATCAATAGAGGACACTGATCATTTCATTTCTGAAAATATGTTGAGCTTTAAAAGGCACTCTAAAAACATTCCTACAAGATTTACCTGAAGCTTTGAAGGCCAGCGAATCCTTGGAATAGCTCAGTGGGCTAAGTGCCTGCAGCAGAGCTCTAGCTGTAAGTTTCACATCAATCACTGCACCTGGCATATTAACTCACCCAAGCCAACATTTCCAGAAAATCTCACAGGAAGAAAAATCATGAGTGATTCTTTAACCATTTAATAAAGCGCACAGCAACAACAGGATGGTCTGTTGCATTTTTTAAGAACGTTGTCATTATTACCCAACCAAATAAATTTTATTTGAGCAGTATAGTTTAAAAGCTGATTTAGGCACATGTAGCATTAAACTGCCTCTGCCCGATCCCTACCAAGCTTTTAGCGGCATAGGCCAGTCCTAAAATCCTGCCGGATGTTTTGCACGAGAATCGTATTCATTTGGTCAGAGACGATACGAGGATGAGCCAGTGCACTGATTTGCCACTGACTGCGCCTAGTTCCTCCTAGCCTTTCACAGTTACTGGCCTTTTATGAAATCGCCCCATCCTATCTTTATTGATTCACTTGTTAAGCCTGTCATAAAGCAACAGTACATATGGCTTGCTTCTTTACCCAATAATCAGACCCCCCCACCCCAGCATACAGTGATCTCACAATTGCATAAAATACAGCGAATTCTGGTGGGTTTTTTTGAAAAATTCAAAATTGCCTCTTTGCGAAAATGCACACAAAAAGCCCTAAACACTGCATTTTTAAATAAAAAAAACTAGTCACCATATGAGAGGGGAAAGGAGAGAGAGAGGAGTAGTGGGCCAGAGAGGCGACAGTAAGCCAGACAGAGGGTGGGGCCAGAAAGCAGAAAGCGAGGGGTGGGCCAGCGGGCAAGCAATGGGCCAGGAAGAGGGGGGGCGCAAGCTGCAGGTTGGGAGAAGGCTGGGGGATGCGCCGAGTGTAGGGAGGGCTATAGCAGACGCCGCTGTAGCCGCTTGCCGCAGCCGGACACCCTTGGGGCCTATGTACCCCATCCCCCCTCCAACAACAGGATGGGTCGGGGGAGGAGGGACCTCCTCAGACTGGATGGCACCATTAGACAGGAAGAAGGGTGGGAGCAACGAGGTGCAAAAGGGGCGTGCGGGGTGACCTAGATTATCCCCTACATCGGGCTTATGAGCACGGTGAGGTGGGGGAAACAGCCTCATTCTCCTACGACCCAGAAGGAAGGGGATGAGCAGAATTGGCAATTACGCTCCAACCAAGGCACGAAGTAAGGAAATAATGTGCCGAGGGGCACACAATTCTATGTCAAGCGGACAAAGTGTGGTAGACAGGGCCCTCCCCGCACTGGTGGGGGCAGGGGCGGTTTGGCAAATGGTAATCCAGAGAGGCGAGGGGGGGCAGCTCAACAAGTAGGTGTGAATAGTAGCTAACTCACAGGATCTCGTAGATCCCCACTGTGGTGCTGCCCGATGACGGGCACGCACGCGGCGGCGTGACATTGCACGCCGCTGCTTGCAACATAAATAAACGGGGTGTTTCCCGGCCCCGCAGAGTGACCGGGAAGCCCGAACTGCGAGGACGCGTGTGGAAGTGTCGTCCTTACAGAGTGGGGCTACGGGACCGCATTGGGGCCATGGAGGAACCCTCAACAGTGGCGACGAGTGGGGGAAACAAAGCCCCGACCCGGCGGTGGCTTTTGAGAGAATTTATTCACTGAAACGAGGTGGATGCAACACTTCGTTTCTTGCCGCGGGTAGAGCTAAACTGCGTAACTTGGCATTACAAAATACAGTACGGATATCGCAATGCTATGATGCAATAATGAAATTTGGTGAATTGAGTAACGTGATTAAATGATTAAAATGGGTTGTGATATATACAAAAATATGTTGTGTGGGAACCAAGGGTAACGTGCCCCCGCAATACTGGGATACGGGCAAGTTAGCTTGGGCGGAAGGAGCCGTGTTACAGTGACCGAAGGGGGAAAATCACTGGCAGGATGGCCTGCCCGTGGGGACCTACATCTGCCCCCTCAAGATTTACTTGGTGCCAGGCGCCTATGTATGAAGAAAATAATGGGCAGCATGGCTTTGTCTAATTGCAAAGGCTGCGTTTCCCATGCCAACAGCACTGGCCAATCACATATTTTGTCACTTTGTTAGCTGTTGCGTTGTTTCCATGTCGGCCAACGGGTAGCATGGTACTTCCAGGTTGGCAGGATCAAGAAATGCCAATTTGGCGGTCATCGTGCCGCGGGACCAATGGTACATATGCCCATAACATAGTGAAGGCTATGGCTGACATGGGGCACACAAATGCGAATTATGGTGAGCCGTTGCGCATACTTTGGAAGATTGTTAAATTGGGCAAACTTATGCCGCTACCTGGGAGTAAACAGGGCCAGGTTCTAAACCGCCTCACAGGCTGCAATTTGTTGTGTTTATGGGAACAACGGTGGCATAAGCAAAAGTATGAACACATCACTGAATTGTGGCAGATTGTATAGGGTCAGGTAAAAGGTTCGAAATACTAAGGCCATGTGGGGAGGCGCTGTCTGGGTGGTTTCCGGGGTGAGATTTGACAACAGTAATCCAAACTGCACAAGTTAAAAAAGAAATAAAAAAAATATATATTGAACAACACTGATCTTTTCAACAACACTGGTCAAAACACTGGCCAAAAATGTTCAGCCGCATAGCAAAGTAACTCATCAAACTGGCCCACACTGGCCAGAAAACCAGTCGCACGGTGACTCTCAAAACAAATCACATAATCACACACCTGGACAATATACATTTGGATTAGTGGAACACTTATCCCATGCACCTAGCATAGGGTAGGGGGGACGTAACAAGGTGCAAAGGGAATTAAGGTTACTGATATATGAAGTGAAGTTGGTGGCTGCTCTAGAAATATTTATTATCTATGTGTTCTGCAAAACTGCTCAAATTAGACATCTCCAGGCCCTCCACATGCTAAACAAAGCCAAGTTAAGCAAATCCATAGGTTTGGGGGGGAAGAGGACGGCCATTATGATGGCGAAGTGAATTAATGTGTCATGACCTATACTAATACAATGTGTCTTTTGTTTTCAAGGTGGCCAAGTTTTTGGGGGCAACTAAAGGAAAAGGGGGGCCCACAGCATCCAAGACAGCTGTTCCTGGCATAGATGTGCAAATGTACTTACGGATAGGGAGTTAATAGTATGTTTAAGCCAATAGTTAGTACACATATAGGATGGGAAACGAAAGGGAAACAACAGACCGGAAAACAGGTAAAGTAAAGCAGGACAAATGCCTGCTGTCTCCCAAACGGAGCTGTTATGTATTACAGTGTCGCAGTGTACTCGAACAGCTAGGGCAATGCCCAAAGCAGACAAGGCCTGGGCAAACAAAGGAGGTAGGGTATGCAAGCTGGATCCCCCTCTACGTAAGGCAAGAAATTTCAGGGAAGAGGGGTGCTCTGGCCTGCGCAACTGAGGGGGGGCTCAGGGGGTTTGCGTATATGGCAAGAAGGGAGAAAGGGAGGGGACAAATAGCACCAAAGAGGGTTCTCTCTCCCTCACTCCTAGGGCACGTGTAGAGGATATGGTATGTATAGCGCGCTATAAACAAGTGTTTCAAGGCGTGACGAGGCATAGGAAGTAGACAAGGGGGAAATAAGACAATGATCTTACTAGGACCAGTGACAATGAGATCGCGCAAGTGCAGGGAGGGGAAAGAAGGCAAGGCTGACAAGGCAGTGAGCAGGTTGCCACCTCAGCCAACAACCTAACATATGGACTAACATGTGAATGTATTTCAGATTATTGTTGCTCGAAAGGTTGGCATGTGAAATATTTGCCCAAGAAATATTGGTACTGGGTTAGGTCCACACCCCTAGTTCATAGACCAAGTGTAGGTAGGAGCAAGAGAGGTGAAACGCATAACAAAATGGTAAGGAATGTTCACCAGAAAAATGCAACTAGAGTAAATAGTAATGTGTAAGCGATTAGTAAGCAAAAGCAAGAGAAGTTAAGTGTAAGCACTGAAAGGAGAAGAGGGTTATGTTACACCATCCACTGGTCACCTTACGCACACGAACACCCGTGCAGTCACCAAGCCCTCCATCTCAGGTTCTGATCTGCCTTCCTCTTCTGACCTCATGTCCTCACTCCCTCAAGCAGCACGGCAGCGGCACACCTGAGGACATCTAACACACTATGGTCATATCCACCCGTTGCAACGTTGGCAGTTGCCCTGGCGTCTTGGAGAAAGTCGACGGAGACGCCGGCTTTTTCCTTTGCTTCGTCCCGCCCTCAGGAAGACCCGGCAGCGTTTTGAAAACTTGGGTCATGTGACAAGGAAACCTGCTACATCTTCAGTCACGTGATGGGTCATGTGACATTCATAGGCCCCTTTAAAACTGGAGAGGGAACGCTCATTCAGTGCTTCACAGCTGACCCAATCAGGCACTGTTCGGCGTCTTCCTGTCTCCACATCTTGAACCTGGACTATGGACTGTTCTTCTTGGATTCCTCTGTCAAGCCCTTGGATATTGTTTTGCTCTGCTGTTTCAGGACCTTTGAACTGTATTTTTGGACTCCTTTGGATTATCCCCTGGTTACGACGAACCTGGCTGGCTTTCGACCTTGGAACTCTTAACTGACCGTTTTCGGATTTCCTCTTCTGTTACCTGCTGGAGTACCCTTTCCATACAGGTCTTGCAGTGCCTATTTCTACAACAATCTACACCTATCCACTGTTGCTTGCTACACTCTGCAGCCCCACAGAACACATCCATTCTCATCTTTGTTCTTCATTCACCATACCCTTGGTAAGCCCCTTGATATTTGTTACCTCGTTATTCAGTCTATTGTTTGCCATTGTACTGACCCATTGCTTGCTTTACAGCGGTCGAGGAGTCACCGGTGTTCCTGGTTCTTTGGCACTCAAACAACCTGTGGCCTCAAGGATTGCTTAGGAAGATATTTGTATCTTTCTGAGCGGAACTTGTGGACAGAGGCCCCATAATCTTCACGACCATCAAGTCATAAGAGGTTATGACAGTAAGGGAAAAAAAATGATTAATAAGTGAAATGTTAAAAATAATGCAACCGGAAAGCTAAAGTAGAGCGTGCAAGCTTGATTCCCTTCTCCCCAAAATAAAGATTTGCAGGGAGTGGGGTGCTCTGGCTATCGTTACTAGAGGGGCAGAAGGGGAATGCAGGAAGGCAGAGGGGGAATATAAGGTGTCAATGTATAACAAGGGAAAGATTAGAGCATGAACACCTGGCCAACGGGGAGCAAGGGGGGGGGCAGGCGACAGGTGATGAAATGGTTTAACGATCTTGCACCTGGGAAAGTAGTAGAAGTGGAACCGGCTGCAAAATAAAGCCGGTACCGAAAGGGGGAGTGTTTAAAGTACAAGTTAATAAAGTGGAAAAGTGAAAGATGTCGGCGTCAGCACCGCACAAACGGAGGCTGCCCGCCATCAAGTTCAAGTTCATACTAAGTTAAAGTGGAAAAGTAACGGCGTCAGTTCCTCTTACCGGGTGCTGCTCGCCAACAAGTTTGAATTCATGCTAAGTTAAAGTGGTAAAGTAACAGCGTCAGTCCCGCTCAACGGATGCTGCTCGCCACCGAGTGGGGAATTGAAGGGTGTGCAGCTCAGATCAGAATAACGTGATGCTGTATTACCAAGTAACAAGTAACGGAGCACCTGTAAGCTACCTCCTGCTTAATAAAGCAACTGCCGCCTGTACATCCACAACCCGAGTCAGTGTATTATTGCCGGGGCGGTGTTGGTGCAGGGTAGGGGAAAAGGGAAATGTGTGGAGGGCCACAGGTTAAATAAACCAAGTGAATTGGAAACCAGGTAAACCAAATGCAGGGCCGGGGGAAGGTCAGTGTGGGGTGTTGCGACTAAGGATTGGGGAAGTGCAGGATAGATTGGGTGAAACATTGGGGGATGGAGGAGTGAGAAAGAGTGAAGTGCGGTAGACTGCTCCAAGGAACACTACTGCATTAAAATGCAATGCCCGACACACACCTTAAAACCCGAGAGGCTGCTACTGCTGCGGCGCCCCCAGTCTTTTTAAAGTCAGACTGCCAACCTACAGAAGAGATTATTGTCTGCTAACTGGGCACAGCTCCTAAAATGCTGTCAGTCTGCGCTAAATCTGGGTGGCAGCTCTACTGGGGCCAGTGGTCGAAGTGAGTGGGAGCGGTCGGGAGCGGTGTGCCTCTACTTTTTTAAATAACCTTTTACAGCTCCTATACTTTTATATTAAAAAGAAACTGATCCGGAATGGTTTCGTTTTAAAATAAAAGTGTAGGAAGAAGTTGGAATTTGCCCTTTCAGTGCACTGCACTAAACGTTTCCTTAAACAGCAGGTGCAAGTGCCTGGGTGTGTGTATTATGTGTGGGAGGGGACGTGATGATGGGGTTTGTTTGTAGGGCGTGGGGCAGGCCAGCAGGGAACATAGTTCCACTACCTCTTTTCGTACACTTCGACCACTGACTGGGGCTGTTACGATCCTTAAACAGGGGCAAAAGTGGATTCAGGGAGCTTTGGTCTGCTCTCCGCACTTATGATGGCGGAAAGTTCGTGCATTGCAGTGCTGGAGGGATGGGGAGGAAGCCGATGAAAGGTCAGGGAGGTTACATCGATATATGTTTAAATAGCACGCACAAGTTGGACATTTCGATGTACCTATGTATCCATTGTGTTTGAATATGTGCCTGGCAAAAGCACAGTTACAAAGGTATCCGAATTACGTTTTAATTAAACTCAAAAGGACTGATGTAATCACACAGAAAAGAGCAACTAACTCCACGCGCAGTAAACTCGCCTTTCGTGACTAGACGCAACCCCGACTTTTGAAAATCATGTTAAGAAGCAGGCGCGGCCTTTTCCGAGCTATTTTTAGGAGACTGCCCTATTTTCAGATGTCTTTTTACATTTTTTTTAAAAGAATGTTTTTTTCTTTTTGAACAAATGTTCCCAAACTCTAACCTCGCTAAAGTAACGTTTTTGGCGAACAGTTTAGACAGTGTGGGCCTGATTTACAAGGCGTTTGTCAATTGGCTTTTCTCATTGAAAAACTCCTTTGCAAATCAGGCCCAATGTGTTTTAAAGTTGCTACATTTGAGCTAAAGCTCCCTGGCCGAAAGCAATTCGCAAGCTAACATGTGCTTCCATACTCTTAACACGTTCCGGCCGATAAAGGCGCCTGTCAGAAAGAGAAAGCGCCGCTGGGATCCAGCGCCACGATGCGATCTCGGGCCGCCGAGGCGCGATGACAAGAGGCGCTCGGAAGGGTTGCAGGCCACTGATACGGAGCCGAAAGAGCCCCCTATCAGAGCACAGGCGGGCCTGGGGGGCATGGAATGCCGGCCATATCAGAAGTATGGGTGGGGGCAGGGAGAGCTCTGCTGGCAAGGCCCCCACTCCGTATAAGGAGCGGCTGTTGCCACACAGAGCCCTCCTGGCTCCTGGTGCAGGGCCGGTGCCCTTCACTCGTTCCTGGAGCTGCCCCGGGACAGCACCCATCCACCAGCCACAGGTACCGTGAGTGTGTATTGTATGTCCCAAGCGGTATGCGCGACTAGCTCCGAAGCAAAGCCAGTAATAATGCAGGGCGTTTGCACAGCACACCCCAGAAATTGGGGTGTGCCTATTGCCCAACCAAAGGGTGCTCGTTTTGTACACGTCAGAAGGATGAAATGCCAAGCCGTCTTCGCTAGGATTCGAAACTTCCATCTTTAGGTTGAACACATTTCTCTGTAGCAAGTGATTAACTTTCTGCCTCTTTTCTTAGGAGCCCTGTTGCCCTCTACCGGCTCCGGCGGCAGAGCAGGCAAGAATTAATAGGAAATGGGGCGCGGCGGCAAGGTCGTCTTCGGCACTCCTTTCGAAGCCCACAATCTGCAGGAACGTTTTGTATTTGTTCAGTGTGATGCTCCGTTTGCATTTTTTAAAGCCAGGCCCCCCATAATTTGCAGCAGCAGATTGTTTTTTGCCTTTGCATTTGTAGCAGCGCACTGAACCCTCGGGTGTCTAGGCGCTAGTTACATTAGGGAAAGGGGCAGGTGGGTGTGCAGGGAAGCAGGAGGCGTGCGTTCAGATTGTGCACTTTTAAAGGATTTAGTTAGAACTTTTCTTTCACAAATTAACCAAAGCTGCGTGCTTCTTTGACAAGCAAATATATAATGTTCAACCACAAACTGCATGCATGCTTAAAGCAGTGGAAAAAGCAGACACCCTTATTGATAACACAACAGGCCCACAGGCAAGTACACAGACACATCGAGTTGTTCTTCTGACACAGCGGCCCCCTTTTCTTGCATTCCTCCACTTCCAGCATTTGTGTTTATAATGGAGAACCAAAACTACGAGTACCAGAATGCAACGGAGTGTACACCGCACGATGCACCGCTCACGCCTGACATGGGTACAGTCGCATCACTGGCCTCTCTCGAACAATTGTTACATATACTGTAGCGTCTTATACATTAAAACAAAATCAAACTGCTGCACACGCCATCGTTTTATGTGTGTTCTGTGCCTTTACATGCAAGCCCCACGAACACCGGAAGTTGTCCAGCGTCACGTGTGGGCAGGCCTTCCAGTGTAGATGTTCTTTGCACCCTGAGTGGAACCTATGATCCGGCCCTTCAGGTGGTATAAGCATGTACGACAGGCAGCATAATGCAAAGAAACGAATGAGGCAGCAACATGCATAGCCCTGCTTCAGAACAGGCACATGGAGGAAGCAGGTAGCGGCGGGAACGTGGCTGTCAAATTGCCAGCGTTTGTTTTCAATCCAATAACACTTTGCATCGGATGATTTGTAGGCCTGAACCTTTGACGAAATCAAAACTACATGTCCCAGAATTCCTACCGCTGTTGACTGAAAAGTGCCTGCTGTTTGAAGGTATCAGACGTGTCCTGAGACATCTTAGCAATACTGCAATGTGTGACCTCTGCGTGGATCCATCAGGCTGTGCAGCGCGGTGTGCCAGATGGTGCTCCACCAGACCTGGCCACCAGGCCCAAATCAGCAGGCAAGTCTGCTCCTTCTATAGTCCTGCGTTTATAATGGAGAAATGCAACGTCTCTATTGTGCAACAACTCAGAATGGCACAAGGTTAAGGAAAACCCGGCGGCTGGAGCATCTGAAATCTGACATGGAACAATGCCGCAGCTCTATTTCTGCACAGTCATGTCAGATGGCAAACATGGGCAGCCGTTTGCAAACATTACAATGTTCTTACTCAAAAGTGGCTTTGTGTGCAGACTCCTAATACGCAGACACATTGTGCCATTCCTGCACCTTGGCCCACTGGCAGTGCTTACTAAGTCAGCAGGCAGGTTTCCTTCCCCCTGAGCACGTGGGCGTGGGTCTGTTGGATGGCCGCGAGCAATAACCAAAGCCGCTTTCAGTTACACTGTACCATGATGTGTTCCCATTACAAACAGGCCCCACAGTCTAAATGTCTCTGCAGGTCATTCAAAGTTATTATTACTTGACATAACGGTCATTGTTTATTGACTTCCAAAGGATAAACCAGATTCTGCTCTACCACGAATCAAACCCGTGACCTGAAGATCACACACCACTGCAGCAGGCTCTTTTGCTCTTAAGGCATGTTGCCATGTCTTTGCATGCATCTAAACACACCACACTAAACCATTTCCAAATGTAGTGTTGGGGAATGCTTTTTGCCTGTAACTTTGTCGCTGTCTAAAAGGTTTCCTCGTGGTAAATCATGGGGTTTCCTGACGTTACCACCTGTGCAGTTGAGTCCTTTCCTTGCAGCTGGTATTGTACTGTGGAGAATGGCATGGATGCATTTTTCATGTAAGCACTTTGCCGGATCGCCTTGTACTCCTTTTGCAGCTATGCATACTCTTGTGTGCTACCTTGCCCTTTCAGAGTGAATCATACTTGTTTCTAAAAATATCAGTTAAATATTGCCATGTTGGTTTACAATGTGATTTGCTGCTTTGCCAGTCCTCTCAATTCATAACATGGTACTAGTTAAGCTTTGGATACCAACTCACAAGTTGTGAGGGCACTACTTTTTAAGAAATTATCATGAAAAGGTAGCTGTACTTTGTAAACCCTTAAACATTATAAGCGGTGCACATGTGAATACGCAACAACTGGTACACATATAACAAATGTTGCCTTGGGAAAACAACCCCTAAGGTCCTGTCCCAGGCCCTCACAAAAGAAAAGTGTCAAAATAGTGGAGTACTCGAAAATTAGGATCGACCTTTTCATAAAATGTGCAACTTTTTCAAAAGAATATATATGTAATATAAAAGCTATTATTGAATTATTTGAGTTCATAAGCTTATGCAATTACTTGAGACAGACAAACCTGAAGAGACCAATCGGTCATTGCTAATTAATTAAATTAATTAATTAAACATAAATGTGACCATTTTCACCCAATGATACATTCTGTAGCAAATCAACTCATTTTCTTTCCTGGAAAAGATAGGTATCTATTGGACCTGAACGTGTTTCGGGTCAGCGACTCATCTTCAGGAGGACACCTCAATTTCCTGTATATAGATAACAGCCCAATAAGAGCATCACGTTTCTCTTCCACCACATGTTAATTCTTCCGGAGACCCAATAGGAGCGTCCATATTGGGCATTAGATCACCCTAGCGTGTTGGTCATTAGAACACAATACCACCATACCTTGTTAACACCATAACACCATACCACCATACCTTTTTTACACCATAACATCATACCACCATACCTCGTTAACTCGGTCTTCAAGAAGGCCCATAACGCCCGGTACGGCCCTCGCTGCAGGTCTATGAAGCTATATTATTTCACTTGTGGGGGGCGTGATGTTACCAAACTCGAATAATGTTGGGCATTAATAAAGTTGGACCATAAACTCGCAATTCGTGCTAGTGTAGCCTTTGAAAGACAAGAATGGCCAAAACATTGTGTGCTGGTGTGAAACTGAAGATAAGATCGCAGAAGATGCAAACTGCAGGGCACCTAGGCCCAATGCCAGCTTCCCCTCTTGAACAAACTATACATCCATCCACCAGCCAGAGTGTTCGTATGTATTTATATGTTCCAGGCGTTATTCAAAGAAATATTAAAGATATGTTTATGATGTAAATGGAGATGCATTCTGCAAGTGGGTATCTGTAGCTTTTTGACTGTGTAATTAAATATACCAGGAAGGCCGCTGTTTGTATCATATTGTTAGATATTGGGTTTAACTGGTTTTTTTTTGGGGGGTGGGGGTTTCGCCCGGTGTTCCTTGATTCACTAGTAAGAGTCAACATCCCAGCCCCTTAAATTACCAAATGAGCACCTCCCTCGGCTGCTTGTGGGCTGATGGCAGAATGGCCGGTAAGGGGATGGTGGGGTTTCGAGGGGGGGGGGATGAGTGGGGCTAGCTAACGTCGAGGCGGACTCCTTATAGTACCACCACTCAAAAAAAGAACAAGATTCGGAAGGATTATTTTATTGAAACTGCCAACCAGCCTATGGGCCTTAATCTTAATACTGATTTCCCACTTCCTCTCCTTCGGGCCCCACCCCTTCCAGTGAACCAGGAACTCAAGCCGCCCCCCCTGTGTCAGGAATAAAGTGTGTGCTGGAGTGCACTCTCTAGAGAAGGTTTCAGGAGCACAGACACAGGTGAACAGGCACGAGGACTGAGGCAAGTTGATTAGCAAAATGACACATGAGACACAGGGTGTGGAGGAGGGAATTGCCTCCTGCACTGAATGTAGTCCCCTTCATGTAACATGGGGCTGGGAGGCTGGAGAAAGCTTTTATAATGCAGGGCCGCCATTCACACATTCATAGCTCGAGAGGGCTGAAATATGCTTCTGTTTGGTGATTTTTTTATAGCAGGACCAATGGATGCCCCTAAACCCTGCACTAACCCCCCTCCCGCACACTACCACCACTGCCAATAAACAGCCAAGGACCTCAATGACCGCAGTGCAGGACATTTTGCCCCCCACCCAACAAATTCGCTGTCTTTCGACCCGCCAAACTGGCTTCCTTTCAACCAAATCCCTAAACCCATCCTGGGTCTACAGACATGTATTAGTCAAAATAATTCCCTCGAAAATAGATACTGTGATGAGGGAGATCCCTCCAGAGGACTACTTTGCTCTTGATTCTTTGGTTATCACTACTGTGATGAGGAAGATCACTCCAGAGGAATCCTTGACTCTTGGTTCTTTAGGTATCACTACTGTGACGAGGGAGATCACTCCTGAGAAATCCTTGACTCCTGAACTTCCCTGGACCCCGCCGTCTTTCCCGTGGCTCCCATTACCTTCACTTTGTCTGGGGAGAGTTACCAGCTCTTCCCAGGATCTCTGGTGGGTGTCGTTTCAGCACGGCTTTCCTGCGTGCTCTACTCCTAGTTTTCTTCTGCCGGTGTGGCTCTGCAGAGCCCTTGTTGTAGCAGTCTCAACGCTGTCATTTGACCACATGGTCCACCTCTGAGAGGTCGCGCCACCAGCAGATTCTCCACTCATCAGCAGCGAGCCGGCTTCCCACTGGCTCGCGTTATTCTACTTTGCTTTTGACACAGGTTTGCACTTCCCAGGCTTTTCAGGATGGACGCCAGCTTTCCTTGGGGCTCTTCCTGCTTCCCAACATCCTTAGTCTTTACTTTATATATGAACATATTGCAAAAGCCTCAGGCATTCCAGTACATTGGAACCTTGGCTGCAATGAGCGTCATAAAAGGCACAAGGGTTACTAATAACATTTCACATACCTATGCCATTTCCATAGGTAAAGAATGCCAACTGATGGCGAAGCAAGCAGCTCTGACCTCTAAATGAGGTCATTAGCGAGATAGACACATGGGGAAGAACAGGAAACTGGTCACTAGACCTAGACAGGACAGGCCCGCTTTCCCTTTCTCATGCAGCTATTTTGAAAGAGCACAATAGGAGGGTGATAGAATGTCTATCTTGGAAAGCAGAATGTTAACCTTCTATCGGAAAATACATGATATGTTTATTATTGGTCTTAATAATGTGCTTTGCCCAGTACTATTACTGAAACACTCTTATTATGACTACAATATCTGCTGGCAGTGACCATTATAAATGAACATTGAAAAATTGTAAAAAATATTTTAAAAATAGCTAGTTTACAATGTTATTACAGTTAATTTCGTTTTTTTTTTTAACTGCTTTTGCAAACACACACCCCTCAGATTTTTACCTCTGATTGTTCATTAGTCAGCAACAGCAGGGTTAGTTTACAAAATAAGTTATCTTATATGGTTATATGGGGTTTAATATGTCAAATAGGGCATACTGCATATGTGAGACACAGGGAGGACCTTAGCGGAACAGCTGGAATCCAAAGGGAGATACCATCCCCTCGGCAGGCCCTGGAAGGTCATCAGGGAACAGGGTCCCCTGGAAAGCACACAGGCACTCAAACACACCAATATGCTAACCCTTCCCTCTGCACCAACAAACAGAATGCAGCTATACCCCCTCGATCAATTCGGCCTAGCTGCACACATATTTATACACCCCCATGATCACCCCAACAGTCTGTAGAATGCAGCTATACACCACGACAGTTGGCCTTGCTGCACACATAATCCCGTTCACATTCTCCAGAGCCACCAGAATGCAGCTACCCGAGCCCATTGGCCTTGCTGCACACATTCTACTGATCTCACACAATCACTGCACCACGCCTAGCACTAGAATGCAGCTACACACCACTTAATCTGCCCTGGCTGCATACATACAGAGTGCATCCAGGCACGTTTTACTTCATTACTCCCTCTACTGACCTGGACTACGGTACCCGAGGGCGTTCAACCCACACCGCTGTGGAATCCTACCAATGGTGAGAGGCGCTACATGGTTTATGGTCATTTCATCTAAATCCATTGCATCTAATGCCATTCCATCGAAATGTCTCCATCTAAAAAAAATTAATCTAATGCATTTTTTTATTTACATTTGTTTTGGGGAGGGGTCCCCCTCAACCCCCTGTTTTTTACCCTTTAAAATACACCTGAACAAAAATTAACCCTTTACCCCCCAAAAACATGCATTAGATGGAAATGTTTTAGATGCAAACATTCCGATGGAATGGTATTAGCTGGAATGGGTTTAGATGTATTGACTAGATACCCGCTACACAGCATAATATATCATACCAGGTATGATATTAAAGTATCTGAAGATAATGTAAGTAGTGCCCCTATCTCTCAGCATGTGGCCAAACTGGCCTCAATGAAGGCAAATGTCAAAAATCACCGGGGCCTATCCACATGCCAAGTGATTTATTGAAGGCTGTACTGGATTTGCGAGTGCTAGTTAGTGCTCAACTAATTGCTTACCGTGGTTCTTAAATCTGGGACCATTGCAACCTTTTTTTAAAGGAAGGAGATGCGATCAAAGTATGTTACGGTTGACTGTAGGACACGAACATTGTACTATCTAATTTCCCCTGGATAGAAAATGAATGTCAAAGTTGACTGTAGCACCCGACTGGTCAGTCTCCAAGGCAAGGTGTTGCATCCAGTCATTTGTCCTCATTATGAGGTAGGAGTACCGGCGGCCCACCGGCAACCTCGGCTTACCGTTTCCACCCCCCGATATCCCAGTAATTCTGGGATATTTTGGGCGGCGGCGGCAATCCCATTCCTGTGGAGTCCCATAAGGCTCCATGGGAATGAAAATACTGTAGCACAGGCACCATTGTTAATGGTTCTGGTGCTTCAGTGAATTATTTGCCGGTAGAGACCTGAACTACCAGCAGGTCAGGCCTGCCGGTAGTTCTCAGCCCTTACGGGCAGACTCAGAGTGAGCCGGTCCAGAAAAGGTGCCTGTAACGTTGTTACCGGCACCTTATTTCTGGCCCGGCTCACTCATGAAGAGGGCCATTGTCTTTGATGAACCGGGGCGCTTTCAAGTGGGGCGCTTTAAACCCACATTTATATTCTGATGAATAACTAAACCGGTCACTCACAATCTATGGTAATCGTTGGGGACATTTATTAAACTCTCTGTGGCTTTTGATCCAACAGAAACATTTAATTGGACACATTAATAACATCTTGGTAAAATCACTCAGTGGTCTAATGCATGCATTGCAGAGCTCTCTGTGTAACCTGAAGGTCACGGGTTCGAATCCTGGCGGGGGCCACTCAGCCTTTCATTCTTCTGAGGTTGATGAAATGGATGCCATGGAGTCGGTAACTACGCGCTTCTGTGACTTCTCTCATCAGTGCCAAAATACTCTGGGATTAACGTTAGGCCATCAGAATATATATATTATGTTTTCCACTTGATGAATTTGGGAGACTGCATTGCTGGAATTCTCCTGAGGTTCATTTTGGGAAAACTGCAGTACAGTACGCATTCATTTTTGATAACAAGGGACTTGGGCAAGGGTGCTTCCTGGTGCCTGCACTTTCTGTGATACACGAGGATTCCTGGAAGCTTCGTGCCCAGAGGTCCCTGGGACACTGCTTAAGACTATCTCGGTTCTCCCTCGTGGTCGAGGCTGTAAAGCTGAATACAAATAGTGCCCTGAATGGTACTAATCATTTGCCAACCCTGCCCTGTGAAGCTAAGTATGATCACCCTTGGTTGATGGGAGACATCATGTTTATATATATTTTGTATTATGGCCAATATTTGATTGAACTTACTGAAACCTACACCCTGCCTCTGCCTATGCTCTAATGAGTAAGCTTGTGGGTTTCTTGAGCTAGCCGTGATCAAATTAAATGAAAACTTATAAACACAATTAATGTGTAGCAATCACTAAGCTTGGTGTTTCCCTGACAGTCTACCACCCGCATACCAACGGCAGCTGATCCTCCTTAGCTTCACTTAGCCAGCTGCCTCCTCCCCGGGCACCCCTCGGCACTTCCCTCCCAGGCTCTCACCAGCACTTGCCCATACCTTGCTCCCCCTTCCCTTTATCATGCACTTCTCTTCACTGCACTTGCACGTCCGAAAGTCAAATGGCCTAGTAGGACCACGATTGTATATTTACTGTTTTTGCCATTATTATTTACCCCCCTTGTTCCCTCCCCACCTTGCCTTGTGGCACCGACAAACACAATTTTGTTTTATAGGCACCTAACAAATGCGTAATAATTAAATAAATAAATCTTATCAACAGGAGATGGCACTAGCTGTTCTTGTGGTTGCATAAGTACCTCACATGGTCTAGACATACCTGTAGAGACAGTTTTATGGAAGTCTAGTGGCTCCGTGGCTGAGGCCAAAGGAGATCCAGCGGGAAAAAAGGGGGAAACGCTAATTGGGGATAGATGTAATGGAAGGCTGCCCACATGTTGGGCTAGGACCCCGAGATTCCTGTAAAAACAAAGTGGAAATGAGCTTTGCATGGAGCTGATTTTGTCTTGCGCTGGAAGTAATGTTAACATTTATTTTGGGGGAAACTGACAGTAGGAAATGTGTGGGCTCCTTTTATTTATGCATTTGTTAAGCGCTCTAAAACCTGACCTCTTGCTCGTGAATCTTGGGATGGTAACTTGGTGGGTGTACGGGGTGGCAGTGGGCCTGGATGTTTGACCTTTGGAACGATCTGGCGAGAGGTATTTCGGGGCTGAGTTAGACAGGCATTTGTGCGTGATGGTTCAGGCTTGAAAATAATGCGCTCACGAATAGGGAGTGTGCACTTTTTCTTGCTGCTGAGCTGTGTTCCCGCTTAGGTATGTTTAGTTTCAGCCCTAACTGAATTATTTTAAATTAAATTGAGTTTATTGATTTTGCTCATTGATGTCCCTGCAAAAAATGCATTGCAGTAGTCCAAATTCAAACCAATAAGCCTTCTGGCAATTGTGAGGCAACTCTCAGAAGTTTGGAATGGTCTACACGTGTTAATTATTTTGGTAGTGTAGGCCACCAAGCAGGTGATTGCATTGATGTGTAGTCAAGGTAAACACTGGGGTCTTCACATTTCTGGAGATGGGAATAGAGAGGCCATCAATAGTGAATTAAATGTATGCTTGGTCTAGTTTGCTGAGTGCAGTTTCTGAGCCAACCAGGAGAATATCAGTCTTTTCGTCATTAAAGCAGAGAAGGCGGGATGCCATCCACACCTGGATGGTGTGGAAGACTGATTTCAGGTTGTTAGTGTCTGTGGGGTAGATTCCAGTGAGAGGGAGAACGATCTGTGTGTCTAGGAGATTCCCTGGTCATCTAGTAGGTTGAATGAAGGTTTAATGAAAATGTTCTAGAGGGTGGGGGAGACACAGGAACCTTGTGGGATGCCGGAAGTGGCATAAGCTGGCAAGGCTGCACCATTGGTTGAAAAAAAACTCTCATGGATCTGTCCGACAGAAATGAGGCGACCCAGGAAATCACTTCAGGAGAAAAATGCGCTGCTGTGGCGATGTGTTGGCACAGGATTTGGTGGTCTACCAGGTCAAAGGCTGCTCATAAATCTAGTAAAAGGAGGAGGGCAGAGTTACTGGCATCCTTTATCTCTTCCAGTTGGATTTTTAGGTCCAGCAGTGCCGATTCTGTGCCATGGCCTGGACGGCAGCCGGATTGGCGCAGACCTAGAAGGTTGTGCAATTCCAGATAAGTCTGGATCTGTGGGTAGGCCGCTCGGTCCCGAATTCTAAGAAGAGCACAGTGGAAATGGGACAGTAGTTCGTAGGGATGGCAGGATCAGAAGTTTTTTTTTATTTTAGAAGAGGCAAAATCCAGGCATCTTTGAGGCTAGTGGGCACGGTGCCAGTAGTGAAAGAGGCGTTGATGAGAGTGGAGATGAATTGTGCGAGTGGTTCCTCACGGTCTTTGATGAAAGCAGCTGGGCAAATATCCCCCAGACAATGGGAGGGTTTAAGGCCTTTGATGATCTGAATGATTTTGGGTTCAGAGACCGATTTCAAGCCAGATAAAGGTAGGTTGTATGGGGAGGCAAGAGGTTCAGTCGTGGAGGGCTCAGGCGTGGCAATGCTCAAGGAGTTTTTTAAAAAGAGGATTTTTTTGGGAGCGTATCGATTTTGTGTATAAGGGCATTTTGGATATTGGCGCAGCAGGTGCCATCCTGAGGGCCTTTAGTAGGTGGTGGCACAGGGTATTCCAACTCATGCAGTATGGCTATGAATTACCTCACACTGGAATTTGCATTCCCAATTCCAGTGTTGTAAGTAGAACCTTTTTGTTTTAGGATTGATTTTTTGGACACTCTTGCTGACAGTGTGAAGCCGTCTTTTTTGGGCTCAGTTGGGGTTATTGTTCCATTTGGTTTCAGCCTCCCATTTGAGGAGGCGGAGGGCTTTAAGGTCGGCAGAGAACAAGGAGTTAAGATGCGAGGCAGCTTTGATTTTTTGCTGGGTGAGGTAAGCCACTGTGCCGATAGCCTGTGTGAGAGTTAGGTGTACCAGCGTCCTACTACCAGCTTGAGGTGAGAGCCTACTGCTATATTAATTCAGGTACTATTCCCAGTAGCCTGTCAATCCCCTAATGTTACCTTTTGTTGCTAAGCACCAGTTTCTCAGTGGGTGTGTCCAGTAGCACTCCTGCCTTGGGGGATCTGCTCCCCTGCGTAGTTACCCTCGCCAGGGGGCTTATACTTTGGGTTAGGAGGGTAATAGCTTTCAAGGCTTCTGAGAGTTCTGCAACCAGTTCCATTCTGATATCTGGTAGTGCCAGTTATGGCATATGCAAACCTTGGTATGTCTTAGGCAGTGCCAGTGTCCATCTCGGCTGAGCCCGGTACCCCTCATACCTGTCTATGCTTGAGCCTGGCATAGGAAATGCAGTCAATCACATGTTGGACACTTGTATTTCAAAAATTCATCAGGTTGCTGTTGGTCACATTTCCAGTATTGCTTGTAAAGTCTAGTCAGACTGAAATAGGCGGATCCCACATGTTGGGATTGCTCCTCAAGAAGGCCGATAGGGTGGGAGAACAATCAGGCATGTTTTGGGCCTTTGACATGAGACGGTTTTTGTGAAAAGGATGACATTAGATGGCATATGGAGAGTGTGCTTCGACATAAGATTAAACATGTTCTTAAAAAAGAAAGGCCAGAATCTGTCTTGGAAAAGGAGTACTCGCAGGCCTTTGGTACCTTCGGGGATATGGCTTTTAAAGCACATAAGGGCTTGGTTTGGAGTGAGTCCAGCAACAAACAATTGCCGAGAGAGGCCTGTGGGTCGCAGGGATGTGCCAGGGAGGTGTCAGTGAAGTACCGTAAACAATATTACAGGAAATAACAAGTCTATCTGTTGCGACCACTGGTTTTCTGAAGGGACAAAGAGTGTGAATTTGATCATTCGAATAGTGACTCATGAAACTGCAATGTCTGTTCAAAATATCTTCCATCGTATTGAAAGCAAATGTGGTTTGATTCCAAAAAGTGCTCACCAATGGGTGTGTCCTTTGTCCGTCTTCTAATGCTTTGCCCGTGGAGAGTAATGTGCTCACCTAGTTGCTGCCCCCCGCTCCCACTTAACATAGTAGCCTCCTCTGAGGAATTATATACACAAGATACACAACCTTGTTGGATGCACATGTGAAAGTTCCTGTCATTTTGCAACCCTGCCTCGCGTGGGGTGTATTGACTGTATCTGAACTGTATATATGTGAACAGGTTGGACATCTTTGGGTTGTGAATAGCATGGTTTCATGTTCTGTCTGATGCAGATATAACTGACTTCGCATCATTTCTTTGAGATTGGCTGGCTGTTGGAAAGCAAGGAAAGGCATTTCAAGGGAAACCTCTCGCAGTCCTTCATTTTGTTGCAGACTGGATTGTAGTTCCTGGAGGAGAGGAGTGAGGGATAGGGATAGGGATAGGTGGAGAGGATGGGTAGGAGGGAGACAGGGATGGAGGGAGGGAAGTATAGCTGAAGGCAGGGAGGCAGGACCCTAACACGTGTTACGGACCATCAGCGTAGCAGAGGCGTTGCTAGGGGGGGGCTGAGGGGGCTATAGCCCCGGGTGTTTTGGTTGTAGCCCCGGATAGAAGCTCAGGGACTACAACCAAAAGGCTATAGCTAGCCCCGAATCCCACCATTCCCGACATTACCTTAGCCCCTGATCTTTTCCAGACCTAGCAACACCCCTGCAGCGTAGTATAGCCTGACATCCTTGTGATTCGCGCAATGGGGCATTCCAAATGAAGCTTAATGCCCTTGATTTAACGCCACAGAAGGTGCACAATATGGGATTGCACTGAAGAGAGGAACGCACCATTACACACAAATTATGAGTGTGATAGTATCTGGAAAATGGATTCTGGGAGTCCTCCGTGGGTTAAGGCAAAGGCTGAAATAATGTGTGTACAAAAGATAAGCGGTTGCATGAAAAGAGAACTAGTGGTACCCTGGTCCTGATAGGGTACAAAAGGGGAACATTACAGGGGCAGGGAACCGTGACAAGTGTTGGCCATTGACCTTGTATGACTTTGTGTCTGCAATCTTTTTTGGTCAAAACAGATTTATTGGGATAACAGCTTGCAAAAGGGGCTGACATTTCATAAGGAATAGTCATAAATCGAGGGTATCAGGTAATATTATCCCCACCAATAATATTGCCATATATATGGTCGTGGGGTAAGGCCATAGGTGATATGATTAGTGGGGATAATTTATGGCGTCAATGGGACCGAGGGTAGTGGGGGTAACCCCGCTCCCTTTAAAAAAATATGGGGGTTGCAGGGGTGTCCCCCTCAGGTTCCATGGGTTAATATTGGGAAAAAATATGCAACATTTCTGTATGGCGATATTTCTGTGGGGATATTAACACATGGAACCAATTCAAGGACTTGAATGCCTGGTCATGCAGGATACCAGCTAATCATGCTTCCTGTAAGTTCCTGTTCCAGCCCTCTCATAAACATGTGAACTGGCACTGTGATATGCCCAAGACCCTGTAAAGTGTGTCGGAGGCTGCTTGGGGTGAAGTGCTAGTGTAGAGAAACTGAAAGATCTGCCAGCTGCGCAATCAGAAGCTCTGCAGTGCTCGGATACTACGCCCAGTCCCAACCTGCTGTAGTTACTCAAGATTGCACCCCAGGTGCAAGGCTCACAGGACCCCAACGTATCCCATCTATGAGGGTGTGACATCCCTTCACACCGTGCCGATGTCTTGACAGCTGAGGACCCCCATCCATGTTTGATTCTGGGGGGGGGGGTGCAAAGATCAGGGAGACTGGTGCCTGGCTAGAACATGGTGCTCAATTATATATGCTGTGGCTCCCCTGAACGTTCTGGGCAGGGAACATTGGAAATAGAGGAATGTGTGGCACTGCACATGGAGTAATGCCGGTCTGTGGAGGAGCTGACTTGCTGGTGCAGGCACCCGATTCACCAAGTGAGGGCCGGGAGGAGAACGGGCCCGGAAGAGCACACCGTAGGAGATTAGGAACAGTAGCTCTGCGGAGGATACAGGCTATTAAATGGGTTTGGGGACCATGTCTTGGGGTGCTGTTCCCCCTCCCCCCAATCTGGTGGAGTGACAGCTGGCATGGGGCTTGGTGGATCGGTACAATAACAAAAAGGAAGCCCACGCTGGAGCCCCCAGCACTGAGTTAAGCACCCTAGGCTGACTTGTGCAGTGCCTGGACAGCCAGAGAGTCAGCTCTATACAGTGAGACAACCTACTAGGGGTCCCCCACTCTCGTTGCAGGTTGGAGGACACCCTTGGAACTTGAGCAACACACTAATGTCACAGCAGAGATCGCACATCCACCCACACTGTGATCTTGCACCAAGCTATTCTCTTCACTACCAAAACAACACCAGAATAGGTTCAGTGGCTTATTACCTACCTGTAGTGCAGTTGAGGCATGGCCAGAGAATGTTTGGTTGGAAGTAGACAAGACAAACTCTATTATGAGTTTGGCAGTAATACGACGGTAATTCCACCTCGGAGGAATTACTGTTACTGGCGTGGTGTCTGCCGGAATCACTGCCGTATTATAACTTGGCAGGAGCACTCCATGCTGCTGTGGCACAGCAACCCCACATTTGACACCCTCTGCCCCCTTGATGGGGGGCATCTGAGGCTGTGGTGAAGTGGAGTAAGGAGGCTGACCTGGTGATAGCATTTTGGCTATAAACATTTTAATTTCAACAAAAGGAAAATAACTTATCTCTCCCTAGTTCTAAAGGGTGATACCGTGCTAAACAAAGAACAACTTGGGACAGGATGTATGTCAAAACCAAAATAATGTCCTTTTTTTATTTTTGCAAGGAACTTGGGGTTAGTCACCCAAAGTTACCTAGGGGAACCCAGGCGTGGACCCCTTGCTCACTGTGGTCAGAGAGGCACAGCGCCACCTCACTGATGAGGCCCAACAAGGCTGAAACACGTGTCTGGGGTTGCTGTTGGTACTCTTGTTCAGAGGAGAATTGCCATAGCATTTTGGTGCTGGACTGCCCATGTGGGCAGGACAAAGACTGATATGCAAATGGATATTCCTCCTTTGTGAAAAGTACAGTGAGCAAAAAGCAATGGCTGCAGACTCTCAAAATGGAAAAAAACACAGAACAGGTTATCATGCCATGTCCTTTCTAGAGAGGGGCATCTGCTACCCTTTTTTGTACCAAAATAATGTCCTCTGTCCAAACCAACTACTCTATCTCTACCACTAGTGAATGAACAACAAGACTACAACAAGCTCTAGACCAAAACACCAGGAGAATGACGCTCTTCTCCTGGTGTAACAAGCAAGTCTTAGATTGCGATTACAGCAGTCTCTTGTTATAGGGTCTGAATTACCAAAATACAATGGGACCAGAAGAATGACTCCCTTCTCCTGGTGTAACAAGCAAGTCTTAGGTTGCGATTACAGAAGTCTCTTGTTATAGGGTCTGAATTACCAAAATACAATGGACCAGAAGAATGACTCCCTTCTCCTGGTCTGTCTGGAGGTGTCATTAAGACTGTTCCGTGATAGTCTTTACTTCCTTCCAACGGTTCTGGAATAGTTGGTTTAAAGTTTTATCAACTCTTCTTACGTTGGTTACACTCCCAGAGCTTCTTGTACCCTGTGTCTGTTCTCGGCTGTTGCGGAGGTTACTCCCAGAAAGTTATTTACCCTCATGGTCTCTTCCACAATTGTTATATTCTCCACTATGATGAGGGAGATCACTCCGGATGCACTTTATACTTTGGCAGCTTTGCAGGTTACTGTTGTAACCAGGGAGACTTGGCTCAAGGTTTGTTGGGTATCACAACTGTGATGAGGGAGATCACTCCAGAGGGATCCTTGTCTCCTGGTTCTTTAGGTATCACTACTCTGGTGAGGGAGATCACTCCCATGGAATACTTGACTGATGAGCCTCCCTGGACTCCACCCGGCTTTCCTGTGGCTCCCATTACCTTTGCTTTTTCTGACGAGTGTTAACGGTTCATCCCGGGATCTCGGGTTGGTGTCGCTTCAGCGCGGTTTTCATGCGTGCTCTTCTCCTAGTTTTCTTCTGCCGGTGCAGCGCCGCAGAGACATTGTTGTGGCGGTCTCAGTGCTGTTAATGGACCACACGGTCCACCTCTGAGAGGTCACGCAACCACTCGATTCTCCACTCATCAGCAGCCAGTCGGGTTCCCGACCGGTTTGCTTCCTGTTGTCACAGGTTTTTACTTCCCAAGCTTTGCAGTATGGAAGCCAGCTTCCCTTGTGGCTCTTCCTGCTTCTCAACACCCTTAGTCCTTCCTTAGTCTTTACTTTATATAGTGCGACCCAACCCATCGTAATATCAAGGTCTTTCTCAATTGCTTTTGATGTCATATTCATGCCTCCTTGAGGCCCCCTCATCATAGTCCCTTGGCAATCCATTCTATTGTTACTCTGCATGCTTCTTTGTCTCTTCTTCGTCTCAGGCATACTAGGTCTTAAGGTGAGACAGGAGAGACTTTACAATAACACACAGCAGCACTTTCAGATTGAGTATTTGATGGATTTAACACAGTAATGGCTTCTTGGAAAAGGGGTTTAGGGAGGTCCTTCACGGGATGGGAGTCCTTATCCCCACGAGGGGAGTCTCTCCCTGTGAGGTTGCACTTCCCACCACCTCTAGGCGAACTATTGGGTAGGAGCCTCACCTCCTTAGCCTCACACGGAAGGGCTCCCATCTGGGTGGGAAGTGACGAGATCCCATGAATCATCACAAGGTGCAAAACTATTTTGTCTCTGGGCACTGCCAGGGCGAAGGCCGGCCCTGAATACAAGGGTAGGTGGGAAACTGTGCACATACCCATGCACAGCAGTATGAATGTGCATGTGAGCCCATGCAACTGTGTGCAGCATCCATTTGTGCTGAGAAGTGCCAAGTGCTAAAGTGGACCCCCAGTATGACTGCATGTACAGGCCACACTGGCAGTATAAGAAGCCAAAAGGCACATACCATTTGGGTGTACACCCTCAGCAAATACTACCCCCACCTTGCACTGGCCATATGCATTGGACTGCAATTGACCCTACACTTCAGACCACATGTGTATGATGTCCCACCACCAAGTAGCATGTGTGACTAGCATGCCCACGTACAAGTATGCATGATGAGTAACAACGTGTCATTGTCCACCCAACAGGTTCACAGGCATCTCAGGAGGAGGAGGATACAGGTCCTCTACATCCCATAACCGAGTTTCCAAAGCACTGGCGTCATCCACCACTCCTGCACCACACGGCAATGGGATGGGAAGGAGTAAGGGCAGGAGTGGCACACCAGGGCTCATCAGCAGCACACATGCCAGCGTCGGCATGGCACCTGATAGTACTGATGCTGACACAGCTAAAGGTACTGCACGCCCGGCACATGCAACCACCACCCAGCAGCCGGCCACTGTGGTCATGACAGGGGAGCCAGATGCTGGCAGGTGCACACAAAGAGATGCACCCACACCAACCCAACTGGTCCATGACACCCCCTTGTCACCTGAGCTGGATGACCAGTTTACGGCTCACCCTGCTTCAGCACCAGCTCTTCCCATAGCCCACTACACATAGTGAAGGTGTCACGGGATGCCATATGGAGGAGGCTGGACACCATTAACCAGCGACAGGTACGCTTAGAAACCCTGGCAAGCACACAAGTCCAACACCTGCAGGCCATCCGAGACTGTATCGAGGAGCCTCTTGGTGGATAGCAAAGGCCATGGACTGGGACCGACGACAATCAGCTGTCACATATACCGCCCTGACTGTTGTGGGACAGAGGGTGAAGGAGATGACTGAGAGCATCTCAGCTTTTGCTCTGAGGCAATGCATGCCAGCATTCTCCTCACACTACAACTCATCCGGAGCCCTGGGTCGGGCCAGTCCACCTCCGTCACCCCCACAGATGGCTCCTTGCTCAGCACCCCAAGGCGCCGCTCCGCGGGCCATCGCCAAAGGTGCTGGAGGAGACTTCTAAGGGCAAACGGCCACGCAAGTGACTGTACATAGCACACTGTATATAGCCACAAGGGAGGTAGGAGGGAAGGGTGTGTTGGGGACGGTGTTGTGGGCAGGGGGGTTGTGGTTTGGGGGGTGTGTTCACATTTAGAAAATAAATAATAGTTCACTTGAAGAAATGCTAGGACATTCTTCATTGCGTACGTGTGTTTAATAAAGTGACTATATTCACTGAGGTGCATAGCATGGGACTATCAATGTGTTCAAAAAAAATTGTGCATCCGTCCTTGCAAGACAAGATGTCCATCCCTACCTTCTTCACCCTCAGTGCGTGGCAGCGCAGCACCCGCAGGCAGTGAGTCCTCCTCTTCTGAGCGTGGCATGTCCACATCCGGGCGCAGGGGGACATTCCGCCTAAGGCACATGTTGTGCAGCATGGCACAGGCAAGAACAATGCATTGACGACTTACTACAGCATTGTGATTCATTCCTGACTCCAGTGGGTTGTCCCTTCCACCTTCACATGGCATTTCAATACTGCTGCGAGATTAGTTTTGTGATGGCATATGTACTCACCCAATATCCATGTACAATGCTCTCTGTGCCTCTCCATGATTCCAGGCTGTGTGCTGTTCCGCAGGTCCATGGCATCTTGGGGGGGAACCAGGGAACTGGGCACAGCAGTGCGTGATTACAAGGTCAGCATCACAGGTGACCTTGATATTCATGGACTGACACTTCTTCTAGTTGCGGTATACCTCTTTGGATGCCTGGGGGGGGCCATCAACGTCACATGGGTGCAGTCCAGAACGGCAATTATATTGGGCAGATGGGGTGCTGCGTAGAAATGTGCTTTTGCACAGTTGATCTGTGTTGGGGTTTTTGGCAGGGAGTTGATTTAAATCACCTTTGCAGTGGTGGTAACTGCACTGTGTTTTGGTGGGATTACCGCCCAATTTCAGCAGTTTTTCTACAGCACTAATTCCACCAGTTGGTGGCGGTAATCCCGCTGGTGCTAATTTTGCCAGGACTAATTCCGCCATCGCAATTAGCACTGACTCCTTATTCGGCAGTATGGTAAAAGTGGCAGTAATACCATTACCACCACTCTTACCATATACCACCAGACTCATAATGAGGCCCAAAGTTTGTTGTTTAGTGATACAACAACAATTTTTCCCCGGTTGAACCCAGCCTTCACTATAGACGGCAGAGTTCAAAAGAAACCGTGACATTAATGACAAAGCACACCAACAGGACACAGCAGCAAAACAGCAAGAGGCTAAAGTGCAAAGCAAAAGATGGACAACATTGTTTTGAAGACGGTGGCCCTACCTGCAACCATTGGAGAGAAATATGTTTTAGGACTGGCGCAGACGTCAGAGGCAGAGAACTATGCCTACCAAGATTCCCGAATGCTAAATCTGCATCAGAAGAGAAGATGGCGTGATAGAGCACTGAAGATGACGAAGGTGTCCAGCGGCAGCCCTGGATTTAGGGGGGGGTCCTGGGAGAGGAGGGATGAACCACTACACTAAACCATTTGTAGATGGGAAGCTGAAGACACTGTGTGGCTAGCCCCCTAGCTAGGATCTCGAATGCTACTCTCGTCGGTGTGGTCGCGAAAGAACATCTGCTTAGAGAGGGGTGTTAATGCCAGCATTTACATATGGGCTTCATTACGAGTCCGGCGGTAACCCTGCCGGTGCTACCGGCGGGTTGCTGCCAGACGTGTAACATTTTACCGGCACCTAAGTCCCGGCGGACCAGGAAGCTGGGTGGTGGTAAAGGTTAGTCCCTATTGCCATGGATTCCCAGAGGACTCATGGGAATGGGTTCACGGAAGCATCGGCACTGTTACTAACGGTGCTGATGCTTCCGTGATGAGTTTGCCTACCGGGGCTGCTGTGCCCAGCAGGCTCAGACCTGTCGGGGCGCAGTGGCCCCGGCAGGCAAACTTGTAATTTGCCGTTCCGGAAACAAGGGTGCCGGTTTGCTTACCAGCACCCTTTTAGTTACATTTGGTTACATCACTGGACAGCAGACCAGGGGAAGCTCGAGGCAGATCACAAAGAACCCGCAGACTTTGAAAGGTTAGGCCCCTAAACATATGGGCTCACAAATTAATAATTCAAGGAATGTTGAAGATTCACAGGAACAATTCACATGCATGACTGGGTGGGAGGGGGGAATTAGGCAAACCCTAATCACTGGAGCAGTGGAAGGAAATCTGGGAACGGGTGGCCATCTTCTCACATTATATCTAATGCAAAGAAAATGTTTGTAAGCTGTGCTCAAGGGTCTCTGAGATTTGACTCGCCAGATGTTTTGAACTACAAATCCCATCAACCCTTGCCAGTGGAGTCAATGGCGTGTGATGGGGAGTTGTAGGCAGTCTAGGAAGAGAAAGATGATCCCATGGTACCTTACAGTTCAGAGACTTCATAAGACCTTTCCAGCAACATCATCAAGATGTTGGAGCGTACATGACAGTGACGGAAATGTTTCATATATGGTGGTTCTGCCCCAAGGTCCTCTAGAGCCCTCCAAGGCGGGGGGCCTGAGGGAGGATATAAGGATTTACTCTGAGGTCGCAGGTGGGCACATTATTCAGTCCAATGTTAGTGTCAGCGCGAATAAGGTTTGCACAAAGATGGAGGCAGGTGGAAGTGTATCCTGTGATTTTAACGGAAAATTTTTTAACGAGGTAAGTTTTACCGAAACCAAAATACTGAAAAAATACATATGTTTAAATATATATAGTGGGGGTAAGGGGTTAAAACAGGTGGGTAGGGGGTAGGGATGGGTTGAAAGCAATGGGGAAACTGGCGGGGGGTGGGGAGGTTGGGAGTGCGAGCCACCCCAAAGAAAACCTTCTGTATTTCTTTCGGTATTTTGGTTTCGGTAAAAGGTACCTTGTTAAAATGTTTTTTTGTTAAAATCACATACATCCGGTGGAGGCTCCATTGCTATCTATGAAGGGGGCGAAGGTGTGGGGAATGTGTAAGATGGAGAAAAGGACAGCTCCTGGAAAGTGTTCGCTGCGTTTTTCCAAGCATGGGTTCACGTTGGGACATATTCCAGGAGAGCTTGAAAGGTGCTCCTGGATGAGGACATGAGGCTTCGGGCCTAGTTAGACACTACAACAGGGAACGGTGAACTGTCTGCAACCCTCTCCACGTGCCTGTAATCCCCACGTCATGCTCTATCCCCCAGACATGCCTGGAATAACCTTCCCACAAATCCCAACGCCTGTGGGTCCCTTCTAGCACTAACTCGTGCCCTCTAGATTTTGTAAGTAGGCATCTAGAGAGCTCAAGGCATAACATCTGTGCTGTGAAGTTGCATATGCGGCTGGAGGGGGGCTTTATATTGACAATGTGAGGTGTTGACTACAGTTTCTGATCATAGCAATTGTGTTAAAGTGTTAATGACAAAAGAGATCTTTAAAAAATGGTCAGTAATCATTTATGGAATTATAGATGGGTAGCTGTCAACACCGGGGATATATTCCACCAGGTGTTTCTGAATGGCATCTGATGGACAGCCAGAGTGAAGTCGAGATTGAAACACCCCGTAGTTGAAAGATAGCTTTATGTTGTCGATGGTCTCCTATGTCCATTTTCACTCCTGCTGCGCTGAACCCATGGACCAGCATTGCCGGGCTAGAGTGGGGAAGCCAAAGGGAACTACATACAGCATAAAAGAATACTAGGTTACCACTCACCTCACCCCAACCCAACACAAAAGAGGGGGGAAATTATGCTAGCAGAGAAAATGCTGGATTCCCTAGATGTGATGCCATGACTGGTGATTATGAATTCCATAATCCCCTGTCATGACGTCACAGTAGGAGGATACAGCGTTCAGAACGTGAAAAAGTTGGCAGCCTAGCTATAGCCGGCCCAATAGCACAGCGAGTAGAGCGCCCGCTTTGACGCAGGTTCGAATCCCGGCGGGGCCAAACTCAGTCTTTCCTCCATCCGAGGTCGATAAATAAGCACCACACACTGTGGGTAATAATATGCAGCGCTCAGATACCTGAGGGTTCGTAGCTCTATATAAATGCCAGATTATTATTATTAACAGATCTATTTCACCTGACTATGGCTCATCACATGTGAAATGTAAAAGTCTTCCACTGTAGCAATGTTACAACCAAACCTATCACACATTTCGCATCCTCCCGTGGTGTTCCTATGAGTTGTGTAGTTTCTACAATGTGGGCACATTTTGAGGGTATTCGTTGGAGGGTGGGACTTTTGCACGGTGCATGTGGGGCGGTTTCAGTTTGAGAATGAAATGACAGCTTGTTCCCCCACAGTGTTTGTAACTGGTAATTGACCAGTGCTGGAAATAGACACAATGTACTAGAGGAACTCCTTCCTGCTCCTTCCCCCTGCCCCATCTGTTTGCACCTGCGGGAGGGGTAGCAGATGTGTGGGAGGCGGAATATCAACCTTGTCAGTACCCTGAACTGAGCATATCTAACTTAGGCTATCCCCCGGAACTAGGTAGAGACAGCACCTATATGTGCAGACCGTGTTTCCTCCTATATCCAGAGAATAATGTGGAGGCCCTGAATCTAGGATGCTGGCTGCTTTGCACAAGAACAAAGTGCCTTTTGAGAACATAAGAATGACCACCAATGTATCAAACATGCCTGTGACAGTAATGCAAACGTGCATTCCTTCTGAGCATGCAATGCACGGTGGGTATGGTGCTCATTTAATCTTTCAGAACAGTCGCCCTGACAGTAGAATGTATGCAAAGCATGCGACATATCTACAGCTCAAACTCATTGTTTGTGATTGTGCTCTCCTCGTGCGCAAAGGACGACTTTCAAATGCAGTTTGGAATTTGAAAAGTCACATACCGCTGGCTGCTGCCCGCATTGAGACTTCAAACGCACAACTTTCAAGAGACTCGCAGCATACATACAGGAGCCGAGACTTGCAGCATACAGGAGCAGAGACTCGCAGCATACATACAGGAGCCGAGACTTGCAGCATACAGGAGCAGTACAGGAGCAGAGACTCGCAGCATACAGGAGCCGAGACTCGCAGCATACAGGAGCCGAGACTCGCAGCATACAGGAGCAGAGACTCACAGCATACAGGAGCAGGGACTCCCAGCATACAGGAGCAGAGATTCCCAGCACAGGAGCAGAGACTCGCAGCATACAGGAGCAGAGACTCGCAGAATACAGGTGCAGAGACTCGCAGCATACATACAGGAGCGGAGACTCGCAGCATACATACAGGAGCGGAGACTCGCAGCATACATACACGAGCAGAGACTCGTAGCATACATATAGGAGCAGAGATTCCCAGCATACAGGAGCAGAGACTTGCAGCATACAGGAGCAGAGACTCGCAGCATACATACAGGAGCGGAGAATCGCAGCATACATACAGGAGCGGAGAATCGCAGCATACATACAGGAGCAGAGACTCGTAGCATACATACAGGAGCAGAGACTCGCAGCATACAGGAGCAGAGACTCCCAGCATACATACAGGAGCAGAGACTCCCAGCATACATACAGGAGCAGAGACTTGCAGCATACAAGAGCAGAGACTTGCAGCAGGAGCAGAGACTCGCAGCATACATACAGGAGCAGAGACTCGCAGCATACATACAGGAGCGGAGACTCGCAGCATACATACAGGAGCGGAGACTCGCAGCATACATACAGGAGCGGAGACTCGCAGCATACATACAGGAGCAGAGAGCTTCCCCAGCTTGGGTGGGGATTTGGGTCTTGGGTCTACAGGGAACGGCACTCCTGCAAGACAATTGTTGCCGGGAATCACAGCTCTGTCTTGTTCCTGCCCAATTCCTTCCCTGTTGCCCATCGATGGAATCACAGACATCAGTGTGAGATTAAAGGCACAGGCCTAATAGTCCCACAAAGGTGAGTGTCTCTGAAAGGGCGGTAAGGCTGGGCAAGAGCCAGTTGCAGGCTAGCCTTCCTCCTGCCCTCTAGTCCCCAGCTTTAGTCTGGCTGCAGCGCAGGGGCGCCACAATATTAACCCAGGAGGCATACCTGCCTAGTCTCCGGGCTTAACCCGGAGACTCAGGGTTTTTACGCTCTTCTCCGGGTCTCCGGGGCAGAGCATCGAGTCTCTGGGCTTTCGGGAGACTACAGATGGCCCACCCATAGCAAGGCACTTCTGTGCTGATGGAAAGGAAAGCTGCAGATCAGGTTTCTGGTCCATTTGCAGACTTGCTATTGGGGCGCATAGTGGTTAGTCGCTCCCCCACTGCGCCGAACATTATCAATAACAAAAGAGCACCTTCTACTCCTACGCCTCAAGGGGCAGCGCAGGGGCCACGCCACTCGGGCAAGCACCTGGGCCATTATCCAATATTCAGCCAGATTACAGCCTAATTGCAAAAACTAGTGAAGACGCCCCCAGCTCTCAGGGTGGGGCCGGCTCCCTAATGGAATGTTTGGGCTCTCAAAAGGGTGTTAAATCAGGCGAGAGCGGCAAATGGGAAAACGGCTCTGCAGAATAATAAAGGCCAAACTACTCGAAAGAAAACTGCAGCCATTTTATTTACAGAAAACAATATTGCCTGTTTACGGCTTCCTCAGTTGCTTAGTCTTAACTTCACAATCATTTCAATCAACCTTGCAGATTCTGCCTAATTTATTAAAAAACTAGATTACCAGTCTCCAGCTTGCAAAAAGGGGGGCGGGTCTCGGAAAAAGGGGGCGGGGACCCGATGACGGCATCCTCTGGGTTCTCCTATGCCAAATGCAGGCAGGAAATGCCAGGAGAGGAAGGAGGCCTCAGTGGATTCACTGGCTTATCAGCTCCCGAAAGGGGAGCGCACTATGCGGCTCTCCAACACCTGACAATGTGATAAGGCCTATATATTTAGCGGCCATGCACGCCGCAGCCACTCGTTATCTGCACAGCAGGCCTGCGGCACGGTCGCAAGTCCAAATATGGCAAATATGTGCACAAAGGAATGGGGCGGTGGGGTGAGCTGTAAACCGCACACGCAATCGCAGGGGGGCCCTGGAAATGGGGCGTGACCAACGTGTGCATGGCATGGACTCAAGGAGGGATGGGTTGGTGCTTATACAAGGGCTGGCATCCACGGGGGCTTCAAACAGGCCTATTGGGGCCCTCAGCATTGTATCAGGTGGTCTTGTCCACATAATGCAAATACAGCCCTCTCTGGGTCCGTTTCTAAACACTTTGCTGTCAGTAAGCAAACCATGTGCTCAGTATATAAAGCATTGAATTAGTGCGTAAATCACCTTCATTCTGTAAATAAATGCCCCAAGCCATCATTTTTTTTAAGGGTTCATTTAGGGTTTTGGCTCCCTTGCTGGCTGCTTTCCTTTGTTCTGCTGTTCACTGGCCAATGAACATCCTGCGGTAAACTGCAGCTATTATCCCTCCTCCCTGCATTGTTGGGGCGGATAATATGCCCGTATTCCCTAGGGAGGAAACTAAACTCAGAGTAAAGGCTCTGCCACTCTAAATGCTCTCCTGCAAGTCGGTAGGGAGGGAGGCCAACCAGAATAGCAGAGCGTGAGTCCAGCTCAGTAGAGAAAACCAATCCTGAGGTAAGGGGTTTGGTTTCTTGGCAGGAGATAAAGGAACGGGCTTTCAGAATATTCTAGAGCTGAAAAAGAAAGAGAAGCTTGCACTCAAGAAAAATCTGGCTGCTGCTTTTTGTGGAGAAAGTGGGAGCCCCGGCAGCGCCGCAGCTCATGAGTAATTTTTGGAGACTCCCGGGGCTCAGCCATGTCTGGCCCCAGACCACTAAAGGCCCGAGGTGGGGGTGTCGCGTGGGCGGACAGAGGGAAGAGGTGATAGGAGTGTGCTATGAGGAGAGGCTGTAAGGAAGAGGCTGCTGGAGCATGCAAGGCTATTGGGTATAATCAGTGTGTCGAGTATTCTGTAGAGTACCCCTCCAGTGGGATGCTCTTCCTCTAGGCCGTTAAAACCATTCCATCACTGGAACTGTTCAAGACGCGGCTCGAGCTCCACGTTCTAGCTGGGGAACGTGCGCCCGCGCCCCTGGGCTATCTTTTCTCAGCCGATCCTCACCCGCCTTTCAGAGGCGTATACATGGTAGGGCCTAAGGGGGCAAAGCCCACACAAAATCTGTAAATGCCCACTCAGCAGCGCTGTGTGGGCTTTTACAGATGTTAATGTCGCATGGTGGGCCCAACTACATTAGCTTCCGGCCCCACTTGTTAGACAATCCTGGCTACGCCTCTACCACCCTTTCAATTATGTTGCAAATAGAAGTTTGTATCTTAATTGTACCCATACATGTTGCATCTAGGCTTATTTATGCCTGTGTCCTAGTCTCGGCCCATGATCGATGCCCTGTCACATTAACCCTCTCCCATCTCTTCAATTCCAATCCAGAAAGTCATGCACTGTTGCAAAGACACCCTGCGAAGGGCATGTCTCTGCCACCTCCATTGTTTCCTATGTATGACATGTTTGAGTGAAATGATATCCTTGTTACTCGGAAAATGCAATAGTGCAGGACTAGACAGTGTGCGATGGAGAGAGGTAGTGAGCGGAAGCAAAGGGAAGAGATTGGTGGGAAGGGAGAGGCGAGAGATGAGAGTGATGGTGGGGGGGGGGGTTAAGGTGAGAGGGGCCAGAAAGTGGCTAAGAGAAATGAAAGGGTGATGGGGCAATGAGGTAAAAGAGGGGTGGGAAAATGGGATTAGAAAGATACAGAGAAGAGGAGGTGAGAGGTGAAAGGGGGGTGGTGAGAGGAGGTGAGAGGCATCAGGCGAGAGAGGAAAGGGGATAGGAAATGGTGTTAAACAAGCATTGGCAATGGCAACAATATGGGCTTTTGTGTAGGCATGGGAAAGGTACTTTCCTAATAGTTATACACAAGCCAAAACTGTTGGCTTTGCCAATGCTTGTTTTTAACAGGAGTTCAGTAAAGGACACCCAGGGTGCTTATAAATTGAGTGGCTGAAGGCAAATCTGGTTTACATTTTTATTACACAAGTTGCATGTTTACAGCTCCAATTAAGTCATTAACTCTCTGAAGACTGCTTTGAAAAAACATTAGCAAGCACTTTGAGCACAAAGCTTGATGGTAAGGCTTGACTAAAGCGAGCTGAAAGAGTTTCCATGAGGAGGTGTTTTGTGAAGTGAGTGGCAAGAACTGTGTGGCACTGGCCATGGGGATTAGCATAGCCATGAACAGTCAATGGGGGGGGGGCAAATACCCAAACAAGACCTACAAGCTGTGTGTCCCTCCTTATATGCAATTTCTCCCTATCTGAACTATAATGCAATAGTTTCAGCTTATAGGTTGCAGAAGTGCCACCTAATAGCCTAAACTAAAAAGGAATGTGTGATGCGGAGAGAGGAGGATGAGAATCAGGACAAGGAGATGATTATGTATTTGAATGTGGGAGGGCAGAGAAAGAAGGAATGAGAGAGAGCGTGAGGGTGAGAGGCATGAAAAGGAAGAGGTAGAACCTGGGAAAAATAGAGGCATGAAGCTGGAAAAGTGTGAGGGGAGAATTGGGTGCCAGAGGGGAGAGGGTGTAAGCAAGCAAGGGCATGTCATTAAGGAGGTGACAGCAGGACAAGACATTAATAATGTATCACTCCTCACATCCATCTCCCCTTGTTTTTTGGAATGTTCAGACATTATAGTTGATAACGGTCCCAGCTATTCGTAAGGGATGCTATTTTAATAGCAGATGGCTACGTAGGTTCTGTCCGTTATGCCATAGTGACTATTCACTAGGACCATTGCAATGGACTCTTGGGGGATACTTGCCTAAACTTATTAGCAGATTACAAGAAGCTGAAAACTCAATATTTTTTCAACGTAGGAAAAGCGACCGTGTTGAGAATTGAGTGTCATCTTCAGATGCATCCGCGGGTGCTCCCGCTTGACTAACAATAGCATCA